>NC_057803.1:695068402-695693957 GCF_018294505.1 Triticum aestivum
ATCGACCACCTCTCCTTCTCCGAGAGATTGGTCGAACAACAAGGTCTCGTATATCTATCCGACACTACCGGCTACATATATACAATAATTATCTTTTACAAATATATAATCTCCTAAAATACGGACGCGTGGTCCACATAGTATTCTCCGTCTTCAGCGATCACGTGGTCAAGAAAGAATGCCGCCAATTCCTCTTGAATTGCTCGCATGCGATCTGGTGCTAGGAGTTCATCCCGCATCCGAAACATCTAATTTTAAGAAGGGGGTCCATACATATATATATATATATATATATATATATATGAATGAATGAAACTCAACACAAATGATGGTAACAAAATAAAATTGTGAATATTGTTATTTACGCACTTCATATTGTTTGTCGGAGTAGCCCCGCTCACAGGTCGTGTGGCGGATGGACTCGCAAATGTAGTATCCACAGAAATCATTCCCTTGTTCCTGCCACAACCACTTTACAAGAAATAGAGGTCAATCAAACTGATAATTAGCAAGCATGCTAAATGGTATTGATGAAACTAGCGCTTGAATCACTAGGAGATGCCTGGAATATGCTACTATATAGTACTTACTTTCGGGTGCCTAAATTGCAGCTTCTTCGGTAGTCCCGGAGCTTTTTTGGTGAATTTTCTCCAAGCCCTGCCATACAAAGAAAACAATTACTTGATATCAGAAATGAACAAAGTTGCTGATATGGTGGATAATGATCGATTTAACTTACTTCTCGAGCATTTCAGTCATGTCCGCATACTCCTTGGGATCTTTTCGCTTGGAGTCTAAGACAGTTACTACTCCCTTCTCAAGCTTAATCTCTAGGAGAATATAGTGGTAGCTGCGCACACATGCATAACTCATCAATATTACATTACTATAACCTGGACTAATAAGGAAACCGAATATGCCACAAGACAGTAACACTCACTTGAAGTTGTAAGGAAAGAGTATTATATCTTTGTGTTCATTTATTTCCAACGATCGTAGCAAGTTGGCCTCGGTTTCTTGGGCACGATATTGAACCTCAGTTGCATCTATGAGATACATGTTAATGAACCCAATATCTCCCACTTGTCTTTTCTTCAATTCGGCGATCTTCAATCTGCATAATATAGTGAGGATAATTATAAATACATGCAATGAAAGGGCTGAGTTATATAGAGAGACTTAATGACAGAAGTAGTACTACTTACAGACAGTAGGAGGTGACCGTTGCTTTATCGATGGCCAATTGATTGAAAAACTGATAGAACTCCTCAAATGGAATAGGCAACAGTTCAATTCCAAGGAGGTCATGCTCCTTTTTAACTCTCACATACAAAGTACTCCTCCCCTCAGACTCTTTGCAGGTTTTCATGTACCAATCATGCAATCTTCGCATCATCGTTGATAGAGAACTTTCATCTTTGACGAGAGGCTTCCCGTACTCGTATCTTTGTATCTGCACCTCCAAGATATCATAATGTACATCGTCGGGCAGGTAATCTGCAGGATTGCCATAACCGGGCACCATCCTCGGATCGACGATGTCGCTAGCAGGCACCTTGAGCGGGGGGCACGATTGCTTCGCTTGTTCGCCGAGCTGGGCAATTTGTTTCCCAGCTCGTCGTTCTTTCATCCTTTGATCACTTTTAGTACTTCCCGACCTCTCCGCTTCGGCAAATGCCTTTCCAATAATGCGCTCATAGTTGCCTTTCGGCGGAGACTTGGGTGGTTTTGTCAGGGCAGCCAGAGTGCGCTTCGCTTTCACCGGATCTACCTTCTCCTCCGGAGGTGGATGTCTCTTTGCTTTCAACCCTTGAAACCAGTCATCCACTTCGGTCTGCGCGATCTTCGCGTTTTCCTCCTCGCTCCTCTCGTACGGTAACTTCTCTGGAGTCTTCAGAGAAGGACCGAATCTGTATCTCCTCCCGCCTTTGGCTGTACTGCTAGACGCCGGCAGAGTAGACGGAGCGGATGTCTTCTTTCCTTGCTTACGAGGCGGAGGAGAAGGACTACGACGCGCCGGAGCAGCCGGAGCGGCGGCGGGTCTCTTCCGCCCTTGCTGACGAGGCGGAGAAGGAGGAGGCTGGCTGCTCGGGTGCGCCGGCGCAGGCGGAGAAGGAGGCGGAGTGCCGCCACGCGCCGGAGAAGGAGCCGGCCGAGTGCCCTGATCGTCACTCGCCGGAGGAGGAGGCGGTGGAGGAGGTGGAGTGCCCTGACTCGCCGGAGGAGGAGGAGGAGGCGGAGGCATCCAGTTCGGAAGGTTGATGAGATCCTTCCGCCATAGGCATGGAGTCTTCAGAGCAGAACCCAGCCGATACTCCCCTTCACCGGTAGGGTGGTCAAGCCGGAGGTCCTCAAATCCCTCCGTTATTTCATCGACCATCACCTTAGCATATCCTTCTGGAATCGGCCGACAGTGAAAAGTTGAGTCGGGTTTAGTAGGATAAACAGAGCCAACAGCCGCCTTGACCTTCAAATTGCTCCATTGCGCCATAAGGTGGCAATTTTCAGCATCCGTGATAGCATCCACGGGATAGCTAGCAGGAGCCGTCAAGGCATGCTCTGGCTAAAGCAGCTCGGTGGAAGCCACGCTGCTTCTCCGCTAAGATGGCGGGGTAGCTTCGGGGGAAGCTTCGGCAGGTCGTTTGCTGCGATCTGCTTCTCGTTCCTCTAGCCCCATTACCCTTTCGTGCAGCGCCTGCAGTTGGCTCTGCTCCAGTTTCTTCCTCCTCTCCTGGGTTTTGTAACCCCCTGCGTCCGGAAATCCAGCCTTCCACGAAACGGAGCCTGGCGTGCCTCGTGTCCGTCCAGGGTGCTCAGGATTGCCGAGGGCCATTGTGAGCTCGTCCTTCTCCCTGTCTGGAACGAACGTCCCTTGCTGCGCTGCTTCAATATATTGCTGAAGCCTCTTGACTGGTATGTCCAATTGTTCGTCCGTCCAAATGCACTTCCCTGTTATAGGGTCCAAGGATCCGCCGGCCCCAAAGAACCAAGTCTGGCAACATTCTGGCCAGTTCATTGTCTCTGGTTCGATCCCTTTATCAAGCAGATCATTCTCAGCCTTGGCCCACTTAGGCCGGGCTACGAGGTAGCCACCTGACCCCGTGCGATGGTGAAGCTTCTTCTTCTCAGCATTTCTCTTGTTTGTCGCCGACATCTTTTTACTCTTTTCCGATGTCTTGTGGGCCACAAATGCGGGCCAGTCATCTCTGATCTTCTCATATTTGCCCTTGAATTCTGGTGTCTCATTTTTTTCGACATACCTATTGAGGTCTTTCTTCCAATTCCTGAATAGGTCTGCCATCTTATTCAGAGCAAAAGACTTGATTAATGGCTCTATAACTGGCTTCTCCGGATCATCCTCCGGCGGTAGGGTGAAATTTGACTTCAGCTCAGTCCAAAGATTCTTTTTCTGCATATCATTGACATAAGACACCTCAGGGTCTTCGTTCTTAGGCTTATACCATTGCTGGATGCTGATCGGGATCTTGTCCCTAACCAGAACCCCGCACTGAGCAACAAATGCCTTCTTTGTCCGGTAGGGTTCAATCGGTTGGCCGTCGCGCGCGATTTGTATGATCTCAAACTTTTCATCCGAGCTCAACTTTTTCTTCGGGCCTCGTCTCTTTACCGAAGTTGTGCTCGATCCGGAGGGCTAGAAAAAAGAACAAAGACGAGAGTTAATTAATATGTGTACATACCAAAACAATGAATGCATCAATTAGCTAGTCAGCACAGGCTTAACTAATATATATACCTGGCCGGACTCGGTTTGGTGATCACCGGAGCCGTCCTCACGGTCTACTTCTTCACCCTCTCCTTCTTGCACCGGCATTGGGTCATCGGAGCCATGTAAATCATAGCCAGCTGCTTCTTCACCCTCTCCTTCCAGACCATCGTTGTCGTTGAGAAACATCAACGAGGAGACGGCATCACTTCCTTGTGCGATTATGTCCCACAACAACGCTTCTTGCGCTTCGTCTCGGGGGGTGTCCATAGTTTCTACAAATATTTACAACATGGCAATTATTATTCAAACATGACAGATATGGATATATTAGTGGCAAACGTAGAACTAGCTAGCTAATCACAATAAGGAATCATATTAGTGGCCTCGATGCTGCTTCTCTAGGGTTTGGGGTGGCCTCGACAACGCTTCAAGGGTTAGGGGGTGGCCTCGAGAACGCTTCAAGGAGGGGGTAATATCGACCCCCCCCCCCCACGTGTTGAAGCTATCGAGAGGGGGTCGGTGTTGAACACTACATCTATGTCCCACAAGTGACGTGGGCATCGACGCCCGCGGTAGGGTAGACGGTCGTGGATTGCCGAGCGGTCGAGGGTCAAGGGGTCGAGGATCGCCGAGGGGTCGGGAGGTTGCCTAGTGTCAAAGGATTCAACAAAACCATGTCTTCATCATTAGGCGAAAGTAACAGGTGCATGATGGTACGAAGCTCTCCAAAGTTATTTTGGAACGGAGTCCCAGATAGGATAATTCGCTTTTTGGTACAAAGTTCAGCAAGAACCTTCCGAATATCGTTATTTGAAAGGCCTTTGCTGAGATTCGTACAAAAAGGCAAATTATCCTATCCGGGACTCCATTCCAGAATAACTTTGGAGGACTTCGTACCATCATGCCATGGTTACTTCCGGCTAATGATGAAGCCATGGATTTCTTCAATACTTTGACACTATAGGAACCCTCGACCCTGAAACCTTCGACCCTTGATCCCTTAACGACCCTCGACCCTGAAACCTTCGACCCTTGACCCCTTAATGACCCTCGACCCTCTACCCTAGTTCCCGCCCCTCGACCCCTCGGTGATCCTCGACACCCTCATTATATCGACAACGACGCAACATACATATACATGGGAAAATAATGTTATCGGGGAGGGGGTATCGGTACCCCCCCCCCCTCGTGTCAAAGTTTCTTCTTTCTCCTCTATTCCTTTCTTTCTTCTTCTCCTCTTCTTTTTCTTCTTATCCCTCGAGAAAGGAAAATAAGGAAAAAGGAAGAAAAGAGGAAGAAGAAGAAAAAGAAGAAGAAAAAAAAGAGGAGAGGAAGAAAAGAATAGAGGAGAAGAAGAAAAAATAGAATTTTTTTTTCTATTTTTTCTTCTTCTCCTCTATTCCTTTCTTCTTCTCCTCTTTTTTTCTTCTTTTTCTTCTTCTTATTTATTTCTCCTCTTCTTCCTCTCCCCTCTTCTTCTCCTTTCTTCCTCTTCTTATTTCCTTTTTCCTCTCATTCTTTTTCTTCTTCTTCCTTCTTAAAAATACATGAAGTAGTATTGCCTAATTCATTGTTCATATGAATATACAAACATTTGCATATTTACAATAATTAATATCACCAAACAAATCTATGAACAGAAAAAAATCCTAATTTTTCTAAAAAACTATCTTTTGCATTATTCACATACACATATACATTATAGCCACATACACATATACATCACATATGAACAAAAAAATTAAAACATAAAAAACAGAGCATAAAAATAAAAAAAGAGCTTAAACATTAAAAGAGCCGGGCGGCAGCTCACAGCGCGGGGGCAGGCGAGGGCGCCGGCGCGCGGGGCGGGATGGGGCAGGGGGGCAGGGCGACGGCGACGAGGAGCGGCCGGCGACGGCGAGCCCGTAGCAGGGGAGCTCGAGGCGACGGCGGGGGCGGCGAGGGCGCCAGCGCGCGGGGGCGGGACAGGGCAGGGGCAGGGCGACGGCGACGGCGATCACGGGGCAGGGGCGCGGGGCGACGGTGACGGCGAGCACGGGCAGCCTGACGGCGTCGTCGGGGCGAGCTCGGGCAGCCTGGCAGCGTCGTCGGGGCGGGGAACTGGCGATGAAATCTGAAAAAACGCCAAGTCTTTGCTTATATAGAAAAGGCTTTGGTCCCGGTTCGTGCCACGACCCGGGACTAATGCCCCCCTTTAGTTCCGGTTGGTGCCACCAACCGGGACCAAGGGCCAATTTTCAGCAGCCCAAAGGGCGGGAAGCGGCGGCCTTTGGTCCCGGTTGGTGGCACCAACCGGGACTAAAGGGGGGCATTAGTCCCGGGTCATGGCACGAACCGGGACTAATCCCTCCTTTAGTCCCGGTTGGTGCCACCAACCGGGACCAAAGGCCTTGTGCTGCCCCGCGCCGAAAAGTTTAGTCCCACCTCGCTAGTTGAGAGAGCTCAAGAGTGGTTTATAAGCGCTGCTGCGCCCACCCTCTCGAGCTCCTCTCAACTGCAGGCTTTCGGGCCTGACCGTGCAATCTGTGCCTGTGGGCCTACTGGGCCTCCCGCGGGCCTGAATCCTGGCCCATGGTAGGGTTTCTAGTCGTATTCAGGCCGTGGGGGCCCAGTAGGTGGCACTTTTTTTGTTTTTTTGTTTTCTTTGTTGTTTTATTTATTTTATTTTGTTTCTACTTACAACAAAATACTTATTGTTGCTATTTTTATTTTTTTCTAGTTTTTTGGTTTTGCTTTCTGCATTATTTATTTTTTGTTGTTTTTTGCTTTATTTTTTAATTCTTTTTGCTTTTAGTTTTAGAAAAATTATAAACTTTTTGTTAGTGCCATTAGTTTTCAAATTTGAAAACACTTTTTTTGTTTTCTTTGTTGCTTTATATATTTTATTTTGTTTGTACTTACAACAAAATACTTATTGTTGCTATTTTTATTATTTTTCAGTTTTTTTGTTCTGTTTTCTGCATTATTTATTTTTTGTTGTTTTTTGCTTTATTTTTTAATTCTTTTTGCTTTTAGTTTTAGAAAAATTATAAACTTTCTGTTAGTGCCATTAGTTTTCAAATTTGAAAACACTTTTTTGCTTTATTTATTTATTTTATTTTGTTTCTACTTACAACAAAATACTTATTGTTGCTATTTTTATTTTTTTCAAGTTTTTTTGTTTTGTTTTCTGCATTATTTATTTTCTTTTGGTTTTTTGCTTTATTTTTTAATTCTTTTTGCTTTTAGGTCAGCAAAATTATAAACTTTCTGTTTGTGCCATTAGTTTTCTTTGAAATTTGTGTGAATCACAAGTTTGTGAGCTCAACAAGGCGTGTAGAGGGACGGGCTTATAAACCGGTGTGAGCGCCCTTCGGTTGGCGAGGTTTTCAAATTCATAGTTTTCAAATGAACTCTGAAAAAGTTGGCTTAGCATGTGCATGTACAAAACGGACAATGGTATCATACTCGTCTGTTACAAAGTTGGCATGGTATCATCATAATAGTTGCGGGAGAAAGTCTTCACTTTTTCTTCGCTTGTGTCGTTTGCTTATTGCGCCGTAACCATGGATAATCTTCATCGTTTATCAGGATGCTTGGGTCAGCCTTGACTTTGAAGGGGGTAATTTCATGAAACTTTTCATACTCTTCAGACATGTCTGTCTTACCCTCCACTCCCAGGATGTCCCTTTTTCCTGAAAGAACTATGTGGCGCTTTGGCTCATTGTATGATGTATACGCTTCCTTATCTTTTCTTTTCCTCGGTCTGGTAGACATGTCATTCACATAGATAACCTGTGCCACATCATTGGCTAGGACGAACGGTTCGTCAGTGTACCCAAGATTTTTCAGATCCACTGTTGTCATTCCGTACTGTGGGTTTACCTGTACCCCGCCTCCTGACAGATTGACCCACTTGCACTTAAACAAAGGGACCTTAAAATCTACTCCGTAGTCAAGTTCCCATATGTCTACTATGTAACCATAATATGTGTCATTTCCATTGTCGGTTGCTGCATCAAAGCGGACACCGCTGTTTTGGTTGGTGCTCTTTTCATCTTGGTCAATCGTGTAAAATGTATTCCCATTTATCTCGTATTCTCTCCAAATCATTACAGTCGAAGATGGTCCCCTGGACAACAAGTACAGCTCATCACAAACAGTGCTGTCACCTCTGAGACGTGTTTCCAACCAACTGCTGAAAGTCCTGATGTGTTCACATGTAATCCAGTCGTCGCACTGCTCCGGGTGTTTGGAGCACAGACTGTTCTTGTGTTCATCGACATACGGGGTCACCAATGTAGAGTTCTGTAGAACTATGTAGTGTGCTTGAGACCAAGAATATCCGTCCCTGCATATTATTGAGTCCCTTCCAAGCGTGCCTTTTCCAGTCAGTCTCCCCTCATACCGCGATTTAGGGAGACCTGTCTTCTTAAGGCCAGGAATGAAGTCAACACAAAACCCGATGACATCCTCTGTTTGATGGCCCATGGAGATGCTTCCTTCTGGCCTAGCACGGTTACGAACATATTTCTTTAGGACTCCCATGAACCTCTCAAAGGGGTACATATTGTGTAGAAATACGGGCCCCAGAATGACAATCTCGTCGACTAGATGAACTAGGACGTGCGTCATGATATTGAAGAAGGATGTGGGAACACCAGCTCGAAACTGACAAGACATTGCGCCACATCACTCCTTAGCGTTGGTATGATTTCTGGATCGATCACCTTCTGACATATTGCTACGGCGACGGCGAGCCCGTAGCAGGGGAGCTAGAGGCGACGGCGGGGGCGGCGAGGGCGCCAGCGCGCGGGGGCGGGACGGGGCAGGGGCAGGGCGACGGCGAGCACGGGGCAGGGGCGCGGGGCGACGGCGAAGGTGATCACGGGGCAGGGGCGCGGGACGACGGTGACGGCGAGCACGGGCAGCCTGACGGCGTCGTCGGGGCGAGCTCGGGCAGCCTGGCGGCGTCGTCGGGGCGGGGAACTGGCGATGAAATCTGAAAAAATGCCAAGTCTTTGCTTATATAGAAAAGGCTTTGGTCCCGGTTCGTGCCACGACCCGGGACTAATGCCCCCTTTAGTTCCGGTTGGTGCCACCAACCGGGACCAAAGGCCAATTTTCAGCAGCCCAAAGGGCGGGAAGCGGCGGCCTTTGGTCCCGGTTGGTGGCACCAACCGGGACTAAAGGGGGGCATTAGTCCCGGGTCGTGGCACGAACCGGGACTAATCCCCCCTTTAGCCCCGGTTGGTGCCACAAACCGGGACCAAAGGCCTTGTGCTGCCCCGCGCCGAAAAGTTTAGTCCCACCTCGCTAGTTGAGAGAGCTCGAGAGTGGTTTATAAGCGCTGCTGCGCCCACCCTCTCGAGCTCCTCTCAACTGCAGGCTTTCGGGCCTGACCGTGCAATCTGTGCCTGTGGGCCTACTGGGCCTCCCGCGGGCCTGAATCCTGGCCCATGGTAGGGTTTCTAGTCGTATTCAGACCGTGGGGGCCCAGTAGGTGGCACTTTTTTTGTTTTTTTGTTTTCTTTGTTGTTTTATTTATTTTATTTCGTTTCTACTTACAACAAAATACTTATTGTTGCTATTTTTATTTTTTTCCAGTTTTTTGGTTTTGCTTTCTGCATTATTTATTTTTTGTTGTTTTTTGCTTTATTTTTTAATTCTTTTTGCTTTTAGTTTTAGAAAAATTATAAACTTTCTGTTAGTGCCATTAGTTTTCAAATTTGAAAACACTTTTTTTGTTTTCTTTGTTGCTTTATATATTTTATTTTATTTGTACTTACAACAAAATACTTATTGTTGCTATTTTTATTATTTTTCAGTTTTTTTGTTCTGTTTTCTGCATTATTTATTTTTTGTTGTTTTTTGCTTTATTTTTTAATTCTTTTTGCTTTTAGTTTTAGAAAAATTATAAACTTTCTGTTAGTGCCATTAGTTTTCAAATTTGAAAACACTTTTTTGCTTTATTTATTTATTTTATTTTGTTTCTACTTACAACAAAATACTTATTGTTGTTATTTTTATTTTTTTCAAGTTTTTTTGTTTTGTTTTCTGCATTATTTATTTTCTTTTGGTTTTTTGCTTTATTTTTTAATTCTTTTTGCTTTTAGGTCAGCAAAATTATAAACTTTATGTTTGTGCCATTAGTTTTCTTTGAAATTTGTGTGAATCACAAGTTTGTGAGCTCAACAAGGCGTGTAGAGGGACGGGCTTATAAACCGGTGTGAGCGCCCTTCGGTTGGCGAGGTTTTCAAATTCATAGTTTTCAAATGAACTCTGAAAAAGTTGGCATAGCATGTGCATGTACAAAACGGATATTGGTATCATACTCGTCTGTTACAAAGTTGGCATGGTATCATCATAATAGTTGCGGGAGAAAGTCTTCACTTTTTCTTCGCTTGTGTCGTTTGCTTATTGCGCCGTAACCATGGATAATCTTCATCGTTTATCAGGATGCTTGGGTCAGCCTTGACTTTGAAGGGGGGAATTTCATGAAACTTTTCATACTCTTCAGACATGTCTGTCTTGCCCTCCACTCCCAGGATGTCCCTTTTTCCTGAAAGAACTGTGTGGCGCTTTGGCTCATTGTATGATGTATTCGCTTCCTTATCTTTTCTTTTCCTCGGTCTGGTAGACATGTCCTTCACATAGATAACCTGTGCCACATCATTGGCTAGGACGAACGGTTCGTCAGTGTACCCAAGATTTTTCAGATCCACTGTTGTCATTCCGTACTGTGGGTTTACCTGTACCCCGCCTCCTGACAGATTGACCCACTTGCACTTAAACAAAGGGACCTTAAAATCTACTCCGTAGTCAAGTTCCCATATGTCTACTATGTAACCATAATATGTGTCATTTCCATTGTCGGTTGCTGCATCAAAGCGGACACCACTGTTTTGGTTGGTGCTCTTTTCATCTTGTCAATCGTGTAAAATGTATTCCCATTTATCTCGTATCCTTTCCAAATCATCACAGTCGAAGATGGTCCCCTGGACAACAAGTACAGCTCATCACAAACAGTGTTGTCACCTCTGAGACGTGTTTCCAACCAACTGCTGAAAGTCTTGATGTGTTCACATGTAATCCAGTCGTCGCACTGCTCCGGGTGTTTGGAGCGCAGACTGTTCTTGTGTTCATCGACATACGGGGTCACCAATGTAGAGTTCTGTAGAACTGTGTAGTGTGCTTGAGACCAAGAATATCCGTCCCTGCATATTATTGAGTCCCTTCCAAGCGTGCCTTTTTCAGTCAGTCTCCCCTCATACCGTGATTTAGGGAGACATGTCTTCTTAAGGCCAGGAATGAAGTCAACACAAAACCCGATGACATCCTCTGTTTGATGGCCCATGAGATGCTTCCTTCTGGCCTAGCACGGTTACGAACATATTTCTTTAAGACTCCCATGAACCTCTCAAAGGGGTACATATTGTGTAGAAATACGGGCCCCAGAATGACAATCTTGTCGACTAGATGAACTAGGACGTGCGTCATGATATTGAAGAAGGATGGTGGGAACACCAGCTCGAAACTGACAAGACATTATGCCACATCACTCCTTAGCGTTGGTACGATTTCTGGATCGATCACCTTCTGAGATATTGCATTGAGGAATGCACATAGCTTCACAATGGCTAATCGGACGTTTTCCGGTAGAAGCCCCATCAATGCAACCGGAAGCAGTTGCGTCATAATCACGTGGCAGTCATGAGACTTTAGGTTCTGGAACTTTTTCTCTGGCATATTTATTATTCCCTTTATATTCGACGAGAAGCCAGTCGGGACCTTCATACTGAGCAGGCATTGAAAGAATATTTCTTTCTCTTCTTTCGTAAGAGCGTAGCTGGCAGGACCTTCATACTGCTTCGGAGGCATGCCCTCTTTTTCGTGCAAGTGTTGCAGGTCTTCTCGTGCCTCAGGTGTATCTTTTGTCTTCCCATACACGCCCAAGAAGCCTAGCAGGTTCACGCAAAGGTTCTTCATCACGTGCATCACGTCGATCGAAGAGCGGACCTCTAGGTCTTTCCAGTAGGGTAGGTCCCAAAATATAGATTTCTTCTTCCACATGGGTGCGTGATTCTCAGCGTCATTCGGAACAGCTAGTCCGCCGGGACCCTTTCCAAAGATTACGTGTAAATCATTGACCATAGCAAGTACGTGATCACCGGTACGCATGGCGGGCTTCTTCCGGTGATCTGCCTCGCCTTTGAAATACTTGCCTTTCTTTCGACATTGATGGTTGGTCGGAAGAAATCGACGATGGCCCAGGTACACATTCTTCCTGCAGCTTCCCAGGTATATACTATCGGTGTCAAGTAAACAGTGCATGCATGCGTGGTATCCCTTGTTTGTCTGTCCTGAAAGGTTACTGAGAGCGGGCCAATCGTTGATGGTCACGAACAGCAACGCCTTTAGGTCAAATTCCTCCTTTTTGTGCTCATCCCACGTACGTACACCGTTTTCATTCCACAGCTGTAAAAGTTCTTCAACTAATGGCCTTAGGTACACATCAGTGTCGTTGCCGGGTTGCTTAGGGCCTTGGATGAGAACTGGCATCATAATGAACTTCCGCTTCATGCACATCCAAGGAGGAAGGTTATACATACATAGAGTCACGGGCCAGGTGCTGTGATTGCTGCTCTGCTCCCCGAAAGGATTAATGCCATCCGCGCTTAAAGAAAACCATACGTTCCTTGGGTCCTTTGCAAACTCATCCCAGTACTTTCTCTCAATTTTTCTCCACTGCGACCCGTCAGCGGGTGCTCTCAACTTCCCGTCTTTCTTACGGTCCTCACTGTGCCATCGCATCAACTTGGCATGCTCTCCGTTTCTGAACAGACGTTTCAACCGTGGTATTATAGGAGCATACCACATCACCTTCGCAGGAACCCTCTTCCTGGGAGGCTCGCCATCAACATCACCAGGGTCATCTCGTCCGATCTTATACCGCAATGCACCGCATACCGGGCATGCGTTCAGATCCTTGTAGGCACCGCGGTAGAGGATGCAGTCATTAGGGCATGCATGTATCTTCTCCACCTCCAATCCTAGAGGGCATACGACCTTCTTTGCTGCGTATGTACTGTCGGGCAATACGTTATCCTTTGGAAGCTTCTTCTTCATTATTTTCAGTAGCTTCTCAAATCCTTTATCAGGCACAACATTCTCTGCCTTCCACTGCAGCAATTCGAGTATGGTACCGAGCTTTGTGTTGCCATCTTCGCAATTGGGGTACAACCCCTTTTTGTGATCCTCTAACATGCGATCGAACTTCAACTTCTCCTTTTGACTTTCGCATTGTGTCCTTGCATCGACAATGACCCGGCGGAGATCATCATCATCGGGCACATCGTCTGGTTCCTCTTGATCTTCAGCAGCTTCGCCCGTTGCAGCACCATCGTGCACATCGTCTGGTGCATCTTGATGTTCAGTAGCATCACCGTATTCAGGGGGCACATAGTTGTCATCGTACTCTTCTTCCTCGCCGTCTTCCATCATAACCCCTATTTCTCCGTGCCTCGTCCAAACATTATAGTGTGGCATGAAACCCTTGTAAAGCAGGTGGGTGTGAAGGATTTTCCGGTCAGAATAAGACTTCGTATTCCCACATATAGGGCATGGACAACACATAAAACCATTCTGCTTGTTTGCCTCAGCCACTTCGAGAAAATCATGCACGCCCTTAATGTACTCGGAGGTGTGTCTGTCACCATACATCCATTGCCGGTTCATCTGCGTGCATTATATATAATTAAGTGTGTCAAAAATCATTATAGAACATCATGAATAGATAATTAAGTGACCAAATTAATAGAAGTTCATCATCACATAAAAACCAAAGTACATACATAGTTCTCATCTAACAACATAAAGCTCTACAGAGCATCTAAATTAATTAAACCATACATTGAAACTATGTAAAACATTTCAATGCGAAAACAAATGCGATTATAATCGCAACCAAGGTAACAACTGATCCAACGGCATAATGATACCAAGCCTCGGTATGAATGGCATATTTTCTAATCTTTCTCATCTTCAAGCGCATTGCATCCATCTTGATCTTGTGATCATCGACGACATCCGCAACATGCAACTCCAATATCATCTTCTCCTCCTCAATTTTTTTATTTTTTCCTTCAAGAAATTGTTTTCTTCTTCAACTAAATTTAACCTCTCGACAATAGGGTCGGTTGGAATTTCCGGTTCAACAACCTCCTAGATAAATAAAATCTATGTCCGTTGGTCGGCATAATTTTCATAAACAATAAATGAACCAATAGTTATGAAAAGATAATATATACCACATCCGAATCATAGACAGGACGAGGGCCGACGGGGGCGGATACCAAAACCATCGCACTATATAAGATGCAATAATAAAAGTAAGAAAATAATACAAGTAAAAATATTTTTCCTTTCAGAAAGAAGATAAGAACAAGAGGCTCACCACGGTGGTGCTGGCGATGAGATCGGCGCGGGTGATCGACGGCGGTGAAGACGGGGACGGGGCGTGATGGACCGCTAAACCTAGACAAATATTGAGGAAAATAGAGGTTGGAGGTCGAGCCTGGAGAGGAGAAAGCTTAAGTAGTGTGGCTCGGTCATTTCATCGAACACCTCATGTGCTATGGAGGTGAGCTAGAGCACCACAAAGCCCCCCCTCGCCGGCAAGAGAAAAACAGAGCACTGGAGTGCTCTACTCGCGAGCGAGGGGGTATATATAGGCAGCACTATTGGTCCCGGTTCGTGGCATGAACCGGGACTAACGGGTAGCCATTGGTCCCGGTTCATGCCACCAACCGGGACCAATAGTGGTGGGCCAGGAGCCAGGCCCATTGGTCCCGGTTCGTCCCACCAACCGGGACCAAAAGGTCCGGACGAACCGGGACCAATGGCCCATGTGGCCCGGCCGGCCCCCTGGGCTCACGAACCGGGGCAAATAGCTCCATTGGTCCCGGTTCTGGATTGAACCGGGACTAATGGGCTGAACTGGCCTGGGCCATTGCCCCCTTTTCTACTAGTGGCTCTAATATGCTTAGTTCACTCAAAGATGGCATAATTAGCTAGGTTGGCTCCATTTTACCTAAGTTGGCTCTAATATGCTAAGTTATCTCTAATATGCTTAGTTTCCTATAGGTTAGCTCTAAAATTACTTATGTTAGCACAAAATGAGCAAGTTTACATAATAAGCTTATAGTATTCTTCTTCTTATTATTATTATTCTTCTTATTCTTCTGATATTCTTCTAGTCTTCTTCTTCTTCTTCTTCATTTTCTTCTAGGTTATCTCCATTTTACTTAAGTATGCTTACTTCTTATAGTCTTCTTCTTCTTCATTTTCTTCTTCTTCTTCTAACATCTTGTTTATCATTTTGTAAATCTATACATATACTAATTACAGACTCCTAAGAAATTACCACGTTAATCAGTAATTAGGAGCCGTTAATCTGGTGGGACCGAGTTATTACGGTGTAGATTAACCCACATAATTCAGATCAAGTTGAGAACAATAATTGGCTGGAAAGCCCACGTATCATTAGAAGTAAGAATAAAAGCCGAACCAGAAGGCCCACATGGCCACAATGGTTTCACACGGCTGTATTGAAGCCCAAGGTGGTACCCCTATAAATCTATGTACACAACCGCCTATTCCTTTCCCCATAGAAGGAAAAAAAAACAATCTGAATCAATCTTACGTGATCTGGATCTACTACCTCTCTTCCTGTGGAAAACGAATCTCTCTCAAATTGGATCGAGCGAGTTGGGGCAAGGATCCGGTCTACTCATGGCGCTAAATTATTTTCCGTTGTGTTCGATCTCTACATAAAGGACGAAGATGTGTTTCCCTAATATCCAATTCCCTAATCCCTCAACTGTCTCCATAATAGACAGGAAAACGGTTCCAGGGATTCTATGGCGGCGCCAACGATGGGGGGGCTGCTGTTGACTGCTCCCGGCCGGCGAGGAAGAAGGAGAGGTCGTGCCACCAAGCCACAAGGAAGAAGGAGGATCACCGCGACTCCACCCCGTAGTGGCCGCTCCCACGGTCCGATCCACAGGGAAAAAGAGGAGGGGTTGCTTCGACTGCTCCTGATCGCTGCTTGCACCCTCAGTTTGATAGGATAAAACCATCTGATTCTTGCGGTGTTTCCTTGGCAAGACATGTACAAATATATAGCTTTGGTTTGACTTGGAGCAGATGAGACTGAGCCGATGATTGCTTATGCCTACATATGCAATTTCGTTGGAATTGACAGGCACAGGTGAGTTTGATCTGAAGACAATGGATTGGTTACTCTCTCTTATAAAACATGCGGATTTCTCTATACTAATTTCACACAGGTGAGTTTGATCTGGAGACAATGGATTGGTTACTCTCTCTTATAAGACATGCAGATTTCTCTCTACTAATTTCACACATTGATGTTTATTTGAACCTTGCTATCGTCCATCTCATGCATAAAGCATGAGTGCATGCCAAGTGTTGTAGCTAATTACAGATAATTATCTTCTGATCTATCTTTGCTCATGTCTAAACTGAATTGATCAACCACCAGACTAGATGGGTTCCGCACCACCATAGACATCCAGCATGCCCATGTGTATGGCATATGCCAGCATGCAACAAACGCCTCTCCCCGCAGGTATGAATAACATGTATGCAAATCAATTTTTTTCCAATCTAATGTTTACATCTCCAAATGATGTTTGTTTTGCCTCCGATTAACTTATGTGCAGCAAGGTGCATCAGGTATCACGAATGCAAATAGTCTACCAATCTATGCATCTCACAATCTTTTCTTAATTAAGCATACCAAGCGTGCACTGGAGACATATTAATATACTGTATAAGGTAATAAAGGAAACAGGAACATTGCTATTTGATCATGCAACAGTGGCAGTATACCAGGCTCTGCGTGCATGTCTGCATACTGCATGTATAAGCAGTTAATTTTTCGGTGCATGCTTACGCATATATATCACAAAAAGATGTGGGCGACTTGGAGAATGTCTTAACATCGGATGGAGTAGGTACATGTTGGACTAGCTCCTTTTGTAACCTTCTTTACTATTAATCTCCTAATTTGTCGATGTAATTTCTCTTATCCTCTCTGCTACGTAGAAGTCATTAGTCAATGCAAAAGTTATTTAAGGATAAGGTGCAGTATTAAGGTGTGAAGGGGATATTTGTAGGCTGGTACATAAATATAGTTTTTCCATATGTATAAAAATCATTTGTTCTAATACTGGCTGAATGCGACTCAAGCATATTAATTAACTTACTGTTGTGGTAGTATTTCATAGTAGTTTGGAATGCATAGTGTTCCAGTAAAAAAAAGCATTTCATAGTAGTTGTATCTATCACTTATTAATAATCTTATTACCTCATGAAATATAGTTTTCGATTACGACCATTGGTGCAGTAAGACAATAATGAGTTTGATATTTATTTATTTCAGAGTTTCCTTTAGTTGATCTGAACATGATCTAATAAGGAAAACACATATTAGTCTGACTTATGGAATGCAAGATGTGAAAAGAACTCATTTTGTGCACTATATTTCAGAAATCTTTACAACTCAAGATATCACAACTTTGACATACAGAATACATGTCCATGTACATTGATATGGTTCACATGCACTCACCTCAGGTAATTGCCCCTCTTCTTTTTATATATGTACGGATGTGTTTCTGTAGTTATGTATAAATGAGATCCAGCGTATTTGATGCAGGCTTCATGGCCATTTACAAACTCTATGTGGATAGAGTATTTGTTATTTTTCTAAAATGGTAGCATAGTCCCATCAAATCTTTCTCTTTCTCGCAATGATACTTCATGTGGTCGAATACTCGACAGTAAAAGATTTAAGGGCAGAAATTGATTCAAGATGGGACCACTTGCATTCTAATTTTGTGCATTATATTTCTGTTCAACGCCTAATCAATTCAGAGGTAGCTGCAGTGTGGATTGAAGGTAATGAAAGAGTATATATTTGTGACAGGAATGTAATACTTCATGGGAACAACAACGAAAAAGAGCACATTCAATCATATTACGGGTACTATGATCCTTTGTCATATCATCTATCCTTTTCAAGAGCTGAACTGGGTTGGCATAGGAAAATCCCAAAGAGGGATACACGAGAGGGAGGGGTTGTTAGTGGTGACATGTAATTATTGTGATGAATAATCAGGCCTTCGATGGAATTGTTGGAAGTTACTCACGTACTATGTGTGGGCATCAGGCCTTAGTGCCATTTAATTTTTGGCATGATAATTTCAGGTCACCTAGCTCCCTCCAGGGTGTCTATCATGAAAATCTACCATCAATTAGACCAGTAGTATGTGTGGTTCATCCAAAGACAATTTCTTGATCATACTTGACCTATACGTATATTTGAAAGATTGTGTAATTTTAATTTTATAGAATATCACCCATATAACTTCATACAGCTTTTTTTCTAACTAAGTGCTAATCTTTATTGTATTTATCATTGGCATATTTTTCCTTTCTCACTTTACTTTATTAATTTATACTATCACACTGGTTTATTTCCCAGCCAAAGGAAACTTAACTAGATGACACAGCTACAGTTGATATATATACTATGCATTCCATGATCTTCCAATGCTCACTTTATTTCACCAAATAGATTTCCTGGTTGGAATTCTCTTGCCATTGACTGTATTTCATGTAGTATAAAACAACTACGTAAACCTGTACATAGAAGTGCTCACTAACCTATTGTCAGGGAAACATGGTACTACAAGCTTTATATTTTAAGCTAAATCAGCTAGGAAGAAATTGACATACTTCAGAATATAGTACTAATTATAAAGATTCATAAAGTGCATAAGCATAGAATCATTCTATATGTTAGGTAACATAAACAATATGAAATCATAATGAAAGTAAGTTAAATATAAATTAGTGAGGCATCGCAAATATACACAAAATAAAAATAATAATATACAACATAAGTATAAATGCTTTTTAATATATCAATACCAAAATTTAAAATTACAAGGTGTTCCCCGTGTGTTGGACATAAACTAGATCCAAAATCTACAAAAATAAAATAAAATTTAACATAAACTTCCTCTGTCACAAAATAAATGTCACGCCTTTAGTTCAAATTTGAATTAAAGCCACGGTTCTTAAATTGGAACGGAGGGAGTATTATTTAATAAACTAGCCCGTGCGAATGCACGGGTTGGCGACTAGTTTGATTTAATTCACGGAAGCTTGCATTGATGGAGTGCTTCTTTTCTATTTGTGCTTTTATTTTGTATCAATGAACTTGCATGGTTGGAACTTGTTATATATGGATGGATGGATAACGGTGTTGGATGAACAATGTGAAACTTTTGTAATATGTAAGGATGCATGGAACTATATATGTGTTGGTTGTGTATGTATATATGATGAAACTTGTGTGTTGGATATGCGTGTTGTGTATATATGTATATTTGTGTATATTTGTGAATTGTTGTCAAATTAAATGAATTAAATTAAAAATAGGGTTGTACAGGCTCTTGCTAGCTGACGGCAAAAAACTTTGCCGTCTGCTAGCTAATGGCAAACATGCCACATGGCAGATACCTGTGATTCCTGGGACTGGCATGTTTGAGCACTTTGCCGTCTGCCAGCGGACGGCAAAGAGGCTAAGGTCTTTGCCGTCCGCTGGCTGACGGCAAAGCACGCCGTTAACCCCTAACGGCTCTCACCCCACCTCACTGACGTCCACAATCTTTGTCGTCTGCTGGCCACCAACGGCGGACGGCACAATTCTTTGCCGTCCGTTTCCATGAAGCGGACGGCAAAGAAGGCCTTTGCTGGCACGTGTTCAGACGGACGGTTTGCCGTCTGCTGGCGGACGACAAAGGAGTTTGTCGTCCGTGATCCATGCCTTTGTCATCCGCCATGGCAGACGGCAAAGAAGTGGATTCCAGTAGTGTTAGCAGTTGAGTTGTCAATTCAACCACACCTGGATAACTTAGTATCTGCAGCAAAGTATTTAGTAGCAAAGTAGTATGGAAGTAATGGTAATAGTAGCAAAAGTAACAATAACAGTTTTATTGTAATTGTAACAGTAGCAACGATAAAGTAAATAAGCAAAGCACAATATGTGAAAAGCTCGTAGGCATTGGATCAGTGATGGATAATTATGTAGGATGTGATTCCTCATGTAAGGGTTATAACATAGGGTGACACAGAACTAGCTCCAGTTCATCAATGTAATGTAGGCATGTATTCTAAATATAGTCATACGTGCTTATGGAAAAGAACTTGCATGACATCTTTTGTCCTACCGTCCCGTGGCAGCGGGGTCCTATTGGAAACTAAGGGATATTAAGGCCTTCTTTTAATAGAGTACCGGACCAAAGCATTAACACTTAGTGAATACATGAACTCCTCAAACTACGATCATCACCGGTAAGTATCCCGATTATTGTCACTTCGGGGTTAACGGATCATAACACATAATAGGTGACTATAGACTTGCAAGATAGGATCAAGAACTCATATATATTCATGAAAACATAATAGGTTCAGATCTGAAATCATGGCACTCGGGCCCTAGTGACAAGCATTATGCATAGCAAAGTTATAGCAACATCAATCTCAGAACATAGTGGATACTAGGGATCAAACCCTAACAAAACTAACTCGATTACATGGTAAATCTCATCCAACCCATCACCGTTCAGCAATTCTATGATGGAATTACTCACGCACGGCGGTGAGCATCATGAAATTGGTGATAGAGGATGGTTGATGATGAAGACGGCAATGAATCCCCCTATCCGGAGCCCCGAACGGACTCCAGATCAGCCCTCCCGAGAGAGTTAGGGCTTGGCGGCGGCTCCGTATCGTAAAACACGATGAAACTTTCTCTCTGATTTTTTTCTCCGCGAACGTGAATATATGGTGTTGGAGTTAAGGTAGGTGGAGCTTCAGGGGGGCACCGAGGTAGGGGGGCGTGGCCCCCACCCTCGTGGACAGGGTGTGGGCCCCCTGACGTTGATTCTTTCGCCAATATTTTTTATTAAATCCAAAAAGTTGCTCCGTGGATTTTCAAGTCATTCCGAGAACTTTTATTTCTGCACAAAAATAACACCATGGCAGTTCTGCTGAAAACAACATCAGTCCGGGTTAGTTCCATTCAAATCATGCAAGTTAGAGTCCAAAACAAGGGTAAAAGTGTTTGGAAAAGTAGATACGACGGAGACGTATCACCTTGTATTTTGATTAGAAGTTTGGTAAATAGATTGAAGTGGAAATCATTAAGAAGGTAAGTAAATTAAGGGATTGATTAGCATATACAACAAAGGTTAGACGAAGGGGTAGTTGAAAGAAAGGTGAAATGGGAACCTTACGTGCTTTTAAAGTAATATAAAGTAATAAATAGAGAAAATCGCGTACAGTGGCTTCATAGCAGAAAAAGAAGCCCATAATAGCTCGGATGGTTTGGCCCATGGTTTTTATCGTCATTGTCGCGCGTGCACTGCACGTTCACGAGAGCAACTAGTTAACGAGCGCTTTTTTGGGAACCTCACAACGATCAGCGTCACTTGGCGCACTCTCAGCCGCCCGTCACGTGTAGTGCTCTGGGCGCTCCGTCCGGATTTTATTTTTTATTTTATTTTTTGCACGTGTTTTCTGCTTTTTAAACAATTTCTTGGACGTTTCGGTTTTTCGCCGGTCTTCCTTAGCCTTTGAAAAAAAATTGAATTTTGTTTTGCGTGAAAAAATGTTTTCTTTTTTCCCGTTTCGCGAGTGTCACGTTTTGCTTCCATGAGATACACGGTACGTTTTGCTTTTGCGAGTCACGGCCGTGCCTTTAGGAAGCGAAAAAACATGTTTTCTGGTTTTTTTTTCACTTCTGCGAGAGACACGGTTTTGCTTCCGCGAGAGCCACGGCCGTGCCTCTCGAAAACGAAAAAAACGCGTTTTTTGTTTTCTTTTCTCTTTCGCGAGAGGCACGGTTGTGCTTCCGCGAGAGGCACGGTCGTGCCTCTCGAAAATGGAAAAAACGCATTTTCTGTTTTTTTTTTCTTTCACGAGAGGCATGGTTGTGCTTTCGCGAGAGGCACGGCCGGCTTCCTCGGAAATGAAAAAAATGTGTTTTCTTTTTTTTTTCCTTTCGCGAGAGGCACGGTTGTGATTTCACGAGAGGCACGAGCGTGCCTCTTTCGAAAAGGGAAAAAAACCTTGCTCCCGGTTCGGTTTTTTCATCCGGGCTTTTTCGTGAAAAAAAGTTTGTCAAAACCTATTCACATGGGATCTAGTTTTGAAGATCTTGCCGCGATGAATCCAACGGTGAAAACAGTTCGAGATTTGAACGCACGGTTTAAGAGATAAAATATTTTGAATAAACGGATCTACGAAAAAAGGAAAAACTTTCAGATTGCGACAAGTGGCGCACATGCCAAAACTGACCAACCTAAGCTCGGTTAGCACAGTTAAAAATCGAAATTTTCTGTGCTAGTACTAAAAATAGAAATTTTGTTTTTTTTTCGGGTTCAGTGTTAGTTTGGTCTTTAATTCGTTGGTTTTTATGCCCACACCTATGCGTTTGGTTGCTATTTAGCTGCTTGGGTCGGCCCAACAAAGAGGACCAACTGTTTTGACTGTTCCACGTTTGTGCTAAAAAAGATTGTTCCACCTTGACGGCTGACCACTAACAGGTGGACGGTTGACTGTTAACTTGTGGCTCAGTTGACCATGACCGTTGACGTGAAAAAGTTCAAAATTTAAAAAAATTCGCAAAATTTGATAAAGCTTATGAATTTGAAAAAACAAAAAATTTGAAAATAGTTCTTGAATTTGGAAAAGTTATGAATTTGAGAAAGCTCATTAATTTGAAAATCCACATGGAAATGGAAAAAGTTCACTAATTTGAAAAAGTTCACAAAATCTGGAAAGAAAACGCATGAATTTGAAAAACATCATAAAATTTTAAAACTTTGCGAAAATAGAAAACAATTGTAGATTAAAAAAACGATCATGAATTTAAGAAAAAATATGAATTAAAAATTAAAATTATGAAAATATATAAATTTCAAAATTTCATGCATTTGAAAAAAATGGAGAAAACCGGGCGAACCCATGCTGGAAAGTACCAAATAAAAACTCCTAAAACTAATGACAAAAAAACAATACATGCTCCGGCCCATATGCTACTAGTGCGGAGGAGGGGTATGCACCAAAAAACCGAAAGAGATGACCAACGAGTTTTACAAGACCCTTTACACGTCCGAAGGGGTGCATGATATGGAGCAGGTTTTGGATACAGTGCCAGTCAAAGTTACACAAGCCATGAATGATCTTCTGAGTGCACCCTATTGCCAGCAAGAAGTCAAAACGGCCTTATTTCTGATGTTTTCGATAAAGGCGCCCGGTCCAGATGGAATCCCAACACATTTCTTCCAACGCCATTGGGATGTTTGTGGTGAGGAAATCGCTAGGGTGGTATTAAGGATTGTTGATGGAACAGAGTCGGCTGTATGCATAAACAAAACAATTTTGGTGCTCATCCCAAAGGTAAAAAATCCGACACTTCTATCACAATTCCGTCCAATCAGTCTTTGCAATGTCATATATAAAACTGCATCCAATGTGATATCTATCCGGTTGAAGCAAGTTTTGCCAGAGATTGTGTCAGAGGAGCAATCTGCCTTTGTGCCAGGCAGGTTAATCACCGATAATATCATCACGGCGTATGAATGTTTACACTTTATGAAGCGTAACAGGGCAAAGAAACATCAGTGTTGTGCCCTAAAACTTGACATGATGAAGGCATACAATAGGGTGAAATGGCCCTATCTCTGAGCTATTATGTTGAAGCTGGGCTTCACCACAAAGTGGGTTGATATTGTTATGAATCTGGTGAGCTCGGTGAAATTTTCAGTAATGTTCAACAGAAAGAAATTACAGGAGTTTACACCATCACGAGGAATCCGACAAGGGGACCCAATATTCCCATACTTGTTTTTGTTAGCAGCAGAGGGCCTGTCATGCCTCCTAAAATCAAGAAGTGAGTCATCTAACCTAAGTGGAATACAAGTGGCACCCTCGGCGCCACCGGTAAACCATCTTTTATTTGCAGATGACAGTCTGTTGTTCTTCAAGGAAAATGGTATGGGAGCTACTGAGGTACCAGGTTTTGGATATTTACTGTCAAGCTACAGGTTAGCGAATCAACTATACAAAGTCATCCATTTTCTTTAGTAAAGGGGTCTCGGACAATGCAAGACATGAGATAAAGGGAGTGCTAAATGTACCCAATGAGACTGAATGAAAAGCACTTAGGCATGCCCTCTGACATTGGCTCATCAAAGAGTGGAGCTTTCAAGTACTTAAAGGACCGTTTATGGAGTAAGATCCAGGGATGGATTGAGAAACATTATCAATGGCAGGTAAAGAAGTGTTAGTGAAAGCCGTGGACCAGGCCGTGCCAGTATATTCCATGTCATGATTTAGGCTACCAAGAGGGCTATGTGAACATCTCAACATGCTCTACGGAAGTTTTGGTGGGGTAGCAAAAATGGCCAACGCAAATCACATTGGGTGTCTTGGAAAGAGATGATGCAACCGAAGGCATGGGAGGCTTAGGTTTTAAATATATAGAGCTTTTCAATTTATCCTTGTTAGCCAGGCAAGCATGGTGTTTATTGCAGAACCCTGGTTCTCTGAGTGCCTGGATATTAAAGAGTGTTTACTTTCCGGGGTCAACAATTTTGAATGCTCATTTGGGATCCCACCCAAGCCAAATTTGGAGAGCAATTGTTGATGGTAGGGACACCCTCGCGCAAGGACTTATCAAGAGAATTGGCAATGGGGAGGACACATTGATCTGGACAGAGAATTGGCTGCCAAGGGATGAGATGCTCAAACCATATGGATGCATGGCGCCTTAGCACGTAGCAGAGATTATTGACCTGACAACAGCATCCTGGAACATGTAGAAGTTACGCGAGGTATTCCTTCCCTTCGATGCAAAGATAATAGTTGGAATCCCACTCTGTACTAGAAATGTTCCTGATTTTTGGTGTTGGCACTTTGAGAAAAATGGACAATTTTCAGTCAAATCAGCCTACAACATGTTGGTTGCTACTAGACGTCGAAGGGAGGCATGGCTTGAAAGTTCAGCGGACTCGTCGGGTATCAGGGGAGAGGAAAAGCATTGGAAAATGTTGTGGAATACTCAAGTCCCAGCAAAAGTAAGGATGTTCCTATGGAGGCTGTCCAAGCAATCTCTGCCAATGAAAGATGTTCGTGCTCACCGACACATGTCAAACACATCTATGTGCGGTCTCTGTGGTTCTCCTAATTCTTGGCAACACTCCCTGCTGCAGTGTACAATGGCAAGATGCACTTGGGCACTGGTGGACGAGGAACTTGTGCAGTCTTTGATCTCGAATTCAAAGCAACATGCAAAGCACTAGCTTTTTTCTCAGATTGACGCGTTATCACATGAACATTTTGTGAAGCTTGCTGTCACTTTATGGGCTATATGGACAACAAGAAGAAAGGCAATTCATGAGGGTGTTTTCCAAAGTCTGTAATCAATATACTCCTTCACTACGAGATTCATCAGTGAACTGCAGATAATCAACGAGAAGCAGTCCAACATTTGTTCAGTTCCTGTAGCGAACAGAAATGGATGTGTACTTCTTTTTCCTGTAAATTCATTTTTGGAAGTCGGCCGAGTAATGTAGAAGCTCATAGGTTAGCTAGATTTGCTTTCAATTTAGCACCTGGGAGTCATGTGTGGTTTGGCCAACCTCATGACGAAACTGTTATCCCACATTTTGTGGTCTTTGATTAATAAAGATTAGGCTTTCCCTAAAAAACCAAAAAACGAAAAAAAACGGGTATTGAAAATGCCTGTATGTCCCATCAAAAAAAGAAAAAAGTAAATACCTTTTAGGCTATTTGGCGACCTAGGCGCCCAATAGGATCGCGCCCATCTGGGGTAGGCTGGGCCGAGAGTGCGGACATGTCTTTCGGGCCAGAACAACAGTGTGAAGTTAACCGGACGAAAGATACCATCCGGCCCGAGAAACGGCAGCGTCAGCCCACGGAGGAGATGCGTGCCGCGGGGGGACTAGACTCCTCTCCGGCCTCTCCCTCCCCCAACAACCCCAAGGCCCCACGCAAACCTCCCCCATCCCCACTCCTCCGGCGAATCTCCGACGATGCTCCCCCGCGCCGGCGCATGAGCTTCCTCCGCGCGCTCGCGGACTCCCTCTCGTCGCTCCTCTTCGCGCCGCCGCCCATGGACGCGGCGCCGTCGGCGGCGGCCGTGGTGGGGGAGCGCGTGGCCGTGAAGCTGCGCGGCTACTTCGAGCTGGCCAAGGAGGAGATCGACAAGGCCGTGCGCGCCGAGGAGTGGGGCCTCCCCGACGACGCCGAGGCGCACTACCGCAACGCCCTCCGCGTCATGCTCGAGGCCAAGGCCGCCCGCGTCCCCGACGCCGTCTCCTCCAGGTCCCCTCTCTGATTCCCTCCCTCCGCTGCGGGTTACTACTTGATTAGGTTTGATTGAGGTCGCTGATTGATGTGCTGTGTGGTGGTTTGCAGCGAGAGGGGCCAGGTGAGGGTGTACCAGGACAAGATCGCCAAGTGGCAGACGCAGGTGGAGGAGCGGCTCAGGGTGCTCGGCCGGAGGAGTGGTGAGCCTCTCCGCTCCTCTTCGTTTCCTCCCCAGTTTTGCTGGCTTCTCAAATTTGTGCGCATGTGAAACTTGTTCAGCGATGTGTGTGCACTTCTCAGTCCAGAAACATTAGAAGCAGCCAACATTCTTGTGGGCATAGCTGTAGTTTGTTGTGTTAATCACTTCATAATTGTGTGAATTTAGGGGTAAATACCTATATGTTTCCATTAGTGAATTGTACATTTCCCTACTTTTGCAATTGTGGACTATAATTCATTGCGAGTTCATACATTTCCTTACTATTGCAATTGTCGACTTCAATTAGTTGGATTTAACTCTGTTTCATTTTTTCTGGTATTGTAGGAGCGGCTGCACCAGTCCCTAAGAAGGTATAAGCTTCTACTAGTGTTGAATTTTTACACGTGGTACATGTTTTGCCTGGTAGCTTCAACTGTCTAGTCTCTATTTGATACATTCTGAATTGATTTGTACCTAGCATTTAAGTGAAAACGATTGCGGCATGTTATTTGCTTCCTTCCCGGTTAACAGCGTTTTACTGATCTGTTGATTTGGTACTGCTGCAGTCCTACTTTATCAATCCAAGTCTGCTCGCTATGGATATGTTGTTCTTGTGAATCCTTACGATTAGGAATGCTAGTATAATGTATCTACTTGAGTACTTGTTACGTGCGGTAGCCAACATTGATCAAAATAAGTTGTTTTAAGAAAAGGAAAGCTAGCTAGATGCCTGGGTTACATAGTTATATATTGAGGTTATTAAGTGTATTTTCTTTTTAGGGAGTACTTTGCAGCGAGTGCATTGGTCGAAAACTCCTCCATTACAATGTGCGCTATCTCTGCAGGTTGTTACAAACAATCAAGTAAATAGGCCTGAGAGACTAGCATCAACTAGCTCCCGTAAGTCAGCTTTGCAGTCTAACCCCACCTTTAACAGAGGTGGTCAAGCATCCTCTCATCAGAAGAATAGCGTTGGTGGATCCAAGCCAGTGCAAAGAGCTGGTGGAAAGGATGATGACAAGCTTGTTGAAATGATAAATACAACAATCGTGGATAGAAGTCCATCTGTCAGATGGGATGATGTTGGTATGCAACCATTGACTTTCTTTGTGTGTTCTGGCTCAAGCCCAGTTATTAATCATGGTGTCATTATTCTCTGGTTTGATCTGTAGCTGGTCTGGACAAAGCAAAGCAAGCACTCATGGAAATGGTTATCTTACCTACTAAGCGAAGGGATTTATTCACTGGTCTTCGGAGGCCTGCGAAAGGTAAACTTGTTTGTGCTGAAGGTTTCCCTTCTCTGGATCTTTTCTAAAATTCATAACTATTCTTCAGGGCTGCTTCTCTTTGGTCCTCCGGGGAATGGGAAAACAATGCTTGCCAAAGCTGTTGCTTCAGAATCTGAAGCAACATTTTTTAATGTTTCAGCTTCTTCGTTGACATCAAAGTGGGTATGTAATTGTTATGTATGTTACTTTGTCAGATACTTGCATATTTCGCTGTCTGAACCTTATTTCGTTGGCAAAAACAGGTAGGGGAAGCTGAAAAGCTTGTTCGGACACTTTTCATGGTTGCTGTCGAGAGGCAACCGTCTGTTATTTTCATGGATGAGGTCCTCATTACAAACCTTACCATTCAAATTTTGTTGAAATTATGTACTAGTAATATTTATTTATTTATTCTTATTATTAAGCTTGTCGATGTTATTTTGACCATGCTATCACAAGTTGTTCGGATAGGGAAATTGGTCGCTTGTCATAATTTGACATGGGAGGAGTCCGTTAAGAGAGACCTGAAGGATTGGAGTATCACCAAAGAGCTAGCTATGGACAGGGGTGCGTGGAAGCTTGCTATCCATGTGCCAGAGCCATGAGTTGGTTGCGAGATCTTATGGGTTTCACCTCTAGCCTACCCCAACTTGTTTGGGACTAAAGGCTTTGTTGTTGTTGTTGTTGTTGTCATATTTTCAGAATAGTTTTCTTTTGGAGTGTTTGATTTGTTTGAACCATGCAGTTGTTACAGGAAAAAGTGTAAATACATGCTTTTTTCTAAAATTTGCACAGAATAGAAGTATGCATTGAACATTGTACATATTCTGCATAGGCTTATGCACAAAGTTGCCGTTTTGAGTCAAATCTTCCTAGAAGTTTAGATGAGCAGTTGAGCACATATATGGTATCTGCATTCCTGGTATCTTAGTATATGATATTGAAATGCTATTTTTTTAGAAACACCAAGTACAAAGTACATTTCCATTAACTGTTTTATTACGTATCCTTTCCACTTTTGATTATAAAAGTGGGATCTGATGTGTTTTGTTGTATTTTACCTTACCATCCAGATCGACAGTGTGATGTCAACAAGGTTAGCTAGCGAGAATGATGCAAGCAGGCGACTGAAATCTGAATTCCTTATCCAGTTTGATGGGGTGACATCAAACCCAGATGATTTAGTAATTGTGATAGGTAAGCATATCTTTCTTTTTTGATTGTTTAATCCTGGTTATCTTTTGCACAATGTTTGCTTCCAGTGAAAATACTTAGGACACAGCTATCATGCAACTATTAGTACTTAGTCACAATCATATAATACAGAATCCCCATACTGTAAACATTTATTTGCTAGGACAGTACTTTGTGGACATGCAATGCTGTTTAGCATTTCTTCGCTGCTGCTGTCATGTTATGCAGTATATCCTGTATTTTGATCAGGTCTATTGTGTATTCCCTCTTCGTGGTATAAAATCGCGGTTGAGTTCTGCAAATAAATGACCCTTGGAACCAATACTCAGTTCCTTCATTACTTCAGCAGCATTAGTTTAGGACAAAGAATTGCTTTTGTCACGAGTTGTAGATTAGACATTTCTGAAACAGTTTGCAGCACAATAGGCACACCAGTTTGTGATCTCGGGTGATGTATAATTTGCCCTCATTGTAATTTGTTAATGAATCGATGAATACACATTTTATCACATAGGTATATCTAGAAAAACCATGGTACACAACAGATTTACTTATTTTTTTTCTTGTACGAAATTTTCTTGTTTATTGTGTGTATCTTCTGTTAATGAAAATCATTTGGTTAGGAGCTACGAATAAACCACAAGAGTTGGATGACGCTGTTCTTCGAAGATTGGTAAGATTGATCTTACATATATATTGAGGATTACTGTTGCTGTTTGATGATGTCTACAAATTTCTTGCATCTTGCATTTAAAAGATCATGCACAGGAGTATGTGCTGCGTGGTGGCTGGTACCAGTTCTTGACACCTTGCCCCCTACACAGGGTCCTGTGGCAACCAGAGAATTGTCGGGAACTGAACAGCAAATTCTATCAGTTTTCTCTAGTTACAACTTCAAAATAGTGCCTTGCTATGGCTGCCAACTCCTTTTGATAGAACAAACTGAAAGCATTATTAAATAACTGTGTTTTTATGGAAATATCAATTTTGCCATGACATTTTTGGACATTAGGGAACTTGTTTTCCTACTGAATTTCTGGCACTTTATTATCCCCTATTTTGACTTCGTTTCTATTATCACTATTTAAACTTCGTTTCTACATTCTCTGGCTACCAACTCCTGATAAAACAAACTGAAAGCTATTGTTAAATAACCGTGTTCATGGAAAATAGCAAATGCGCTATCATTTTTGCACATTAGGATACTTGTTTTCACTACTGAATTTCTGGCACTTTATTACCCACTATTTTGCTTAGTTTCTATAATAAGCACTATTTTAATTTAGTTTCTGTTACTTCTTTAATGAATGTTATGTTTTATTCAACCATATAAACAGGTAAAAAGAATATATGTGCCACTGCCTGATCCAAATGTACGGAGGTTACTTCTGAAAAATCAGCTCAAAGGACAAGCATTCAAATTGTCCAGTAAGTTGCTACTTTCCTTAGTTGTACCTTCTGCCACTTGCTCTGTTCAGTTGTTTCAGTGCCACTTTTGCTACCTTATTTTCTGCATGTACCCCTTATTCACCCCAAAAGTACATTAACTAACAAACTAGGCACCTTGGAAGTATACAAAATTGATTACTTTGTTTTCCATTCTGTGTAAAAAGTGAATGGACATCCAAAGGTTTTATATTGTAAACAAATTGCAGGGATTCACATACAGCTCATAAAAAATGAAACCTTGGCATCTTCTTTTATTTTTGTGTCTGGTGTACAGTTGCACAGCACATAGTGGTGTGATAGTGATGTCGAGAAGATGAGCTCACGGGAAGCTGGAAGTTCCGTTTTTGCATATCATCGTACCTAGCCAGTACTTTCTATATGCATGTAGCATGAGTTTAGTACTGCCCACGATGTTTGAACCTGGAATTGTTTCCTTACAGATCATGATCTGGAGAGGCTTGCTGTGGAGACTGAAGGTAAATTCCACTTTCTGTTATATGTTCATTTCTGAAATGATTGCCGACTGTGGTCCTTGATGATGAAGCATATCTATATGTCCCTTAGGGTATTCTGGGAGTGACCTGAGAGCCTTGTGCGAGGAAGCTGCAATGATGCCGATCAGAGAGCTCGGTCCACAGAATATTCTCACCATTAAAGCAAACCAGGTTCTGAACTTTGTATACTAAACCCTCATCTTTGCTGTTTGAAATTGTTGGTAGTATTCTTGTGGGAGTGGTTGATGGCCAAGGATGAAGCGCTAACTTTGTGCTTACCGTGTCGCAGCTGCGACCATTGAGATATGAGGATTTCAGGAGCGCGATGACGGCGATAAGGCCGAGCCTGCAGAAGAGCAAGTGGGACGAACTGGAGAAATGGAACGAGGAGTTCGGCGCAAGCTGACAAGAGTAACGCTCCCTCCTGTTCACCAGACAGGTTTACTACTTTGGTCTGTATATAAAATCCTCGCCGTAATTAAATGGCCCTCGGGCACCCGATTTGTTACAACAATGTAAATGGCGTACAAGGAAAATTCCTCTGGCTCATGAGCTGTGTGGATCGTTGAAAATTACATATCAACTTATCATGTATAAAATCAGTGCCTACACATGATATAATGCTTATGATTTCATCTCCCTGACGGCGTAAAACAGTCACAGTTCCCATTATCCAGCCATGTTCCTGTTCCACGTGCACACTCAATCCTCTATAGCTTGCAAATCTGAAAACAATAAAAGATTCAGCTAAATGGCAGCGGCCATAGTTCATGGCAGTGAAAACAATAAAAGATTCAGCTAAATGGCAGTGGCCATAGTTCATGTCGGCGGCCGTGGTTCAAACTAGTTCATGCCGGTCGGCAAACTAGCCAGCCTTCAAAATTGACATGTTTTTTTACGCCGGCAACAAAGCCAGCAGCAGGCACACACCCAACCTTCAAAATGAACAAGTTTTTGGCGCCGGCAACAAAGCCAGCGGCCGGCACACCAGCCAGCCTTCAAAATGAATGGTCATAGTCCACGGCCGTGGTCTACCTTTTCAGGCCGTCGCGGGTGAACATGTCCTTCTGCGGGTTTGCGAACCAATCCTTCCTCTTCGATGACATGTTGTTCTTGTCGACGCTCATGATAGCGAGTGCCACCTCTTTTGCTTTGGTGTCGGCATTGGTGGCCTTGATCTCGAGCTTCTTGAGTTGAGCGGCCTCCTCGATGTCAAGCTTCTTCCTCCATGTCAAGCTTCTTCGTTTGGAGCTCTAGGTATATCCTCATTTGCTCCTCCTTCCCTTTGCTCCTCCTCTCCTCCCTCACTTCCTTTTGACTCATCATATTTTCCAAAGTTCCTTGCAAGGCCATGGAAGATCCATTACGCTTCTCGTCGGCCTTCGAGCTTGTCTTGCCCCTCGGCCTCTTGAGCAAGTCTCCCTCATCAGCCGCATCCGCCGTCCCTCCTTTCTTTTTACGAGCGGCATATTGGTCTTTGAACTAGGGCCAATCTTTGTTCAACGACCAATAATGTGTGAGAGTAAATGTCTTGTTCTTGTGTCGGGCCTTGAAGGCTTCCAAAGATTAGAATGACTACCCAATCAAAGATGCGGCCGCAATTGTAACATGGAAGGATACAAGATGCATGAAACATAAATGACATGCCAACATGAAAGGACACAAGATGAAAAGATAAGAGGTTCATACCAAGTCACCAAGGCCTAGGTCACTCATGGGACGGGCTTCGACGCTCTCAAGCGCGACACAATACTTGTTGCACTTTTGTTGCATGAACCCCCATCTCTTTTGGATTGAATTGATGTTGCGGGTGCTCGCAAAGTGGGAGGGGAAAACTTCCTTCGCTCATGAAAGGTTTTGTGAACTCTTGTCCAAAAGACGGATTCTTTTTGCTTGGCACCTTTCATCGGATCTTGGCCTATCTCCATCCAACTCTCGCAAATCGAAGTGTCCTCATCTTGGGTGTATGATCCCGTGCGAATGTTTTGCCTCCTCTTTTGTGCTTCGGCCCTTTGGGTGAGATCATCGATAAACACCAATGGCTCCTACACAATGTCGACCTCTTCTTCCTCATCTTTACCTAAGGTTGAATATAATAATACTGAAGAAAAACATACATGATTTTAGAATATACCAGTAACAATTTCACCAATAAATTATTCAACGGGAACATGCCACACCGATCAAGTATAGTCATCTCATCACAGTCCTTCTTCAACCTAAAAACGAGTAGCCTACACCCATTTAATATGCATCCCAGACCCAGAGAAAGTCTAGTCACAAAAGACCTAACCAGTAGGGGTGAGAAACAGAGGATTTGGCCATGCATGGGATGGGAAAAGATTACTGTACTGGTTGTCGCTCGCTCCGACAATCACCAGCAGACACGCCTTGAAGTCTTGTGTGCCGCTCGTTGTCTACATCGTTCTACCCCCTACGGGGCAGTGGTTTTGGACCAGACTAAGACAGGATCGTGCATGCGATTGGAATGCGAGCAATGTGTGCCGTGAATAATGGAGGCCGGTGTGCTGCGGCCCAACCTCGGTGACTTGGCCATCGGGCGCTGGCGAGTTGCTCTGGTGTGATCATATCAAGCCTGACCGGTCAGGTGAAGGTAGGCGATGCGGTTCAGTGTGCAGAAAAACCATCAGGAGAAAACCACCGATGTGGCACGTCAACTGGACCTTACAATTGGAACCCATTGGTCAGAAGGCTCACCAAATTTTAAACAGGGTAAATTGTGACAACATTTTTGCTAAATGAGGTAAAATAGATGAAATCTCACTAAATGGGTAATTAGTGTAAAAAATATTAAAATAAAAGGTAAACACTGGAGTTCACTCTTTGCGTAGCATAGATATACCCTATAGATTTTCTCAAGTTTTGGCAATGAGCAGATTATATCTAATAAGATGGACGGACGCGACAGCGCGGGCTTTTATGATATAGCCGTCTTGGGTATCTCCAATAAGAACGGCAACGGCAATTCTATCTGGCACTACATCATACAGACCAGCAGCAAAATAGCCACATGATACAAGGAATTGGGGCCCCTTACAACTTCAAGCATCTAGACTACTTGTCACTACAGTGACTTTTCTTTTCGGCAGATTCACATTACACGTATCCAGAATACGGGCACGCTGCCCATTTCCGTCGCGTGGAAGAGGCCTAAGGAATCAAATTGCTCGTACCAGCATGGAGCTTGGCCATAAAATAATTTCTGGTGCCTTCCAAGCCTACACAATACATTCATATAGTACAACCTGATATCTACTCCTTTTCTTAGTATGGTCTCTATCCATTGGTGCTATGAGAATTGGAACCAAAAGTATCCTAAGGGACCTATATTTATATCTTCAGCATCGTTGGAGCAAAGGTGGTGTTTCAATGCATTTATCGGCTTATGTGAGTACATGCTTCTTCAATTCTAGCATATGTATGATAATGTCTTATATTATGTTTTGATTTGCTATATCTGCTAATTTTTTTTTTTGGAAAAGGATGTTGAAACCCCCGGCCTATGCATCATTATGATGCACATGGCCTCTTTTATTGATTATTAAGCAGAGTACCAAACTAAGCAACTGCGACCAAACCATTACAAGGTATGAAATAAACACCTACGACAAAGTCGACTTCTTCTCCAGTATCACCTTCATGAAGGAATAAATGTTCTCTAGCTATCGTAGCCATGACCGGCATAGGATCCAACTTCTTTGCTATTGTGCCTGGCCAATTATCATCGGGAGGTTTTCACTCCGCACATGAAGCAATGTTCCAATAAGCATCTTGATGGCAGACCATTCGATAGTCGCATATGCCAGTACTCCATGCTAGGCTAAGAAGGCACTAGCAAATATGTGAGATGTTCTCCCACCTTAGACATCTGTGACGACTGCCAGGTGGCCGCACATGTCTCACCCTGGATCAAGTCACTACCTCTCCACACCTGCACGGGTCACATTGTGGCATCCGCCAAACTATTGGAGCCGCTGCATCGATGGTGCGCCCCTTACTCAATAGTGTCCGACACAGTTGCCGGCACCACGAACCTCCTCATGCGATGCCCGCTGCCCTCACAACAGATGAAAATCCACTTTCCGCTGCTTGCGCGCGCCTACATTGCCGCACCCGTGTAGCACCGATGTGGTTTCAACTCCTTTTAGGAGACCAAATTGAAAGCTATTGTTAAATAACTGGGTTCATGGAAATTACCAAACACTGGCGTATCATTTTTGGACATCAGGGTACTTGTTTCCCCAACTGAATTTCTGGCACTTTATTACCCACTATTTTGACTTAGTTTCTACAATCACTGTTTTGATGTGGTTTCTACTACATCTTTGATGAATGCTATTATATTCAACCATATAAACAGGTAAAAACAATATATGTGCCACTACCCAATCCAAATGTGTATGGAGGTTACTTCTGAAAAATCAGCTCAAAGGACAAGCATTCAAATTGTCCAGTAAGTGACTACTTTCCTTAGTTATACCTTCAGATACATGCTCTGTTCAATTGTTTCAGTGCCACCCTTGCTACCTTTTATTCTGCAACACCCCATATTCATCCCAAAAGTCCATTAACGAACAAACTAGGCACTTTGTTGGCCATTGTGTGTAAAAAGTGAATGGCCATCTGAAGGTTTTGTATTGTCAGAAAGTTGTGGGGATTCACCAACAGGTCATAAAGAATGAAACCTTGGCATCTTATTTTATTCTATTTCTCCGATGTACAGTTGCACAGCACATAGTGGTGTGATAATGATGTGGAAAAGATAAGGATGTTGGAAATTCTCCCTTAGGACCGTTCACATCAAACTGCACGAACACACGCGTACAAAAAACTGATAGCCAAAGGCTCGTATCGTGCCCTTTGTTTCTCTCTTTATTTTCTCCTTTTTCTCTTTTCACGATGTTACAATAGCTATGGTCTGCCCGTGTATATATATACACGTTCAGCCAAGCCCTCACGTCCAACTCTTCCTAGTCCTACTCGGACACCTACTTAGACTTTGAACAGACTTAAACTACTACTACTTGATTCACGTACTAATCCCAACCGAACTCTACTAGCTAGTACTCCTATTTGACTCACACGTGGGCATACAAACCCAGAACACTAACTCACATGGCCACTAATTCTTACCAAACTACAACTAGAGACCAGCTTAATTCTAATACTTGCCAAGACTAACTCACGTGTCGTTTGGATTACCCAACATTCACCCCCTAATCCAAACATCCGACTTTTTACTCGACGAGACACGCAGATGATCACCTCTTTATCTTGTCCTACTGATTGCCTCCGGTGACGCGATTTACCGGATCACAACTTCTCTTCTTTTGTAACGATGGCCACCACCTCATCGCCATATTTTGCTTCTTATGCCAACTTGCAGACTAGAATCAACGATTACCTGGACTACCAGCCACGCTGCCACATTTTAGCATGCTACATGCAGACTAAACGCATAGCCTCATGCAGGAACTCAACTTAACCGGTGCACGTCCTGTTCACGTTGATCTTCATCTTCTCATTGACTACTTGCACACGGGGATACACATCTATTCACCCGCCACATTTTTTTCTTTGTCATTGGTGACACAACTTACCAAACGACACCTCCTGTCCAGCGGCAACACAACTCGCCATATACGTGCAACTCATCTCCACCGTATATGAACTCACCGGAACTCCGCGACCATGAACGGAAACGCAAGGAACACATTCCTTTTTCTGCCCGCTCTTGTTTGCAATTCTCCTCCGCCAGTGACGCATCTCAACTGCAACAGAAGATTCACACACCTGAGCTCTTGGACGCAACTTACAAGAACTCATGTGCACACCTTGACGACAGCTCACAACTTTGTCGCCTCTTCCTCGCTCCCCCGAACGATGATCTCGATGATTTCCTCTGTGTCACAACTTCCGCACCTCCATAACCATCAACGATCACCAACGCCTTGTAGACGACAGCCCTGTCGCCCTCCTCCATGTTATTCCGTCGAATGACGATCACCCGTCGCCTCGCTTGCGACAGCGTCATCGCCGCCTCCTCGCCGTCACTCCGGCGAACGACAATCAGCCCAATCCTCCACGCCGTTGCACCCCAACGACTAAATTGCCCGATCCTCTTCGTCGCTACACCAGCGACTGTATTGCCCGCCCCGAGGCGCTAGTAGGTCGCCACCCTGGGGCAAGCGTTCGACTCCTGAACCTTGCTCTGATATCAATTGTTGGAAATTCTCCCTCAGGATCGTTCACATCAAACTGCACGAACACACGCATATAAAAAACTGATAGCCAAGGGCTCGTATCATGCCCTTTGTTTCTCTCTTTATTTTCTTCCTTTTCTCTTTTCACGATGTTACAATAGCTATGGTCTGCCCGTGTATATATATACACGTTCAGCCAAGCCATCACGTCCAACTCTTCCTAGTCCTACTCGGACACCTACTTGGACTTTGAACAGACTTAAACTACTACTACTTGATTCACGTACAAATCTCAACCGAACTCTACTAGCTAGTACTCCTATTTGACTCACACGTGGGCATACAAACCCAGAACACTAACTCACATGGCCACTAATTCTTACCAAACTACAACTAGAGACCAGCTTAATTCTAATACTTGCCAAGACTAACTCACGTGTTGTTTGGATTACCCAACAAAGGAGCTCACAGGAACCTAGCAGTTCCGTTTTTGCATCGTAGTACGCAGCCAGTACTTTCAATGCATGTAGCACGATTCTAGTATTGTCGGCGATGTTTGAACCTGGAAATGTTTCCTTATAGATCATGATTTTGAGAGGCTTGCTATGGAGACTGAAGGTAAATTCCACTTTCTGCTCTATGTTCATTGTTGAAATAATGGCCGCTGTGGTCCATGTTGATGAAGCATATCTGTATGTCTCTAGGATATTCTGGGAGTGACCTGACTCCTTGTGCGACGAAGCTGCAATGATGCCGATCAGAGAGCTCAGTCCACAGAATATTCTCACTATCAAAGCAAGCCAGGTGATTGTTCTGCAGTTTCTGAAATTTGTATACTAAACCGTCAACTTTGCTCTATGAAATTGTTGACAGTTTTTTTTTTGCGAAACAAATTGCTGATAGTATTCTTTCATGAGTAGTTGAGGGCCAAGGATGAAGCACTAACTTTATGCTTACCGTGTTGCAGTTGCGACCATTGAGGTATGAAGATTTCAGGAATGCGATGACTGTGATAAGGCCGAGCTTGCAGAAGAGCAAGTGGGAATTGGAGAAATGCCCCCCCCCCCCCCCCCCCCCCCCCCGCCCATCAGACAGTTTTGGTGTGTACATGTATTTCTCCATGTCATCAGATGGATTGCAAGTTGCCAGTGTGTCACAGACACACATACACATACACCCATTCAGGCATCCGATTTGTACCTATGTGAAATGTTGTACAAGGAAAATCCCTCGGGTTCATGAGCCATGTGGATCAGCCAAAATTGCACATGAACTCATGTTGTATAAAATCAGTGCCTATACATAATAATAATGATTATGATTTCTCCTCTCTAACTGTGTAAAACGGCCATGTTCCAGAACCGTCAAGATCACAACCGACTTTAAGATCTTATTGAGCACCATCGACACCTTCGTGGCATTTGTTCTTGTGCTCTTTTATCATATGTTTATTTGGATTCTTAGTTTATTTGGACTGTCTTTGTGATTGAATTTGCATGGTCATGTTTGAGTACATTAAATTTGCCGTGTCTTTAATTTGTGAGCACTTGGATTCTTAAGTATTTCACTAATATATTGAGATAAATTTGAAAACGGTTGGATGGGGCCTGCTACGTGAGAAAAAGTTTAATCCCATGAAAAGTCGGCATTGATATTTTGCTGTACGGGATGAGTTTTGGACTCCTACAATAGGGGATTTACTAGAGATGATCTAAGTATCTACATCCCCCAAAATAATACACTGCAAGAAGGTTTACACAAATTGATAAATGAATGACTATAAGCTAGTAATATTGCTCTGCCGTTCACACATGCAACAACATTGGTGAACAGTGGTTATGTAGGCAATTCTTAACCGTTATGTATTGACTATTGAGATACAATAACGGCAGGTGAATTTCCAAAAGTCATGGTCTACAACTACCACGTGAAAGCCAGCGGCAAAATAACCACACGATAGAAGCGACATCGGCTCCTTCCAACTTCAGGCATCTGGATTCCTTGTCAGTGGGTTGAGTTGACATCGAGGCTGACTCACACAAGAATACCCATCTGATGTGTGTGAAAGAGGTCGAAGGGATCAAATTGCTCACATGTAACAACCTTGTAACCGTATAATAATTCCCGGTGCATTCCAAGCCTAAGCAGCTAATTCATATGTAGCCCTGCTGATTTAACGTATATATTATATCTACGCGTGAGCCCTGCAGGAATAATATATGTATTATATCTAGCCGTCAGCCCCGTAGGAATTGGAACCAACAGTATTGGAATGGACCCATGTTTATATCTCAGCAAAACTTGAGTGAAGGTAGTGTTTAATTGCATTTATTAGCTTATGTGAGTGCATGCTTCTTCAATTCAAGCACATGTGTGGTAATGTCTTCAATTATGTTTTGATTTTCTATATTCACATTTATGTTAGAAACCGCTTGTTGCCGCATCATAGGATAGTGTGCTTTTGATCCGATTGGATGCATCTCAACTATAAATATTTCATCTAATGGACTGGTCGTTCTTTTACCCGAGCCTGCAACCAATCCATTGCTTTGAGTATGTTGTTGTGAGTTGGTGGGAGGTATCGCTGTTAGGACTTTTATGGTGTATAGCTCATTTGACCCATCGAGCATCGACACTACTGCCATCTCCCTACTACCGGGCCACAACCCCCATGCATTGAGTTCCTACCATGTAATAGGATGGCGAGATAGACGAAGACCAGTATCTATTTGCACAACACTGGAACGATGTTGTCCGATAAACTATTGTTTATTATTTCTATACGATGAATCAATACTAGGACGATCTCATGGTTTGATGGTATAAAAATTGGGACATACTATTTGACACTCTTTTATTTTTTCGAGGAATCAACGTGGGGAGAGTTCTCAAACCTGAATATGTTGCTCAAAAGCGGCAAAACCCAAGAGTCGCTCCTTAGATTTTTGCTGATCCAATTATAAGGAAAACTGGATCGGAAAACTTAACAATTTGACACTCAATTGTATCACAGATCATCATCTAGAGAGGTTTGCTGTGGAGACTGAAGGTAAATTCCATCTTTTGTTCACTGTTCATGTCTGAAATGATGGCCCAGATCATGACCTGCCGCCTCGCTGTGAAAATGCGTGCCTTTGCGTATGTGTAGTAGGCTTCGTATGCAATGCAGGGTAGCTGGTGAGTGGGACGAAGGCTGCAAAGCATCAGCGTAAACCTGATCGATCAACACTGGTTAACCTGATCTGTGCATCAGTGCACCAGTGCACGTGTGTCTGCATATATGCTGCCTTGTATGCGGGGGTACAACCCATTGGAGCACGCTCAAAGAAGGCCACGTCATCATATAACATACATAAACCATGCTTCGTTTGCGTCACCAAACTGATCGAAGTTTTGGTGCGACGGCATGGCTTTTGCGGCCATCGGTGATTAAACATCAGTGGTATTGGTATGTCATCATATAACATACATAAACCAGGCTTCGCTTGCGTCACCAAACTGATCGAAGTTTTGGTGCGACGGCATGGCTTTTGCGGCCATCGGTGATTAAACATCAGTGGTATTGGTATGTCATCATATAACATACATAAACCAGGCTTCGCTTGCGTCACCAAACTGATTGAAGTTTTGGTGCGACGGCATGGCTTTTGCGGCCGTCGGTAATTAAACATCAGTGGTATTGCTATGTCATCATATAACATACATAAACCAGGCTTCGCTCGCGTCACCAAACTGATCGAAGTTTTGGTGCGATGGCATGGCTTTTGCGGCCGTCGGTGATTAAACGTCAGTGGTATTTGTATGTCATCATATAACATACATAAACTAGGCTTCGCTTGCGTCACCAAACTGATCAAAGTTTTGGTGCGACGGCATGGCTTTTGTGGCCGGCGGTGATTAAACGTGAGTGGTATTGGTATTTGTATCCCTAGGTGATTAACGGGATCCTTTCCCTATCAACGGTGTTAATGTTAGGGGTCGATAGCCCTTTGGTGCTGCGGCACCTTCATGCTTATCTGTTTTGTAATTCATTTTAGCTATTCTGTGCACTAAGTGTCTACACCCCAAAAAAGCAAAACGGTGGAAGAAGATTTACAGAAATTGATAAATAAATGACTATATGCTAGTAATATTGCTCTGCATTTCTTGTTTGTGTAGATGCAACACCACCGCTGGTTACGTAGGCAATATATCCTTGTCATCATGGGTATAGACCAATAACAATAGCAGAGGACTTCCAAAAAGTCATGTTATCTACAGGTACATGTTAATCCCTAGCAGCAAAACATCCACATGATAGAAGGAACAGGGGCTCCTTAGAACATCAAGCATCTGGACTCCTTGCCAGTGGATTTGGTCGTTTTCATGGCTGATTCACACAACAATGCAGATCTAAATTGTGTGAAAGAGGTCGAATGGGAGCAAATTTGCTCGTCTGCAGTTGCTGTTTAGCCACTTAATAATTCTCGGTGCCTTCCAAGCCTAGACAGCTAATTCATATGCAACCCTCTCTCCAATCATTTGACAGATGTATTTTATCTATCTGTTGGCACTGTATGAATTGGAACCAACAGTATTGGAAGGGACCTATGTTTATATCTTGGGCATTGCAGGAGTGAAGGTAGTATTTAATTGAATTTATTAGCTTATGTGAGTGCATGCTTCTTCAGTTCTAGCACATGTTTGGTAATCTCTTCAATTATGTTTTGATTTTGTATATTCACATTTATCTTAGAAACTGCTCCTTGCTGCATCATTAGATGCATCTCAATTCTCAACCATAAATATTTCATCTAATGGACTAGTCTTTTTTTACCTGAGCCTACAACAAGTCCATTGAATCGATTATGTTGTTTGTGAGTTGGTGGGAGGTATCATTGTCAGGACTTCTATATCATCCAGCTCATTTGACCCATCGATCATCGACACTGCTGTCATCTGCCTTCTACCTGGCCACGATTCCTCTTCCTTGAGTTCCTAGCATGTACTAGGAGGGCAAGATAGATGAAGACAAGTATCTATTTGCACAACATTGGACCGATCTCGTCTCGTAATCTATTATTGTTTAGTTTTTGTATACGATGAATCAATATTCAATACTAAGATGATCTCATGGTTTGGTGGAGAATTTCTATTTGACAACAACTTCTATTGCATATCTTGGTCTGAAGAGGCTTGCTATGGAGACTGAAGGTAAATTCCATCTTCTGTTCTATGTTCTATCTGAAATGATGGTGCTGCTGAGGTCCTTGATGATGAAGAATATCTGTATGTCCCTTAGGGTATTGTGTGAGTGACCTGAGAGCTTTGTGTGAGGAAGCTGCGATGATGCCGATCAGAGAGGTCGGTCCACAGAATATTCTATCAACTTTCTTGCTCACGATTTAAGTGAAAACTTCTTTGGGTTTTCCGACAAAGGGTAAATTTTTATTGAAAATGAAGCATCAAGAGGATACAAAACACAGTGAGAACACATCCGTCCTCTGCATAGTTAGGATGCACACAATCAACTTCAACACACGCACACAAAAATATGCCAGCAAATAGCAAAGTCATGCATGACCAAAGCTATGCGTAAGCGAGAAAAAGAAAAACTCCAAAGTGATCATATCTGTGATCGGCAAACTACAACAATGACTGTATCCGCACCTACTATCTCATGACACCACACAAATGTTGAGGTTCTTCAACAATAACGTCTTCATGAAGGGAGTGATGATGAAGCGCAATCGTCATCGGATCCCGTCAGAATCTAGATTTTCATCTTGAAAAACCAGTTTGAGCATATCTAAGCAATGTCTTCAACAAGATAATAGTGCTAGGTATAACCAACTTTGGTCTGACCTAGGCTTTCACCCTGAAGCTTGAGTTGGGGTGCTCGAGTGACACCACCACCGATCGTGAATCATGTGTTGTCGCCATCACTTTTCCATGACCCAGCAGCTACATGCAACACCATACCTCAGTGTCAAGTTGTCGTCCATAGTTTGGATCGGTGCCAAATTCAACCACCAGATCTAGAGAGTGCAAATCCTCACGACGATCTTTCGGTGGACGACGCCGCAATCCGCAATGAGGTCGCTGCTGAAGTCAACCACCGGATTGACTGATTCCCAACTGCCCGAATCAGCACCAGCACAGATTTTCACCTGCACCCCGGCCCTTCTATCCTGACTCTTCAATATTGCTTTAAGATCCGTGTGACACAACTAACTTTCTATATAATTTTTTTTCTTTTTTGTTTCTCTCATATAGAATATGTCTTGAAATTCAAACCTTTGCAGTGTGTCAAAGCTTTCTAAGTAGAATCTAGGATAAATCTTTCAGAATTTTTTAAATACTAAAAAAATGATTTTTTTAATCAGACAAAACTTATTTAGTTTATTTATGTTTGACAAAAAATTCTGAAAGATTTATCCTAGATTCTAGTTAGAAAGCTTAGTCACATTGCAATGGTTTAAATTTTAAGACATGTTCTATGTGAGAGAAACAAAAAAAAAATATTTGCACAAATCACGATGCAGGAAATTGATGGCTAGATAGAGAGGGCCTGGGTGCAGGTGCTTTATTATGTTTTCACAATTGAGCGGCACTGCCGCATTCCACATGCGCCCCAAGCGCTGCAGCACCGCGCGGCCTTGGGAAGGCACGCCCCGGCCTTCCTTGAAGTACAACCATGACGCTGGGAAGGAGAAGCCAACGCCACTTCCTGATGGCCGAGATATGAGTGCTCAGCCTCCCAGCGAGATAGCCTGTCGCCAGTACTTTCTATGCATGTAGCACGATTCTAATATTGCCCACGACTTTTGAACCTGGAAATTGCAAATCATGATCTTGAGAGGCTTGCTGTGGAAACCGAAGGTAAATTCCACTTTCTGCTGTATATTCATTCTTGAAATGATGTCCCTAGAATATTCTGGGAGTGACCTGAGAGCCTTGTGCGAGGAAGATGCAATGATGCCGATCAAAGAGCTCGGTCCACAAAATATTCTCAATATCAAAGCAAACCAGGTGCTTGTTCTGCAGTTTCTGAACTTTGGTATACTGAACCGTCAACCCTGTAGTTTGAAATTGTTGGTAGTATTTTTCCGTGCATGGTTCATGGCCAAGGATGAAGCACTAACTTTCTGCTAACCATGTTACAACTGCGACCATTGAGGTATGAAGATTTAGGAATGCGATGACCGTGATAAGGCCGAACTTGAAGAATAGCAAGTGGGACGAGCTGGAGAAATGGAACGATGAGGTCGGCGCAAGGTCACAAACAATAACCACCCCCTGTTCATCAGACGGTTTTACTTCGGTGTGTACATATATTTCTCCACGTCACTAAATGAATTGCAAGTTGCAAGTGTGTCACACAGACACACATACACATACGCCCATTCAGGCATCCGATTTGTAAGAATGTAAAATGTTGTACAAGGAAACTCCCTCGGATTCATGAGCCATGTGGATCAGCCAAAATTGCACATGAACTAATGTTGTATAAAATCAGTGCCTACACATAATAATTGTGTTATGATTTCCTCTCCCTAAATGCGTAAAACGGCCATGTTCCAGGTACACAATCCATCCTCCAAACATGATCGAAGTCATCCTCCAAGCACACCGAAGTACCAAGAACCGTCGAGCTCTCACAACCCACTTCATAGCACTTGATCTTGTGCTCTTTTATAATGTTTATTTGGATTCTTAGTTTATTTGGACCGTCTTTGTGTTTGAATTTGCATGGTTATGTATGAGAACATTAAATTTCTATGTATTCTTTCCGCCAAAAAAATATCTATGTATTGAAATTGTGTGCACTTGAATTCTTAAGTATTGCACTAATATCTTGTGATAAGTTTGAAAATGGTTAGATGGGGTCTACTAGATGAGAAAAAGTTTTACCCACCTAAGAAACTTGACATTTTCGATTGGGGGATGAATTTTGGACTTTTAGAATAGGGGATCTACTAGATATGCTAAGTATCTACATCCCCAAAGAAAAAACACTGCAAGAAGATTTACACAAATTTAGAAATAATGACTATATGTTAGATGTTGTTTTTACAAACGCAACACCATTGGTGGCCTGTGGTTATGCAGGCAATCCTAACCATCATGGGTATCGAGATATAACAACGGCAGGGAAATTTCTAAAAGTCATCATATACAACTACAACTTGAAAGCCAGCGGGAAAATAACCACATGGCACAAGGGACATGGGCTCCTTGCAATGTCAAACATTTGGACTCCTTGTCAGTGGCTTGAGACATCCTAGAGGCTGATTCACAAAAGATTGCCCATCTGGGTTGTGCAAAAGATGTCGAAGGGATCAAATTGCTCGTGTTTAACAACCTTGTAACCGTAGAATAATTCCCGGTGCCTTCCAAGCCTATAAAGCTAATTCATATGCAGCCCTATCTGTACTGATTAAACATCTATGTATTATATCTATCTGTCAGCATTGTAGGAATTGGAACCAACAGTATTGGAGGGAACATGTGTTTATATCTTGGGCATTGTTGGAGTGAAGGCAGTATTTAATTGCATTTATTAGATTATGTGGGTGCATGCTTCTTCAATTCTAGCACATGTATGTTTTGTTTGCTATATCCACATTTATGTTAGAATCTTATCGTGTGCTTTTGATATGATTGGATGCATCTCAACCATAAATATTTCATCTAATGGACTGGTGTGGCCGTATGCATCGCCCAGATGTAGAGGCCGGGGGTCATTCTCCTTTTCTAAAAAAATCTAATGGACTGGTCGTTTTTTTACCAAAGCCCGCAACCAGTCCATTGATTCGATTATGTTGTTATGAGTTGGTTGGAGGTATCGTTTTGAGGACTTCTATGTTGTATAACATTAACCCATCGATCATCAAAACTACTGTCATCTCCCAACTACCGGGCCACAAGCCCCTGCCTCGAGTTCCTACCATGTGCTAGGATGGCCAGATAGGCGAAGGCCAGTATCTATTTACACAACAATGGAACGATGTTGTCCCGTATTCTATTGTTATTTTTTCAATACGATGAATCAATACTAGGACGTTCTCATGGTTTGGTGGTATAAAAAAATGGGAGTTTCTATTTGACAATCAACTCTAAAACAGGTCTTGATCTGGAGAGGCTTGGTGTGGAGACTGAATGTAAATTCCACTTTCTGTTCTATGTTCATTCTTGAAATGATGGCCGCTGTTGTCCTTGAAGATGAAGCATATCTGTATGTCCCTAGGATATTCTGGGAGTGACCTAAGAGCCTTGTGCGAGGAAGCTGCAATGATGCCGATCAGAGAGCTCTGTCCACAGAGTATTCTCACATTCAAAGCAAACCAGGTGCTTGTTCTACAGTTTCTGAACTTTGGTATAGTCAACCGTAAATCCCGCTGTTTGAAATTGTTGGTAGTATTCTCCCGTTAGTGGCTCATGGCCAAGGATGAACCACCAACTTTCTGCTAACAATGTTACAGCTGCGACCATTGAGGTATGAAGATTTCGGGAATGCGATGACCACGATAAGGCCGAGCATGAAGAAAAGACCCCCCCCCCCCCCCTCCGCGCGTCCATCAGAGGTTTTACTTCTGTGTGTACATATATTTCTCCACGTCACTAAATGGATTGCAAGTTGCAAGTGTGTCACACATACACACAGACACATACGCCCATTCAGGCATCCGAATTTGTAACCACAATGTAGGAGTAAAAATGTTGTACAAGGAAAATCCCTCCAGCTCATGAGCCATGTGGATCAGACAAAATTGCACATCGACTCATGTTGTACAAAATCAGTACTTACACGGTTATGATTTTGTCTCCTTATATAACTATGTAAAACATTTTCAGTTTCCATTATCCAGAGCCATGTTCAGTCAGTGTACACAATCAATCCTCTACAACTTGCTGGGCCACAGTAGGAGCATACGCTCATAAACAGTAGGACACGAAGAGATCATATTACGTCCGGCGCTGCATATGATCGTCGCGAGATGGCGACGGGCTAATCATTTCGGAGGAATTCGACATACCAGCGCCGGCGTCGCCGTCCCCGTCAATGGCCGTATCGGGCTTGAAGTTTACACCACCGACGCCCGACGGTAATGTAAACGGGCTAATCATTGCAAATGCTCTCCACTCTGTCCATCCACACCGCAATACCTCATCGATCTTCAACTTCCATGGACATACACGCCTATGGTAGGTAGGTGACAACCTGACAGGATCTAGTGATGATCTCTCATCATGTGCCATTCCCCCTAAGAGCATTTCTAGCAGACCCCGCAAAAAGCCCCAGCCCGCAAAATAACCATCAAAATGCGGGCCGACGCGGAATCCCGGCCGAACAGACCCTGCAAACACGTCCAACCCGTAAAATATTTTGCGGGGCGCGGCAAAAGATCTCCCCCAACCTTTAGATTCACGGGACGGGAGGCCGACCCGAGCTCGGCCCCTATCCGCAGCGAGATTTGGCGGGAGGGACATTTCCGCACGGCCGTTCCCGCTCCCCACTCCTCCGCCACCGTTGCTCCCGCCACCGCCCGCTCCGGTGCATCTTCCCCGGCAGTTCTTCGCCGCCATGGATGACTCCCTGCCGTCCCCGGTCACCGTCGAGGTCGCATACGCTCAATCCCCTCCGGCGGATCTCGTCGCCGGTCATGTTGTCCCCGCCGTTGCTCAAGGCACCACTGCGCCTGCCCGCAAGCAGCAGGGCAACGTGGTCGTGCAGGGTGGGAATCCGGCTGCCACCGCCGGGAAGGCCCGCGCTCCGGGAGCCAACGCCGCTGCGCGATCCCGGTCGGCGGCGGAGAATGTCGGCAAGGTCTCGGGCATAAAGCGGTAGAGGATTCCGGCTACAAAGAAGCCGACTCCTTCATCCACTCCCTCCGCCCCGGCAAGAGGTTCCCCGGCGATGCCGCTCAACGGCACTGCTTCCACCGCAAGCGAGGTGTTTGGCGAAATGGCCGGAAGGTATGCCTCTTCGGCCCTTTCAATTTTCTTTGCTTTTCGCCATTGCGGTAGCCATGTCCAAGTTGCTTGCCGAAGAGAACAAGATCATGACATTGAACAACAATGACATGGACGACCTCACTACAGAATGGCATGACATGGCAAGAAGATATAGCTTGAAGAGAAGAATGCTTGCGTCGGCCAATGTGTGTTACAGTGTCGGAGATGTTTTCTCAACGGGGTTTGGAACCAATGTCGCCGATGCGTTCACTGCACCAACCGATGATTTTGGTGCCTGAGTTGGACCAAGTGCCGGAGGTGGACTCGGTGGTTGCGATGACCTCGATGGACTCGGTGGCGCGGAGTGAAGATCGACCAAGATGATGCCAGACGTGGTCGTCACTTTTTTCCCCTTTGCGTTTGTCCTACAAAACTAAGCTTTTATTTGCGTGTGAACTGTGTACTATTGTTTGAATTTTAACTCATTTTTGGAATCGATGTCAAATTCGATAATTGGGCGTCTTCGGTTTTCGGGTCGACGCGGTGGTGCCCGAGCAGACCCCGCATAGCCGACCCGTAAAAGAGCATATTCACCGGATATCCTTTTTTACGGGTCCGTTTTGCGGGGTCTGAGTCCGACCACGCCCGCGCTGGTCCGCAATACCTTTTTCCGTGAATTGCAAAATCATTATGCGTGTCGGTGTTTTACGGGATCTGTTAGAGTTGCTCTAAAATGGTAGCGCCAGCCTTAGCTTCGATAGTCCACCCATGGCCATGGCAACCACTTTCTGTAATCAAACTAGAAGACACCTCACATCCTACTTATGCTAGCTACTAGTACTAGAAGTGCACAAACAAACATAGGCAGAGACATCCCATGTCAAGATGAGATGGACGAAGCATGTCATTGCATGATGGATCAAGCAAGAAATGGCTCAAGAGCAATGCCCCGGGTGTGATGGATGGACAGATGGATGTGGATGGGGGCGCCATGGGGACACACATCCCATCACTCGTTTCTCATCTCCTCCAGACCTTTCCTTGTACCAATTGGATTGTGTTTGACAGAAGATTTCACCCGCTCCGTTCGTAGGACATGCAAGCGAGTGAGACTGCCCCTCACACAGTAACACTCCCCTACTGTAAGTGAGATCAGTGTGGGAGCAGGGACAGAGCATTGGCATGGGATCATGAAATCAATTGTGACCAGTGTATTGCAGTACTGATTCTTACACAAACAAATGAACTGCGCATCTATTTTACTCTCTCTGTGGTGTTATTTGCCTTATCTCTTTCCCCTCACCGAAACTACCAAACCCTTGCCTTTGTCATCTTTATATCTCCACAGTTCTGGCCGGCCATCATCATGCATGCACAAGATGCATGGATAGCTCTTCCTTCACTCACATGGTCTGTGCCTGCCAGCAATAATATGTCCACCGGATCCAGTAATGGGGAACCACGGTACCCCACTAGCTCTACCTCTGGTTGTACCCTTCAAATCTTTTCTCCCTTTTTTTTCGGGCCTCCACATTGTGCAAACCCACTCATCAGAACCTGAAATATGGAAATCACTGAAAACATGATTTTGTAAACTTAATTATAAAAGGAATTGTTTCCTGCAATTAACTCTGCTGCACTCACGCCGAGAGAAACAAGCTTTTCTGATGGTATACATGGCGGCTATATGTTTCTGCCATCATTTCACGAATACGAACGGTGGCAAGTCTGGCTCCACGGCACGGCAGCACGCCTCAACTTCCCGTTTGGGATGGCGCCGGTCCACCTCGTCCCGTCGGTGCTGAGTCTGGTGGATGCGGCGACGGCTCGCGAGGACCGGGAGGCGAGGGAGCGCCTCATGGCGGAGGCCGCCATCGTGGAATACATGGCGGAGCTCCGCCGGCAGCACCCCGAGCTCACGGAGAAGGAGCGGGCCATCTTCGCAGAGCGGACGGTCAATGGCGAGGTCATCGTCATCTCTGACGATGAGGAGCAAGGCGGCGGCGATGACGGCGTCATGGAGAAGGAGTTCGACGCCAAGGAGCGGCGGCGCATGTTCCCCGACTCCGGTGACGACGGCACTGACCCGGACCGAATGGGCGGTGGCATGTCGAGGCAAGATTGTCTCGATCTCTACTCTGGCAAGAATGAGGATGAAGATTAGTTTAGTTTCAGTTTAAGTTTAATTTAAATTTCAGTTGTCAAGACAATGAGTTAGATTTCGGTTGTCAAGACAATGTAACCAATTTCAGTTGTTTAAATCGAAAGTAGGTTGAACTATTATGTGAATTTGAATTTTATTCCATTATGTATAGGGGATCGGTTAGGTCCGGTCAAATCTTAGTGGAGTAAAAATACTACACTAAGGCACACCACCTTTGGCATGCAAGAGAGAGCCTACAGGGCATGCATAAGAGTGCGACAGAGGAGAGGACCGGGGTGTGTGTGTGGGTGGGGGGGGGGGGGGGGCGTTTGTGGTGTGCATGGCTGTGTGTGAATTGAGTTTCTCGGCCCCGTGTCTCGTCCCCGCAGGCGACCCGGGCGCTCCAACCCTCGCCGCCACCCCTTCCGTCCCCTCCCATCTGGCGCCGCCGGCGAGCGCCGCAGGGCAAAGCCCTCGCGGTGCCGGTGGCAGCGGGATCTGTCTCGCCTCTTCGGCTATGTGGGGTCACGGGGGGCTTCTCCTCCATCCATGACGGCGGATCTCGGAGGCCGGCGCACCTAGGCTGGGTGGTGCGTGCAGGCAGGCGGCGGAGCGGGGAGGCCTAGCTTGCTGGGCGGTCGCGGCACGGCGTGAAAGGGCACAGGTCGGGCGGTGTGGCGCCCTGGTCTTGGCGGGTTCGGGCTGTGCCAGATCTGGGCTGGCCAGGTGCGAGGTCAGCGGTGGTCGCGGGGGACCGCTTCTTCGGCCTCGCGGCGGTTCTCGGTGGCCGTCGCGGCAGATGGAGGCGCGCTGGCGGGAGGTGGTGCAGGGCGTCGTGGCGGTCTGGTGGCAGCGCGTCGTGGAGTGCGCAGGCCGGCGATGGCTTGGTGCTCCTCGCCACGAGGGAGTTTGTGTCTGGCCAGATCCGTGCGGATTCGGGGATCTCGGCCCCAATCTGGTGCGTCTTCGGCGCTGGCCGGCGTCCTTGGGGTGCTCACGACAGGGAGTGCCGCGGTTGTCTTTGGATCCTTGCGTGGAGCGTAGAAGGATGGAGGGTGTAGGTGGTGCACCGGCTCTGGTGGTGGCGGCGGTGCAAGCGCAGCCATGGCAGTGGCGGTGCTGCGAGGCCTTGCCAGGAAGGGTCTTGGCGGGCAGCGGGCATTTGGTTGCTTCCATGTGAGGCGTGCGGCGATGCCTCGGCGGTGTGGGTGCCGGAGGGTGGTCGGAGGTGCGGGTTGGATCCATTCTGGTGGCAGTCCCCTGCGCGGGTGAAGGCCACCGTGGCGGAACTGGCTTTGCACTGTTCGGTGGTTGCTGCAGCTCCTAGTCGATGGTGAAGGTGATGGCTTTAGGCGTGTTCCCTCGGTAGTGAAGGGGGCTTCAATGGCAGGTTGTTGCGGTGACGGCGGTGCGAGGCATCTGATCGGGACTGGCCGGGTTCTTGGAGACGTGGAGATGTGCAACACTATGGATGAAAATCATGTTCGGTTGTGGCCGGACCGGCGTTGATGGCACCTACGGGTGTCATTCACCTTCCTGGAGGCTTCACCGAGTGCAACACCATCTTTCTCGCGACCTCGTATCGGCAGCTGTCTCTGGGGTGAAAGCCTTGATTCGTAGGATCAGCATGATGGCAACGTCTTTGAGGTTGTTACTTTGTTGGGAGCATTGTGCTGGGAGACTCAAGGTCCCATGATGCGCTCCTCCGGTGTTCACCGCTTCCCGGATCTTTCTCCTCCGGCGCCATGTATGGTCGTCCGCTGGCTATTTCAAGGAAGTTGGAGTTGCTGTTCTTCGGAGGTCTTCAGTGTCGGCCGAGACGCGGCGAGGGGCTCGGTGTTGGATAGGCTTTTTGTGTCGTAGCTGTGTTGTTGTGTTTGGTTGTTCTTGTACGAACCGGGTATGGAGTGGGTCTCCTTCGTTGTACGCAGCGAGTGGTAGACGTTGTTGTATGTCTTATTTCTCTTCTTCTATAAAGGTAAGGTACGCAATTTGCGTACGCACGAAAAAAGAAAGAAAACGTGTGAATTTTTTTTTTCATGCATCGCCTTCTATGCGTGTCTATATCTCTTCCTGTCCTCCTTAATTTACTTCACTACTCCTATTAGGCTTTGTATGCAATGCAGGCTGCCAAGGGCAAGGCTGCAAAGCATCAGCATAAACCTGATGGAGCTCAGCTAGGTTAACATGACCTGTGCATGTGTATCTGGCTAGCACGCTGCATTGTTTGTCTCGCCTCGGGGCTACAGCTCATTGAACCGCTCAAAGGCGGCCACATCACAAACAAATCAACCATGCTAGGCCTGGGTCACCAACAGACCGGCCAGGCAAGAAAAAAAAGGAGTAGTAGATGAATGACGGGTTCTAGAGCATTTCTAACTCATCCTTTATAATTTAGCCGTTTGAACGCTTCATTGTACTTTAACTCCTTATATTTAGTCCACTAAATAAAAATTGTTCCTAGCCGATCCTTTAACTTAACTCCCTAAGAAAAAGAATCGCCAAATCTTTCTAATATTAGTTTACATATTACATTTTAAATACATATTTGTACACATATTAAATCCAAACATAATAATTAAGGTTCACAAAATTGATGAACAATACAAATTCAAAGTTTACAAACCAAATTATTCAAAGTCAAAGTTCTTCGGATAGGTTGCGTCGGGGTTGAAGTAATCTCTCATAGTCTTGCCATCTGCATACAACTTACTTGTTATCCTACTCTCACACGCTGAAAATTCTTGTTGAAGATCATGTCAATGGCCATTTTGAACATCCACTGATGAGAAGAGTCGTCGAAGATCATCTCCCCCAACCTCTTCATCTACACTAGAAATGACAAGGTTCAATTCAATTGCCAAAAATATAAACGAGATGAAAAAGCACACAAAACACACCTAAGCAATCCGTCAAACACATTGACGTAAAGAGGAGGTACCACGGTCGGCCGGCAGTGTTGAGCCAATGTCCAAGCTGCTAGTGCTTGATGGGGCTTCGAGATGGTCAACAATAGACAGAGGGGCATGTAAAAAAAGGAGATGTGGTGTTAGCTTCCGGCGACGACGACAGAGGTTGATTATGGCGACGGCAGCAATCAGCGAATGTCTCGAATTGGAGCAAGCGGGCGACGGAGGTAGAAGCGTGTCAGCGGAGAGAAAGGATGGTTGTCGGAGGCAGCACCGGCGACGATGTGGCGCGGGTGCGGACGAGTGGGGGAGGTGAAAAGTTTACTCAACGCGTGGGCGACCAGGTATATTTGAGGTTAAGGGTGGCCGTGGAGTAAATTTTCTACTTCATTAATGCCGATAACGGAACGGTTAGGTGTGGTTTAGAGGAGCAAAACCGATTTTCACTCCTCTAACACCATTTAAGGGACCGGTTAGAGATGCTCATAGTGTGTCTGCTGAGAAAGGACGGGCGCCTAAACCATTTGCCTCACAGATTCCATGTCCGTAAAAAAAGTGACTAAATGCCAGCTATAATTTTTGCACCCATCAATGATTGAACGTGTGTTTTGCCTATCCATGTTGCTTCTTTTAGGAGATAAACAGTTCCCTATTGTGATCCATGTATCCTGTTGGAGGTATTTATCCTTTATGCTTTTATTTATTTTTTTATTTCCTTTTAGCTAGTTAGTTTATGCACCACTCTTTACATTTTGCAACAAGATGAGTCACCATATCAATGGTTTCTGTCTATAGAAAAAAAAGTATTGGCAGCAAGAATATTTACACACACTAGGAAGTTGATGACTATACGAGAGTAATACTACTCTACACTTTTTGTCTCCACAAATGAAACACCACCATTGGTCAAGCAGACAGTCCTTGCTTTCACGGTGGACCTCCAACAACAATGGCAACAGGAACTAGGAAAATGGCAGTAGCTAGAGTTTTATCTTAAATCCTAGCAACAAAATGACCCCGTAATAGAAGGAACGTGGGTTCCTTGGAGCTTCAAGCATCTGGACGCCCATCGGGTTTTTGTCAAAAAGGTTGAAGGGATAAAATTGATCGCCTAGATTGCCCCCCTAACCGTAAAATAATTTCTGGTGCCTTCCAAGCCTATACAACTCAATCATGTACAACACGATCTCTACTATTTGAATATATGTATTATCTCCATCCATGAGCGTAGTAGGAATTGAAACCAATAGTATTGGAAGGGACCAGTTTTTATATCTTGGACATTGTTGGAGTGAAGGTAGTGTTTCAGTGCATTTATTACCTTATGTGAGTGCAGGTTTCTTCAATTCTAGCACATGTGTAGTAATCATTTCTATTATGTTTTGCTCTCCTATATTAACATTTATGTTAGAACCCTGTCACTGTCACATCATAGGATCATGTGCTTTTTGTACGATTGATTGCAACTGAACCATGCATATTTCATCAAACAGGGACTTACTACAAACATTATTTTATCCAAACTTGCAACTAGTAAATTGTAGAAATTATATATGTTGTGGTCAGTTCATCGGAGGCGTTGGTGTTAGAATCAAAGGACATCTAAGGCCCCAATCGTATTTTAGTGCTCGCGAGTGACGACGACAACAACAACAACAACAACAACAACAACAACAACAACAAAGTATAGTTAGCTTTCACGTACTCCTGTCGTTGGCTAGATGTCGCAACCAATTCATGGTTCTGGAACAAGTATAGTTAGCTTTCACGTACCCCTGTCCTTGGCTAGTTCTTTGGTGATACTTAAGTCTTTCAGATCTCTCTTTACAGACTCCTCCCATGTCAAGTTTAGTCTATCCCTACCTCTCTTAACATTATCATCATGCTTTAGCCGTCCGCTATGCACTTTTTGCGATGTTTTCACAACAACAACAACAACAACAACAACAACAACAACAAGAACAATAATAATAATAATAATAACAATAATAATAATAATAATAATAATAATAATACAGAGGCTCATGCATGCCTCTTGAAGTCTTGAGTAACAGTTCAAGCTCACACGTGATAAAAGGAGGATGCTTCTTTTTCACATGCACGTACTTGGCTCATGTAGTAGGGTCTCTCTCTCTCTCTCTCACACACACACACACACACCGTGGTTGGATTTATCTCTTCCTGACCAAAACTGCCAAACGCTTCTTCTGATCTCATCATGCATGGACAAGTTGCATTGCTCGCTCTGCCTTCACTCTCATGATTGTACCTGCCAGCAATAATATGTCCACTGGATCCAGTAATGGGGTACCACTAGCTCCGGCTGCGCCCTCCTTGTCTTCTACCTTTTCTTTGGGCCTCTCCCATTTTGCAAACCCACCACTAAACATCTGGCATATGGCAACTCACCGAATGATACATTGCCATGCTGCATATATACACGCAAGTGGTGACTTTGTATAATGCTGGACTCGCCTTCTTTTCTTTGACTAGACATGGAAGCAGGAGTAGGTTGCATTATGTGCATGGCTAGATAGAATTCTAGGTCGATGGAGATGGGCAGGGTATTCGTGTTGCACGGCATATATGTGGTCCACGATGTGGCTCATCTGTTCTCTTTGTTGTGGAGATGCTTCTTAGTTATACTGATAATGACAAGCATGGAATCCATGGATTTGAGAACCTCTCACAAGTTGTAAGGTTTAAGCCACGTGTATATAATACGATGGTTATGTAAATAACTCCTGCATGCATACATAGCAGATATTGTGTGTGTGTGTGTGGAGAGAGAGAGAGAGAGAGAGAGAGAGAGAGAGAGAGAGAGAGAGAGAGAGAGAGAGAGAGAGAGAGAGAGAGAGAGAGAGAGAGAGAGAGAGAGAGAGAGAGAGAGAGAGAGAGAGAGAGAGAGAGAGATAGATTAGAGTTCATGAGTTGATGATCGATGGGAGATGTGATGTTGCATGGATAAGGAGCCTGTGCGCACCTGCACGGCAACCAGGATAGGCACAACTATCTACACGAGAAAAGAAGTGAAAACCTCACCCTCCGTGTTGGGACAAGTTAAACAAATATCTGATCATGCATTGGGATTAACTCATAATTTGTGGACCGTTTGATGCAGTGAACCAGAGCTCAGAGTTTGGCCTGTAACAGAAATTAACCGCCATTACATCAGACCAAGAAGAGAGAAGATACGGCAAGCTTTTTGCTGCATGCTTGCTAGCTGACGCTAGTCCCCTACCGCTACCAATCCCCACACACGTCTCTTTCACTTTTGCTCTACAGAGATCGATGCCACGCAGTGCAATGCTACTGTGATCTGGTTGATCTCCATGGAGATGTGATCTCTTGGTGATAGAGTGAAAAAAAAAAGACCTGTGAACAAATTAAAAATCAAGGAAAGAACAGGATATGCATGCAGTGCAGCAGAGGCCAACTCAGGAGCTTGAAAGAATTCAAAATTAGTTTTGGGTTGCAACAATGGTACATTCACTCGGCGAAATAAAATAAATTTGTTCCATTGCAATGCTGCAGATCTCATCTCCAAAGAACAATCTGACGGTAGTGGCAATGGCACAGTGCCACAGTGAGGCTGTTGACTTGTCCAGAACTAGAGGCACGCAGGCATATTGTCCCATGCGGCCGTGGGCTGTAGCATGCATGCATGGAGTTTCCTGCTATTGCCATTTGATTGCTAGCTGCTCCTGCCTCTGCGTGGCTGTTTGTCACGTCACGTCACGGCATGCGTGCTTCTGCATCAACATTATGCATTGAGTTTAGCATTCATTAATGCAGGCAAAACATGTGTTTTGAGATGAAAAGAGGCCTCTTCTGAAAATAAATATATAGAGAGAAAGTAACAGACGAGAGGGGAGAGAAGAGTGTTTTGAAATGTTTACATTTGTTCGTTTTTGGTGTGCATATATGTGTGTACTACCTTGTACTACTAGTATGTGTGCGCGCGCCTCTCTCTGTCTCCTCCATTATTATTTCTTTACTTTCCTAGGCTTTGCATGCAATGCAGAGTAATAGCTGGTGTCCAAGGCTGCAAAGCATCGGCATAACCCTGATTGAGCTCGGCTGGCTTAACATGACATGTGCATGTATGTCTACATTCTGCCTTGTTAAAGGAGTTCATACTACTACCTCCATCCTAGATCTAGATACACTCATTTAAGCGACGGTTAATTTCAGACGAGGGAATACATCACAAAACTGGCTTGGGCCACCAAAAGACCGGCCAGGCAAGGAAAAAGAAGCATTATATGGACAAGTTTTGATGCGGCTGCTTAGCATTGACGGACACCTAAAATTTTTCACTTCCACATTTTGCCTCTATCAGCGATTAAAACGTTTATGTTGAATTTTGCATCCGTCGTCCAGTGATTAAACCCGTCTACTGCCTGTCTACGGTGCCTCTGTTACCACAAAAACAACTGCTCGTTGTGATCCATGTGCCCTTTCAGAGCTTTTTTTTCGATAAAGGCCCTTTCAGAGCTATGGCACCTTTATGTTCCTTTTTAATTTCTGTTTAGCTACTTATGTAAAAATGCAAAACCTTTTTTTATATGTCAAGGCAGGTGCACTGTTAGTTTCATTAAGAGAGAAAAAACAAAACAGAGTTGCCCAGTTTATACGGGAAATTAGGCTGAAAACCAAACAACACACGATTGATCAAGGGACAATCGTGCAAAAACCAACAACTATGCCGATATCGACAACTCAAACTCCACTATTAACATGCCCACAACCCGAAGATGGGTGAGTGAACTCTTTGGAGAGGCCTTCAAGAAGCATCGTCACTAGTATTCTTTGATCCCCTATTGAACCAAGGCTTTCCCCCACAGCCATGACACCAACTCCACAGACATTGGGAAAAGGCCGGCCACACCAACAGCCCACACATAACCCTCGAACCAACAAGGCACGACCTAGTGGAGGGGAGGAACTATTTGGCGTCCGCTCCAAGAAGCACCATCGCCGTTATCCTTCGATCCCAATCAAACCAAGGCTTTCGCCCAGAGCCCTAAGCCCCTCCACCTGCCCGAGCCCCGGGGAAGGAGCCCAACCATTGCCAACAAAGAGAAAGCCTCCGGCAGAAGAATACCAATGACGTTGGACTCGAGAGCCCATTGATCAAGCCACACAGCTCCAAGGAGACAAGCATATGTTGACGAACAAGACACCGCCACCACCGCATCTGACATGACGGCATCGCCACCATCACGCAGGAGCCACCTACCAACAACGAGTCGGGTCTGGGAGGAAGTAGTGCCGTGAACATATCCACCGGTAGGACCACCCGCACAACACAGAGACCACAACCCAAGATGTCAAGCAGCCCAAACCGTCACCATGCCGGTCGTAGCACACCACAACACCTCCCCAGAGAGCTGACCCGACCAAGCAGCACAATATAGGCTGCAAGACGACTTGCATAAATCGATGACGAATGACTACATATGCGAGTCATATTGGTCCGCAATTCTTTGCTTGCACCGGTGTAGCACCACCGCTGGTCGTGTGGACAATCCTAGCCATCAGAGCTATCTCCAACTACAAGCAAAATAGCCACTAAACAGAAGTAACATGGGCTCCTTACAGTTCCAAGCATATGGACTCCTTGTCTATGCGTTAAGTATACTTCGGGGCTGTTTCTAATCATGTGGATCAAAAATATGGGCACACTGCCCATCAAAGTCGAGTTGAGGAGGCCAAAGGGATCAAATCACTCGCATGGATATGTCGTAAAGCCGTAAAATAATTTCTGCTGCCTTCCACTCCTCGACAACTCATTCATATATGACCCGATTTCTAGTCTTTGGACATATGTGGATATCTACCCATATTAGTGTTGTAGGATCTGGAATGACGAGTATTGGAAGGGACATATGTCTATATATATTGGGCATTTTTTTGATGAACATAGTGTTTAAATGCATTTACTAGGTTATGCGAGTGCAGGCCTCTTCAATAATAGCACATTGTGGTACCCTCTTCTATTATATTTTGATTTTTTGTATTAATATTTATATCAAATTAATGACCTTACAGTCGTTTCTTGTATATATGACCTAAATACATACTTAAGAACTTAGATGGATTTGTTGCACCAACTTTTGGTCATTTTTAATGTACATGTGGTTCCAATTTTATTTATGTCTATCAAATAGCTAGAAAGGTATTAAATGCCCTAAACATATTAAATTAACCTTCGAACCAGACACTTATTTTTATGTCGATTAAAAGTCTCATATTTGAACTTGGAAATTGGGCGGCTTATCTTCAACATACACAAGTTTCAAGGGGAAATTTTGAAAAAATTGAGTTCCACTTCAAACCCGACACTTTCCCTTCGAAACTCTAGTTATTCCCCAAAGAGTCTTCAATTTCTAAGCGAAGTGTAACACAATTTTTTCATAACTCTCTCAACTTTTTACCATGCCCTTAGGGTTAATACCATGACACCATGCCAAGTTTCATATTTTCCACATTTCATTTACAAGTTTTACGAAATCAAAAGTCATTTACCTCCAATAAACATCTGAGAATTTATTAGTGTCCTAAAAACTACAAATAAACCAAAAAAAGGCCAAATCTTTACATGAATCTTGTAATGGTGTAACTTCAACAACAACAAAATTGGACCATAGCTCCATCTAAAATACTAAAACCTTGACGTTACAAAAAATAGCAAACATAATACCAACCTCGGGCGCCTAGAATCAACCGCTACTGGCAACCCTATTACTAGTGGGGCCGGCCGCTATGCCCGCCACTGGTATCTCATGGAGCTCCTAACAGGCGTGAGACTTAAAAAAATTATGTCCCCTCAATCCCAGCTCCCCCTTTGTCGCGCGAGAGCCCTAGCTACCTCCGCCCTGGTCCACGCCGCCCTTCCTCCGACCTTGCCACCACCTCCAGCACCACCACAAGCCTGATACATTGTCGTTATCCGTGTCGACGCGCTTGACTCCGCGTCGTCGCCCTTGTCGATGACATTCCCGACATCGCGCCTACCTCCAACACCACCACCTCTGACACCGCATCGTCTCTCCCCAGTGAGCTCCAACCTCTTCTTGTCATATTTGCCGCGTGTTTGTAGCTGCTAACTTGCAATATCTTGTTATATATCATTGTTTGTTGTTTTTAACTCATTAGTTGTGGTTTTTTAGAGTAGTATACATAATTCTATATACCAAACATGCATTGTATGTAGCAATAACATGTGTTATTACAGTAATATACATGTGTTATATGCAGAACTTGGCTTGTATCGAGCAAGAACATGTCTAGCCGCTTTATACTGAAAAGACGAACTAATGATGAAACGTGGGGATTTTATCGCCTTGCAACTCTTCTATGTGAAATTACCATCCCGCGTGAGTGATTAGAAGATGGAGTGCCCTCCAACCCGACGCCCCACAACCTCTAGAAATGGAGGCTCGCAGGTTGGATATAGAGAGACCTCCATAAACTAGGGTGACTCAGGACCGAATGACATTGTACAGCCAAATAGCCATATCTGCAGATATTATGTGGGTTGGCCTAATCTGACGACTCTGCAAGTGTTGCTCTAAAAATTGCCCAATTTTTTCTGCTCACTGGTTTTGTGTCTACCAGTATTATCCGTCAATGGTAACTTTTACACCTCTCAATGATGAACGAGCCTTTTGCCTGCTAATGGTGCTTCTTTTAGGAGAAAAACAATTCGTACTACTGACCTTGCCGTATTTGTACCTATCATTTGTAATTCTCTATGTGTGGAAAGATGATTTGCAATACAATAATTGTTGTATTGATGGGGTGTTGGTGCACGTATATATAATACAAGGGAAGACCTCTACCTCAACTATACAAGACTAGGAGGTGGGCCACAACTCCAATACATGTGCAATACAAAACACATACTCAACACCCCCCCACAGTCGAAGCGTCGCCGGAGACACAGAGACTGGACCGAAACTCCTCGAAGACGGGAGTAGGCAATCCCTTAGTCATCACATCAGCAAACTGTTGCGACGTCGACACGTGGAGAACTCGAATACGGCCAAGGGCAACCTGCTCGCGCACGAAGTGAATGTCGAGCTCAATATGCTTCGTCCGTCGATGGTGCACCGGGTTAGCGGAGAGGTAGACCACGCTGACGTTATCGCAGTAGACAAGAGTGGCCTTGTGAACATCACAAAGCAACTCCTAGAGCAGCTGACGTATCCAAGAGCACTCGGCCACGGCGTTGGCCACGGCGTGATACTCTGCCTCGGCGCTGGAGCGGGAGACCGTGGGCTGCCGCTTCGATGACCAAGAGATCAACGAGGGCCCAAGGTAGACGCAGTAGCCTGACGTAGAGCATCGTGTGTCGGGGTAGCCAGCCCAGTCAGCATCCGAGTAGGCCACGAGGTCGGTGGATGCGGAGGCTGTCAGGGTGAGTCCTAAGGACATGGTGCCGCGTATGTAAAGGAGAATACGCTTCACCAGAGTCTAGTGAGAATCACGCGGGGCGTGCATATGGAGGCACACCTGCTGAACAGCGTACTGCAAGTCGGGGCGAGTCAGCGTCAAGTACTGTAAAGCACCGACAATAGAGCGATAAAATGCTCCATCGGACGCGAGAGACCCCTCCAAAGCAGAGACCTTCGCCTTCGTATCGACGGGAGTGGGCGCCGGCTTGCAGTTAAGCATATCGGCACGCTCAAGGAGCTCATGGGCATACTTCTACTGATGCAGAAAGAAACCGTCAGCCCGACGGATCACCTCGATGCCGAGAAAGTAGTGCAGGGGCCCCAAGTCCTTGAGGGCAAACTCATCACGAAGACGAGTAGTCAGTCGCTGAAGGAGATCGGGGGTGGACGCCGTGAGGATGATGTCGTCGACGTAGAGCAGCAGATATGCAGTGTCAGCTCCCTGATGATACACAAAAAGTGAGGCATCGGAGCGAGTGGACCAAAAGCCCAGAGACTGCAGGAAGGCGGCGATACGCTGGTACCAAGCCCGAGGCACCTGCTTCAACCCGTACAGAGAGCGGGAGAGCAAGCACACAAAGTCGGGGTGCTCGACGTCGACGAAACCAGTAAGCTGCTCACAGAACACCTGTTCGGCGAGATGACCATGCAAGAAGGCGTTGGAAACGTCCAACTGATGCACATGCCAGGCGCGCGAGACGGCCAACTGAAGGACGGCGTGGATCGTGCCCGGTTTCACAACCGGGGCGAAAGTGTCGGTGAAGTCCACGCCCGCGCGCTGCCGAAAACCACGAACCACCCATCGAGCCTTGTAGTGCTCGAGAGAACCATCTGGGCGAGTCTTGTGGCGAAACACCCACTTGACAGAAATGATGTTGGCACGAGGGGGTCGCGGAACAAGCTGCCACGTGCGGTTGCGCTGTAAGGCGTCAAACTCCTCCTGCATCGCAGCTAGCCAGTGGGGATCCCGAAGGGCAGCACGAGCGGAGGTGGCGACGGGTTAGGGCGTCGACATCGAGGCGGTGCACACATACTCGTCGACGGAGTAGCGCGTACTGGGCCGAAGCACTCCTGCTCGGGCACGGGTAGTCACGCCAAGTGACGGGGCAGCAGGGCCGGTGGGTGCTGCGGCGGCAGGGGCCACGGCGGCGGTGGCACCTGGTGCGGTGACACCCGGTGCGGCGGCTGGGGCCGCGGTGGTGGGGGCACCTGGTGCGGCGGCGGCAGAAGCCGCGACGGTGGCGATGGAAGCCGTGGCGGCGGCAAAGGCCGCAGCGGCAGCGACGGCGGGGGCCGCGGAGGCAGCAGCGTCGGCCGATCCCGCGGCGATAGGAGCGACAGGCGAGGTCGAGGTCGAGCCCGTCGCAGGGGTGGCGGCGCCAGCCGGGGTGGCGGGCAGGGTGCCCACCGACTCGACCTCGTAAGAGGGAGTCGAGAACCCGGGAGGTGGCGGCAGAAGACGCCGGGCCGGGGGGGCCACCGGGGGTGCCGCCGCGCATCGCTACAGGTAGGGGGCGCGTGGGCCGGCGCCGAAGAATCCGCAGCCGGAGGGACCTGAAAAAAAGGGAACACCGTCTCGACAAAGTACATGTGCCGCGAGGTGTACACACGATGAGTGACAGGATCATAGCACTGGTAACCTTTGGTGTTGGGAGGGTAGCCAAGGAAGATGCATGGGACGGATCGGGGTGCGAGCTTGTGTGGCGTGGTGGACGCGATGCTGGGATAACAGAGACACCCAAAGATGCGGAGACCATCATAGGACGGAAAAGTGGAAACTGCGGAGGATGCACTAAAAGGAAGACGAACATGCTTGGCTAAGCGACATGCCTCACAAGCAGGGCCGGTCCTGAGAATTTGGGGGCCCGGGGCGAGACTAAAACACGGGGCCCTTATTATAGATGCCATAACAATGAAAATGAATATATGTATATATGAAATATTTACCAATAACACTTAAATGCATCTAAATCAGTATGCATAAAAAATAATTTATACATATTACCTTAAAATTTTCTTCTAACAATCTTCAATGCAAAGTCGATTATGATGCATCCAATAATTTCTTCTCAATGCATAATATTGCCAAATCATTTAACCTCTCTTAACCATTGTTTACCTCAGATAGATCTTCAGTAATTTCAACTTTGTAAGCCAGTCACAGGCATAGTCAATAAGATGCAGTAGGCAATGAAGATATTAGGATAACAATCAAATTTTTGGACATGCTCGAAAATCTCCATAGCAGACTTTACGTCATCTAGCAAAGTTAATCTTATAATCTTCAATCTAAAAATAAGATCATATACCTCAACATCTCATGAACCAGCAAGAGAGAAAGTTTCTACAAATTTTGTGCAACACTCTTCAAGTTCAATATCATGCAATGACTTCAGGGTGCCCGAGCTTAATAATAATCCGAATATATATCTTTAATCACCATGAGTTCTTTAAATCTACCTTTCAAAGATGTGATCGCCATATGAACCAAAACAAAGGAAATATTTAACTTGAAAAGCCTTCTCAGCTTCTAGGGTTTCTTCTTGATAATCACTTTTGTCATAGGTATTTCCGCACTGCGATCGTACCAAGTCATCCACAACTTTCATCCTTTTCCTTTTGTTGCTATCAGATGGATACTTTCTTCCGGACGGCATGACAGGCACAATGTCGAAAATAAATATAAAGAATACATCAATTGACAATTGTTGAACTGTGCCGATGTGCTGGCTGTTCATCTAGGAGACTAGTAAGCAGGAACCGCAATATTAATATAAGATATAAGATATTCCCTCCGTTCTTAAATATAAGGTGTATTAGTTTTTCAAAAAGTCAACTGTTGTCTATGTTTGACCAACTTTACAGCAAAATATATAAAGATTTATAATACTAAATATATAAAATATAAAAATATAGTTCATGATGAATCTAGTGATAATGATTTGGTATTCTAGATATTGATATTTTTATCTATAAACTTGGTCAAACTTAGAGAAGTTTGACTTTTTAGAAAAATAATACACCTTATATTGAGGAACGAAGGGAGTATACCTTAGAGGGTCGAATTGTTGATGGATGGAGAGCAAAGCGAGATTGCGCCTGCCGCCGGGGAATTGAAATCGGCGGAAGACCTGACTGAATTAGGAATGAAAAATCGGTTTAGGGGAAAGGGAAAAGAAGCACCATGCCACAGTCGCGATTTAGCCAAGACAAGCGTCGGCGGCCGATGGGAAATTGGAAAGGGCTGCGTGAATGCGTGCGTGATGAAATGTAAAGGGATCAATCAGTTCCTTCATTTTCTACGTGCATGTACTAACCAAAGGAATGAATCGGAAGGATCAATCAGTTTCTCTTTTTCTATGTGCGTGTACTGAAGGGAACGATTCAATCGCTGGCTAATCCTCCATGACTCGCTGCCTGCGTACGTTAGCCTACGTGTATACCTGGGAGGGGCCTCGCTGCCTGCGTACGTTAGCCTACGTGTATACCTGGGATGGGCTCCTCCATTCTGGGGGCCCGGGGCGGCCGCCCCTCCTGCCCCTCCCCAGGGCCGGCCCTGCTCACAAGAGTGCTCGTCGAGCTTATTACATGAGAAAGAGAAACTCCTAAGAATTTGACGTAACACGATGTGGTTGGGGTGACCCAAGCGAGCGTGCCAAAGGTCAACGTCTGCGGCAAGGGCGACAGGTGTGGAGGTGGAGGCGCCAGCATGCACGGGGTAGAGCTCATCGGGACTGTCACAACGGTGAAGGACCATCCGGGTACGGGCGTCTTTCACAGAAAAAGCCAACGCCGTCAAATTCAACAGTAAGTGGGTTCTCACGAGTAAGACGACGAACAGAAACTAGGTTCGTGACTAAGTCTGGTGAAACAAGAACATTGGACATATTGCTGGGTGTGGAAGTGGAGGGAAAACTAGTGCTACCGATATGAGTGATAGGTAAGGAGGAGCCGTTGCCGACGGTGATACGAGTGGGTGTGTGAACGGGAGTGGAGGAGGTTAGGTTACCGGGATGAGCTGTCATGTGCACGGTAGCACCTGAGTCCTTGTACCAGTCGCCTCCGCCGATAGAGCTGCTCGGCGACGACGCGGAGTGCCGGGTGGCGAGGAGGGCGGGGTCCCATGACGCAGGAACCGGCGGCGGCGAGAGGCCCCCGTAGGGCGGCGCCGAAGCGGGCGGGCCATAACCACCGAGGGGCGGCGGCACAAGGAGGGTGCCATAGCCGGTGCCGGTCGACTGGTAAGGCGCGTCGATGGACCCCCGGTGGCCCGCGGGGAGAGCCTGCGGGTAGTGCGGGGCCCACCCGGCGCCTGGGGCCTCTGCTGCTGGGGAGGCGCGGATGGCGGCAACGGGTAACACCAGCCCAGAGAGGCCATTGACGGGGCGGGCGGAGCAGGGCCGCCGGCCATGGGCGGGGACGGCTGCATGTGGGTGAAGCCGGATGCGCCGTAGGCGGCGACCGCGCCGTATGGCGTCGGGGCCGCACCGGAGGGCGCTGGTGGCGGGACAGCAGAGGCGGCGACAGACAGACTGGTGAACACCATCGGCGGCAGCACGGAGGAGTCCGCGGCGGCGGCAGCGGCGGAGGAGTCGCGCGGCGGCGGGTTAGCGGCGGCGGCGGCGCGGGAGGAGTCGTGCGGCGGCGGCGGCGAGCGGGCGGCGGCGGCGACGACGCTGGGTCACGGCGGCGGCGGCGCGGGAGTCGCGCGGCGGCGGCGCTGGGTCACGGCGGCGGCGGCGCGGGAGGAGTGCGCGGCGGCGGCGGCGGTGATGGGGTGGCGGCGGCGCGGGAGGAGTCGCGCGGCGGCGGCGGCGGCAGCGGAAGGCGAGGATTAAAACCTAAAAACTGATACCATGTGGAAAGATGATTTGCAATACAATAATCGTTGTATTGATGGGGTGCTGATGCACATATATATAATACAAGGGAAGGCCTCTACCTCAATTATACAAGACTAGAAGGTGGGCCACAACTCCAATACACGTGCAATACAAAACACATACTCAACAATGAAAACAAACTAAATTAATAGAGGATTGATACAAATCCATAAATGGATGAATAATGACGGTAGTACTGCCCTGTTGTTCTTGATTGTTCAAGTGTTGCTCCACGTCTGGTCACATACACAAAACTAGACATCACAGCTATCTCCACCTACAACGACAACCAAAATGGGAAAATTCATAGTACCTAGAGTTACATTTTTTAAGCCTAGTAGCAAAACAGACACTAAGTGGAATGAACATGGATTCCTTTACAACATCAATCATATGTACTCTGCGGTCCATACAATGAATCTTCTTTGAGGCTCTTTCACATCATATGGATAAAAAATAAGGGAACGATAATGCCTATTGCAGTCGTCTGGGCCGAAGGGATCAAATTGCTCACGTTGATATGACTTCAAGCTGTAAATAACTTATGGTGCCTTCCGATCCTAGACAACTCATCATACACAAACCTATACCTACTATTTGAACATGTGTATTATATCTATTTCTCGGTGCAATAGGATCTGGAACTGGTAGTGCTGGAAGGGACCAATATTTATATCTTGGGAATTGTTGGATAAACTTAGAGAGTTTTGACCATTTATTCGCTTCTATGAGTGTGGGCTTCTTCAATTCTAGCACATGTTTGGAAATCTCTTCTATTATGTTTTGATTGTCTATATTCATCATATCTTTGAACCACGCCATTGGGATTTTGTGGTGTATAGGTCATTTGGCCCATCGAAATGTGATGCCACTGCCATCTCCCTACTACTGGGCCACAACCTCCCTACCTTGATTTCCTACCATGAACTAGGATGGCAAGATATACTAAGACTGGTATCTGTTTAGACAACATTGGACTGATGTTGTTCGGGAATCCAGTGATTAGTTTTGTTATACTAGAGGCAATATTAGGATAGTCTCATGGGCTGGTAGTATAAAAATGAGACTTTCTGTTCAACACTCATTTCTATTCCGATTTAGCCAACAAAAATTTACTAGAGCTTTTTTGGAATGTATGCCCTTCCCTTCTATCCATCACCTCTCTCACTCATGAGCCATTTGTCCACTTTCTTGCCTTCCAAAACTTTGGCTTGGGACACCAAAATATTAGACACGTAGGAAAGAAAAGAAGGAGAAAGGGGACATGCATCAATGTTTTGGTGCGTCTGCTTAGAAAATATATCCACTTACTGATTTTTGTTTCTAATAGCAATTAAACGCCAGAGGTAAGTTTGCATCAGTAAGTGATTAGATGGGTCTCCTGCCTGCGAACGATGCCTCTGCTCAAGAGATAAATAACAATTCGTACAACTGACACTATGGTATTTGGACCTGTCAGTGGCAATTCTTTGCAGAAACAAAAAAAAAACTTAACAAAACAATATTAGGTTGTAAGAATATTTACAGAACTCTAGAAGTGAATGACTACATGTGAGCACTATTGCACTTAAATTGTTGTTTGCCATGATCAGCATCGCCACTGCTTATGTTGAAAACCTAGCGCCAACAACTATGGCAACGATAACAATTGCTACACCTATAGTTACATATTAATGCCTAGCAGCAAAATAGCTGCATTATGGAAGGAACTAGGGCTCCTTGAACGTTCAAGCATATGGACTCCGTGTTAGTAGTTTGGGTTCTCTACGGGGCTGATTCACATCATAAGAATCCAAAATATAGACACGTTGATAGTTCTCGTTGTGTGGAAGATGCCCAAGGGGTCAAACTTTCCACATCAGTCACCTTCATAGTCATGAAATAATTTCCCATGCCTTCCAAGCCTATACAACTCATTTATATTGTATAACCTGATCTCTGCTCTTTGAACACATGTAATGCTATAGAAATTGGTACCAAGAGTATTGCAAGGGGCCTATATTTATATATTGTACCTGGTTGGAGCAAAAGTAGTGCATCTACGCATTTATTAGCTTATGTTTGAGCGCACACCTCTTCAATTCTAGCTCATGTGTATAATATCTTCTATTTTATTTTTATTTTTTATATTCACATTTATGTTGCAAACATATCGTTGTCGCATCAAAGGCTCATGTGATTTGGATATGATTGCGTCCATGGCAACCACACATGTTTCATCTATTGGGCACATTATTACTAGTCATTTTTCACCTAAGCATACAAACCGACCACTCTGTCAGTATGTTGTGTTGAGTTGGCGGTGGGATGTGTGGGTGTTAGAGCACCCCCGCCAGGCCCCCATCCCCCGAACTCATTGCAGGCATCCCTTATCCACCTATATTTCGGGGAACCCATCTGATCCCACCCTATGGCCAACCAAATTTGAGGGGGGAATAGGGCCACCCAAAATATAACTATTTATATATTGGTTATATCTACTTGCTTAAACATGATCGTGGCGTTACAAGTTTGCATTGAGTCTATTTTGTACGTAAAGATCATCATGTACATGTTTCTGATCTGATTAGTTGGACATGAGCTAAAAATTATGCATCGGATCAAGAGTACGAGGGAATATAGACAATTATATTAATTTAGTTTATTCAAGTAGTATATATAATTGTCATGATTCAAGTAGTTTATTATCCACATTTTGCCATGATTCATTTTTCCAAGTTTGACACGATCTACTAGGTCTTTTTTTCTCATATTCTGCCACTGTACATGACAATTTTATTCCTATGCATGTCTTTTTTCATGTAGCAGCATCCCATTTCTGTCCTGCGTATGGAATTTTAATTTTTGGACCATGGGAAACTTATTGCACACAACCCATGGAAAATTTATTGTACACAACATGGCAATTTTAAATATCCATGATATTCTTGTCCGTACACTATCATGGCATTTTTTTTGGACCATGGAAATTTTATTTATTTATGTCCATGTCAAATTTTCTCGTTTACACATAGCAATTATTATTGCACGTACCATGGTAAATTCTTTTGGTACATCATCTTTGGTTAATGCAAATTTATTGTTCATATAATGGCAAATTTATTTAATAAACCATGGTAATTATTATTTTATAACATTGCAAGTTATTTGAATTCTCCACGTCAATTTTTATTTTAATGTGACTTTTTCACAATTTTTTTTCATTTTGTTTCCATTAATTTCATATGAAAAACATTTTTCTCATAATTGGATATGTGATGACCACAAGCAAATTTCAAAATTTGACATGGTCTAGAAAACAACTCCCCCATAATTCCGATGTGACTATTACTATTTTTGTAATCAATATTATGACAATTTTTCCTGTTTGTCTTGATTTTGGTTTTGTTTTGTACATGAATTGTTTTGCTCTGCAGCATGGCAAATTTATTATTTTCTTATAAAGGAAATTTTGTTATGATCTACAACATGGAATCTTTTTTGTGTTTGTTTGGCATTTTTCTTGGCAAATTTACAACATAAAGCATGTCATTTTTCGTCCGAATCAGCCAGTGTAATACGGGCCTGGCCCATGTCCATCTTAGCGGACATTGTGTACGTGATGACATAAACCTTCCAACCGGCGCATGAACCGCTCGTATCCACCGCTTCCGTGGCCGTCTGATTTAATTTTAATCATACGGCACCTAGTGCTACGCGAGCAGTGCAACAATTTTTGCAATATTGGACATATTGCGCACACAAGTTTGTAACACAGGCGATGTTACAAACATATGGAGTACCAAGAAGTAACCAGCACATACATAACTTGATCATTTTTTGATATTTCTATGGCAACATCATCCCTGTTGCAAAAATCCATCCGCAACATCATCTATGTTGCAGAAAGGTGAACGACAGAAAAAAAATATGTAACACAATCTTTGTTGCAAATATTTTTTCTGCAGCATTAGCTTTGTTGCAGAAATAAGGCTTAAGAAAATAATGTGTCACGCTAAAAAAAACACTAACCCCTAAGAGCTATTCGTTTCTTTTCTTTTTCTTCGTTCGTCTTTGCTACATGCTTTATGTTGCAAAAATAATCTACAATATGACCTCCGCAATATGATCTTCGTTGCAAAAAAATCTGCAATACAACATTTCTGGCAAAAAAAAAACTTTACAAATATTTCCGCAACATGATCTTTGTTGCAGAAAAAAATCTGTAACATAAACTCTGTTGCAAGAAAATCTACAAGCGTTTCCGCAACATGATCTTTGTTGTGAAAGCTAAGATGCCCGTCAGCCGTTTAATGACGCCAGATCTGGGAGCTAGCGATCCGAACGATGTTCTAAAAAGATCAACCGGCAGCCGCGTAGCACGACCCTTCTGGTAGTGAACGAAAACAGTGGCTGCTGAGGATTTTTGAGCGAACAAATCATTGGATCCAGTGTGGCTTCCCTAGGAACGACAACCAGATATTCACGTCCTTCAATGAAGCCTCAAAACAAGCAAACGACAACAACAAACAACAACAAAGTTTTTAATCTCAAAGAAGTTGGGGTAAGAACATCTACAACCGGACCTCTCAAACCCGCCTCATACGTTTAGGTGGGCCGCCCGATCACTAACCGGTCACGATCTTTTGACCTAGACGGCTCCCTCAAACGCTCGGGCTGACTGGCACCCCCCATATCCAGCCCAAATATGGGGCGGATATGAGGGCGCCCGGGCACGCCCGCCACGTCGGCCTCGGGCCACGCTGTCCCACCCGACCCCATATAAATCCCCCCCTCCCCTCATCCGCTAGCACTAGTAGAAAAAGGCTCATTCGTGCCGGTTCGTGAGGGCCTTTTGTCCCGGTTCTGGAACCGGGACTAAAGGGTCGTTACTAAAGCCCTGTCCCTTCAGTCCCGGTTCGCCCAGGAACCGGGACAGATGGGGGTTCCACGTGGCCGCTGCCGCTTGCCCAGGCAGGGGGGCCTTTTGTCCCGGTTGGTGCCACCAACCGGGACCAAAAGGCTTTCACGCGGCAGCATTTCAGGTGCTGAGTTTTTTGTTTTTTTCTGAAAGAGGGGGGGGGGGGTTGGGGGGTTTTGTAGGGTTAATTTAGGGGTTTCATATATTGTGTTAGCTAGCTAATAGAGAAAAGTGTCTTCTCTTATCTCCGTGCTTGGTCGACGCTACGTATAGAGAGGACTCGACACGCTAGCTAGCTAGTAAGCAAATGAAGGAGACTATTAAGTACAAAAGATCATCATGAACATATACAAAAGTGATCGACCTCTCCTTCTCCGAGAGATTGGTCGACCAACAAGTTATCGTATATGTATCCGACGCTATATATATATATATATATATATATATATATATATATATATATATATATATATATATATATATATGACTCCTCTTTTATACTCCCAAGAGTATGTACTCCCATGTCTAATCAGGTGTTTGACTAGTGGATAATCCCGCCCCGTGGCTAACCGGCTATGAAACAACCTCCTATACAAACGAGCAATCTGGTGGATGGCCGTTTTGCATGCACCGTGGCCTACTAATTGAATATTTAAAATCTCAACTATCTAACAAACACATGAATGAGTATATACTACATTGGATGACGTACATGATAGTTAAGCTAGCAGTATATGTTTTCCTTAATTAAAAAGCACATACTCCAAGTACAAAAAGCAGTCTGCACTCCATTGGGTGATACGTGGTATATACTATACTCTCCTTGTTAGAAAAGCAGTATATGGTTATTCAAAAAATAGTATATACTTCATTGGATGATTAGTAGTATATACGTCATTGAATTGGAAAGCAGTATATACTTTAGCGGGATCTCAGATAATTTATTTTTCGCTGGTAGTATACGCATGATGTTGTCTTTTTTGAAGGAGCTATACTTATTTTATGTTTGTTGAATTGGAAGTATACACTTAATAGAACTGAAAGAAAATAGGTAGCTCTCTCATCAAGAAAGATCTAAATTTTTTTTAGAATGTAAATATGTACAAACATTATTGTAGGAGTATATATAGCCTCTTGGGAAGGAAGTATATACTTGTTAAGTGGCGGTCAACAGGATACATACTTTTCTGGTAGAGGTACAAGAAGTTGTATCATATACCAAATATTTTTCAGAATGCAAATACGTACAATTTTAAAGGAGTTTATATTGCCTATTGGCAAGGGAGTATATACTTGTCAAGTGGTCACAACAAGATGCCTACTTAATTTTCACCTAGAGTTGCAGGAAGTTGTATCATGTAACAAATATCTAGAAAGCAAATACATAGAATTTTAAACGAGTTTATACTGCCTCTTGGGAAAGGAGTATATACTTGTCAAGTGGCAACAACGTACATACTTCTCTGGTGGTGCTACAGGAACCTGGATCTTATAACGAATTTGTATCTTGATCAGAACATGCAACTACTCTTACAATTTTAAGAACGATTAAATGCTAGAAAAATAGGGAGTACAAAAAAGATAGTATCTTCCATCAAGCTCCACATGACACTAAATATACTTTAAGAAAAATCGATTGGACGTTCCTCGGTCACATGAATTCTACATGCTTTGCACCCATGGTAACTGTGGCGACACAAGGTGCTTCTTCCTTGTTTCTTCAATCAATTGACGGGTGGCTGCAACGATTAATCCAAGTACAAGATCGGCATTAGTATGGGATATATTTTTAGTCAAAACAGTAAGGGGTTAAAGCACAACTACATGTATATATTCATCTTTTATTAAAATACACTAACTAGATGACGGAAGGGATCGATATTCTCACAATCTCACTAAACAAGATATACGTTTTTCGATTATTTGGTAACATAATACAATCACAATTCCATTGTCAGGAAAAGAAAGTAAAAGAAAATTAATTAGCACGTAACCATTGTATAGATTTATAGCCAATATGTAGTGGTTTCCGCCTATTACATCAAAGGAGTTGCTAAAGAACTGATGCCGCTAGGAATTTATGCATGCATGCAGATAGTGATGGGACAAATCAATCAGGTATACGAGACGCGCTGCGTGACAAGGTGCCTTTCCTGGACGTGTATGGCTGGGAGTGGACACCCTGCGAGCAAAATTGTACAGATTCAACTACAACTAGTCTGCGAGCAAAATTGTACAGATTCAACTACAACTAGTCTACATACTGAACAACAAAACAAGGAAGAGAGATATTTGCTTTGCTCGTGGAAAGTTCAGACTTGGACCGATAGAATATGGACATGCATCTAGTTACACATGAGCTAAGATCGATGATAAGCAACATACCTCGTGTGAGTTGTGGCTGATTCTGACGGGGGAGTGGCCGGTGGAGAGCGCTCGACGTCGGAGACCTGCTGGGCAAAAAGGGGGGCGTCGTCTTGTTCCATGCTGATGCATGCAGCGAGCCGCAGTCGGCGGCGACGAAGCTACAAGAATTAGGTCAGCCGCCGTCTGAGCGAGGCATGCGCGAGAATAATAGATCGATGAGATTAGCTTCAAGGATGACGTTCGGTATTCCTATAAAAAAGGAATCCGTTCCAACAACTTAAGTAATTATCTCATCTAGTTTTATGAGGAGGCACGCCGTGGGTCGAACAGGAGGCGAGGCGTGGTGTGGGTGCAAGGGAGGTTGAATCGGACGTGGGAGTATGTACTCCTAGGAGTACCAACCCATTTTCATATATATATATATATATATATATATATATATATATATATATATATATATATATATATATATATATAAAATGTGTAAGATCTTCTAGAATACCCTAACATATGAACTCAACTTCCACATGCATGGTGGTATTTTCCGGCTTTATTGATGACGTGGTCAAGAAAGAATCCAGCCAATTCCTCTTGAATTGCTCGCATGCGATCTTATGGTAGGAGTTCATCCCGCATCTGCCACATCTAATTTAAAGAAGGGGGGTCAATACATATATATGAATGAAACTCAACACAAATAATGGTAATAAAATAAAATTATGAATATTTTTGCTTACACACTTCATATTGTCTTTTAGAGGAGCCCCGCCTATTCTTGGCCGTCACGTTGTAGATGAACTCGCAGATGTAGTATTCACAATAATTATTCACGGCTTCCTGCCACAAGCACTTTACAAGAAATAGAGGTCAATCAAACTGATAGTGAAGCATTATAAATGGGCATTGATGAAAGTAGCTAGAATCAATGGGAGATGCGCGGAACTAGCTAGCTAGTAGTACTTACTTTCAGGTATTTCCATTGCAGTTCCCGCGGCAGTCCCGAAACTTGTGCGGTGAATACTTTCCTAACCGTGCAAGATAAAGAAAACAATTACTTGACATCATGAAATGAAAAAAGTTGCTGATAAGCTTAATCTCTAGGAGAATATAGTGGAAGGTGCGCACGCATGCATAACTCATCAATTACATTAATTACTATAACCTCGAGTAATAATTAAGGGAAACCGAATATGCACAAGACAGTAACACTCACTTGAAGTTGTAAGGAAAGAGTATTGTATCTTTGTTTTGATTTATTACCAATGATCATAGCAAGTTGTCCTCGGTTTCTTTGGCATGAAATGTAACCGTGAATTGCTCTATGAGATTTGTGTTAATGAATCCAATATCATAAATTTTAGCTTTTCTGCATTCGACGATCTTCAATCTACATAATATAGTGAGGATAATTATCTATACATTTAATGAAAGAGCTGAGCTATATATAGAGATTTAATGACAGAAGTAGTACTTACAGACAGTAGCAAGTGACCGTTAATTTATCGAGGTCCATTTGATTGAAAAAATGGAAGAACTCCTCAAATGGAATAGACAACTCCTCAATTCCAATGAGGTCGTGACGATCCTCTTTAACTTCCAGCGTCAAAGTATCTTATTTTTCTCCCCTGCAAACTGTCTGCAGTTTTCCATGTACCAATCATGGAATCTTCGCATCATCGTTGTTAGAGTAGAAACATCTTTGATGAGAGGCTTCTCGTACTCGTATTTGAATTCGTCCACCTCCATTGTATCAAAATGTGCAATGTCGGGCAGGTAATCTGCAAGATTGGTACCGGCAAGATCCCCGGTGGATTAGCGATGATATCGCTAGACACCTTGAGCGGGGGGCATGATTGGTTCTCTTGTTCGCCGAGATGGGGAATTTTTTCCCACTTCTTCGTTCTTGTAACCTTTTGTCACTGCAAGTACTTCCCGAACGCTTCGTTTCCTTATATGTCTTTTCAGTAATGCGCTCATAGTTGGTTTGCGGCGGAGACGATGGTGGCCGCTGCAGGGCATCCAAAGTGCGCTTCGCTTTCATTGGATCTATCTTCTCCTTCGGAGGTTGATGTCTCTTAGCTCTTTGCATTTCAAAGTAGTCCTTCACTTGGGCTTGACAGATCTCCTCGTTTTCTGGTTCGGTCATCTCGTATGGTAACTTATCTGGAGTCTTGAGAGATGGATCGAATCTGTATTGCGTCCCGCCTCTGGATGTACTGCTAGACGCCGAAGCAGGCCGAGCGACTGCGGCTGTCTTCTTTCGTTGCTTACGAGGCGGAGGAGAAGGACTACGACGCGCCGGAGCAGCCGGAGCGGCGGCGGGTCTCTTACGCCCTTGCTGACGAGGCGGAGAAGGGGGAGGCTGGCTGGTCGGTTACACCGGCGCAGGTGGAGAAGGAGGCGGAGTGCCGCCATGCGTCATAGAAGGAGGCGGAGTGCCCTGATCACTCGCTGGAGGAGCAGGCGCAGGAGGAGGCGGAGTGCCCTGACTCGCCGGAGGAGAAGGAGGAGGCGGAGGCGTCCAGTTTGGAAGGTTGATGAGCTCCTTCCGCCATAGACATGGAGTCTTCAGAGCAGAACCCAGCCTAGTCTCCCCTTCACTGGTAGGGTGGTGATCCGTCTCCAACGTATCTATAATTTTTGATTGTTCCATGCTATTATATTACCTGCTTTGGATGTTTATGGGCTTTACTTTACACTTTTATATCATTTTTGGGACTAACCTACTAACCGGAGGCCCAGCCCGAATTGCTGTTGTTTTGCCTATTTCAGTATATCGAAGAAAAGGAATATCAAATGGAGTCCAAACGGAATGAAACTTTCGGGAGCGAACTTTTTGGAACAAACGTGATCCAGAGGACTTGGAGTGCAAGTCAAGAAGCTGCCGATGTGGCCACGAGGGTGGAGGGTGCGCCCCCTATATCGTGGGCCCCTCGGGCGTCCACCGATGTACTTCTTCCTCCTATATATACCTATGTACCCAGAAAACATCAGAGGCGACCACGAAAAGCTATTTCCACCACCGGAACCTTCTGTATCCGCGAGATCCCATCTTGGAGCCTTCGCCGGCGCTCCGCCGGAGGGGGAATCGACCACGGAGGGCTTCTACATCAACACCATAGCCTCTCCGATGAGTTGTGAGTAGATTACCATAGACCTTCGGGTCCATAGTTATTAGCTAGATGGCTTGTTCTCTCTCTTTAAATCTCAATACCATGTTCTCCTTCCTCTTCTTGGAGATCTATTCGATGTAACTCTTTTTGCGGTGTGTTTGTCGAGATCCGATGAATTGTGGGTTTATGATCAAGTTTATCTATGAGAAATATTTGAATCTCCTCTGAATTCTTTTATGTATGATTAATCTATCTTTGCAAGTCTCTTCGAATTATTGGTTTGGTTTGGCCTACTAGATTGATCTTTCTTGCAATGGGAGAAGTGCTTAGCTTTGGGTTCAATCTTGTGGTGTCCTTTCCCAGTGACAGCAGGGGCAGCAAGGCACGTATTGTATTGTTGCCATCGAGGATAAAAAGACGGGGTTTATACCATATTGCATGAGTTTGTCCCTCTACATCATGTCATCTTTCTTAATGCGTTACTATGTTCTTATGAACTTAATACTCTAGATGCATGCTGGATAGCGATCGATGTGTGGAGTAATAGTAGTAGATGCAGGCAGGAGTCGGTCTACTTGTCACGGACGTGATGCCTATATACATGATCATGCCTAGATAATCTCATAATTATTCGCTTTTCTATCAATTGCTCGATAGTAATTTGTTCACCCACCGTAATACTTATGCTATCTTGAGAGAAGCCACTAGTGAAACCTATGGCCCCCGGGTCTATCTCTTATCATATAAGCTTTCAATCTACTTTCATTTGCATCTTTACTTTTCCAATCTATATCATAAAATACCAAAAATATATTTATCTTATCATACTATCTCTATCAGATCTCACTTTCGCAAGTGGCCATGAAGGGATTGACAACCCCTTTATTGCGTTGGTTGCGAGTTCTTTGTTTGTTTGTGTAGGTGCATGGGACTTGTGAGGAGCCTCCTACTGGATTGATACCTTGGTTGTAAAAAACGAAGGGTAATACTTACGCTACCATGCTGCATCACCCTTTCCTCTTCAAGGAAAACCAACGCAAGCTCAAGACGTAGCAACAAGGATTTCTGGCGCTGTTGCCGGGGAGGTCTTTGCTCAAGTCAAGACATACCAAGTACCCATCACAAACTCATCTCCCTCGCATTTACATTATTTTCCATTTGCCTCTCGTTTTCCTCTCCCCCACTTCACCCTTGCCGTTTTATCCGCCCTCTCTTTCCCAATCTCTATCTTCTCCTCTCTCTCTCTCTCTCTCTTGCCTTCTTCTTCCTCGCTTTTGTTTGTCATTATGTCTGAAATTGGGGAGATTATCGTCAATATGGATGATAATGATAACATGGAGAATTCTGATGCTCCTTCTGAAGAACCCCCTATCTTGCATACTAAAAGGTTTTTAATCGGTAGTGGTAATATTATTGGAAAAGGGGTTATTCAAGACTTCTTTACTTGTGTCGGTGCTTTACCTTCTATGGGTGGTTCTATTCTTCATAGAACTAGTAGTCTTGCGGATGCTATTGCCATTCTTGTAGTTGAGCTTGAAAGACAACTTATGCATACGCATCCTTACTTACAAATAATTTTTCTTGAATTTTCTAATATTGAGCATTCTTCTGTTAAGCGCGCCGCTACTATATTTTTGGCACATGAGTTTATATTTATAATGAAAGAGGCCAAAGAAATCTTTGCGCACTATAGGGTGGACGCCGGCCGTCCTCCCATAGAAGCGATCCTCTTTGATCAAGAGGAAATTAGGCGTTTTCAATCTTTGTATTATGTTGCTTTTAACAAAAACCATAGAAAAGAGGTTCCTACCAATGTCCTACTTAATAGAATTTCCAAACTTAATAATGATTTTGCCCTTCGTAACAATGAGCTAGGATACTCTCTTGAGTATAGGCTCACGAAGTTTGGTCAAAAGAATGCTTATAATGGTGAATTAGTTGTGCAATATGAAGGGCCAAAGGAGGAACCCATACCTCCTGAGATCAATCTTGGGGTTTCTTGTCCCATTAAATTCAGCCCTTTTGATTATTTTTGCTTACTGAGAATATGAGATGAGTTTTTGTGATCTATCTTATTATTATGGCACTACTTAGATCTACCCTCGCTTTTGTGCCTAGCTAGGGGCGTTAAACAATAGCGCTAGTTGGGAGGCAACCTAATTTTATTTGTGTTTTTTGTTTTTATTCCTGTTTAGTAATAAATTTTGCATCTACTTTATGTTTAGATGTGTTTTCATGTTTTATTTAGTGTTTGTGCCAAGTAGAACCTATAGGATAACCTATGGTGATAGTTAATTTGATTCTGCTGAAAAACAGAAACTTTGTGCTCACGAGAAAAAATTCAATAAATCATAGAAACGTGATTTTGCGTTGATTCTTTTTGCTGTAGATCAATAGACAAATTGCCTAAGACTTACTATTTTGGTAGGATTTTTGGAGTTCCAGAAGTAACCGAAAGTTACAGATTGCTTCAGACTGTTTTGTTTTTGACAGATTCTGCCTTTCGTGTGTTGTTTGCTTATTTTGATGCATCTATGGCTAGTATGTAAGGGTATGAACCATAGAGAACTTGGAATACAGTAGGTTTAACACTAATATAAATAAAGAATGAGTTCATTACAGTACCTTATGTGGTGGTTTTTCTTTCTTTCACTAATGGAGCTTATGAGATTTCCTGTTGAGTTTTGTGTTGTGAAGTTTTCAAGTTTTGGGTAAAGACTTGATGGACTATGGAGTAAGGAGTGGAAAAATCCTAAGCTTGGGGATGCCCATGGCACCCCAAGATATTCAAGAATATCCAAAATCCTAAGCTTGGGGATACCCCGGAAAGGCATCCCCTCTTTCGTCTTCGTTCATTGGTAACTTTACTTGGAGCTATGTTTTTATTCGCCACATGATGTGTGTTTTGCTTGGAGTGTCTTGTATGAGATTAGTATTTGCTTGTAGTTTACCATAATCATCCTTGCTGTAAACACATTTTGGGAGAATCCCACTTGATTGGAATTTATTAGAATACTCTATGTGCTTCACTTGTATCTTTTGAGCTAGATAATTTTGCTCTATGTGCTTCACTTATATTTTCTAGAGCACGGCGGTGGCTTTATTTTGAAGAAATTGTTGATCTCTCATGCTTCACTTATATTATTTTGAGAGTCTTTTGGAACAGCATGGTATTTTCTATGGTTATAAATTTGGTCCTAGAATGATGAGCATCCAAGTTAGGTATAATAAAAACTATCATAGAAAGTGCATTAAAAGCTATGATCAATTTGATGCTTGATAATTGTTTTGAGATATGAAGGTGGTAATATAAGAGTCATGCTAATTGGGTAATTATGAAATTGAGAAATACTTGTGTTGAAGTTGGCAAGTCCCGTAGCATGCACATATGGTAAAAGTTATGTGACAAATTTGTTGCATGGGATGCTCTTTTAATTGCTTTCCTTATGAGTGGAGGTCGGGATCGCGCGATGGTTAACTCCTACCAACCCTTCCCCTAGGAGCATGCGTAGTAGTACTTTGCTTCGAGGGCAAGTAGACTTTTGCAATAAGTATATGAGTTCTTTATGACTAATGTGAGTCCATGGACATACGCACACTTACCCTTCCACTTTGCTAGCCTCTATTATGCCGCGCAACTTTCGCCGATATCATGAACCCATTATTTATCTTCCTCAAAACAGCCACCATACCTACCTGTTATGGCATTTCCACAGCCATTCCGAGATATATTGCCATGCAACTTTCCACCGTTTCGTTTATTATGACACGCTCCATCATTGTCATATTGCTCTTTGCATGATCATGTAGTTGACATCGTATTTGTGGCAAGGCCACCTTCATAATTTTTCATACATGTCACTCTTGATTCATTGCATATCCCGGTACACCGCCAGAGGCATTCACGTAGAGTCATATTTTGTTCTAAGTATTGAGTTGTAATTCTTGAGTTGTAAATCAATAAAAGTGTGATGATCTTTATTATTAGAGCATTGTCCCAAGTGAGGAAAGGATGATGAAGACTATGATTTCCCCACAAGTCGGGATGAGACTTCAGACTTTATAAAAATAAAAGATGCCAAAGAAGCCCATAAAAAAAGAGGCCAAAGGAGCCCACCAAAAAGGAAAAAAAAAGAAAAGAAAAAAGAAGAAGAAAAGAAAGAAAAAAAAGAAAAAGAAAAAAATTAAGAGAGAAAAAGAGAGAAGGGACAATGCTACTATCTTCTTCCACACTTGTGCTTCAAATTAGCACCATGGTCTTCATGATAGAGAGTCTCTTACGTTGACACTTTCATATACTAGTGGGAATTTTTCATTATAGAACTTGGCTTGTATATTCCAGTGATGGGCTTCCTCAAAACGCCCTAGGTCTTCGTGAGCAAGCAAGTTGGATGCACACCCACTTAGTTTCTTTTGTTGAGCTTTCATATATTTATAGCTCTAGTGCATACGTTGCATGGCAATCCCTACTCGCTCACATTGATATCTATTAATGGGCATCTCCATAGCCCGTTGATACGCGTAGTTGATGTGAGACTATCTTCTCCCTTTTTGTCCTCACAACCACCACCATATACCACATAAAGTGCTATGTCCATGGCTTGCGCTCATGTATTGCGTAAGAGTTGAAAAAGCCGAAGCGCGTTAAAAGGTATGAACCAATTGCTTGGCTGAAACCGGGGTTGTGCATGATGGGAGTATTTTGTGTAATAAAGATGAAACATGGCCTAACTATATGATTTTGTAGGGATGAGCTTTCTTTGGCTATGCTATTTTGATAGGACATGATTATTTGTTAGTATGCTTCGAAGTATTATTATTTTTATGTTTTATAAGCTTTTATCTTGAATCATTTGGATCTGAACAATCATGCCACAATAAAGAAAATTACATTGAGAAATATGCTAGGTAGCATTCCACATCAAAAATTCTGTTTTTATCATTTACCTACACGAGGACGAGCAGGAATTAAGCTTGGGGATGCTTGATACGTCTCCAACGTATCTATAATTTTTGGTTGTTCCATGCTATTATATTACCTGTTTTGGATGTTTATGGGCTTTACTTTACACTTTTATATCATTTTTGGGACTAACCTACTAACCGGAGGCCCAGCCCGAATTGCTGTTTTTTTGCCTATTTCAGTATATCGAAGAAAAGGAATATCAAACGGAGTCCAAACAGAATGAAACCTTCGGGAGCGATCTTTTTGGAACAAACGTGATCCAGAGGACTTGGAGTGCAAGTCAAGAAGCTCCCGAGGCGGTCACGAGGGTGGAGGGCGCCCCACCCTACTGGCGCGCCCCCTATCTCGTGGGCCCCTCGGGCGTCCACCGACGTACTTCTTCCTCCAATATATATACCTACGTACCTCGAAAACATCAGGGGGACCACGAAAAGCTATTTCCACCACCGTAACCTTCTGTATCCGCGAGATCCCATCTTGGAGCCTTCGCCGGCACTACGCCGGAGGGGGAATCGACCACGAAGGGCTTCTACATCAACACCATAGCCTCTCCGATGAGTTGTGAGTAGTTTACCACAGACCTTCGGGTCCATAGTTATTAGCTAGATGGCTTATTCCCTCTCTTCGAATCTCAATACCATGTTATCTTTCCTCTTCTTGGAGATCTATTCGATGTAACTATTTCTGCGGTGTGTTTGTCGAGATCCAATGAATTGTGGGTTTATGATCAAGTTTATCTATGAGAAATATTTGAATCTCCTCTGAATTCTTTTATGTATGATTAAGTTTGCAAGTCTCTTCGAATTATCGTTTGGTTTGGCCTACTAGATTGATCTTTCTTGCAATGGGAGAAGTGCTTAGCTTTGGGTTCAATCTTGTGGTGTCCTTTCCCAGTGGCAGCAGGGGCAGCAAGGAACGTATTGTATTGTTGCCATCGAGGATAAAAAGATGGGGTTTATATCATATTGCATGAGTTTATCCCTCTACATCATGTCATCTTTCTTAATGCGTTACTCTGTTCTTATGAACTTAATACTTGATACGTCCATTTTGCATCATGCTTTTATGTCAATATTTATTGCATGCTGTTATTACACATTATATCTCAATACTTATGGCTATTATCTCTTATTTTACAAGGTTTACCGTGAAGAGGGGGAATGCCAGCAGCTGGAATTTTGGCTGGAAAAGGAGCAAACATTGGAAACCTATTCTGCACTGCTCCAAAAGTCCTGAAACTCCAGGAAACATGTTTTTCGATTTATTAAGAATTATTGAGTGAAAGAAATACATCGGGGGGCCCACAGCCTGGCCAGGAGGGTGGGGGGCGCCCCCCTACTTGGCGCGCCCCCTGTCTCCTGGGCCCCCTGGTGGCCCTCCGGTGTCCATCTTCCACTATATGAAGGCTTTTACCTTGGAAAAAATCGTGGGCAAGCTTACGGGACGAAACTCCGCCGCCACAAGGTGGAACCTTGGCGGAACCAATCTAGGGCTCTGGCAGAGCTGTTCTGCCGGGGACACTTCCCTCCGGAGGGGGAAATCATCACCAACGTCATCACCAATTATCCTCTCATCGGGAGGGGGTCAATCTCCATCAACATCTTCACCAGCACCATCTCCTCTCAAACCCTAGTTCATCTCTTGTATCCAATCTTGTATCCAAAACCACAAATTGGTACCTGTGGGTTGCTAGTAGTGTTGATTACTCCTTGTAGTTGATACTTATTGGTTTACTTGGTGGAAGATCATATGTTCAGATCCTTAATGCATATTATTACACCTCTGATTATGAACATGAATATGCTTTATGAGTAGTTATGTTTGTTCCTGAGGACATGGGTGAAGTCTTGCTATTAGTAGTCATGTGAATTTGGTATTCGTTCGATATTTTGATGAGATGTATGTTGTCTTCTCCTCTAATGGTGTCATGTGAACGTCGACTACATGACACTTCACCATTGTTTGGGCCTAGAGGAAGGCATAGGGAAGTAATAAGTAGATGATGGGTTGCTAGAGTGACAAAAGCTTAAACCCTAGTTTATGCGTTGCTTCGTTAGGGGCTGATTTGGATCCACATGTTTCATGCTATGGTTAGGTTTACCTTAATACTTTTGTTGTAGTTGCAGATGCTTGCAATAGGGGTTAATCATAAGTGGGATGCTTGTCCAAGTAAGGGCAGTACCCAAGCACCGGTCCACCCACATATCAAATTATCAAAGTACCGAACGCGAATCATATGAACGTGATGAAAACTAGCTTGACGATAATTCCCACGTGTCCTCGGGAGCTCCTTTCTCATTATTAGAAATTTTCCAGGCTTATCCTTTTCTACATAAAGGATTGGGCCACCTTGCTGCACTTTATTTACTTTGTTTACTTTTTACTCGTTACTATTTATCTTATCACAAAACTATCTATCACCTACAATTTCAGTGCTTGCAGAAAACCTTACTGAAAACCGCTTATCATTTCCTTCTGCTCCTCGTTGGGTTCGACACTTTTACTTATCAAAAGGACTACGATAGATCCCCTACACTTGTGGGTCATCAAGACTCTTTTCTGGCGCCTTTGCCAGGGAGTGTAGCGCTTTTGGTGAGTGGAACTTGGTAAGGAAACATTTATATAGTGTGCTGAATTTTTTTGTTACTTGTTACTATGGAAACTATTCCTTTGAGGGGCTTGTTTGGGGCATCTTCGCCGCGACCAGTAGAGCAAGGAGTTGCTCCTCAACCTACTGAACTTTATGAAAATGTTTATTTTGAGATTCCTTCGGGTATGATAGAGAAAGTGCTAGATAATCCATTTGCTGGAGATGGAACGCTGCATCCCGATTTACACCTTATCTTTGTGGATGAAGTTTGTGAATTATTTAAGCTTGCAAGTATCCCAGATGATGTTGTCAAAAGGAAGGTCTTCCCTTTATCTTGGAAGGGAGATGCATTGACATGGTTTAGGCTATGTGATGATACGGGATCTTGGAATTATAAGCGATTGAAGTTGGAATTTCATCAGAAGTTCTATCCTATGCATCTTGTTCATCGTGATCGTAATTACATATATAATTTCTGGCCTCGCGAAGGAGAAAGCATCACTCAAGCTTGGGGGAGGCTTAATTCAATGTTAAATTCATGCCCCAATCATGAGCTCTCTTGGGAATTCAAAATTTTTATGCTCGGCTTTCTCTTAATAATCGCAACCTGCTCGATACTTCCTGTGCTGGTTCTTATATGCTGAAGACTATTGATTTCAAATGGGACTTATTGGAAAGAATTAAACACAACTCTAAAGATTGGGGTTCCGACGATGGTAAGGAGTCAGGTATGACACCTAAGTTCGATTGTGTTAAATCTTTTATGGATACCGATGCTTTTCATGGATTTAGCGCTAAGTATGGACTTGACTCTGAGATAGTAGCTTCTTTCTGTGAATATTTTGCTACTCACGTTGATCTCCCTAAAGAGAAGTGGTTTAAATATAATCCTCCTGTTGAAGTGAAAGTAGTTGCACCTATTACAGTTGAAGAAAATACTATCACTTATAGTGATCCTATTGTTCCTACTACTTATGTTGAGAAACCACCTTTTCCTGTTAGGATAAAGGATCATGCTAAAACATCAACTGTTGTTCGTAAGAGTAATACTAGGACTTATACACCTCCTGAGTAAATCAAAGTTGAACCTAGTATTGCTATGGTTAAAGATCTCTTGGATGATAATTTAGATGGGCATGTTATTTACTTTTGTGGTGAAACTGCTAACACTACTAGGGAAAAGGCTAGCAGCAGCGCGGGTTTTAGGTGTATCAGTAGCGCGGGGAGTGGCGCTACTAATAAGGCGCTACAGCTAACACATAGCAGTAGAGCGTGCTCACCGGCGCTACTGCTACACAAGTATAGCAGCAACACGGTTAGTGGAAGCTCACTACTGCTAGTAGCTCTAGCGCGCTTTGTCTGGACGCGCTACTGCTATCGCGGCGCTGCTGCTAACTTTTATACACTCGCTACTACTAATTTAAGTAGTTTTTTGTTTTTTCGGCATATTTGTTTTGTATTTGAACATGCTTTATAGAAGAATCTTTAGAACATAGAAATGTCATCATGATACACATACAAATGCCTGCGAGACCACAAATGTAATCATAGCATATACATACAAATAGTCTCGTCATAATCATCATCCAACACAAAGTGGTATCTTGTCATCATCTCGAAAATAGCGATACATGCAAGTCTCGAATACTTGCAACTACAACAACGTCATCCATCTAAACAAAGGTATACGCAAGAAGAGCTATCACTATGAGTGAGAGCGGAACTATGCAGTACATGAGGTGGTGGTTACGAGTCCTCTCACGCGCTAGCGTGAACCTCAAGTAACTAGCTTCTCCTTCTTGTCTGCTTTTGAAGCCTTTATGGCTGGCGCCCGTGAACCCATTCATTTGCTCCTGACACTCATGTCACTCGTTGTACACCCTCGGAACCTTCCCTTTGTACACGACATAGCAATTCCATCTCGCCATCAAGAAACTAGGTACCTGTTAGAGATGCATGTTCATGAAGAGGATGTACAATCATATATATGCAACAAAATATACTAGAGCAACACCGAAAAAGAAAGGGTTAGCAACTAGATGCAATATACAGTACGCAAATTAATTAACTAGAGGTACGCAGGTCATCGTACGCAAACTAACAAAGTAGCGTTACGCAAGTTCGGCAGGGACCGTGGACATCACAAAGTTTCATAGCTACAAAAAGTATACAAGTTCAACCGACACATATCATCATCATCGGCATCATAAATCACTAGAAGTTCTATCCTTCCATATCATCGAGGATGAACCCTAGCTTCTTGAACGGCGTGAGATCTAGATGTTGCATGCCTATGTGAGTTCGGACGTTAGCTCGCGATATAGGGCCGTGGTGGAACATCCCCTTCTCATCGACGACTTCTTTCATGATGATCGTCGCAATGTCGCTTTGGATGCGAAACAAGTCATCTCTAAGTTTATAATCCGCTTCTCCATGAGATTCTAGCCACTTGTGGATATGATCATCATTTCTGCTTCTCATGCAAAGCTTTTGGTGATCCGTGTTGAACTGAATCATGAGATGGACGATGTAGAATCCATCCTGCTTGCTTGGTTTTGGGACATGGATGCAGGAGAAGTTAGTTTTATGCGCAAAACCCATCTTCTTGTTCCTTTGTTTCCTGATCTGCATGTGGCCACCTCTAAAGCTGAAGCCTTGGAGAGCATCATCTAGAATATTCATTATGTGGGTGTAGTCTTTTTTCTCGTAGTCTCTGGAAGGGTCAAAATACACGGCGTGGGAGACTTGCGGGTAAAGAACGATAAGGACGGCGCGCCCGTTGCTGCGGGGAAAAGACACCTCAAATTATTCCCCATGTGAGAGATAAGGAATGATTGAAATGTACGAAAGGGTTGTCCGGAACTGACTTACTTTGGATGATAAGGCACGAGGACAATTTCCCGGTCCTTATTCTGTACCATGATGTTTTGGAGGTACTCCCTAGCAGTTTCACGCTCAAATTCGCCGAGACTCAAGAAAGACTCGTGCATGTAGTACGGATCCGCCACACAGATTTGCGAGTCTTCTTCACTCTCCATGACGGAGCTCATATGTACCGCAAAAAGGCGGACGATTGTAAAATTGAGCCGCCTTGTTAGAAACATCTCAAAGATATGGTCAAACCGCAGGAAGAACACCTCTGCGGGCCGTGTCTCAACGTAGCACTTCCCCTCAGGCACATGAGCCGCGTATGTTGGAAATCCTGGATCCTTTGAGGCTAGTAGGCTTTTCTCAGTCGACAGCACATGGTCGTGCAGTCTCCTGAGGTCCCCTGATAGTGCCTCCAGCGGTTTCGGCGGTAGCATCGGCTCGCCTGTGAGATGGAACATGACCGCACTTTTCACGGGTACACGCTCTTTAGAATGCATCGTCTGGCTGCTATGTGCTCTGGCTTGTTTGGAGGCAGTTATCTTCCCCGATCTCTTCCTCTCCTTTTTCTTGGGCACACCTTCCAAACCCTTCCTTAACCCCTGCCCCAGTGTTCCCGGGCTAAGTACTGTACGACCCTCGCGCCCGGCTAGTTGAGCCTGTGTTGAGGCGGCATCTTCAGGCGTGTCCTGTGAGGATTTCATGAAGAGAGACTTTTTGCAATTCCTGCTATGACCCTGCCCGGGCATATCATCCATATCCTCATTAGCAAGCTGATAGCCCGATTCGTCATATGGTTGACTCATCATATCTATGTCATAGTCATACGCGTTTGTATTGAGGAAATCCATAGGGTCGACCTCCGTCTCATCATCCATTCTCTGTTCTACAGGAGAAATTACATCAGCCAATACTATTGCACCCCCTTCATCATGTCGTCCGCCGCTCTCACCCGGCACTACAGGAGCTGGTAATTGCGTAGGAGGGGGGGTGGTCTCCGCACATGGTTGTTGATGTGTGGTTATTGGTGTGCTCTCGGCTGTCTCCAAACGAATAAGATTCTTCGGCCAAAGACGAAGGCCCACCTAGCGTGCCTGAGACTAAGGACGGGCAGCTATGAGCGGGAGCGGCTGCGAGAGGAGGCCCAGTTGCGTGAGCAAGTGATGGTGCGATGGTGTTGTTGTTCATGGAGTTGCTCCCGACAAAACTGGGCAACGGGAAATCATGTACCGTCTTGTCTGGATTTTCCTTCATCCAGTTGATGATAACTGGAACCAAGTTAGTAGCAAAATCATTTCTGCAGGCAGTTACAGCTGCATTGACTGCCTGCTGTAGCAACTCATATTTGTCCTCAGCTGCTTTTTTCGCGTCCTCAGCTGCTTTTTTCTCGACCGCAAGCTTCACCTTCACGTCGTGTCCGCCTGACTAAACTTCTTTTTCTACTTCTTGGCCTCCGGGCCCTCGTTGTAAAACACCTTCCACGTGGCGCCGTCTCCAGCGCCGTGCACACAACCATATTACGGCAGCTGGCCCAAAGGGAGTCCCTTCAGTTCGTTCAAGGCCCGGTTGAGAGGGGTGTCCCACTTCGGCCTCATCGGACAAGTAGGGCTTTCGGCTGCAAGCTGGTGTTGCTTCTCCAGTAGTCTAATCAATTTCCTCGTGATCTTGTCCGTGTAAAAAACCTTTTTCTCCTTATCCCACTTGTAGCGGGCCCTGCTGAAGTCACGCTCCAAGGGGTTGGTGAACTTCATGAAGGGGTCTGGGAGACCCGCGGCTTCATGTTCCGTGTCCTCCTTATCCCATATGGGCCTTTTACCGAGGTAGCCACGGCATCCGAGGCGATGCTTCCCCGTGTTCCTTTGCTGAAGGCTCTTGAATTTCGCAGCCTTAGCCTTGGCTGCCTCGGTAGCGCAAGTGTCCTTGAACTTTTCGAACTCCTCTTCCGTAAGTGTCGGATTTTCCTCCAGAATCTTGGACAGGGGTTCATCAGCCTCAATAGCTCGTTTCACCCTCCCTTTCCAGGAGGCCAAATCATTGCTGAACATGCCCATGGCGTGATTGTTAATCTTTTTCATCTTTGGATCATCCCACGGTTGTTCTATGTTATCATCCCGGTCGGGGAACTTGAATCTCTTGTGCAACTTCGTTAGGAGCAACTGCGTCAAATGTTCTTTACTCCTTAAGTCATCGTCGTTGATGCTCGCGCATTCCCGTAGGATGCATCCTACTTGGTTCCCATAGCACTTGCGAGGTTCTTCCGGCTCTAATGGCTCAAACTTGCCAGGTGCCATCTTTGTGATCACAAGTCGTCCAATCCCTAGTTTGTTAGGTTTTCGTATCCTCTGCTTCTTATGCTTCCTCTTTTCGGTAGCGGCATCGGGGCCGGTACCTTCCCCGCCGGTATCTTCCCTGCCGGTACCTTCCCCACCGGTCTCGGCGCCGCCATCGGTGCCGGCGCCGTCGGTGTCGATGTCGGCGTCAGTACCATCATCGAGGCCGACCTGCAAACCTTGCTTAGCAGTCAAATAGTCGAGGTACTCTTGTTCACCCTCATAATCCATCTCGTCTGCATCTTGGTCAGAAGGCCCAGTTTCTTCGTTGTTCGACATGTTTCCTATGATTAAGTGTCCTCATTTATTTCTAAAAGTATGAATAAATGAGAAATGACATAAAAAGAAATCTATGTGCCAGCACTCGATATGCCAACTATGTAGCACAAATCATGCCTTTATTCACGGGAAATTTCGGCATGACCTTTGCTAAAAAATGGACATATCAAGCGCCTGAAAAAATTCACCGGAATGGAAATGAATCAACATTCCGGCGTAACATAGGCCACTCGGATCAACATGACATGTCCAAAACATGACATATCCACATATCACATGTCCAGTTCAAATTTGCATATAAATTCAGCTAATTTTGAAACCTAGCTAAATTCATAACTAAATAGATAACCTAATTATCATACTGCCCTAACTAAAACCTAAGTAAATTAACCGAAGAACCCTAGCAGAGAGAGAGAGGGGGGGGGTTACAGAGGGTGCAGGGGCGAGGAGGCAGGCCCGACGACGGTCGAGGTTGGGAGGGGTGGAAGCAGAGGAGGGAGGCGAGGGCCGACGGGTCGGGGGCGAGCGCTCCGGGGTCGGGGGCGAGCGCCTGGGTCGGGGGCGAGCGCCGGGGTCGGGGTCGGGAGCGAGCGCCGGGGTCGGGGGCGAGCGCCGGTGCCGGGGTTGGGGGCGAGCGACAGGGGAAGAGAGAGTGGGGATTTGGGGGGAAAAGGGGGGATGAAGCAGGGATAGTGAGAATTTTGGGTTAAGTGGACGTAGCAGCAGCGCGTTTGGACAAAACGCGCTGCTACTACCTCAGTAGCTGTAGCGGTTTATACGAAATGCGCTACTACTACCTTCAGTAGCTGTAGCGGTTTATACGAAATGCGCTACTACTACTGCCAGTTTTCCTTTTTGTTTTTCTTTATTTTCTCCCACTTTTATTTCCCGAGAGCAGTGAACGAAGGGAGGGCGATATATATTGCATCATTTGACGGTTAAATATGTATTCAAAATAGGAACATATATATTACATCATTGGACCCATGCATAATAATGGCTAAGTGTGTATACAAAATAGGAACATATATATATATATATATATATATATATATATATATATATATATATTACATCATTTGACCGATAACATACGGTTCCTCAGCGCTGACGTTTTCGTTTTTGAGTCAGCTTCTTTCCCTTCTTGTTCGTCGAAGAATAATTGAGCCCCTCATTGTGACTTTGCCTTTTCCATGGAGTACGATTTTTCTTAGGTAATGTAGTATTGATTCTTCTTTTGACGTATACTTCATCATCATCGTCATCTTCCCTCATTGGGTTGCCGTACTGATCATAGTCTTCCTCGTTGGCGACTCCATCCATTCCAATGATGTTCCTTTTGCCTCTCCTCACGACAACACGACTGGGATTGCATGGGTCGGTTATGAAGAAGCATTGTGTCACGTGCTTAGCGTGTACCCATGGCTCGTTTTTTGCGATAGCGTTCATGGTAGCGCTCTTGGCGTCGGGTATACTCATGGTAGTGAAAATCCGGTTTTCTCTTTCTACATTCTTTGCCCATCTGACACGGAACATCGTCGTGTTGTGCAGTCCAGAGTAGTCAAGCTCCCAGATCTCCTCGACCCTTCCATAAAATCGTTCAGTTGCGCCGTTGTCGCTGCCGGTCATGCATTCCATCGTCACCCCTGAGTTCTGATCATCACTGTCCATATCTTTGGCCTCCGTGTAGAACGTGTATCCGTTGATATCATATGCCTGATAGGTTACGAGGTTGGGCGAGGGGCCATGTGCTAAGGCGTATATGAGCAATCCGTCCTTAGAGCCCTCCTCCGGGGATTAGCAATAATATGCTCTTTGAACCAATGCAGGAAAGTGGAGTTGTGCTCTCTAGTAACTTCGGCGTTCGTCCTGCATACCCCCCGGTCACGATACTTCTTTGCGATAATTTCTTTGTGCAGTGCCACGAAAGGATCTACCTCGTCTAGGTGTTGTAGCACTACCAAGTTTGCTCTGTCAAAGTCGCTGCGTCGATCTGAGTATGCCACGTGCAGTTCCCTGCGACCGTTGCAGTGACCATCTCCTTCGAGCCTCCCATCGTGCTTGTTAACGGGCAAACCAACACTAACACCAGGCGGCTGGTCTGCGCCATATAGAAAATTCTCACAGAAAGAGATGCACTCTTGTGTCAAATAGCCCTGGACGATGCTTCCATCCGGACGGGACATGTTACGAACGAATCCTTTGATGATCCCATTCATCCTCTCAAACGGCATCATGTTGTGCAGGAATGACGGCCCCAGGTCTATTATGTCATCCACAATATGGACACACAGATGCACCATCACGTCAAAGAACGCGGGCGGGAAGTACATCTCAAGCTCATTCAGTATCACAACGATCTCTTCCTGTAGCCTTCGGAGCTGCTTCACACTGATCGACTTTCGAGAGATGACGTCGAAAAAGTTGCAGAGACCAATAAGCGTGTCACGGACGTGCTTGTCCATTATCCCTCTAAGGGCAACAGGTAGTATCTGCGTCATCATCACATGACAGTCATGAGACTTCATCCCGCTGAACCTTTTCTTGTCCGTGTCTAGATATCTGCTTATCTTGCCACAGTAACCGGAACTAACTTTGACTCCGGTAAGGCACTTAAAGAATGATTGATCTCAGCCTGACTTAAGGTGAAGCAAGAAGGGGGGCAATAATCCTCTTTCTTTATTTTCTTGCCCTTCTTCTCCCGTGCCTCTGTCTCCGTCTCTGTCTCGTCTGACATTTTACGGGGCGGCATGTGCAGATCTTCCCTGATTTTCAAATCTTGCAAGTCTTTTCTTGCCTTCGGCCCATCCTTGGTCTTATCCGGCATGTTCATCAGTGTTGCGAGCAAGCTCTCAAGGACATTCTTACAGATATGCATTTGATCAAGGCAATGAGGTGTATCGAGTTTGTGCCAGTACTCCAAGTCCCAGAACACAGACCTCGTCTTCCATACCTTCAGCAGCGGCTCCGGCGCCTTTCTCATCGTCTTTCCCGGCGCGGGGCACTCCTTCCAGTTTTTCAACAGCTCATCGATTTCGGCACCGCTCCGCTTACGTGGAGGTCCTCGATGCTCAGCGTGACCATTGAATAGATCTCCACGGTTTCTCCACGGGTCGTCCTGTTCAAGCCATCTTCGATGCCCCATGTACACGATTTTCCCAGACCCGCCATCTTTCCTTGACGTTAGCTGCTGAGACGTCGTATCATCCATGCACCGCGTGCATCCGCAATATCCATGGCACACCTGGCCTGCCACATATCCGTAACCGAGATAGTCCTGCACTGTCGTGATCAGCGCGGCTCTCATGTTGAAATACTCGCCTTTGCTGGCGTCCCATGTCTTGGCCGGTGTTTTCCATAACGTGTCTAACTCCTCTTGAAGTAGCCCCAGATACAAATTAATATTATTTCCTGGTTGTTTCGGCCCTTGAATAAGCATGCTCATGTGAATGTACTTCGATTTCATGCACAACCAGGGGGAGGTTGTACATCCATACAAACACGGGCCATGTGCTATGGTTGGTGTTCTGGTTGCCAAACGGATTCATGCCATCGGTACACGCGCCGAGCATGATGTTCCTTGCATCACATTCAAAATACCGATAGAAGCTGTTCAACGCTCTCCACTGGCTTCCATCCTTCACGTGTCTCAGCTTCGGATCATCTCCATCGTCGGGCTTCTTCCTCTCCGCGTGCCAGCGCATTAGCTTTGCTTCCTTGGGATCTACAAAATACCTCTGGAGACGGGGAGTGATCGGTAAGTACCATACAACTTTCTGGGGACATTTCTTCCCGGCCTTCTTGTATCGAGAAGCATTGCACACCGGACAGCTTGTTTTTTCCGCGTGCTCCTTCCGATAAATTATGCAATCGTTGATGCATGCATGGTATCTAACGTGTGGCAGATCAAGAGGGCACACGATCTTCTTGGCCTCATCAACACTAGTAGGACATAGATTACCCGCGGGAAGAACATCCTTTAGGTACTTGAGATGCTCATCGAGGCTAGTGTCGGTCCATTTGTTTTTAGCCTTCGTCTTCAGGAGTTGGAGCGTGAAACTCAAGCGGGTCACCTCAGGATTGCAACCATCATACAATGGAGTGTTCGAGTCTACCACCAGTTGCTCCAGCTTAGCCTCCTCTCTAGAAGCAGCTCTCTCAGTACTCGTCTCCTTGCGAAGCAATGCTTGAACATGAGGGTCCCGCACGATTGAACTTAGTACCGACGAACTCTGCTGCGTGGAGTCCATGTCGTTCTCTCCGCCGCCATGTCCGGCCCCTTCTCCTCCGCCATGTCCGGCCCCTTCTCCGCCGCCATGTCCGGCCTCTTCCCCGCCGCCATTATCGATCATCTCTTCGTCTTGCCCCGTGTCATCATTGCCTGCCCCGTCGGCATCCTCAACATCGTCATCCTCATCTTCAGTTATCCACCGAGTATAGCCATCCATGAAACCAGTCATGAGCAGGTGCGCTTCGACACGACCATCGTCATAGGGGTCGAGCCAAACTATTCCTTTGCATTTTCGACACGGACATAAAACCTCTGTCAGGTTATTTTCTTTCATGTCCTGCACCGCCGACCGCAACCACCTGTCCACCATCGTTCCACTGACCATCATGAACGTCTGCACGGTAATAATAAAACAAATTGATTATAAAAATGCGTGCATGCATCAAAGTCATACAAAAATTCGGCATGACCTTCCCTAAAAATAGGACATATATGGATCTAGAGTTTGCCCGGAATTCGCCGAAACGGAAATAAATCGACATTTCGGCAAAACATAGGCAACTCAAAAGCACAATTTGGCGTCAACTCATGCCACACACACAATTTCCACAAACATATCACACACACATAAACATATTTCCATTTTGCAAAAGCATGAAATTTTCATCACCTCTATCTCGAGATCGAGCACACGGTGGAGATGATGTTGTAGGGAGATCAAAAGTGCACAAAGCTCTTCTTGACAAAGATAGATCTAGTTAGGGGGCAAATAGGTCACTTAACTAAATCCTACATCTACCTAGCTACCTAATTTGGGAGGAGACAACTTCAACTAGTGGAGGGGAAGGAAAAAGAGAAAGGAGATGCATTAATGGAGGTGGTGTAGTTAGGTAGGAGTAATGAAGAGAGAGAAAGGTAGATAGAAGAGAGAGAGTAATGGGGGAGAAGTATTGAGGAAGAAGAAGAGTGAGAGTGGGAGGTAGGGGAAAGGGAAGAGAGGAGGGGGAGGGGGGACGGTGGGGAAAAGGTGGTGGGTTGGTGCGGATTAGCAGTAGCGCGGGACGAAAACGCGCTGCTGATAAGAAGTAGCAGCAGCGCTTTGCAGACGCGCTACTGCTAACCGGGACAAAAAGTGTGCCAATTTGAAAATTAGCAGCAGCGACCTCAGAAAAACGCGCTACTACTACATAGCAGTAGCGCGGCTAGCGACCGCGCTGCTGCTAAATGGAGTTGGGGGGCACTGTCGGTCGATATTTGTAGCAGCCGGTTACACAGAGCGCGCTACTGCTAAACACTTGTCAGTAGCGTTTTCCACACCCGCGCTACTGCTAATTAGCAGCAGCGCTCCTTTTTGAGCCGCACTGCTGCTAAGATTCAGTGTATAGGGTTTTCCCTAGTAGTGTAATATTGTTAAACCAGATGCTAAGACACATAGACCCATTGTAGGCATGCCTGTTATTTCTGTTAAAATAGGAGATCACTGTTATCATGGCTTATGTGATATGGGTGCTAGTGCTAGTGCAATACATATTTCCTTATACCAAGAGATTATGCATGATATTGCACCTGTTGAGTTAGAAGATATTGATGTTACTATTAAGCTTGCTAATAGAGATACTATTAAGCCTTTTGGGATTGTTAGAGATGTTGAAGTCTTGTGTGGGAAGGTCAAATACCCTGCTGATTTTCTTGTTCTTGGTTCTCCACAGGATGCCTTTTATCCCATTATATTTGGTAGACCCTTCTTAAACACTGTTAAAGCTAAGATTGATTGCGAAAAGGATGTTGTTACGATGGGCTTAGATGATATGACTCATGAGTTTAATTTTGCTAAATTTCGTAGACAACCCCGTGATAGAGAATTATCTAGTAAAGATGAAATAATTGGTCTTGCTTCTATTGTCGTGCCTCCTACTGATCCGTTAGAACAATATTTGCTAGACCATGAAAATGATATGTTTATGAAAGAAAGAAGGGAAATAGATGAAGTATTCCTTAAACAGGAACCTATTTTGAAACACAACCTTCCTGTTGAAATTCTTGGGGATCCCCCTCCACCCAAGGGTGATCCCGTGTTCGAACTTAAACCTTTACTTGATAATCTTAAGTATGCTTATCTTGATGAAAAGAAAATATATCCTGTTATTATTAGTGCTAACCTTTCAGAGCAAGAAGAAGAAAGATTATTGAAAACTCTGAAGAAGCATCGAGCTGCTATTGGATATACTCTGGATGATCTTAAGGGTGTTAGTCCCACATTATGCCAACACAAAATTAAATTGGAGGACAATGCCAAACCAGTTAGAGATCCTCAACGACGATTGAATCCTAAGATGAAAGAAGTGGTAAGAAAGGAGATACTAAAGCTCCTTGAGGTAGGTATAATTTATCCCGTTGCTGATAGTGATTGGGTAAGCCCAGTCCATTGTGTTCCTAAAGGGGAGGTATTACCGTTGTTCCTAATGATAAAGATGAATTGATCCTGCAGAGAATTATTACAGGTTATAGGATGGTAATTGATTTTCGTAAATTAAATAAAGCTACTAAGAAAGATCATTACCCTTTACCTTTTATTGATCAAATGCTAGAAAGACTATCCAAATACACACACTTTTTCTTTCTAGATGGTTATTCTGGGTTCTCTCAAATACCCGTGTCAGTGGGAGATCAAGCAAAAACTACTTTTACTTGCCCTTTCGGTACTTTTGCTTATAGACGTATGCCTTTTGGTTTATGTAATGCACCTGCTACCTTTCAAAGATGCATGATGGCTATATTCTCTGATTTTTGTGAAAAGATTTGCGAGGTATTCATGGATGACTTCTCTGTTTATGGATCCTCCTTTGATAATTGTTTGAGCAACCTTGATCGAGTTTTGCAGAGATGCGAAGACACTAGTCTCGTTCTGAATTGGGAAAAGTGTCACTTTATGGTTAATGAAGGCATTGTCTTGGGGCACAAGATCTCCGAGAGAGGTATTGAAGTTGATAAAGCCAAAGTTGATGCTATTGAAAAGATGCCATGTCCCAAGGACATAAAAGGTATAAGAAGTTTCCTCGGTCATGCCGGTTTTTACAGGAGGTTCATTAAGGACTTTTCTAAGATCTCTAGGCCTCTGACTAATTTATTGCAAAAAGATATTCCTTTTGTCTTTGATGATGATTGTGTAGAAGCATTTGAAATACTTAAGAAAGCCTTGATCACTGCACCTGTTGTTCAACAACCTGATTGGAATTTACCTTTTGAAATCATGTGTGATGCTAGTGATTATGCTGTAGGTGTTGTCCTAGGGCAAAGAGTCGATAAGAAATTGAATGTTATCCAGTATGCTAGTAAGACTCTTGATACTGCCCAAAGAAATTATGCTACTACTGAAAAAGAATTCTTAGCAGTTGTGTTTGCATGTGATAAGTTTAGACCTTATATTGTGATTCCAAAGTTACTATTCACACTGATCATGCTGCTATTAAGTATCTTATGGAAAAGAAAGATGCTAAGCCTATACTCATTAGATGGGTTCTCCTGCTCCAAGAGTTTGATTTACATATTATTGATAGAAAGGGAGCTGAGAACCCCGTTGTAGACAACTTGTCTAGGTTAGAGAATGTTCTTGATGACCCACTGCCTATTGATGATAGCTTTCCTGATGAACAAGTAGCGGTCATTAATGTTTCTCGTACTGCTCCATGGTATGCTGATTATGCTAATTATATTGTTGCTAATTTATACCACCTAGTTTCACATACCAGCAAAAGAAAAAGTTCTTTTATGATTTAAGACATTACTTTTGGGATGACCCACACCTTTATAAAGAAGGAGTAGATGGTGTTATTAGACGTTGTGTACCTGAGCATGAACAGGAACAGATCCTACACAAGTGTCACTCTGAATCATATGGAGGACACCACGCTGGAGATAGAACTGCACATAAGGTACTACAATCTGGTTTTTATTGGCCTACTCTCTTCAAAGATGCTCGTAAGTTTGTCTTATCTTGTGATGAATGCCAAAGAATTGGTAATATTAGTAGACGTCAAGAAATGCCTATGAATTATTCTCTTGTTATTGAACCGTTTGATGTTTGGGGCTTTGATTATATGGGACCTTTTCCTTCCTCTAATGGTTATACACATATTTTAGTTGCTGTTGATTACGTTACTAAGTGGGTAGAAGCTATTCCAACTAGTAGTGCTGATCATAACACTTCTATTAAAATGCTTAAAGAAGTTATTTTTCCGAGGTTTGGAGTCCCTAGATATCTTATGACTGATGGTGGTTCACATTTTATTCATGGTGCTTTCTGTAAGATGCTTGCTAAGTATGATGTCAATCATAGAATCGCATCTCCTTATCATCCGCAGTCTAGTGGTCAAGTAGAGTTGAGCAATAGAGAGCTCAAATTAATTTTGCAAAAGACTGTTAATAGATCTAGAAAGAATTGGTCCAAAAAACTTGATGATGCATTATGGGCCTATAGAACTGCATTCAAAAATCCTATGGGCATGTCTCCATATAAGATGGTTTATGGAAAAGCATTTCATTTACCTCTTGAACTTGAACATAAAGCATATTGGGCTATTAAAGAGCTCAACTATGACTTCAAACTTGCCGGTGAGAAGAGGTTGTTTGATATTAGCTCACTTGATGAATGGAGAGCCCAAGCTTACGAGAATGCCAAGCTATTTAAAGAAAAAGTCAAACGCTGGCATGACAAAAGGATTCAAAAGCGTGAGTTTAACGTAGGAGATTATGTGTCATTATTCAACTCTCATTTAAGATTTTTTGCAGGAAAACTTCTCTCTAAATGGGAAGGTCCCTAAGTTATCGAGGAGGTCTATCATTCTGGTGCCATAAAAATCAACAACTTTGAAGGCACAAGTCTGAGGGTGGTAAACAATCAATGAATTAAACATTATATTTCAGGTAATCCTATTAATGTTGAAACTAATATTATTGAAACTGTAACCCCGGAGGAATACATAAGGGACACTTTCTAGAACATTCCAGACTCCGAAAAGGAATAGATTAAAAGCAAGATGTCTTCTCAAGAGTCAGTCGGGGAGAGTCGGGTGTCTCACCCAACACCAGGTCCAGGAGCAAATAGTGATGCTTATCACTTTGGATCATCAACGGAGGATGAGATGGAGGCTGATTTGAAAAGGATAGATGCCATGGAGGAAGATCAAGAAGTTACCTCTCGTCCCCAAGCAGAATTCATGATGGGAGAACTACCTAGCCTGGCTATCCCAACTTCGGTCATCCCTTCCAACTTTAGATTTCCCTCCTATGAAAATATGAAAAATAGTTTCACTTGTTCTCCAGAAGCTATGCATCATCCTTGGGTAAAGGGAGCTTTGGCCGTAACAGGCAAGCTTCGTAAAGAAATTATGGACCTCAAACGACAAGTCAATAAGCTCGAGGAGGAGAACCGTATCCTTAAGGGCATCATCGCCAAGAAGATCATAACACCAACCGTGAAGAAGGAGACATAATCACATGGGTATGGGCACTCCCCTTGGCAACTGCCAAGCTTGGGGGAGGTGCCCCGGTATCCTATCACCATCACACTCCTATCTTTACCGTTTTATTTAGTTTGATCCTTTTAGTAGTATCTTGATCTAGTTGATTAAAGTTTTGATATCAAGTAGTTTTGAGTTTTGCTTAGTGATCTCTTTATGTAGTTGAGTCTATGAGTTATCTATAATAAAGGTTAGTGTTGAGTCGAGGGCTTTACTATGTTGCTATGATCTTGAGAAAGTAGAAAGAATAAAAGAGTTCATATTGATCTTATGGTTAATGATGACTTCACACATAGAAAGTATGAGGCATAAAAGTTGTTGAGAGTTGATAAACGTGGTTTTAGTCATCATTGCAATTAATAGGAATTGATAAAGAAAGAGAGGTTCACATACAAATATATTATCTTGGACATCTTTTATGATTGGGAGCACTCATTAAGTATGACATGCTAAAAGAGTTTACGTTGGACAAGGAAGACAACGTAATGGTTTATGTTTTCGCACATCTCAGTTAATGTATATTGTCATTGACCTTCCAAACATGTTGAGCTTGCCTTTCCCCCTCACGCTAGCCAAATTCCTTGCACCAAGTAGAGATACTACTTGTGCTTCCAAATATCCTTAAACCTAGTTTGCCATGAGAGTCCACCATACCTACCTATCGATTGAGTAAGATCCTTCAAGTAAGTTGTCATGTTGCAGGCAATAAAAATTGCTATCTAAATATGTATGACTTATTAGTGCAGAGAAAATAAGCTTTATACGATCTTGGTGTGGAAGTAATAAAAGTGACGGACTGCATAATAAAGGTCCACATACAAGGGGCAATATAAAGTGACATTCTTTTCCCTCTACAAAGGGGCAATATAAAGGGGCATTAAGATTTTGTGCATCCAACCCTAAATGCACATGACAACCTCTGCTTCCCTCTACAAAGGGCCTATCTTTTACTTTATGTTTTTACTTTATGCTTGAGTCAAGGTGATCTTCACATTTCCCTTTTTCATTTTATCCTTTGAAAGATCATGATATATATATATATATATATATATATATATATATATATATATATATATCCAATTGGATGTTAGTTAGCATGGGCTATTATTGTTGACATCACCTAAAGGTGAATACGTTGGGAGGCAACACGATAAGCCCCTATCTTTCTCAGTGTCCGGCTGAAACTCCATAACCACAAGTATTGCGTGAGTGTTAGCAATTGTAGAAGACTATAGATAGTTGAGTATGTGGACTTGCTGAAAAGCTCTATTGTTGACTCTTTCTGATGTTATGATAAATTGCGATTGCTTCAATGACTGAGATTATAGTTTGTTAGTTCTCAATGAAGTTTTTGAACCATACTTGATATTGTGAATTGATTGTCACTTGAGCATAAGAAATTATATAATGGAATCTATATATGTTGTTGTTGTAAGAATGATCATGATGCCCTCATGTCCGTATTTTATTTTATCGACACCTCTATCTCTAAACATGTGGACATATTTTTCGATATCGGCTTCCGCTTGAGGACAAGCGAGGTCTAAGCTTGGGGAGTTGATACGTCCATTTTGCATCATGCTTTTATGTCAATATTTATTGCATTATGGGCTGTTATTACACATTATATCTCAATACTTATGGCTATTCTCTCTTATTTTACAAGGTTTACCATGAAGAGGGGGAATGCCGGCAGCTGGAATTCTGGTTGGAAAAGTAGCTAACATTGGAAACCTATTCTGCACTGCTCCACAAATCCTGAAACTCCACGAAACCTGTTTTTGGAATTAATAAGAATTATTGAGCGGAAGAAATACATCAGGGAGCCCACACCAGGCCAGGAGGGTGGGGGTGCGCCCACCCCTACTGGGTGCGCCCCCTGTCTCCTAGGCCCCTGGTGGCCCCCCGGTGTACATCTTCTGCTATATGAGGGCTTTTACCCTGGAAAAAATCGTGGGCAAGCTTACAGGATGAAACTCCGCCGCCACGACGCGGGACCTTGGTGGAACCAATCTAGGGCTCCGGTGGAGCTCTTCTGCCGGGGATATTTCCCTCCGGGAGGGGAAAATCATCACCAACATCATCACCAACGATCCTCTCATCGGGAGGGGGTCAATCTCCATCAACATCTTCACCAGCACCATCTCCTCTCAAACCTAGTTCATCCTTGTATCCAATCTTGTATCCAAACTACAAATTGGTACCTGTGGGTTGCTAGTAGTGTTGATTACTCCTTGTAGTTGATACTTATTGGTTTACTTGGTGGAAGATCATATGTTCAGATCCTTAATGCATATTATTACACCTCTGATTATGAACATGAATATGCTTTGTGAGTAGTTACGTTTGTTCCTGAGGACATGGGTGAAGTCTTGCTATTAGTAGTCATGTGAATTTGGTATTCGTTCGATATTTTGATGAGATGTATGTTGTCTTCTCCTCTAGTGGTGTCATGTGAACGTTGACTACATGACACTTCACCATTGTTTGGGCCTAGAGGAAGGCATAGGGAAGTAATAAGTAGATGATGGGTTGCTAGAGAGACAGAAGCTTAAACCCTAGTTTATGCGTTGCTTCGTTAGGGGCTTGATTTGGATCCACATGTTTCATGCTATGGTTAGGTTTACCTTAATACTTTTGTTGTAGTTGCGATGCTTGCAATAGGGGTTAATCATAAGTGAGATGCTTGTCCAAGTAAGGGCAGTACCCAAGCACCGTTCCACCCACATATCAAATTATCAAAGTACCGAACGTGAATCATATGAACGTGATGAAACTTAGCGTGACGATAATTCCCACGTGTCCTCGGGAGCTCCTTTCTCATTATTAAAAATTGTCCAGGCTTATCCTTTGCTACATAAAGGATTGGGCCACCTTTCTGCACTTTATTTACTTTGTTTACTTTTTACTCGTTACTATTTATCTTATCACAAAACTATCTATCACCTACAATTTCAGTGCTTGCTGAAAACCTTACTGAAAACCGCTTATCATTTCCTTCTGCTCCTCGTTCGGTTTGACACTTTTACTTATCGAAAGGACTACGATAGATCCCCTACACTTGTGGGTCATCAATACTCTAGATGCATGCTGGATAGCGATCGATGTGTGGAGTAATAGTAGTAGATGCAGGCAGGAGTCGGTCTACTTGTCACGGACGTGATGCCTATATACATGATCATGCCTAGATAATCTCATAATTATTCGCTTTTCTATCAATTGCTCGAGAGTAATTTGTTCACCCACCGTAATACTTATGCTATCTTGAGAGAAGCCACTAGTGAAACCTATGGCCCCCGGGGTCTATCTCTTATCATATAAGCTTTCAATCTACTTTTATTTGCATCTTTACTTTTCCAATCTATATCATAAAATACCAAAAATATATTTATTTTATCATACTATCTCTATCAGATCTCACTTTCGCAAGTGGCCGTCAAGGGATTGACAACCTCTTTATTGCGTTGGTTACAAGTTCTTTGTTTGTTTGTGTAGGTGCGTGGGACTTGTGAGGAGCCTCCTACTGGATTGATACCTTGGTTCTCAAAAACTGAGGGAAATACTTACACTGCCGTGCTGCATCACCCTTTCCTCTTCAAGGAAAACCAACGCAAGCTCGAGACGTAGCAGGTGGTCAAGCACGAGCTCCTCAAATCCCTTCGTTATTTCTTCCGCCATCACCCTAGCATATCCTTCTGGAACTGGACGGCAGTGAAAAGTTGTGCCGGGTTCAGTAGGTCGAACAGAGCCGACAGCCGCCTTGACCTTGTAGTTCTGCCATTGCGTCATAAGGTGGCACTGTTGAGACTCCGTGATAGCATCCACGGGGTAGCTAGCAGGAGCCGTGAAGACATGCTCCAGCTGAAGCGGCTTGGTGGAAGCCATGCTGCTTCTCCCCTGAGATGCGGGGTAGCTTCGGGCGTAGCTTTGGCAGGTCGCTTGCTTCGAACTCCTTCTCCTTCCTCTAGCTTTCGTACCCTTGCGTGCAGCTCCTGCAGTTCGCTCTGCTCCTGTTTCCTCATCCTCTCCTGGGTTTTTTAATCGCCTGCATCCGAAAACCCAACCTTCCACGGAACGGAGCCTGGCGTGCCTCGTGTCCATCCAGGGTGCTGAGGATTCCTGAGGGACATTGTGAGCACGTCCTTCTCTCTATCTGGAACGAACCTCCCTTCCTGCGCTGCGGCGATATAGTCCCGAAGCTTCGTGACGGGTATTCGCAGTTGCTCGCTCGTCCAAACGCACTTCCCTATTACAGGGTCCAAGGTTCCACCAACCCCGAAGAACCAAGTCCTTGGACGGTCTCGCCAGTTCAATGTCTCTGGTTTGACCCCTTTGGCAAGCAGGTCGTTCTCAGCCTTGGCCCACAACGGCCGGGCTTTGAGGTAGCCACCTGACCCCGTGCAATGGTGATGTTCCTTCTTCGCAGCATTTATCTTGTTTGTCGCTGACATCTTCTTACTCCTCTGATGTCTTGTTGGCCAAAAATGCATCCCATTGATCTCTGATCTTCTCATACCGGCCGTTGAATTCTGGTGTCTTCTGTTTGTCGACAAACTTTGCTTTCAGATCATTCTTCCACCTCCTGAATAGTCCTGCCATCTTCTTGAGAGCACATGACTTGATCAATGGCTCTATAACTGGATTCTCCGGATCATCCTCTTCCGGTAGGGTGAAATTTACCTTCAGCGCATTCCAAAGATCCTCTTTATGTGCATCTTCGACAAAAGAAACTTGAAGCTCTTCCTTCTTAGGCTGATTCCATAGCTCGATGTTGATCGGGATCATGTCCCTAACAAGAACCCCGCACTGAGCAGTATATGCCTCCTTGGTCCGGATGGGTTCAATCTGTAGACCATCGGGCGCGATTGCTGTGATCGTGAACCCTTCATCCGGGCGCAACTTTTTCTTCGGGCCTCGTTTCTTTACCGAAGTTGTGCTCGATTCGGAGGGATAGAAAAAAGAAGAAACACGAGAGTTAATATGTGTATATACCAAAACAATGAATGCATCAATTAGCTAGTCAGCACATGCTTAATTAATATATATACCTGGCCGGACTCTGTTCGGTCACCAGAGCCGTCATCACAGTCTCCTTCTTGCACCGGCATTCGGTCACCGGAGCCATCGTAATCATGTCCTTCCTCCTCCGTTGTTCGATAACCGTAGCCTACTTCACCCTCTCCTTCCAGACCATCGGTTTCGTTGAGATACGACATGGCATCACCTCTGTTTGCGATTATGTCCCCCAACATGGCAATTATTATACAAACATGACAGATGGATATATTAGTGGCAAACGTAGACCTAGCTAGCTAATCACAATAAGGAATTATATTAATTAGTGGCCTCAACGCTTCTCTAGGGTTTGGGGTGGCCTCGGAAGATCTTCGACTCCCCTCAACAACCCTCGACCCTCGAATCGTCGAAAACCTAGAACCCTCGACCTCTCGACGACCCTCGACCCTTGAACCCTCGGCAACCCTTGAACCCTCGACCCTCGAACCTCGAACCCTCGACCCTCAAACCCTAGAACCCTCGACCCCTCGACCCCCCCCCTCCTCATGTCGAAGTTATCGGGGAGGGGGTATATCGACCCCCCCCCCTCATGTTGAAGTTATCGGGGAGGTGGTATATCGACAACAACATACCCGATAAAAAATAAGAAGAGGAAGAAGAAAAAAAGAGGAGAAGAAGAAAGGAATAGATGAGAAGATCGAAGAAAAAAAAGAAGAAAAAAAAGTGGAGAAGAAGAAAGGAATAGAGGTGAAGAAAAAAATATAGAAATTACTCTATTCTTTTATTCTTCTCTTCTATTCCTTTCTTCTTCTCCTCTTTTTTTTCTTTTTTTCTGTTCTTATTTATTTCTCCTCTTCTTCCTCTCCTCTTCTTCTCCTTTCTTCTTCTCCTTCCTCTTCTCATTTTCCTTTTTCCACTCCTTCTTTTTCTTCTTCTTCCTCTCTTTTCTTCCTTTTCCTTATTTTACTTTTTCCTCTACACTAACCTATGGACTAACCTAAAATCGATATCTACTAATTAACAACCTAAATAAAAAATTAATACATATATGAAAAAAACATCATATGAAAAAAAACATCATATGCACACAAAAATATCATATGAACCCCCCCCCCCTTGTGTCGAAGTTATCGGGGAGGGGGTATATCGACCCCCACCCCCCCTCATGTCGAAGTTATCATGGAGGGGGTATATTGACCCCCCCTCATGTCGATGTTACCGGGGAGGGGGTATATCACATCTCGTCTCCACAAAAATTCTTTGCATATTTTTTGCATATGAACATACATACATTTACTTTTTTTTCTTAAATGTAACATATATGAATATTTTCTTAAATGAGCATATGAACATACATATCACCAAGAAAATAGACCTTTTTTCTTTACATATGAACATACATACATATTCAAAATGTTCATATTCTATAATATTAACCAAAAAATGCAAAAAAGAGCATTATACAGCATATACATAGAACATACATACATACATCATAACAAAAAAACAGGCCGCCGGTGGTCGGCAACGGCGAGGTCGGGGACGGCGACGATGGTTGGCGGCGACGCTTACGTGTGGTGTGCGGGGACGACGATGAGAAGGAAAAGGGGAGGTGGCAGGGGCTCACAGCATGGTCGACGACGAAGTCGGGGACGACGAGGTTGGGGATGGCGAGGTCGAGGACGAAGGGGGCGCAGGCGCTGGCATGGTGCTTCCCCGAGGTGACGGCGACGGCGGGGGCGAGCCTTGGCGACGACAGGCAAGGGCGACGGTGACAGCAGGGCCGGCGGGCGGCATCGGGGCAGCCTAACGGCGCGGGGCGGCGACGACGATGGCGTCGGGCAGCCTGGCGGCATCGATGTCGTCGGCGTCGTCGGGGGCAACTGTGCGAGATGAGAAGTGAAAATTTCCTAAGTGTCATCTTATATAGCAAAGCCTTTAGTCCCGATTGGTGGCACCAACCGGGACTAATGCCCCCCTTTAGTCCCGGTTGGTGCCACCAACCGAAACCAAAAGTCTCTTTTCAGCAGCCCAAAGGGCGGGAAGTAGAGGCCTTTGGTCCCGGCTGGTGGCACCAACCGAGACTAAAAAGGGGGCATTAGTCCCGGTTGGAGCCAGGAATTGGGACCAAAGGATGGGCATTGGTCCTGGTCCGTGCCACCAGTTGGGACCAGTAGGCCTTGCATAACGGCGTGGTGGTGGGAGTTTAATTCCACCTCACTAGCTGAGAGAGAGCCACACCTGTTTATAAGGTGCGGTGCCCCTGGGCTGTTGAGCTCCTCTTTAAAGCAGGCTTACGGGACTAACCTCTCTGCACATGCCTGCGGGCCTACTGGGCCCTCCGCGGGCCTGAATCCTGGCCCACCTGGCTGGTTGGGTTTCTAGTCGTATTCAGGCCGTGTTGGCCCAGTAGGTGGCATTTTTTCCCCAGTTTTTTGTTTTGTTTTTTTGCATTATTTATTTTCTTTTGTTTTTTTGCTTTATTTTTTAATTTTTTTTTACTTTTAGGTAATAAAAACTATAAACTTTCTGTTAGTGCCATTTGTTTTACAATTTGAATAGTATAAATTTGAATTTTTTGAAATTTGTGTGAATCACTAGTTTTTGAATAACTTTACTATAAAAATAGATTTTTGAGTGGTTCCTTTTCCTGCTATTTAATATTACTGTGTTTTATCATTATATTCAAAAACAGATTTTGTTATTTTAGTTTCTAACAAAATTTTTTATGATAATTCCATTTGCTATTAAAGTTTCTAACAAAAAAATTCTTTTTGCTTTCAATGTTTTGAAAATTCTTTGTTTTTACTTATTTATTAAAGTTTACTTTGTTTCTACTTATTTATTTCCTTTTCTTTTTTGCCTTTTTATTTATTTTATGAAATTCTTTCTTTTTTGCTTTTTTATTTTTTTTCTATTTATTGTTTCTATTTTTATTTATTTTATTAAAGTTTGTTTATTTTACTTTATTAGCGAGTATTTTTTCTACTTATTTATTTTCTTTTCTTTTTTGCTTTACTTATTTGCTTTATGAAAATTCTTTTTGCTTTTAATGTTTTACACAAAAAAGCCCTCTCCCCAGGCCGGTTCATTGGTCCCGGTTCGTTCCCTGAACCGGTTCTAAAAACCACCCTTTGGACCCGGTTCAGGGCACCAACCGGGGCCAATGGTGGTTGGCCAGGAGCGAGGCCCATTGGTCCCGGTTCGTTCCACCAATCGGGACCAAAGGTGTCAGACGAACCGGGACCAATGCCTCCACGAGGCCCGGTAGGCCCCCTGGCGTCACGAACCGGCACCAATGGGCCCATGGGTCCCGGTTCGTGACCGAACCGGGACTAATGGGCTTATCTCCCCCGAACGTATGCCCTGTTTTCTACTAGTGTAACCGGATTAAACCCTAGCCATATCACTCCCATCCGCTCCGCTCCCCTCCGCCACCCAAACACGTCTCCGACTCTTCCAGCCGTCTCCGGCATGGGGGTAGTGGATTCGGGTCCTTCACCTCCAGATCCGTCGACCCCGAGCTCATCCCACGCAACCCCGAGGAGGAGATGATCATCTTGTGCCCCGCCGCTCCCCGGAGGAGGCCCGTGTGAGGCAGCGCCCAGATTCCTTCCGTCTGGAATCCATTGCGTCCGCCCACATGGAGCATGGATCCCGCGCTAGGCCAGCCGTAGCTGCCTCGCCCGAGGCCGTGTGGTCCGTCTGGCGTTCGAACACCCTGGCGGACGCGCAACCCCTCTGGTGGCCTGTGAAGGATGGGGACGCACCATGGGCCTCCTCCGATGAGGCCATGGCACAGCGTGCCTGCCGTACAAGGCACCGGGCGCTGGAGACGGCGGCAGCTCTCACGGCAGTGACGTCAGCGAGGCGGAGTCGCATTCTCCGCCTCCCCGTATGGCGCATTAGCCCGGGCGCCGCAACCGCATCGTAGTGGACGTCCGCGGCTCGTCTCGGGACGGATCCGTCATCGATCTGACGTCCACCAGCACCGTTCGGGTTTCGGGCTCCGATGAGGAAGAGTAGGGCATGGGAGACGGCAGTGCCTTGAGTCCCGTGAGCCTGCTCGTGTCCCATGCCCTACTCTACCTTGCCGGCGACCGAAACATTATGAGGAGAGCAGCCAACCGCCGGACATGGCCACGGCGGAGCCGGGCGAGCTCTGCTTAGACTAGGTTTCACGTTGCGTGTAATAATATGGATTTGAGGTTTCTAATTTGAGGTATCCGGATATGGAAGGCATATTTTGAGACGTGATCTGTCGCTGTCCGCGGACGTGTCCGGACACGTGCGTTTGAGGGGTCGGATTTGCCATGTCCGATTGTAGGTGCTCTAAGGCTAGCTTCATTGAAGTCTCAGCCTCTAAAAAATCATGAAGTGAGCGCGTTTTACGGGCCATGGTTATGATGAATATGTTACAGTCTGAATGGAAATTGTGAAATAGTGGCATTCTCACTCGAGGAGTTCACTGATATATATATGTGATGTATGTGAAGGCTAAAAATATCGTTAACTGTGTGTTTACTGTGTTGCAGCTAGCTGCGACCGTTGAGATGCGAAGATTTCAAAAGCGCGGTGGCCACGACAAGGCCGAGTTTGCAGAAGAGCAAATGGGACGAGCTGGAGAAACGGAACGGCCAATTGAGTATTTGAGTCCGAACTCACAGCAAGTTTGGTCCAGTGTTTCCATTGGTTTGCTGCAGCTTGCAAGCACGGTAGAAACGGCCCATTGTCACGGTCTTAGTACTACTACCCCTTAGAGCATCTCGTAATACTACTACCCTTAGAGCATCTCCAGCCGTTCGCCCCCCCGGCTACAAAAAGCGCCGCTTGGGGGCAAACCGGCAATCTTCACCGTGAGGGCCATCGGGTTCCCAGCCGCCAGCCCCAGGGTCGCCCCACACGCCCTTTTTTTATAAATATTTTGTAAAAGATATTAGGCCAAAATTCGGCAAACATGACAAAGAATCGGCAAACATGACACAAAATTCGGCGTTCTACAGTTTTTTACATAGAAAACATAAAATTTACTAAAAAACAAAGGGCCGCGCCTACACGCCGAAGAACTCGCTGAACGCGGCGACTACGTCGTCGCCGCCGCTGTCGTCGTCCTTCTCCTTCTTCATGCGGCTATCCCCGCTGGACCCCTGCTCGGGGTCACCCTAGCGGACAGGTTTGGCCGGTGGCGGCGTCTGTCGTCGCTGTCCTCAAGCACAATGACGCCCCCCCTCGTCGCGCCGACGGCGGCGCGCGGCGATCTCCTCCAGGGCGCGGCGCTGGCGCTCCATCTTCAGCTTGGCCCAATCTTCCCGCGACCACTTCATGACCGCCTCGTCGTCGAGCGCGTCATCGTGCTCGGTCTTCACGGTGGCGAGCTCCGGCTCCGTCTTCGGTTTCACGAGGCTGGGAGGAGCCAAGGAGGAGGCACGCCCGCCCTTGTTGATGACGATGTCGGCGCTGCGGGTGCGCCGGCCGAGCGGCGTTTCCACGGGATCATGCTTGACGCTGACGAGGAGTGGGAGGAGGATCGGGAGGAGGAGGAGGAGGAAGACCCGCCCAGCATTGCCGCACCAGCCACAGGCCGACACTCCGATGAGGGCCGGGGCCACCGGGTACTGGAGCGGCGGATCATTGCTGCCCTCGAGGTACTCGAGGACGGCGTGCAGCATGCGGCTGGGGGCGCCCCACCACAGGCGGCGGCCGTCACTGTTGTTGCGCCTCTTGACCACCGGCGCATTGTTGATGGAAGCAATCCGCTCTGCCTGCCAGTGTTCTAAGTATGCCGCCCACGCCTCGTGGTTGCCGACGTCGTACTCCGGGAGGGCGCACTCCTCCTCCGACAGGGAGGCCCACACACGCTCGATCTCGGTGTGGAAGTATCCGGGGTGCTCGGCGTCGGGCATAGGGGGGACTGGGACGCCCCCGGCGTTGAGCCTCCACCGCCTCGGCGCGCGCATGTCGGGGGGCGCCGGGTAGTTCGCCTCGTGGAGAAGGTGAGCTTCCCACTCGTGAAGAGAATGGCGGCCGAAGCCGTTAGCCTCCGCCGCGTCGCCAGGGAACCGTTCACCCATCAAGGGTGTGCGTACACGCGGTGGTTAGACGGGGAGAGACAGGGAGAGAGGGCGCCGACTGCGAGAGGAGGGGTGTCGGTGTCAAAGCCGGCGGATCTCGGGTAGGGGCTCCCGAACTGTGCGTCTAGGCGGATGGTAACAGGAGACAAGCGACACGACGTTTTTACCCAGGTTCGGGCCCTCTCGATGGAGGTAAAACCCTACTCCTGCTTGATTAATATTGATGATATGGGTAGTACAAGAGTTGATCTACCACGAGCTTAAAGAGGCTAAACCCTAGAAGCTAGCCTATGATATGATTGTTGTTCGTCCTACGGACTAAAACTCTCCGGTTTATATAGACACCGGAGTGGGCTAGGGTTACACAGAGTCAGTTACAATGGGAGGAGATCTACATGTCGTATCGCCAAGCTTGCCTTCCACGCCAAGGAAAGTCCCATCCGGACATGGGACGGAGTCTTCAATCTTGCATCTTCATAGTCCGGGAGTCCGGCCAAAGCTCATAGTCCGGCCATCCGGACACCCCCTAATCCAGGACTCCCTCAGTAGCCCCTGAACCAGGCTTCAATGACGACGAGTCCGGCGCGCAAATTTGTCTTCGGCATTGCAAGGCGGGTTCCTCCTCCGAATACCTCATAGAAGATGTTGAACACAAGGATAGTGTCCGGCTCTGCAAAATAAGTTCCACATACCACCGTAGAGAGAATAATATTTACACAAATCTAATCTGCTGACGTATTCTGTAGTGTGACATCACGCTACGGCCAAGCCTTTATTCGAATCGTTTTACTGTTCCAACTCAGCGCGTTTAGCGAGGCGGTTTCCTTGGCACGTCTTGTCAAAGCAGAGATCGTGTCCCCTTATTCCGGAATTCTCATCAATACGAGCGTGGGTAATCCAACCGTGCCACTAATCGCGGCGCTTGGGAGATAAGCGAGTTTTACTAGGCTGGTGGGGGCTCATAGTTTCGGCCGCCCATATAAGGGGATAAGGATCCACCCTTTCCATCTGCGCCTTCTTTCTCCTTTGCTTATCCATTCCTACGCACTCGAGCTCCAGCGCCCAAGTCCGCACTTCCCACCTCAACCTTCTCCAATCATGTCCGGAGCGGGAGGTGGATGGATGGCCTCCACCGTCACGGAGGGGCACATCAAAAAGTTCAGGAAGGCCGGATACTTGTCTAACGACATCGCGCACCGGCTTCCAGATGAGGGGCAACTCATCCCCACCCCTAGGCCCCATGAGAGGGTGGTGTTCCTTACCCATTTCCTCCGCGGACTGGGCTTCCCACTCCACCCATTTGTCCGGGGGCTCATGTTCTACTACGGCCTGGATTTCCATGATCTGGCCCCGAATTTTATCCTCAACATCTCGCCGTTTATCGTCGTGTGCGAGGCCTTCCTCCACATCAAGCCTCACTTCGGCCTTTGGCTGAAGATCTTCAGCGTCAAGCCGAAGGTCGTGGGCGGCCGGCAAGCGGAGTGCGGAGGCGCCATGGTGGGCAAGATGCCCAACGTCACATGGCTCGAGGGCTCCTTCGTAGAAACCATCAAAGGGTGGCAATCGGGGTGGTTCTACATCACCGAGCCGCATGACTCTGAGTGGGCAGCGGCCCCTGAATTCCAATCTGGCATCCCCACCTGGCTCACATCCTGGAAAGAGATGGGCCTGTTGTGGGGTAATCCGGAAGAGGTGGCCGGACTCCAAACCTGCGTCGAAGACCCGGTGAACAAAAAGGTTAAACTTGTCAACGTAGTCCAGGCCATGCTCTTCCACCGGATCCTCCCGTGTCAACAACGGGCTTTCAACTTGTGGGAGTTCGACCCCGCTCAGCACCAGACTCTGTCCAGGCTCTTCGACACAAAGCACGAGGACGCCTGGAAGGTGCTATTCAAGAGCTCTGAGGTCTCCCCTCCCATCATCGAGGATCGCGGATTCTGCACCAAGCACCAAGCCACCGAAGTAAGCTTGTTTTTATCCTTTACAGGAGACTTGATTTTCATAGTTTGACTCTATGCACGATCTAAACTCTCGCTCCTTTAACAGGACTGGAAGAGGACATCCGAACAGTTTGACTATCCGGCCCCTTTGCCCGATGGCCCAGCAGATGCACGCTTGACGAAGCTGCTGATTCCGGCACCCCACGTGGTGCCGGAGAAGAAGGCCAAAAAGAAGGCCACGGGGACTCGAAAGAGTTCTCGACGCCTGGTGGTGTCGGATTCATCGCCTGACGACACCAAGGCGCCCTCCGCCTCTGAAGACGATGAGGAGGAAGAAGAAACCTCTCCCCCTCCAGCGGGGGAGAAAAGAAAAGGAAGGCCGCCCCAACTGGGGAGGCCGGAGGGTCCAAGAAGGGGAGGACCCTTCTACCGGACTACGCCTCCGACGCCGAAGACGGCGGAGAGGAATGACCATCCAGGGTCAAGCCCCTGGAAAAATTGTAACTATCAGGATACCAGAATAGCTTATGGCGTTCCTCTATTGTACAGTACCTTCTGATGCCGAATTCAATTGTGCAGCCCGCCCAAGGTTCAGCTCGGCGATTCATCGAGCGGCTCCCTGGATTCGTCGGATGTGAATAGCGCTTCACTCCCGACGGCCTCCTCCCCTCGCTCTACGGACGATGCCGAGGTGGAGTCCCTAAAGGGACTAAACCAGGAGGAGGTGGTCCTGGAGGCGCCGCAAGGCGACCTCCCGGACTCTAGGCACAAAGGGGATAAAGCCCCAGAGGGATCTAAGTCCGGCCCTGGGCTGGACACCGCTCCAGAACCTTCAGTGGTTCCGGAGTCCGGCTGGCGGCCCCTTCGCAAGAAGGGCAAGCCTACGACGCCGGCGGCCTCCGTCCGACCGGAGGCGCCGGACAATTTGCTGGAGGTGCTTAACGGCGCCTCCATCGACGAGGAGCACCGCACTGTTATGAGTGCGGTGATTCAGAAGGTTCAGTCCGCCAAGAGCGGGCTGACAGAAGCCTGTACCAGCCTGCTAACAGGCTTTGAGGTAAGTATTTAAAACATATAAAAATGTTACCGCATAGACAGTAGCCCCTGATGCTCAGTTTGGTGTTCGGAAAGAAAAGCCGGACTGAGGATCTAAAAAAGATATACGCAAGAGTCTAACATAAATATGTCAATATGGGAATGCAGGCTACGCTGCTGACCTCTGCCGCACTAACTACGGAAGTCGATGCATTGAAGCAGAGCCTCGAGCGGTCCGAGAACGAGCTCGGCCGTGCCAAGAAGCAGCTCGAGGACAAGGAAGGTATGTAATACCTTATGTAAGTATATAAAAAATACCTGGTTGCAAATAATGACAGGACCAACGTGAATGTTGCAGGGGCCACAACCGAGGTGGCAACCCTGAAGGAAGCTCTTTCCAAGGCCAAAGACAATGCGGCCGTGGAGCGCTCAGAGCGGGAGAAGCAAGAGGCGCAGGTAGCGGAGGTGCGGCAAGAGCTCGATACTCTTGTGAAAAAACATGAGAGGTTAGAGGTTGACTCGAAGACTCGAGAGTCCGAGCTTGCCTCGGCACTTGAAAGCGCCCAATCTGCCAAGGCCGAAGCCCAAAAAGCCCTCCAGGAGATTGAGGCGATGAAAAAGATTGCGGCGGGTAAGGTATTCTTTATGCAAAGCAAGCACATGAAAGTAAGTTACCTGTTACTTACCCGAATCCGGAGCTCTCCAGGAGCATTCGCAGATCTGCCCCGCGGTGTATCAGCCGCCGCCGCATTCTACCGGGCCGAGGAAGGGAGCTCGACCGAGAAGGTGTTTTGGTCCCAGTATGCTGAGGTCGGACACCCGGTGCCCCTGAGCGACCAGCTGAAGCAGCTGGTCGAGCTTCATAAGGCAGCCGAACAGGCCATGAAGGGCCAGATAGGCCGGCAGTGGCCTGGGGAGGCCATGCCTTTGAGCTATTTTGGGCTGGTGCGGCGTCTAGTGGATGCCTGTCCACGGCTTGAAGTCATCAAGCGCTCCGTATGCATCGAGGGCGCCCGTAGGGCTTTTGCCCGTGCTAAAGTGCACTGGGGCAAGCTGGATGCTGAGAAGCTGGTGAAGGATGGGCCACCGGAGGGGAAGGAGCACCGCAGGCCCGAGATGTATTATGAGGGCGTCCTGAAGGGTGCCCATCTTGTAGCGAATGAATGTACCGGGGATGTAATTTTTGAGTAAACTCGCTCGTGTTTATCCTGTGCACTGAAAACTTGTTCATATGCGCCAAGCAACGATTTTTGAATTTAAAATATTACCTTCTGTGCGGCCGTTTATGAAATCTGAGAGATGCAAGTCGCCGGCTTCTACCCCCATGCCACGAGTGCTGGGGTGTTCGGAATAAACCTGAGCGCTCTTGTTCCCATTCTTGGGTCCATCTAGGGAGGCGCTCAGCACAAAGAACAAGGCCATCGGACTTATAATGCTTTATCACTCTCACTTAGCCATAGAATTCTATAACTTTAAATTTCGGCGAAGCCCCTAGTATTCGGAAGACCGAGTTCGGGGCGCTATCCACGCCTAGGCCGGATAAATCTAGCTCCTCGCTCTAAGCGACATAAGTCTTTAGGGACTCGAAAAACCTCTCGAACAGCGACCGGTCTCTCGCCCTATCATGACGGTCAGTTTTAGCTTTCTCTACTGAGGTGTTAACCCAGCTCAACTGGGGCACAATCGCAGTAGTTCTCCCAGCGCTACCTTAGCCGACATTGCGGAACGTAAGGTACCAAAACATGGGAGCCGGGCAAACCCAACTATTGACCCAAGACATGATTCGGAGCCGATGCATATAATGCTATAAGTTCGGGGTGCCGCACTCATGAGAGTGTTCGGTCTTCTCACACCGTATTATGGGGTACTTAAGCCCCTGGTGTATTGGCCGTACCAGAGTGTACGGTTGCATAATGTCATGACTGAACATATTTACATGAAAAATGAATGCAATAATAGACAAGAGCTATGTATTGTTTATTAAAAGGCTGCTATGAAAGCAGAACGATACAAATAGTGCGATAAACAAGAGGTGGGATTATTTGACATTTCCCCCTCTAGGGGCAAGCTGCGAGACTTTAAGTAAGACAGGTATTTAGCTCGTTATAGAGACCACTTGGACATTTGACATGGCTTATTGTCCCCAGGGCTGTTGCATCGTGTGGTCGGCGATTGTATTGCCGGATAGGCATTCCTGAAAGTATATAAAAAAAGAAGAAATGGCAAAATCGGGAGCCCCTAGTGCGGTTGAGCCGCATTCTGGGCGTGCCGTGGTTGTGCCCCTCCCTTTATGCCCGTGGTATTTCCAGAGCGTAGTTATGTACGCGTGGTACTGCTATCACAATCTCGCGAGGGCTGGGGTTGGGGCCGCGTTGCTATGTTTGCTTGGAGCGTGCCAGCCGGTTTTGTTGTAGGTTACTTCGGGCGCGCTTGACGTTGTCCGGACGTTTAACAGCCGGATTGGAGAATGGCCTTAAGAGGCTACTTTGTACTTCCGCCGCCAGGACCGCCGTGTGCTCCTCTGTTCGGAGAGAGCGTTCGGTGTTTCCATTGACCGTAATGACTCCGCGAGGGCCTGGCATCTTGAGCTTGAGATATGCTTAGTGCGGCACCGCATTAAATTTTGCGAATGCGGTTCGTCCGAGCAGGGCGTGATAGCCACTGCAGAACGGGACTATGTCGAAGATTAACTCTTTGCTTCGGAAATTATCCGGCGATCCGAAGACTACTTCGAGTGTGACTGGGCCTGTACAGCTGGCTTCTACACCTGATATGACGCCTTTAAAGGTCAGCTTTGTGGGTTTAATCCTTGAGGGATCTATAACAATTTTTCACACTGTATCCTGATAAAGCAAGTTCAGGCTGCTGCCGCCGTCCATGAGGACTCTGGTGAGGTGAAATCCGTCAATGATTGGGTCTAGGAACAATGCGGCGAATCCGCCGTGACGAATGCTAGTGGGGTGGTCCCTTCGATCAAAAGTGATCGGGCAGGAGGACCATGGGTTGAACTTTGGGGCGACTGGCTCCAACGCATAGACGTCCTTGAGAGCACGCTTCCGCTCCCTTTTGGGGATATGGGTTTCGTATATCATGTTCACCATCCACACTTGTGGGGGGAAGCCCTTCTGTCCTTTGTTGTTCGGCGGCCGGGGCTCCTCCTCGTCATCGCTATGCAGCCCCTTGTCTCTATTTTCGGCACTTAACTTGCCTGCCTGCTTGAACACCCAACAATCCCTGTTGGTGTGATTGGCTGGTTGTTCGGGGGTGCCGTGTATCTGGCACGAGCGATCGAGTATCCGGTCTAAACTGGATGGGACCGGAGGATTTCTTTTGAATGGCTTCTTCCGCTGACCGGGTTTAGAGCCTCTGAATCCGGCATTAACTGCCGTATCCTCAGTATTATCGCCGTTAATGCGGCGCTTGTGCTTGTTACTACGTGACCTGCCATTGTTGTCCTTGGTATCTGAGTTACCAGGGCTCTTGGTCATGTTATTGCTACGAGCTAGCCAGCTGTCTTCTCCCGCGCAAAAGCGGGTCATGAGTGTCGTGAGGTCTGCCATAGATTTCGGTTTTTCCTGTCCTAGGTGCCGGGCGAGTCATTCGTCTCGGATGTTGTGCCTGAAGGCTGCAAGAGCCTCTGCGTCCGGACAGTCGAGTATTTGATATTTCTTGGTTAGGAACCGCGTCCAGAATTGTCTGGCCGATTCCTCTGGCTGCTGAATTATGTGGCTTAGGTCATCGGCGTCTGGTGGTCGCACATAAGTGCCCTGGAAGTTATCAAGGAATGCAGATTCCAGGTCCTCCCAGCAACTAATTGACTCTGCTGGCAGGCTGTTAAGCCAATGCCGAGCTGGTCCTTTAAGCTTGAGCGGGAGGTATTTGATGGCGTGAGATCATCACCACGGGCCATGTGGATATGAAGGAGATAATCCTCGATCCATACCGCAGGATCTGTTGTGCCATCGTATGATTCGATGTTTACGGGTTTAAAACCCTCTGGGATTTGATGATCCATTACTTTGTCTGTGAAGCATAGTGGGTGTGTGGCGCCTCTGTACTGGGCTATATCACGACGTAGCTCGGATGAGCTTTGTCTATTGTGTTCGGCCTGGCCGTATTTGTCATATCCGGCGTGACGGTTATCGTCACGTGACGTGGGGCGCCCACACGATCCATAGATTGATCTTGTTTGCCTTGCCTTATCCTCCAATGTCTCGCAGGTCTGGTGCGTTTCCCCGTGCTCTGGTATTTTTTGAGTGGCGCCGGGGTGCGGCTTGAGTTGAGGGCCGAAAGGCCTCTCTGTCGCGGCCACGGGGTGGCCGATCGGCCGCATCATCCGCTGGTGATGTAGGTTTAGTTGCTTCCTCCTCTAGTTGGGGTAGCAGCCTGCGCTTTGGGTAGCTCTTGGAGGGGCGTTCGAGTTTATACTCTTCGGCCGCCAGGACTTCTGTCCATCTGTCGGCTAGCAAATCTTGGTCAGCTCTAAGCTGCTGCTGTTTTTTCTTGAGGCTGCTTGCCGTGGCCATAAGCCTGCGTTTGAAACGCTCTTGTTCGACGGGATCCTTTGGCACGACAAATTCATCGTCGTCGAGGCTTGCCTCGTCTTCAGAGGGAGGCATATAATTGTTATCCTCGACCTCCCTGTCTGCCGCTCTCTCATGAGGGCTGGCTTCTCCGTCCTCCTGCGCTGAATCCTGCTAGAGGGGGTTGTCTTCGGCACTGTCCGGGGTGTTGTTATCTCCAGTGCTGGACTCGCCGTTTTTTCTTTGGCGGGATTTAGAGCGGCGCCGCTGACGTCGGCGCTTAGGTTGCTTCTTGGAGGGGTCATCCTCCGTTTTTTCATCGCCATTCCCTGCTTTTGGGGTGTCCACCATGTATATGTCATATGACGAGGTGGCTTTCCAGTGCCCTATGGGTGCTGGTTCTTGGTCGTCTCCTTCATCGGCGTCCATACCGTCGATGTCTTCGGAGTCGAAGTCGAGCATGTCGGTTAAATCGTCGACGGTGGCTATGAAGTGGGTGGTGGGTGGGTTTCGAATTTCTTCGTCGTCTGCATCCCAACCTTGCTGACCATAGTCCGGCCAGGGCTCTCCTGACAAAGAGAGAGACTTTAGTGAATTTAGGATGTCGCCAAAGGGCGAGTGCTGAAAGACGTCCGCGGCGGTGAACTCCATGATCGGAGCCCAATTGGGTTCGATCGGGAGGGGTGCGGAAAATCCGGAGTCCGGAAAGGAGTCCGACACCTTGGAGTCACAGGCCTCACAAAGGAGTAGGCTGGTATTCGGCCCGATCGCCGTAGAGATTGCAGCTCCTGGGGTGGCGTCCAACCGTCCGTCCCCGACTGGCGCGGTCGGCTCCGAGCTAAGGGTCGGAGCGGACACCTGAGCGGCGCTCTGGGCGCCACTACTAGGAAAAGGGCTATAGATGGGATGGGTACTAATGGCGCACCTGTCAGGTAGTGCGCCACTACTATATACTAATGGCGCACCAGACACACGGTGCGCCACTAGTAATAATTTTTTTTTCATTTTTCCATACATACTAATGGCGCATTCGAGCGAAGTGCGCCATTACTAGTTCTAACTAGTAATGACGCACTGGACACAGAGTGCGCCATTAGAATATATACTTTTTTTGCAAAACTTCTAATGGTACCAGGGTCGACCCCCCGCTCCATCGGCCGCCGGCGCCGACCGCACCCTCCACCGACCCCCCGTCCCACCGCACCCTACCCCGCTCCACCGGCCGCCGCCGCCGACCCCTGGCCCGCACCCTCCCCCACTCCACCGCCGCCGACGACCACCCGCACCCTCCCCCACTCCACCGCCGCCGACGTCCCACCGCACCCTCCCCCGCTCCACCGGCCACCGCCGCTGACCCCCGGCCCGCACAGTCCCCCACTCCACCGCCGCTGACGACCACCCGCACCCTCTCCCCCGCACCCTCCCCGGCCCGCTCCACCGTCACAAATGAATGCAACTAAAATTGCAAAAAAAAAATAAATCAAATTTGATGATATTTTTCATATTCATAAATATTTTCAAATAACAAATTTGATGATATTTTTTCAAATAACAGATTCGCCGTACGCCACCGCCGCCCACGCGCCCCCGCCGCCTCCCTCTCCACTTCCTCCATCCACCGCAGCAGCCGCAGCCGCCCACGCGCCCCCGCCGCAGCCGCCCCCGCCGCCCACGCGCCGCCTCCCCCCCGAGCCCCGCCTCCCTCGCCTCCCTCCCTAACCCTCGGAGCCGCCGGAGACTTGGAGCCTCGGCGCCGCCTCCACGTCCACCAGGGAGAGGAGGCCCCACGTCCAACAGGATAGGAGGCCCGCGACCTCCCCGCCTCCCCCAAGCTCGCCGTCTCCGCCCTCCGTCATCTCCGCTCCGGCCACCACCTCATCGTGGTCAGGTAATCTTCTTCTCCTCTCTTCCTCCTCTCCTCCCTCCCAGCCCCCTCCCCCTGACTGACTCGACTCCCCTGGCCTCCGCGCGCAGTTCACCGTCCCGGATCTCCGACTGCATCGCCTCCCGCGGCGGCAACATCCACAGCGTCGACGTCTTCATCCTCGACGACGCCCCCGTCTTCTACGCCCGCAGGTACCCCATCCAACTCACCCCCGCCTCCATTTCCCACCACTCCCTCTCTACTCCTCCCTCCTTGCCCTCTCCCGTAGCATGTTTTGGCTAGGGCATGTGTTGGTCTGTGTTATCATGGTACTCTTGAATGCTAAGTTGTTATGTGATGCCCGGCCGGCACCCTCCCCCACTCCACCGCCGCCGCCGACCCCCAGCCCGCATCCTCCCCCACTCCACCGCCGCCGACGACCAACCGCACCCTCCCCCGCTCCACCGGCCGCCGCCGCCGACCCCCGGCCCGCACCCTCCCCCACTCCACCGTCGCCGTTGACCCACCGCACCCTCCACTCCACCTTTTTCATATTCATAAATATTTTCAAATAACAAATTTGAACACATTTAAAAAAAATATTATTGTTTTTATAAAAAAAATATCACTGTTATGATTTAAACAAGTTTGAAGATATTTAAACACAAATAAATATCAAACAACATTTTAAATGCATAAAAATAAAAATTGGGGAGCCTGGGAATTGAACCCAAGACCTCCTAGTGTGTGTGTTGCGTGCTAACCAGTCGGGCTAGTGGGCGGGTTCTAATCTAGACTGGGTTAGGTGGAATATAACTTGAGGGCTCGAACTGTAATAAAAAAACATACTAATGGCGCACCGCTGCGGGGTGCGCCATTAGTAATCTCCCCCCTAGGTAATTCCAACCTCTCCCTCGCCAGATCCCTTCGTCCCTCTCCCTCGCCAGATCGACCCCCGCCGCCCCCGCGCCCCCGCGCCCCCCCACCACTGCAGCTCCCCCGCGTCGCCGCCTCGCCGCCCACCCTCACGCCTTCCCCGCCCCCGTCCTTCCGCCGCTCGGTCGTCGTCCCCCTCCGCTCCTTCGCCGCCCCGCCGCAGCACGTACGTCCCCTCCCTCCCTTCGCCCTAGCTTCTCCTCCTCCTCTCACCGCCCGTGCCTTCTTCTGCTCAGAAGGTCAAGAAGGCGGCCCCTTCCTCCGGATCGCCGCCCACCGCCTCCTCGACGCCGACGCCCGAGAAGTCCGTGTCGGCGCCCTCCGCCGCCCTCGCACCGGACTCGCCACCCGCGCCCAAGCTCAGGCCCGCCCCCACGCCCTACGAGGCGCACCACCGGCCGACCAAGTCCCAGACGTCCCCGTCCCCGCCGCCGCCGGACTACGTGCCGCCCCCGCCGCCCAAGCCCAAGCCGGAGCCCAGGCTATCCAAGCTCGAGGTATCCCCCTTTTTCTTCTCTGTAAATTTTCAAAATTAACAAATGTTCACAAATCTTTAGATTTTGCTCTCTAAACTGTCCAAACTTTCCAAACTGTATTTAGTTTTTGCCCTAAATGAAATTTGACAGTGGAGTACTATCCAAACTGTATTCACTGTCCAAACTGCATCTAGGAACCCATGGTTGTGCTTATTTCTGAAGATGGAAGGAACTATGACCTCCTGATCACAGAAAAAAAACTTGTGTAGCTGATAGCTTTCTTTCTGAAGACGGAATGAACTATGACCTGATGATCGCAGAAACATATTTGGCATCTGATAGGTTTCCTCTCTCGTTGCCCCAGTGAGGACCATGATGATCATGTCACTGGAAAATATTTATTGCTTAATTCCCTCTTGCAATTTTTCTGTGAAAATAATGACATGTTAAGCCGTTAAGGCCTGACTGTTAATTTACAACCTTGTTCGGTGTTATATTGGATGGAAAATTTGTACAGGTTAGTCGGTTGTGCTTTGCCCTGAAATTGCATTGTTAAGTGTACTGTTGAGTTCAGTCAAGTGTACTCCTTGAATAAACCATGCTTATTTTTGTAGCATATTACTGATACAAATGTTTCTGCCAAAAAAGAAGCTGTGTTGATCCTTGATAAACTGAAATATTATTTTCCTTTCATCTTGCAATTTTTTTGTTTGCTTGGCGCACGTGTACAATTTAATTGGTCACACTTCACCCTGAATTAATCATTTTGAGACAGAGGGAGTATGTTACAAGTGTAGTGACGAGGTCAGTCATGTAAACTGTTGTACCAGAATGATGAAACGTTGCATCACAGATCTTTGGAGCAGACTAGTGCTCTTGGAATGCTAATCACGCTTAGGAGAAATACTTAAGATTATTTCCCCCACAATGCATAGCAATTGTCTGCCAGCAGTCATGTGGCTTCACATTGCTGGCATCGGTTGTGTTGTGTCACATGGCCCAGATACAAGTGTCGCTTTGCTTTGAATGTGCCGATGAAGTAGATATAGATAGGCTTTTTGCATTTTGTCACATTTGCTTCAAGTAGATAGGCTTTGCGCATTTCGTGTTGTGATAGGTATGTGGTGGCCGTTGTTGCACTTGTTGGATGTACGCAATTCTGTTGGTCTCATGTGTCATGTGTAATGTTCCTCTAGTGAATTGGGCAGATGTATTGTACTAGTGTGTCTCTTCCTGCCAATATGAATGCTGTTGAATAAGAAAAATAAAAGTCTGGGAACCGATCTTGTGAATTTTACTGCCAATCTGATAATCTGAATGCTGCTAGATAAGAAACATACAAGTTTGGAACTTCTCTCTCTTGTGAGCTTTGCTGTCAAATTAAGGAGTTTCTATAAGTTCATTGTTCTTATAAGCATCAGGACTTTTTTAATGGAAATTTACAGTATGTTTGAGGGTGAACATTAAGCAATGTTTGTTGTCAAACAAATTAAGAATCTTTTTAATTTATGTATTTACTTTTTTTTATTTTACTGATCAAGATGGTGTATTTGAGCTCGGGAGCAGAGAATCCACGTCCTGAACTCCTGATTTGTCACTCTATGCATGGTGTGCATATACTATTTGCCAACAGTTTAGTTGCCTATTTGGTATGCTTGTCATGTCACTTGTAGTACAAGCTTAGTTAGGAGTACTCCATCTAGTAGTAATTAATTTATGTGGCTGTGGAAGTCACTTGCTTTGGCATAGTAATGTTTTTTTTCCAGTATGATTTTGTGGTGGTGTGGGTAGCAAGGTGCGTGCTACTTGTGATCTTATGAAATGTCGACCCATTGGGGACTTCATTACGCGGGGACAATAATTTTGCAGGTACCCCGAGAGGCCCTTGAGTTTGCCGGAATGTCGATTAACTTCCGTTCCGGCAAATTCGGGTACTCCATATGTCCTATTTTCAGCAAAGCTCATGCTGAAATTTTCCGTGAATTTTAGCATGACTTTGCTAAAAATAGGACATATGGGGTACTTGAGACTAATGCATGGGCCGGGGTATCTTAGTACTTAGTTAAGTAGGATCAACTGCCCCTTTATTCTTGCTGCATTAAACCATAGGTGGCAATAGAGCCAAGTGGTCTTTCCTTTTAAGCGTGGTACCTTTTTGTTTTGCTAATGTGTACTAGGTGCTCCCATCTTCTGTGTCATTGTTACCCTAATTTATAATCTAGTACAATTGGCCTTTCAGTATAGCCTGTTATCATGCATGTTTTATGATCTGTTGTAAGGGTACTAATTGGTCTCTTCTGCTGCTTATCAGAGATGGGGGAAGCAGCCACCGCCGCTCTGCGACACCGCAGTACGAGTTGGATGCTTCCGAGTTCTTCAGTATCATACTTGGGACTTCAGTATCATCCATGACGCAGGTATATAAAACGAGAGATCTCCCCTTCACCCATCTCATTATGATATCTGTTGTTTGCTACATCACTCATTGTCCCAAACTGCAGAGGCTGCCTGACAGTTTTATGAACATGCTGGGTGAAGATCCGCCAAATAATGTGAAGCTGCGACAGGCCGACGGCGGGTTTCGCAGGCAGTGGGATGTGGAGTTGTTGATCAAGGAGGGCCACATGTACTTGTCTCGTGGGTGGGAGAAGTTCTACCGTGCCTACGACCTGCGGCTGGGGTACTTCCTTCTCTTCAGGTACGACGACGACGCCACCATGCTCATCGTGAAGGTGTTCAACGCGACTATGTGTCGCATGCGCTACGCTGACGATGATGATGCCGGTACGTTCTGCCTCTTCTTATTCCTCTACATTTGGCTTTTTCTCACATCGATTGTTAACGGTCATTGTTGCATTTGGACAGGTAATGGGAGCAGCAGCAGCGACACTGGCTACAACCAAAGCAGCAGCGACTATGGCTGTAGCAAAAGCAAAACCGATTCTGGCTTTTGCGAAAGCAGCAGCGATTCTGGCAGCAGCATAGACAACAAGAAGGATGATCCGGACTGGAGTGCGGGAGAAGAGGAGCAGAGTGGGGATGAGGAGCTGCAGGATGACGATGGGCATCAGGCTGAGGATGACCTAGCGCTGGTGGTGGCTGACCAAGGGCAAGAGATGGTGGTGGCTGACCAAGGGCAAGAGATGGTGGTGGCTGACCATGGGCAAGAGATGGTAGTGGCTGACCATGGGCAAGAGATGGAGGTGGCTGAGGATGACCTAGCGATGGTCGTGCCCGTCCTGCCTGAGGGTGACCTCGCGATGGTGGTGGTGCCTGACAATGACCATGCACCGGTGGTGGCGCCGGCGATCCCATAGCTGGGCGACATGACCATGCCAATTGTGGTAGAAGACTACATCCCACTGCCTCCACCGCCTCGCCGCTCTTGGCGCATCAGACTGAGGAAGGAGAAGGAGAAGAACAATGAGAACTGAACTATGTCAGGTATGTCAGATCTCCAAAATGATATATATATATATATATACTTAGTTACCTATGTTACCTCTAATATGCTTAGTTTCCTATAGGTTAGCTTCATTTTACCTAAGTTGGCTCTAATATGCTAACTTAGAGCTTATATGCTTAGTTTCCTATAGGTTAGCTCCAAAATAACTTATGTTAGCACAAAATGATCAAGTTTACATAATAAGCTTATAGTCTTTTTCTTATTCTTTTTCTTTTCCAAAATGACATAGGTTAGCTTCATTTTACCTAAGTTGGCTCTAATATGCTAACTTAGAGCTTATATGCTTAGTTTCCTATAGGTTAGCTCCAAAATAACTTATGTTAGCACAAAATGATCAAGTTTACATAATAAGCTTATAGTCTTCTTCTTATTCTTCTTCTTTTCCAAAATGACATAGGTTAGCTTCATTTTACCTAAGTTGGCTCCAAAATTCTTCTTATTCTTCTTCTAGTGTTCTTCTTCTTCTAGTATTCTTCTAGTCTTCTTCTTCTTCTTCTTCTTCTAACTTCTTGTTTATCATTTTGCAGATTTGATTTAATTCACGGAAGCTTGCATGGATGGAGTGCTTCTTTTCCATTTGTGTTTTTATTTTGTATCAATGTGAAACTTTTGTGAATTGATGGATAACGGTGTTGGATGAACAATGTGAAACTTTTGTAATATGTAACGATGGAACTATGATTGTTATATGGATGCTTGTTGTATATATATATATATATGTTGGCTATGTATCAATGTTGGCTATGTATGTATATATGATGGAACTTGTGTGTTGGCTATGATTGTTATATGGATGCTTGTTGTATATGTATATATATATATATATATATATATATATATATATATATATATATATATATATGTTGGCTATGGTTGTTATATGGAACTATGTGTTGGCTATGTGTTGGTTACGTATGTATATCTCATATGTGAAATAGTGACCTGAAATTAAGAAAAAACCAAAAAAAAATTAATTGTTATTAATGGCGCACTACCATATGGTGCGCCATTAGTATAGCAGACACTAGTGGCGCACCGTGGGCAAAACTAATGACGCACTGCACGGACTAATGGCGCACCAGCGGTGCGCCATTAGTAAAAAATACTAGTGGCGTGATACTAATGGTGCACCAGTAGTGCGCCATTAGTAGGCCAAACCGGTGCGCCATTAGTAGGCCTTTTCCTAGTAGTGCGCTGTCCGGCGGCAGAGCTAGATCATGCCCATCGTGACAGTGCGGCGCGCTCGGCCGTGGCTCGAATCCGTCGAAGATCAAGTCCCCGCGGATGTCAGCCGTGTAGTTTAAACTTCCAAATCTGACCTGATGGCCAGGGGCGTAGCTTTCGATCTGCTCCAGATGGCCAAGCGAATTGGCCCGCAGTGCGAAGCCGCCGAACACGAAGATCTGTCTGGGAAGAAAAGTCTCACCCTGGACCGCGTCGTGGTTGATGATCGAAGAAGCCATCGGGCCTAAAGGTGACGACACAGAGGAACTCTCAATGAAAGCACCAATGTCGGTGTCAAAACCGGCGGATCTCGGGTAGGGGGTCCCGAACTGTGCGTCTAGGCGGATGGTAACAGGAGACAAGGGACACGGCGTTTTTACCCAGGTTCGGGCCCTCTCGATGGAGGTAAAATCCTACTCCTACTTGATTAATATTGATGATATGGGTAGTACAAGAGTTGATCTACCACGAGATCAGAGAGGCTAAACCCTAGAAGCTAGCCTATGGTATAATTGTTGTTCGTCCTACGGACTAAAACTCTCCGGTTTATATAGACACCGAAGAGGGCTAGGGTTACACAGAGTCGGTTACAATGGGAGAAGATCTACATGTCGTATCGCCAAGCTTGCCTTCCACGCCAAGGAAAGTCCCATCCGGACACGGGACAAAGTCTTCAATCTTGCATCTTCATAGTCCGGGAGTCCGGCCAAAGGTCATAGTCCAGCCATCCGGATACCCCCTAATCCAGGACTCCCTCAAGGGGGCTGTGGGCGGTTGATTCCACCTGCGAGGGAGGGGCGCCTTTTATAGCGGCCAGGGGGCAGCAATGCGTGTGTACGCATGGCGGGAGGGGCGCGTCGCCGCACCGCGCCGCCCGTAAGGAATCAATGGAAGGCTCCGCGGGAAACCGAGGCGGCGAGAACGACGAGGCGCGGGGGTCGCTGACTCGACGGGCCCGCCGTTCTTTCGCGCCAAAATGATTGCCTGACGCCCCCGGGCCCCAGCGCGCCAGGTTCGGCCTAGATCCGCCGGCGCTAGTTTCGGGCTAACCAGCGAAAAATGGGCTCGTGAGACACGTCTGAGCCGTTTTTTGGGTGCTAGCGTTCAATAAAAGGTCTGGGGAGGGCCTGTTGGGGACGCAGCGGGAGATGCTTTTATAAAGGAAAGCTAAATAGGAAGCATACGACCAGTCGAAGCTAGGTAGCTGCATATGATTGGGGCGAGATAGCGACGTGTTATTTCGTAGGAATCCACCATCGCCGTCGCTGTGTACCGGGCTTGACGTTTACACCACCGACGGGGTCACGGCACAGTGTCCTGCACATGTACCGTCGCCCAGAGCGAGCTGTGGATCTCAATCGGTGGTCCTGAAATGTGTCGCAGCAACGAACATATCAAGAACGCGTCAGCAAAGATCAATGCAGGCTCATTAGGATCCTACTTAAATTCAGTGTTTAGTAGGCGAGCCATTACTCTCCCTCTCTCTATACCCATGTGCCCTGTGGGTGGGCCACTCATGCGTGCACCACTGACTGGTGTGTAGGCCTGCTGGTGATTTGCCTCCGAATGTTCTATCCTGCCTTACACATGCTCTGCTCTTGCCTCGTGAAATGGAGTTCACATAGTTCAGCAACAGTTGGAACTGCAATATTGTACTACACTCCTTGCATTATCATATTATATACTAGATCGGGGTCGCGCCATGACGCGAGGGTACCGGTCCAACATTTTGATCAAGCAGTTAATGTTAAGTCTGTAGTAATCCAAGTTTATAGTACATATCCAAACAAGATAAAAAAACAAAAGAAGGAAGAAATATTCACACGTGATAGAGGCAAGACAATATGGAGTTCAACATCACCATCACATTATCGTAAGGCAACATCGAGTTTAGTGCATTCACGAGAACACAAAAGATAGCCACTTGACATTAAATCTGATACTAAAAGCGTGAATGCGAGAGAGGCAGTGGATAGAGTATGAACATGATAAAACAGAACGAACTACAGAGTCATAGATATATGGCATCTAATAAGTGGCTTCATTCAACTGTGAGATAAGTGGCGAGGGAAGCATGCTAATAAGTGGCTTCATTCAACTGCCTTGTCGATGAGCTTCATAGGCAACCCGATGCAAACAATCTGTGAGATATACGGCATATAATGATTTTTCTATAGACAATGCACTTGAAATTTTGAAGGCAAAGGAACATATCTGATACTCGCTGAATCCCTGCCGCCTTGACAAAGCTTGATCAATTGTTGTTATTGTGGCCCTAGATCGGAAGCGCGCCTTGGCGCACATTGCCCGTCCAAGTGCCATGACCCAACATGTATAAATCTTGTACATTCAAAGGAAATTATGGCACTCTTTCAAGACTAATGAGTTTAGTGCTGATTACAAACAGTAGAGATATATCAAAAACATGGTATACTGAGTATACTAAGTCAACAGGATAATTAATTTGCAAGCACATGACAAAATTTGTTTCAAAAAGCCAGAGCTACTGCCAGATAGGGCAAACTATTTGCATCAAGTTGAGAGAAAGCAAAAAAGATTCAAGATACCAACAGCCTGAATGTTAACCTTCAAATTCCAGAACCATACATCATCAACAACATAATATAATTAAAGGATAACTTAACATATAGGCCATTTCATTATTTACAAGACATAAACAGAACAAATAGTCCCATATCAGAATTATCAGCAGCATGAAAAAATAAAAGGAGGTTCGTACATATCAGAACTGAGACTCCAAATCTCATGTCTCAGTCGTGAAATATATTCTTTATCAGATTTGAAGTACCACAATGGGCTAATAATCACTGTCAATGTAGGGTAGGTACACCATGCCTTTCTTTTCTTGGTCCTCTCACAAAGGCATGGTTCACTACACAGTCTTAACCACTGGGTGTCTACCTGAATAACCAAACCAATGAGGATGTCAATTACAACTACAGTAGAACCAAAATGATCCCTAGTAAATTTCAAATTTAAACCAAGAGGATTGTTGTTTGTATGTATCTAGTGAGATTTATCATGGTATAAACATCAGCAACCACATTGGTTACTTATAGTGGAGGGTACAGTAGAACCAAACCTATACATTTTCACCGTATCTTCATTTACTCGTACGACTGGTATATCCTCTGTACTCATATGTGTATCAATTAGCAAGAAATTAATATTGGCAAACACATTCTCTTCCAAATTAAGCTCAACAACATATAGTAAATTGTATTTGGACTGGTTCCCATCTACTACTTGCACATCTCAGAGTCAACTGTCCATGGTATATCAAATAGAAATTTAGGAAGAAAAGGAAGTGAAAGATAGACGGACAGATAAATGAAGAGTGGGAGTGAGGATATAGGCACAAGAAACATATCAGAATAGATGGTGACCACATTTGCGGGCGTCATTGGGTTCTTTTCCATGGTTCTTTCCTATTTTATGAACATTGTGTAAAAGAAAGCAGGGAAAAAGAGAAGGAGCAAGCAGGAGAACCAGGGAGAGGCATGAGGGGCAAGAGTCGACCAAGATTCATCAATCGAGATCCATCAAGAGGGGTAGGGTTTGTACCTAGACTATGTCGAGGTCACTGTAGCCGCACTTCCGGATCCAGGCGAGGTAGTGTGAAACTTAAGACATTGACAGAAGGGTCTTCTTGACTTCTTGTATTCCTCTCATTTGCTACTATTTTGTAATCGGGCTGAGCCCAATCCAGCACGAGTGGGCCTAATAGATTTTGTTGTCTGTAGAAAGAAACAACAGTCAAAATAAATTAATCAGTTCAGATGAATATGAATAGCTGACATACGTGATCAATTTTTCTCGCTTAAAATACCGGGAACCTAATGCCTTTAAAACACCAGCATCCCAATGAGAAGCACCATGGATATAAAAAACCCGAGACAGACATACAACAATTCATTTTTGTAAGGATCTAAATGCAATGACCATTTTACCCTAACAATGTCATAGGTCTATATCAAGGTAGATTATATATGTATGTAAATACCCAACGGCGCAAAGGGAAATTAGAATGATTGCAGAAAATGACCAATCTAGTATAGCAAGCTACATCAGAAGGATGACATAGATATAAATAGGTTCAGTACATAGCAGTTGGTCCAAGCAATAACAAAATGCAGTGGAATTAGTTATGCCAAAAGCAATGCAATTTGGACTGAAATTATTGCCTGGAGTCCTGGAATCTGTCCATGACTCCAGGGTGCTAAGCAGGAAATTCACCTGCTACTACATTCTAGGAATATGATGTAGTTTAGTTAGTACCTTTCTTTTCATGTAGTGGTCGTGGTCACTGCAGTGGGCGTCATGGCTGTCTCAACCTCCTCTTCCGTCTCTACGGCCCGCGCTCCTCCTTCTGAGTCATGAGGAATCACAAGGATGTAAGCCTCTGAAATATAAAGGAAAAGGAACCACAACGTCTCATCAGCTTGTTTAGTCATGGAAGGAAGCATCACATTTATATACACAATAGGGGCAACTTAATTTGAGAAAACATGCATGTATTGAATGCTTCCTCCAAATAATATATGGAGTTAATTACATATGCATCGATTTAAGCTATCTCTTTTCCAGATTGCTCAGGATATTTTAATTGCTAGCAAAGAATCCTATGAAAGAAGTTGGTTATGTTTCGACACACTGCAAAGTTGGTTATATTTCGACACATGCGACAATGTCAAATAGAGGCCCACTTTCCCATATTTCATTTCATATTCACCCAAAGCACACATGGGACGTATGGAGATTTGAAGCAACATATTCATAGATTGGCAGAGTCTAATTGTAGCAGCATATCCTTGTGAGACCGATACACCTTTTGAACTTCTCTCTAGCCTACACATGTAGTCTGGTTGTAGCAGCTGATGGGCGACATGTGGCACTTGAATTTATTGACTGTAAGTCGCACCACTATAAAATACAAAGCATTGAACCTTTGCTGTTATAACCAACTTTTTTCGTAATTTTGTAAGAGACAGGAAAGCAGAACTACGACCTAGGATCTTACTTCAGAGGTCCCTAACCCTGCCAATTAAACACATAACCAAGATTGATGACTGGGAATATCTGGTGCATAATTTGAGCATAACCAAGATTGGTGACTGGGAATATCCCGTGGGCAACGGCTAGATGTATGGTTTTATTACATAGCGACAAGTACATAGTATATAGAAATGGTGACAATCTTCGGATACAGAGCTGCTGGATGCTGCAGAGAGGCCAAATTAAGCCAGTAAAACAACTCAATAGCAAGTTACTACAGTTAAAACGACAAACACAACATAGGACAGGTCAGTATCTTTGAACCTAGTCGCTGCCAAATGGTATATTTTGAACAGGAAGAAAACAAGCAAAATCATTGCCAAACTGCACATATCTGAACCAAGGAACTTTAGAATGAAAACTATCCATGACTAATTACCTTCACCAAGGCAGCAACACGCAGATTCATGGAAAAGAATTTAAACTACTGTTTTGAGGTTTCAAGAAACAAAAGTATTTAAAAAGGATGTACACCAGAACTGTAAAGCAGGAAATTACGTGATAAATTCATAGGCCAATGATGATATTAATGTTCCTAAAATAAGTCAATTGCTATGCAAGGGGGATATATGAGTAGGAACTGACCTGCACAAGAAATGTTGGAGATGCATCTTGCAGGAACTTACAGATTCCTTTCAGTAATCAGTACGCCATGGTCCTCTCTGAAAATTCAACAACATTTTCAAATATGTAAACTATACCACCCGATCCACCACAATTTTGACGTGTTGAACTACAAATCAAGTCGGCAAACATTCAACTTTCAGCTCAAGCAATACCTAATTTGATCACATCCAAGTTTTAATTCCATCAACCGCAATTTCTGATCCAACAAAATTTTATTCCATCACCCACAATTTTTGATCGAACAGATCTGGGAAGCCCGAGACGGTACCTTCCAGCTCCAGGGGAGAGGGAAGGGAGGTGTCGGTGCCACCCTGGTGGTGACCCTTCGAGCATAGCCGTGTCCACGCAACCACGACTTCGGCAGAGAAAACGGGCAGCACGAATCAAGGGCCGTACACATATCCCAGACCAGCTGCAACACGGTTAACGGAATCAGTCACACACGCGCACGCGCACACAAACACACACACAGAAAGAGGGAGAGGGAAGCACGACCTCGAGGCAGACGGCAGTGAGCTCGCCCACCAAACCGAGGCCATGATAAAAAATATCAAATGCATGTGGTGTCATGCAATCTTTTTGAACTCACATCTTCTGCATAAAGTGATTCATATTAAAAAAAAGCATATATATACCAATCAATTAGATAGAAGAGTCACAAATTATCTTGAATCAACCCATTGATAAGCACACCCAACTGAACCGAGTAAGATAAATGCAGACAACTAAATAGTATTTCTTCCATACATGGAAGAACCAGAGGCATCAAATCGCATAAACTTAGCAGCCAACCTTGCTCGATGAAAAGTAGGGCTCATAAGAGCCTAGGGAACCAATTCATACCTACGGAGCAGTGGCTACCTTGATGTTCGTCCGTCTGGAGCTGCTGCACACACACACACACACTGACCTATATGTCGAGCTGCAGAAAAAAGGGATCAAAACAGAGAGAGAGGGAGGAAATGGGGGAAGTGAAGAGGGCACTCACCTCCACCTTTGCACGACGGATCCGAGGCGTCTCACCTCGAGCATTCTTCTTCCTGGAGATGCACGAACGCGAGGACGACGGTCCCGCGCTCCTCCAGTCGATGGCGACGCCTGGACAGCGACCAGGAGGCGATGCAGTGCGCGGAAGTTCGGACGGGGTCGGGGAGGACCAACCGGAGGTGCAGGCACAGCGCCGGCATCGATGGCGACGCCGTGGACCGGTGATCGTGGTGCTAGGGTTAGCCGAGGCCGTGCATAGAGGGGCGGCACGTCGGGTCAACGCGGTGGAGAAGGAGCAGCGTCACGAGATGAGCTCGTGGATGTGCTGTATGGCGACGGACCTCGCCAGAGTTGGCCGTGGTGGTGGTGGCAGGGGGGAATACACAGAGAGAGAGAGGGCGACCAGGAGGCGATGCAGTGCATGAGGGCGACCAGAGGAGAGGGGGACGGGAGGGCGGGCTCGCCGTCGCACGATAGGGGGCGGCGACCACGGTGGAAGGGGAGGGGGCGGCGGCCATGGTGGAAGGGGAGGGAGCGGCGGCCACGGTAGAAAGGGAGGCGGCGGCGGCTAAACAGGAAGAGGAGAAGCTGATTGGGGAGAAACGGATGGGCTTGGGCTTATATACCTCGTAGAGAAATTAAGAAAATACCCTCGGCGAGGCACGGAAATAACGGCGGTGGCACAAGATATTTTCGGTGGTGAGCTAAACTATTCATTGCAATAGTGTCGCAGGCTCCATCCGGCTGTCCAGATCGCCCGGGAGAGAGATCCAAGGGTCGGAAACGCATCAAGCAAACACATCCGACGGTCCACGATCGCTGAGCTCTGAGGAGGCGCGGGAAGCACCGGATCCCTTATTTCTCGATGGTTCCTCGGAAATAGTGTGAGGGAATTAAATTAGGGCATTTCTAACCGATCCTTAAAAAATAAAGGAGGATACGACCGAGTAACCTTAGTGGAGTATCTTTACTCCACTAAGTTTGGTCGGTTCTAACTGATCTCCTAAATTTGACGGAGTAAACTTACGTTTTGGTTTATGCATTTCGTCGTACATCTGCCATGCGTGTCTGCGACAATGGCGACCACGTCGAAAACGCTGGTGACCACCGATGCACGCCATGCCACGGCCAACCACCCAACACTCCCTGTGCCGCACCGTCTCCCAGACCCGCACGGACGTGTACCCGGCGGCGAAGCCCAGGACGAGCTAGAAGCAGAGCATGCCCGTAACGAGCGCGCCCCGGGACGCCGGTGCCATGAACCCTGGCACCGTGAAGACGATGGTGACCACGCCCATGCATAGGATGCGCACGCTGTCGCCGACCATCATGCACAGGAGCACTGGGTGGCTGGGCTCCCGGAACGCATCCCCGGCCACGAGCTTCCACCTGGCAATGTCATCCGCATGCGGCGGCGCCTCGCTGCCGAGCTCCTCGTACTGCGCGAGGTCGCGCCACACGGTGCGAGCAGGATGACTAGTTGGATGGCCGCGAGGAACGCCACCACCACGATGGAGTTGAGGATGGAGAACCAGTGTACCTGGGCGCCGCCCATCTCGAGGTACCGTCCCAGCGCGACGGCCACTCTACGGCGCTCTCCACAGAGGCCAACTCGTATGAGAAGGCTAGCGGCCTGTTGCCTGCACGCGCATGCCCACCACGGAAGGGCATCAAGACCTCGTACATTGGCCGTGGCGCCGGCGTGCCAGCGGCAGTGCGCAACGACGGTGTACCCATCACCACGGCCTCGGCCCCTGGACCTGGAGCCTGGATAACCCGACAAGTTCGGACGCGTCAGCGGTGGCCATGAAGGCCTCCACCCTGGCGGTGTCGTTCTTCTGCTTGTTGACAAGAACCGTGAGCTTGAGGTGGTTGTAGACGTACTGCCTGAGCTTCCGTACGCTAGCAAGGTCATCGGTGTGGCCGGAGGTCGCCGTCGTCGACAAGGGAGTTTCACGTGAGTCACTGGCCGGCCACAAGAAGGCCTTTGCTTGAAAAAATAATATCCTCGGACTCCTCCAAACGGAGTATATTTAGGGATTGGTTAAGTGCTGGAGGATAAATTATCCTCCTCTATATGTTTCAGGGGATTGGTTAGGTGCGACATACTCCCTCCGTTCGGAATTACTTGTCGTAGAAATGGATGTATCTAGACATTTTTTAGTTCTAGTTACATCCATTTCTGTGACAAGTAATTCAGAACGGAGGGAGTATAAGGAAGTGAAATAGAAATATACTCCACGAATCGTAAAATATACTCCACGAATCGTAGGATAAGGGATCGGTTAGAAACACCCTTAGTAGTTATACTACGGCTACATCAATCAACAAGCTCTCATTTTTTTTTGTGCTCTGTAGCCACTCACCACATACATGCATACACCATCAACATCACGGGCAACAGTGGCGGAATTTTCACCTCATCTTGGCCCTTCAAAAAAAAAAAATTTCTTCAGGGTTTTCTCCAAAGCCGGGGGGGCACGGCCCCAACATGGCTCCGCCGTTGACGGGCATGCGTACTAAGGCCAACTCCACCCCACGATCCTAAATTTTATCCCATTTTGTCCGGATTTTGTCCGTATGGGGTAGAAATTGTAAGAACAAACGCCGGACAGAGGCCGGACAAACTCGCTGCACCCACCGCTGCTACCCCATATTTTGTCCGAATTTTGTCCGTGGTGGGTGCACATGGTGGGCCAGGTACAGAAATGAAGAGAGTGACAGGTGGGGCGATGGCAGACACAGACGGACGAGGAGGACGCGAAGACGTCCGCTTTCTGTTCGCTTTGACCCCAAACCGAGAGCAACTTTGGTCTGAAAATGGGGCAAAAGCGGACACAGACCGGACGAATCGTCCGTATGCTCCCATGCGTTGGGTCGTTCGGTTTGTCCATTTTATCCCAAACGAACACAAACAGACGATTTGGGGTAGAAATGGGTCATGCGGTGGAGTTGGCCTAAGAATGGCCTAATGCGTACTAGCAGGATGGTAGTCGTAAGAGCAACTCTAGCAGATGCGTTATATCGCCATCTCCCTCGTACATTTCCGGCCGTTTTACAGTTTTCAGCCTTTTTTGGGCACGAACAGGTGCCGTATAATTCTCCCGACCCGTAAAAAAAATATAAAGGCGGCCCGCTCCCTTCATCGCTATATTTACGGGGTGGAGGCGTTTTAGGGTTCCTTTCCTGCATATTCTCCTCCCCCTTCGCCGCAATCCGCCTCCCTCCGTCGTCTCTTTTCGTTTCTCCAGATAGCGATTCGAAGCATTTTTTTGCCCTCTCAAGTAGATCCATGGCGGGAGGTGCTTGGGGACATGGGGGCCGTCGCGGGTCGTCGTCGCGCAAGCGTGCCCGGCATGACGCAGAGGCCTGCAGCTCCAGGAGGGCCGGCGTTGAGTCATGGCGCTCCAAGCAGGCGCGCGTGGGATTGCTTCTTCAATCTCGACAAGGCGCTTTTCCAACACACAAAGAGTTGTCGGGTGGTGGACGAGGAGCTCCTGGCCGCGCAGAACACGGTGGCTGCCGGAGAAGATGGCGTCGTCGAACGGCTATAGGCGGAAAAGGAAGTGCACGCGTACGCACGGCACATGCACGGTAGAGGTCGGCCGAGGCATTTAACTCGGCGTCAAGAACTGATTGGCTGGCCATCCCAACTAGATCGAGAGGAGGAGTCTCACGCCGGGCGAGGTGTGTTGTGGCCACCATGGACTTATACCAATGCTCGAGGCTTCTTCTCAATGATGGGTTGATGGTTGTGTAAATAGTTGGGAGTGGCGCTAGAGGATGGACATTTTACAAGAACTCGCCATTGTTGGCATTTTTCTACATTGTGTATGAGCATGTGTCGGCGAACATTGGTGTGTGCTGTGATGGCTGCTCCTCCTCGTTGCCGGAGGAGATGACAATCTTCACCTTCTGCGAGGAGCTGCCCTCCGATGAGGACAACGGACCCGGAGTTCGAGGGCGGCGTCGCCAAGGTCCTCCGAAGCCACCCGCTATTCCGGAGCCACTGCCTGGCGCCGAGGCCAATGACTTTCCCATCACCAAAGTTGTGGAGGAAGAGGGGAGGGGTGGAGGCGGATGTGCGGAGTGATGCAGTGGGTGCAATGTGAACGGCGCTAGAGCAATGCTTAAAGTCGTGGCGAGACAATGCGAACGGACGGTCAGCTGCATCAATGCGGCACAGCGGTCTGCGTTTGTATTGAAGCAGCGGCTTTCGAGAGGACGCGTCGATCAACGTAGCCCTCCTGTCCCGTTACATCACGCGGCATCAATATGGGCCGCTACCTGGGGGCATTGATGCGGATTGGGAAGCGGCACGTGGATCGGAAGAAAAGCACGGGAGAGGCTAGTGGGGTTATTGAATATAGGCCAACATAGGAGCGTGTTGAATGGCAGAACACATCCAAACCGCGTCGTCCAAACTAATACTGACGGCTTGATGGTTGTTGTTGAAGATACCCTTATAAAGGAAAGAGAAACAAGAAGGGAACACATGAGACCGGTCGAAGCAACATATGATTGCGGCGAGATGGCGACTGCCGACGGCATAATCATCTCGGAGGAATCCAACGTACCACGCCGCTTTGCCGTCGATCGCCGTACCGGTCTTGACGTTTTCTTTTTACACCACCAACGGCGGCACGGAACGGTGCCATGCGCATGTGCCGTGGCCTGCCCAGAGCGACCCGTGGATCACGTGCGACCACGTGCCGGCAGCAACGAACAACTCATGAACGCATCGGCGAAGATCAATGCAGGGTTATTAGGACCCTACTCTACTTAACTGGAGTAGCTAACTTCAGTGTTTATCAGGTGAGCCGTTACTCTCTCTCTATCTCTCTCTGTCCTGCGGGTGGGCCACCCATGTGTGTGCAGAACTGGCTGGTCTGTAGGTCCGGTGGTGATTTAGCTGCCCAATATTCTGCACTTGCCTCGTGAAATCAACAAGCTATCATTTTCCTTTCGTGGTTTGTACTATAGACAACTGCTGCCACTGACCACATACATGCATATGCATACACCATCAATATCATGGGCATGAATATCAGGATGGCCTAACGCGTACTAGTAAGAGTAAGAGAAACTTCAACGCGCCCGACCTATTTCGTCGGTGCGTGACCGTTTGGTTTAAAACGGATACAAAAGCCGACCCAACACTCCAACTCAAATGGACGCGTATCTACTTTTTGTCCGCCGGGTGATCTTAAATTCATGCCTCATTTACATCGGTGCAGACACGAAGCTACTCTTTCTCATGGCTCACCAGTCGGTGGTACATAGGCCATTCTTTTCTTTCCATCCACAACATGTTGGATATATGAGTAAATTACTACGAGATTTAATCCGAATAAATAGAAGATAAATCATAACTACAGTAGCAGGGATTGAACTAATCATGCAAACTAGCATAGCAGATGAACAGATCACATCTAGGGCACATACTAAAAACATGAATTCTACCACGATCTCGAATAGGAAGGATAGAATCACGTACGGTGCAGCGGGAGCAGCACCGCCGGCGTTGACGTTGTCGCCCATGTCGTCGAGGATGAGGTTGCCGAGCTCGGGGAAGAAGTCGTCGTTCGCAAAGTCGTCACTGCCAGCAGTCGCGCGGGTGCGCTCCCCAAAAACCTGATCGCCCCTCTCCCGTACAGGATCACGAGAGGCGGGGTTCCGGAGGCCCGCTGTCCCTTCTCCCGGTGCACGCCAAAAGAAGGGATGGAGAAGACTTGCTTGACATCGCAATGATCTGGAACGGTGGTGAGAAACCATACGAAGCGACGACGGCTAGGGTAGACGTCTATCTGACTATATAATGCGGGCCGGATAAATCGTGGGAGTAAACTCCACGTCCGAATCGTCACGATGGATCGCGGAATGGGGCCACCCATGGATATATGTACGGAAGGATGGTGCGGGAGCCATGGGGACTCACTCACATCCCATCACTCATTTCTCATCGATTTCCTCGTTTCCTTGTACCAACTCTAGTTTGTAGAAAGACTACGCCTCTTGGAGGAACAATCCATAACTCCCAAATGATAAGAGCAACTCCAACGGGCCGTCTCAAACGAAAGACGATTTCCTCCGTTTTTTGTCCGTTTGGATCGACCGCCCGTCCGGCGTCCGTCCTGTTTTAGATATGGGTCGGCAGGACGCCCAACGCGCCGACCCATATGTGCCGGCGTGGCTGCCTGCCTCTCTATTTTTTTTTGCATATTGCGTAGTTTGAATCAAAATAAAACTGCTTTGAACCAAATAAAATTGCATAGTTTATTACAAGCCAAATGAAAATAAAAAGGTCTCACATAGCTCTCACATAGTTTTGCAAACAAATAAAAAAAATACATCTATTGGTTGCCAACATGAGCCCACATATACTCAACCAAATCATTCTGCAGTTGCACGTGAGTTTCCCAATCACACACGTCTTCATGAAATTGGGTAAACTGTTCAAACGTTGCCGCTACTCCATTCTCAGGCACAACATTCTCACCCTGAAATTGAAATCCTTGATCATACAGACGTTCTGGGTGCTCGTCTTCTACGATCATATTATGCATGATCACACAAGCAGTCATCACCTCCCACAGTTTCTGCGTGCTCCAGGTATTAGCAGGATACCGAACAATGCCCCATCGAGATTGCAAAACACCAAAGGCACGCTCGACATCCTTCCTAGCACTCTCTTGATCTTGGGCAACTCTTTTCCTCTTCTCTCCGACAGGGTTGGGTATTGTCTTCACAATAGTGGTCCATTGAGGATAGATACCGTCACCCAGATAGTATCCTTTGTCGTAGTTGTGGCCGTTGACAGTAGAGTTCGCCGGTGGGTTGTTGCCTTCGGCAAGCCTAGCGAACACCGGCGAGCGCTGAAGCACGTTGATATCATTGTGTGATCCGGCCATGCCAAATAAAGAGTGCCAGATCCAGAGATCTTGAGACGCCATGGCCTCAAGTATGATAGTGCAAGCCCTGACATGGCCTTTGTACTGCCCTTGCCAAGCAGAAGGGCAGTTCTTCCACTCCCAATGCATGCAGCCTATACTACCAAGCATCCCTGGGAAGCCCCTGCTAGCATTCATCGCCAACAACGGGTTGTATCGTCAGCAGTCGGCTCTCTCAAGTACTCAGGGCCAAACACAGCAATAACAGGCTTGCAGAACTTATACAGGGACTCTAGGCAAGTAGACTCGCTCATACGGACGTACTCGTCAATGAGATCACCGGGCACTCCGTATGCAAGCATTCGGATGGCGGCAATGCATTTATGATAAGAGGAAAAACCAATCTTGCCAATGGCATCCTCTTTGCACTCGAAATAGTCATCATAGCCGACCACCCCCTCTCTAATACGGTTGAAAACATGCCTACTCATACGGAAACGGCGGCGGAATTTCTGATGTTTGAACAATGAGTTTGTTGTATCAAAGTAGTCCTTCCAAAGAAGGAAATACCCGCTCTCTCGGTTGTGATTCAGTGCCGGAAGGTGGCCCGAAATGCAGCCACGGAACAATGGCCGTTGGCCGTTGAGGTGGTGATGGACCAACACGGCAGCCAATATCTCCTCCTCGTCATCGGAGGACGAATCATCGGAGTCGCAAAGGAAATTGTGAAAAAAGAACTCATCGGCGGAGTCCATTTTGTCCTTGGTAAACTGTCCAACAGCTTGCGGGCTTCGGTGAAGGGAGTTGCGGTGCGCACGGACCAGCTGCTGTCCTGCCGGCGTCCGACGAGCGTGCCGATGAGAATCTGGCCGGGCGGCGAGGCGGCTTCTTGGTCGGGGGCGGCTGTGTGGTGGTGGTGGTGGTGGTGGGGGGGGGGGGGTTGGGAACCAGTCGGCTCCCGGCGGCAAGACGACGCCGGCGGGCGACGTGGGAGTGGGCGGCCTAGCTAGGCGGATGTGGAGGCCCCGGCAGCTGGCACACTCGCCGGCAAAAAAATGGGCGTCGGCGTCGGCGACGGAGGAGGAGGGAGAGGGTTGCTATTGGATTAGGGAGGACGATGTGACACAGACCAGCGGGCCCCGGGGGAGGAGAGGGCGAGCGCGCGTGCCCGTCGCGTGTCCATGCCGACGCAAATCCGGCTCAAAAATGGGCCGGGAATGGGTCGCCTGCGGACGAAAAGCGGACACGTGTCCGTTTGGGTCTGCGCGTTGGGCTGACTTTTCTGTCTGCGCCGACCCAAACGAACGACGTCGGACGAAATGGGTCACCCTATTAGAGTTGCTCTAAGTGAAGGAGTTCTTTCTGACATGCACACACTTGGCTCAGCTAGTACTCTCCCTCTCTCTCTCTCTCTGTTATTGGCCTTGTCTTTATCTCACCAAAACCACCAAGCCCTCCTCATCTTTTATCTATCAAGTTCTGGCCCGCTGGGGTGCCATGTCATAGCATGCATAAGATGTGCATTGCTAGCTCTGCCTTCACTCACTTGGCCTGTGATTGCCAAGTGCCAACAATAATATTTCCACTGATCCGGTAATGGGGCACCAGGGTACCCCACCACCATCCAATCTTCTCACTTTTGGTCTCACGTCTTTGCAAACTCACCACTGATAATATGGAAATATGGCAACTCACTAAATGATGCGTTGCCATGCTGCATATGTCTAGGCCTGTGTCTAGGTGGCGACTCCGACTTTCTATATGATGCAGCATTTTGTTCCCTTGGCTAGACATGGAGCACGGGTAGGTTTGCATTTTGTGCAGGCCTACATATATATAGTATATCGATGGAGATGGGCATTGCATGTGGTCCATGGAGTCGCTCATTGATTCTCTTTGCTGTAGAGATGCTTCTTGTTAGTTACATGGGTAATGGCAAGCATAGATGTGAGATCCTCACAGGAGTTGCATGCTTTATGCCACGTGTATACTATTCCATATATTGTAGTTCTAAAAACTAAAAAAAAAACTCAGAAACTTAGGAGAGAACACACACAGTGAGAGAAACAAACTTTTTGGCTGGTCTACATGGAGACTAACATGTTTCTGCCATCATTTCACAGCTACTACTCCCTCCGTTCCAAATCTATTATATATAAAAAGAGATTGACGGGCTAACCACAAAAAAGACAATTAGGCTAAAAATTCCCACAATAATTAGAAATATCTAACCATTGATTTAAGAGATTGACGGGCTAACCACAAAAAAGATAATTAGGCTAAAAATTCCCACAATAATTAGAAATATCTAACCATTGATTTAATAGATCATCTTTTTCTTAGCAAACCATAGTCGTTGGATATTCGTAACCTGGTGGACCTCCTCACGCATCCATCTACCCCTTACGATCCATCTAGGAAAGAAACTGCTCACGCAAAAAAAAAAAAACAACAACGCCTCACGCATCCAGATGTCAAAAAAACCTCACGCATCCATACAGAAAAGAAAACCTCACCCTTACGTATCCATCTAGGAAAGAAAAAAAAGGCCATCTCCCTCACGTAGGTACATATCTATACCTACCAGGGAAGAAAATAGATCGAAAGCTATTTCCTCTTCTCGCCTCCTCTTTTCCTCTCATCTTGGCAGCAAAGATCGATCTGAGGTGCTCTCTTGGATGAGTTCCAAACAATTCCCCTCACGCAGCTACCTACCTAGACCTAAGGTATGCGTACAGCAAAGAAAATAGATGGAAAGGTCTGCCGTTTTCGCCTCCTCTATTCCTCCCATCCTACAATGGAAGATTGATCAGAAGTTCTTCAGCCTCAACTCTGCCTGTACATGTACAAGCCGCTAACTGGCAATTCTCTGACGTATGTCTCCGCATTAACAGGTTATATGATGTTCTGCGTGTAGCGGCACAGAGGATGTGAAGACCCATGACACCACATGAGGCTCACTATATAGGACGTCAGGGCAAGATTCCTATGATCCACCCACCCACACATGCGTCCTTAACTTCCTTTTACTCAGCTGGATGAATGAGAGCATGGATGCAACTAGCTACGCCATGAAGATTAACTTTGTATGTGCGGATTGGCTGATTCAGAATTTCAGATCGGTATAAGGTCAACAGATGAAGGCATCATGCCTGTTATTCTTCCATGCACATCCACCACAATATCAGGCAAGCCAACTTGCCATATGATGAGGTGTGGGCATACAGCCAAGCTGATCGACCTAAGCATCCATACATACATATTACAACTAACACATATCTGCTTTTGACTGCACCATCTATTTTCCTATATAATATCAAGATATGTAGGTCTTTTAATTAATCCTTCTGCTTTCTTTATGGTGGATGAAGACGTTCCCATACATCATGTGACTCGCCGTTTGGTAGGACAACGCACTGGATAGAGGGGTGTCTGCATCATCTATTTTTCTACATAACAACATATATCTAGATTTTCATGTATGATTAATCTTTTCCTTTTTGTGAAATCTGCAACATGTACACTGGATGAGGATATTGCTGCATGATATGGGGGCTTGTAGGTTGATCAGACAGTGAGCTATTCGATGACTTGGCGAGCCATACAGTTGATAAGAGATGTCACATGATATGTCGTGTGTCCAGACTAACAACTTTCACGCTGGATGGAAGCTCTTCTTTTCAGGTATTGCACACATGAGACTACAAAAGCAACATAAGATGGACGACAATGTTAGTTTGCCGCATCTAAGTTTTTTGTCACGTTCTGCCTGTTGGTTACATCTATGTACAACATATATATATATATATCTCCTTTTGTAATTAGCATCACCGCCTATATATCATTGTAATCACGCCGCCTATTTGGGGTGGCCCTTATTAACATCTGTGAAGTAAAAATTTCATGGAACTAATATATATTCAATCCTCTGAATCACATGAAAACAATATTTGCATTTGTTTGAACAAGTACCTTAATAATATAGTTCCACTGGAAAAATAGTATTAACCAGATTTCCAAATTCAGGCTCTGACTAATATTTAATCTAGTAGTATGTGGATGCAGATGCAGATGCAGATGCTCTTAATATAACTGTTGTTAATGTCTAATTGCCATCTAAAATCTTCGTCGCCCAAAGTTACTACTAGAGCCTCCATTTCTCTCTTTGAATGTGTGAAATTTTATCAATATGTTATTGCATTCTTTTGGTTGTAAGTTATATATGGAGTGAAAATCATAAATGGACAACCCCTTCTAATAATAACATACAATCATCATGGTCCTGAGTTTTCCATCTATTTATTATACCTACAACTCCTTTAATTATATATGTTTATGATGTCTCACCACTAGCCACACAAAAGCACAGGTTGGAGATGTCCTTCAGAGAAGTATCTTCATAATACAACATTATTGCGTAAATACATAATACTATTAATTATTTCAAGCAACCAGGATGAGCTCTGCCTCAGCATATGCAGAAAAGGTGCAACTTATATTCTGACATCAAGGCGCAGCTACAATAGATGTTATCACTAACTTAATTCATTCTGTTCATCCTTCTACTTGTCTACTGAAGACAAAGTGTGTACTCCGTGCTTGAGCCTGTGCTTGAGCCTGACTTCATTTAGCTCTTTGTGTTAACAAACCGATTGCCCCCAATTGAGAAAATATACTGCAATGAGTGGTATATTTTTCAGAACAATGAAAACTCGAATATGGTTCGAATGACTCATATAAGAAGCTTAGGACCTAAAAAAATGTAATTGCCCATTACATCTAAATTTTAAAGAATGTACTTATGTGCTCAATACTCCAATGTATTTTGTGTGAAACTTACGTATATTGGTTCTTTTTTTCATATTTAGAAAATATCAATATCCTGTTATTTGGTGATTTTACGAAACAATGTAAGAAATAATAGTGTTCTTTAGCTCACAACAAAGATACCATGATATTTTAAATATTTCTCTTGGACTATCCAGAAAAAAATCTGTTCGTGTTAGGCTTACACCATAATGTTATGTAGTTGAGTATAATGGAAAATATGACAATACCGACAACTGAATGCACTTAAGTTGTGTTGATCTAGAAAATGAACACCATATGCTTTCTACAAAGTGATATTATCACTAAGATGATTAAGTGTTTCCATTTTGTGTAGCTTAATTACCAGTTGGTGTATGGAGAAACAAATACGGCATTTTGGTTGACTAGAACTTTTGAATCATGAATTAGATATTTAGAGAGAAAAATGTGTTCTGTGATATATGTGTGTCATCAATATGATAGACCAATAATAGATTATCCATAGTAAATCTTCCATATATCTATGTTTGGGAGACCAAATGTGCCATGACTTAAACTAAGGTTCCGAGCATATTTCTTCTCTTCACTGATAACTTTAGACTATTCGACTATGTATAATGAGTTTGTGATGTAGTACAAGAATGAAAATAGTTTGACATAAAAAAATGTGTTCCTTCATTACTGTTAAATAGTGGAACACACTCTATGGCACTTATACATTATATATATTCTCAAGATAAATCAAATCATAGTATTCTAAGTCAAACTTACAGATAGAACTACATGCTGTCTTATAAATGTGCTACCATAGAGGAGGAAACAATTGGCACACTGAAATTCACAAGATCCAAATGGTATAGAATTTTTAGATGACCTATTTATGTAGTGAAATGATGACACAGAGGCTACCTTTGTAGACAAAATTGGTTTATTTCTCTCCCAAACATTGGTATAGAATTCGACATTTGCTTGCAATAATAGGTTCCATCGTGCAACAAGCGATTTCTAGATGGGATGTGACATTGCGCGAGTGACTAAAAAGAAGTTCATGGTGAATTATGCACTGATTATGCATGTGTAAAACTACATTGCCAGATAAATTAAAGAGGCGGCCATGCACAATAGGATAGTTCGAACGACAGATAGTGGAAAAGATAAAAGGAAATGATAGGGTGTGCTAATGGAGGGGTAGATAGTAATAGTATATGGGGACAATCCAGTTTCCCATGACACTCAGAATTACATATTGACATATGTGTTCTTACTCAACTTACTACACATATGGATTATTAAATTTCATACAACCTTGGGAAAGTAAAATAATTCTCTTGCATCTAGCCACCAAATTGCATATTTAATTCAAGTTTATGTTTTGCATCCATGGGAACTTGCAAGTCTTATTCTATTTCTTTGTTGGAACAAAAATATAAAATTGAAAATAAATAAAAAAGTGTATTATACCATCTACCCTTTAAAGATGCTGCCAGTATTTATACAAAACCGAATAATAATGTCGTTACTATATTGTCTATGAAGTTCTAGCCCGCGCATCGAGCGGGCCACTTTGCTAGTTTGAACTAAAACCACAACGAGTAATTTGGAACGGAGGGAGTACATGGATAGGGGGGAGTAAAGGAGAGCGATCTACCCATCACGTATTCCATGATGTGTTCAATCAATCTATACATCCATCCTCCTCAACACAAATGCATTGTCCAGTGTGCACTCAGCTTCATCACCTCCATTAGCTTCGTCCATCCATCCAAAGCACACCTAAGAAAGACAGTGCAATAAACTACAATTCACATCGTTTTGTGTGTGTGTGTAGAGACTAGGGACTAGAGAGAGAGGAAAAGGACAACAAAATTTCATGAGCTCATGATTGATGGACGGGAGACGTGATCTTGCACGGATAAGGAGCCCGCGCGCGCCTGCACGGCAGCCGCTGCTCTATTCATAGCACCCCAAACTTGCAGCTAGCACTGAGTTTCAGAACGGGCACAGCTATCACCCTGGAAATAAGTGAAAACCCCAACCTCCTTGTTCGGACAGGTTAGGCTAAATATCTGATCATGCATCGGGATTACTGAATGAATCTAGCTCAGCGATCGTTTGATTGATGCTGTGAACCATTTATTTATTGTTCTTTTTTTAGAAGATCGGAGGGAAAACCCCCTCCCCAGTTCCATTACTCAGAATGAAACCAGAGAAAGTCCAAAACAATCATGTCAAGCATGTATCAGAAGGCTAGAAAAAACTAGGGAAACTAAACAAATACTCAAAGGAGAGTTGCTCGCAGGCAACAGAGAGTAAAACCAAGGAGCGCGAAGACATTTTAACTAGAGACGATTACATCAGGATCTGCAGCTTAGAGTTCACCGGGCCTGGGGACGTCATCTTCTTGACCCTTTTCATCGGCGCCGCCCCGGGTGATGGTGACCACACCCCCATCTCCAGGACTGAAATCGGGTTGAGGATGCTGTGCTTCCCCGTCCCTTTTTCGCTGGTAGGAGATGCTGGTTCTTCACCATCAGACAGACTGAGGCCTCCCAAGAACGTCTGCGTGTCCGGTGAGGTTAACCACCTTTTATCCTCAGTGGCTGTTTGAGGAACTGCAGCAGATGAGTTAAAAAGGCTTCCAGCTCCCCTTTTTGTTGGGTCGGCAGTAGTATGATCTACGACCTGAGTGTCTTCAGAATCCTCCACCCTATCTGTTTGATACCAGTCCAAGAAAGATAGTCAAAAATCACGCTGTTTCTAAATTTCCAGATGCACCAAAGAACCGCAGCATTGACCATGTTTAAAACTAGATGTTTCTTGTTAGAAACCCACAGTTCGTTACCGATTCATAAGTGAGGGTGTCTGGCTTCTTAAAGAAACTTTGCACGATATTCCAGTTAGCAGAGGGCACCACACAATCAAAGAAAAGATGAGTGATGCTTTCATCACAGGAGCAGAATAGGCATTCTTTGCCTCTTTCTATATGCATTTTAAGCTGATTATCTTTAGTCATTAGCTTATTATAGCCCAGAAGCCACAGAAATATGTGGATCCTGGGGGGAACAGATAGTTTCCAGACAGCAGGAATGAAGACTGGCTGCACCCCCCGGAAGTTGATGATCGAATAAAGAGAGCTAGTTGAGTAAACACCACTATTTTCCAATTGCCAGATCAGTGCATCTATATCCGCAAAGAAAGTAATACTTTTGGCTATTTCTAATAGCTCATACCATTTATCTATCATAGGTGGAGAAAAAGATCTCCTAAAAGTAAGTTTGAGAGTATCCCCATCCCAAATGGATTGGATAGTAACAGTTTTCTCCTAAAAAATGAGATAAAGATCCCAGAATTGCACAATGGGGGCTGTGCCTTTGCAAGTATCTTCCCAGAACCTAATCTTGGCACCATCCCCCACCACCCATCTGTATCCAAATTTGATACTTTTGATCACAGAGATGACCCCTTCCGGAAAGATGGAAGCATTGGTGGTGGAGCTCAAGAAGATATTCAGTGAGTTGGTGTTATACTTGTCATCAATCACCTTTTTCCACAGTTTCCCTTCCCCTTGGATGTACCTCTTGAGCCAAGAGCCAAGAAGTCACATGTTGACCTCTTTAAGGTTTGGTATGCCTAAAGCTCCATTTTCTTTCTGTATCCAGATCATCCCCCAGTTGGCTAAGTGGAGTTTTTTATTCCCTTCAAAATCACTCCAGAGGCAGTGAGCCATTTGAGTGTTGGTGAGATCCAGAGCCCACTTGGGGAATTTAAAAGAAAGAAAGGAGATAAATAGGGTGCTAGCTAGGCAAGCTTGGATTAGGATCAGCCTCCCTCTATGTGAGAGAAGCTTACCTCTCCATCCAGCAATCCTTTTAAGGATTTTATCAATCAAAGGTTGAATGTCTTCTCTCCTAAGCTTGTCATAGTGAAGAGGCACCCCAAAATATTTAATAGGAAAGTTACCAATAGGGCAGCCAAAAATATCAGCAAAAACACTAGTTTCTTCTTGGGATAGCCCTATTGGTACTAATTCACTTTTATTGTAGTTAATCTTCATCCCTGAGACTTTTTCAAAACAATGGAGGACCAACTTGAGATTATTAGCCATCTCTGGGTTGGCCTCAGAGAAAAGGATTGTGTCATCTGCATATTGCAGGCAAATGACTCCTCCAGGGCAGATCCTACTCCCAAGCCCACTAATCAAATTGGCAGTAGAAGCTCTGTTTAGCATTTTAGTGAGATAGTCTACTACCAGGTTGAAAAGAAGGGGAGATAGTGAAACCCCTTGTCTCAGTCCATTCCCAGTAGTGAAAAATTCTCCAATAACTTGATTGAGCTTCACAGCCACCGAACCCCCATGGGTGATTTTACCAATCCAGGAGAGCCAAAGCCCTCCAAACCCTCTAAGCTTAAGCATTTATGCCAAGAAATCTAAGTTGACCCTGTCAAAAGCTTTTTCATAATCTAGCTTTAAAACAAGGCCAGCATTCTTGGAGCTGTAAACAGAATGCAAAATCGCATGCGCACTGACCACACTCTCTAGGATGTACCTCCCTATAATGAAGGTTGTTTGGTTACTGGCAATGAGCCGATCTACTATACAGGCTAACCTATTAGTGAGGACCTTAGTAAAGATTTTAAAACTACAATTAAGCAGACTAATTGGTCTGAATTTCTTCATATTGACTGCATCTTTCTCTTTGGGAACGAGAGTGATGATGGCAAAATTCAGTCTATAGATGTCTAATTTTCCCAAGAAGAAATCATGGAACAAAGCCATGTGATCCTTTTTAATTAGACCCCAGAAATTCTGGTAGAACATAAAGGAGAGTCCATCAGGGCCAGAGGCCCTATCAGAGTATGAGCCCATAACAGCCTTCTTGACCTCTTCCTCTGTGAACTCCGCTTGGAGTAGGTTATTCTTATCCTCAGAGACCTTCTCTTCAGGTTTGAAGAAATCATCTCTGAGTTTGAAACCTTCTCTACTTTCTTTCCTAAAGAGATCTCCATAGAAGGTAGAGGTAATTTCCATCATATCCTTTCAATTAGAGACCAAGCCATTAGGGCCTTCAAGTTGATGGACCATTGTTTCCCTCCTCCTTTGGTTAGCTACAGCTTGGAAGTAAGCTGTATTCCTATCCCCCTCAGTAATATCTATGTCCCTAGACCTCTGCTTAGCTTTGGTTTCTTCTTTCAACCAAAGTTTATAGATTTCTAGGTTAAGGAATTTGAGCGTCTGCTGATCTACTTCAGATAGCTCAGATGTCTCAGCTTTGATGTCTAACACATCATATTCCTCCATGAGCTCTTTTTTAACTCTTCTGAGTTCAACTTCAACATTCTTGCTCCATCCCCTAGAGACTTTCCTAAATCTTCTAACCTTGTTCTGCCAAACCTCTATGGCAGTAGAACCTTTAACAGGTTCATTCCAGGTTTTTTCTACAAGTTGTTTAAAGTCTTCCCTCATCAACCACCATTTTTCAAATCTGAAAGGGTTTGTTTTAGGGGTCACCCCCACTCCAGAGTCCCATATGATTGGAGTGTGATCACTTCCAATCCTAGGAAGGGCTTTGGAGGAGGATAGGGGGAATATACTATCTAGTTCAGTATTACGGAACAGCCTATCAATGGTAGACATGATGAGGTCTGTCTGATTGTTGGCCCAAGTATATTTCCTACTAGACATCTTAATTTCCATCAAACTCCAAATATCTATCCAGGCATTGAATTTATAAAACCATTTTGGATCTACTCTACCATTAATTTTATATGTTCGTTATCTAACTAAGTTGAAGTCTCCTCCTAAAAGGTTAGGAGGGTGATCCTCTATAAAGAGTGAATGAAGTTCAGAAAGGAAGTCATCCTTACCCTCTTCATAGGGAGAACCATAAACTGTACTGATCCTAATTTTAACCTGCTTAGGTTTGTATACAAGGAAGGCAGAGACAGAAAAATCTCTAACTTCCCAGTGGATTAATTCAAAGAGATTATTATCAAAACCTACTAGAATACCTCCAACCGTACCTTTAGCAGGGAGGTATTCCCAACTAAAACCTCTAATACTTACTATGGATTTAAGAAAAGAATCAGTGATCACCTCTTTCTTGGTTTCTTGGAAACCAATCAGAGCAGGTGAAAGCTTCTTTACAATATCTATGATGAGAGGTTTTCTACCAGGGGCATCTATATCTCTAACATTCTAGAAGAGACAATTCATTTAAGACTACATTTTCTGGAGTGCTTGCCCCTTCTTATTTATTGTTCAGAGTTCAGAGTTTGCAGAATAGTTAAAAAACCTAAAACCATCCAAGGAAATTAACCACCACTGCGCCACACGTCAGACCCAACATAAAGAAGATACAGTAGGGGCGTGTTTGGTTGCCGTTGTGAACAGTTCCTGCATCGCATACACTTCTCAACCCAGCCTGGTTGAGCAAAAACAAGCCCTAAACGCCATCTGCATGTTGTTTGGTTGCCTGCATCTAGTGTCCCTGTATTAGGTAATACGCAAGTGCACTTTGTTTGGTTGCCTGCATTGGCCCAAGCAGCACGTGAACATGGTGTTTGGTTGCATACGGCGTACATGTTGTGCTTACCTTGTACCCTAGTTGGTGAGCTTACCCACAATGATCACACCTAGCACACCAATGCCACAACACATCAATGGCGATGAACTGGGCGAACATGATGAAGTTCTTAAGCTTTAGCCTAAACCAACGATCCACCTTGGTGTTAACCTACCACCACATCCAAAAGAGGGTGTCGTCCTACCACCGCAAGTTCACCATCAGCGTGAGGGGTTAGTATATACCACCTCACCAAAATATACAGACCATTAAATTGTTTTCCAGTCATAGCTACACAAAATGTACGTCATCAGCGTCATCGTCATCGTCGTCGCCGCCACCGCCATCGCCGTTGGGGATCATGCACACTCATAGGCAGCACTACTCTAGTAGTAGTGCTTGCGCAGCCAGCTCCTGAGCCACAACACCATGTGAGCGTCTGCCATGGCAACGAACCCAACACCCTGGGCCTTGTTGTCAAGCAGGTGGCTGGGAGCTGCATGAGAGCCTCGTCGCTGAAGCCACCCTGGGTCATGACAGCGTCATACAAGTCAGGGTGGACGTCGAGGGGCTTGCACTCCCTGATGGTTGTTGCCACCTCCTTCACCGCCTCAGTCACGCTGCAAAAGACATTGATCTCCTCCTCCATCAGGCCTCCTCTCTTCCTCTTCCTATCATGGATGGGGTCAAATGGCTTGTCGAAGGGCTTCACGAAGAGCTTGTCAGGGCCATCAAGGACCCTAACGTCCGGGGTCCCAAGGAAGTTTGGCATGGGAGAACCAAGAGGCTCCCCCGAGCCCATGGCATGCTTCCCAGTTGCCAGCCGGAGGAGAAGATGTGCTGCATTTGGCTGTAGTTCTGGATGGGTGTGTTGAGGAACTCAGCATCGCTTGGGTGGTCCTGAGAATGAAGCACAAGTGTTGTTAGTTATGATTAGGAGTAGGCAATGGTGGACAGTATGAAAAGGAAGAGGGTTGTGAGCTAACCGCAACATGGCCGACATAGTGCTCTGCCTCCAGAACTATGGAGCAAGTGTTCTCATCCCATGAGGCGCCGCTAAGGTCTCTCAGCTTGGACACTTGGATCCATCGACCTCTCCATGTCCTCAAGTGGTTGTACACCTGGGTGGCAGACACCTTCTGTCCATAGAACTCGAACACCTGCTTCACAACGGTGTTCAAGTGCACCTCCTTGAAGCCCTTGCCAATCCTAACTCCACTAGAGATGATCTCACACACCTTGTGCAGCACAAACATGGACAAGAACCGCTGCCACTTCATGTTGTTCGACCTACCATCCTTCTTTGCCTTTGCTGCTGCTACCTTGAGTGCAGCGGCAGCAGCAACACCACCAGCAGGAGTTGGCTCAACGAGCACTACTGGCACATAGAGGGAATCATACGCGAACACCTCTGAATCAGGCGCCATCTCGGACATAGACTACGAGTCCTCGGAAAACGATGGAGGAAATTGGCTATAAGACAGGACAACAGCCTGACTAAGATCTTTCGTCTGCATGGTCATGTTCTACAATCGTAGCATGCATTGACAGTAAGCATAGCACACAACATTCCGGACAATCCATGAAATAAGGAGCATACTACAGGTACATGGTTCATCACTATCATACTAAGCACATGGTTCATCGCTAGCATACTAAGCATACCGGACAATCTATGAGCACGAATATACATCTACAACAAATAGCATGCTACAAATGGACCACCAATAGCTACAAATCACAGATCTAAGCACGAATCAACACAAGCACAAGGTTCAACTTCAAACTCTACTACTAATCTAGCCTACCACATGCTTGAACATCTAGCCCTACCACTAATTGCAACTGCAGCATAACAATCAACCATATCAGCTCACAGATCAGACCATTAATTAATCAACCATGCATCTATATCAAACCCTAGCTGCATCTCAGATCTAGCTAGAAGGAACAGAGAGAAAGGGGGATTGAACTCATAGAGGCCATGGCTGCAGCTCGAGGACGAGGGGAGACGGTCGTGTAAGATCAATGCCGGCCGGTGAAGGAGCGCCGACACCGTGGACCGCCGACTGATGAAGATGCGCCGCTTATCTGCTCATCGGTGCCGATGTGCGCGTCGATAGGAAAGCTCGAATGAAAGGAGAATGGTGGTGGGAGTTGGGGCGGTGAGGGAGGGGCTAAATAGGGGTGGACTCGACAGGAGGTGAGCAGAAGTCCTCCCGCCGATTTTTCGACGACGCAGGCGATCTCGCGCCATCTCCCTGCTCACACGAGGAGAGAAGCACGTCACCCTCCCCTGGCTTGCCCGAGCCAGGCTCGCAAGCTACTGGCGATTCGGGCGTTTCCCCTGGGCCTGGCCTGGATGTGCTTTAAGTTTCATGCGATGCGGGCCGCACAGTAAACGCAGGCAACCAAACGGGCCAAGTTCTTCCCGCTCGAGCCAGGCTGGGCCATATGCAGGCAACCAAACACGTCCTAGAAGTTTTTGCTAGTGCTAGATGCCGATGGTCCCCTACCGCTATCATCCCGACACATGTCTCGTTCACTTTTCCCCTTTTGAGATGGATCTCTGCTACTATAATCTGGTTGGTCTCCTTGGAGATGTGCTCTCTTCACTTGGAGACAGGTGTGTGAAAAAATAAGAGCGGGGGACAAAAATGAAGGCAAGAACAGGAGATGCATGCAACAATTGCCACAACCGAAGACGGGGCATGAAAAGATTCAAAATTAGTTTTTGGTTGCAATAATGCTAAAGGGTTTAGTGATCTAAATGCTCTTATATTTTCACATGGGAAGTACTTACTAGCATTGGTTTGACGAAAGAAGTAAATGTGTTCCGTTGAAATGTTGCATATCTACTCCAAAGTACGTACTTTAGGCAATGACACAGTGGGACTTTTTGACTTGTCCATAAGGGGGCACGCAACCATTGTCCCATGTGAGTGACCGTGGGCTGTAGCATGGCATTGGCATGCATAGCTATTGTCTTTTGCTCGCACGCTGCTCCTGTGTGTCTAGCAGTCACGTTAAGGCACGACGATTACAAAGGCGCGCCACCTTTGGGCTTCAGATTGCTTGGTTGTGCACCAACAAGATGCAAAGCGTTTACCATTCATTAATGAAGGGAAATATATGTTCCTATTTGTTCGTTTGTGTTTGTGTTCTACTGCCTGCCCTTGTGTGATTTCCCCCTGTGTTGTTTTACCGCCTTGTGTGGGAGTACTCCTCTCTCTCTCTCTCTCTCTCTCTCTCTCTCTCTCTCTCTTATTTACTACGCTTTGCATGCAGTGCAGGATATAGCTGGCGACCAAGGCTGCAAACCTGCAATCATCAGCATAAACCTCATCGACCTCGGCTGGGTTAACATGACATGTGGGGTCTGTGTGTGTGCATGCTGCCTTATTTGTCTCACCTCGGGGCTGCACCTCATCGGAGCGCTGAAAGGAGTTTAGGACAAGATGTCAGGCTTGGAAAAAGGGGTTGTTTGATTGCTGCCCTGAGTAATCTTGCGTGACCTGAGACGCTGCCTGTGACTGCAAAATTTCGTGTTTTGACCCTTTTTAGGTAGTTTAACACGATTTGACCTCGGTCTGATTTTTTTTTTGAGATTTGACCCTTTTGCCTACTGCAAGAGGCCTTGGCGGTAGCTTTACACATCCTACCAGCGCCCGGCCTGGCGGTAGGTTTCGTTGACTCTCGTCTGTCAGTTAACGGGTCGTGACGTGGCAAAGGGACATACCGCCACCGGCCCTGGTGGTAGGCTCTAACAACCTACCGCCAGGATCTCTAGCGGTAGGGTCCTGGATAAGGTTGTGAGTGGTGGGGGTTGTGCTCCCCCACCCACCCATTCACCCCCATTCTCATTCTCCCTCTTTCGATCTCGAGATCTCTCCCCTCTTCTCCCCCACCAAAGCACCCACTAGATCCCCCTCCATTTCTTTAGATTTGTCCGGTGGATCGGGGGCATTTGCATCACCCAAGGCACCTCCCTTTACCCCCTTCTATTTTGTTGGTTGGAGTCTTGTATTTTTCTCATTTTGTTGCAAACCCTAGTTCATGGTTTTGTTGTGGTGAAATCAATGTATATGATGCATTTAGCGTAATGTTTGTGCTTTGACAATGTATGGTTTGACTAGCATTGTGTGGGTACTAAGAACTATCATTTAGGGTTGTGTTAGGGTTGGGTTTAATGTTATGGCTGGGGTTATGGTTATGGTTAGGTTTATGTTTAAGTAAATGCTTATGACCAACATTATAGTAGTTACCTCTCGAATTGTAGCTCGATCTAGTCCTATGGTTATAGTTTTTGTCAAGAGACAGTTATATTCCCTCGACTTGTACGATAGCATCGATCATCTATGTTGAGCGTTCTGCGGACGCGGCGACGAACATGAACGTGTAGTCATTGAGGAAAAGATGGACCTGTGGGTGGAAGCCGTCGATGTGTTGAACGCGGCTTGTAGAGAATTTTCAAAGTATTATGTGTCCAAGTGCGACGATGATGAAGTTAAGTTATACCAAGCTAAAGAGAAAAACATAAGCAATCTGAAGAAGCAAGATAAAATTCATAGACGTGCTCTAGAAAGGCAAATTGCATTGTGTGGAACAAGGGATGAAGTGAATGCGATGGAATTTAACAACCCTGGCCAGATCATTGACTCGCTAGTTAGGCAACCATCGTCGACGAAACCTAGTCGGGCATCTCGTTGGGCTTGGGTTCGTGAAAGAAATGATGGCATTTGTTGCAACCTGGGGCCGTACGACAAAGATGTCATGTTGGTGGGCAAATAAAGGTGGTTGAAACACATGATGTTGTAGTGTCATTTCGATTGTAATGGCATGTACCCTTATCGTTTATGTAACCTATATCATTCAAACAAGTGAGAACTTTGTGTATTAGGTAATTCTAAATAAGTTATGCTTTGTGTTTGTTTTGTATCATTTGAGTTAATTTATGTTTTATTCCATTTCATGTAGCATGGAAAACAGGACCCGGAGATGAAGATAGCATATGAGAAGTGTTGTGAGATTGCATCTATGAGTCTGGCGATAGGTTGTGAGAAGGTTGTAGCGAAACAACAACTTGGTATCAAGAGGAAGCTTGAAGCATGGTTCAAGAGAAATGATGAGGTAAATGCTTCCATGATGGACTTCAACAAGTATCCTTTTATGGAGGAACCTTCTGATCTTAAGGAGAAAAAAGTTTTCCGGAGGCTTGTGAAAGATAAAAAGAAGATACTCAATGAGCTGCATGAGATGGAATATGCTTGCAGACAGGCTTTGGCAACTGAGATTGGGTTCTCTGTGAGCAAAGATGAATTCCGCGAGCTGGACTTGAGAAAACCCGGATAGGTCATTGGATGGGCAATCACACAAGGCATGTCAGAGATTCCGGAACGCCGTGCTTGATGGGCCTAGTTCGGCGAAACGAAAGGTGTGCTCGGATTTTCAACTGAAGCCTAATCCTGATCATGAGGCACAAATTAAACGTCTTATATGATTTCGTTCTTTTTTTCATTGTAGAAAATGTATGCTCGAGCTTGAGCTTCTAGTTTGATATCATGTCATTCGAATCGCTAGATGTTTTAAGTCATTTGAACAAGTGTAATTTGTGGATGTAATGAACTATGCTCAGTTATGTATGTCTTTGCTACTCGATCATTTCTGAATGTCATTTGTGGATGCTTAGTTCATAGAAGTTTAAAAAAGAAAGGGCTAAAAAAAGGCAATGCAAGGTAATGGCCAAGCCTACCGCCATGACCCTTGGTGGTAGTAGTGCCAAGCCTACCGTCATGGGTCATGGTGGTAGGGTGGCCAACCCTACCACAGGAAATGTGCACGAATTGGCCACATGAGAGGGAACAGAATAGGTTGTAGGGTGACCAGCCCTACCGTCGTAAACCTCGGTGGTAGGCTGGCCAACCCTGCCGCTGTCGGCTATGGCGGTAGGGTGGCCACCCTATCGACAAACAGGGGAGCATTTTCGTCATTGTGCATTTCGGCACCCTACCGCCAAGGCTGCTCGCGGTAGGGTGGCCCACCCTACCACCAAACAGGGGAGTGTTTCCGTCAAAGTGCATTTCGACACCCTACCGGCAAGGCCTCTGGCGGTAGGGTTTTCATGCCTACCGCCAGGAGGTCCGGCAGTAGGGTGCAAAGCAGAGTAGAGTTTGCTCTGTTTTTCCTCTTCATCATTTCAGGACAAATCACACCAACAGCACAACAAATGTAGTTCATGACATAGTTTCAGCACAAGTTTCACAAATTGATGACATAGTTCATGACATAGTTTCAGCACAAGTTTCACAAATGAAAGACATAGTTCATCACAGGTTTTTCGAATCGAAGGCATAGTTCATGACTAGTTTCTCGAAACGAAGGCCTTATTGGGTCACACGAGGCCATTTTCCATTCTTGTCGCGTGCCTCATCCTCCTATTGGGCTTCACGAGCCCTTGCAAGCTTTCTGGCTCTCTCCTCTTCATGAGAAATCTTCTCATTACGTGCCCTCTCCTCGTCATGCTTCTTTCGCTCCATCTTATCCTTTTGACGATGCTCTTCATCCAAGCCTCTCTGAAATGCTTCTCCAAACAACCGCTGCCTTCTTAGACAATCTTGATGTTGATCTTTTTAACATCTTCTGGCACATCTTGATCTATCCATGTGAAGTACTTACAAAGTGGAGGCGGCGACTACATAGGAATAAAGAACAGATTTTGTCATTAGTAAGATAGGTTCAAGTTGAAGCAACGGTTGAATACTCTTTGAACTTCAACAACTTACCGGCGGTACATCATAGGCGTGAGTTGGACGAGGATTATCATAGGCATAGTTGGGACAAACAAAATATATTCTTCCTTTTGTCCATGATTTCTTGCGGTCGGTGGATACCTTAACTTTCCAAACATCTCCACACCAACATGATGGAGTTCTCATATCTTTGTCCTTCACCTTATCCAACTCGGCGTCTGTCCACTTGTACGGCATGTCCTTGCGGTTAGCACACGGGGGGCTCATCATGGAACCGGAAGAAGCCATGCCTATGAAGGAAAATTTGGTTGTTAGCAAAGTAAGATAACATATATATATATATATATATATATATATATATATATATATATATATATATATATATATGCAAGAAAACAAATAACAAGAATTAAGCCAAAAAATTTAAGTACCGTTCACATTCTTTCAACCATCCGGGTTAAGCAAGATGTCAATAGGCCTTCCTCTATCAACCCTTCTCGTCCTACGACCGCAGCCACCGGCTCCTCTAAGAGTGGACCGTCCTCCAGGCCCTCCAATAGTGCCTCCTCATCCACTACCGCCAAGATTCGTCCGTTCTCCATGCCCTCTAATACTGCCTCCTTGTCCTCCGCAGCCACCACTCCTACCTCCTCGTGTGCCACCAGTACCTCCTCTTCAGGCACCCATTTTACTAGTGGGATCCGGATAGTTGGCATCGGTTCGTGGCTTTTTGGTGCATTTCCTAACATTGTGTCCCGGCTCGTCACATTAACCACAACTATTGATGTCCGATGCCTCCATGAAATGACCGCTGCCAAATTGTTTCATTCCGGTGTATCCAGCTAGATCATCCATGTCACCCCTAAACCTCTTCTTTCTTATTCTTCCCTTTGTAGGCACCATGAGTTCGGGGCCAGGGATGATGTGTGGCCCATCATACTCAGGCCACTGTGACTAATCGAGAAAGGGATGAAACCTAGGAGCCCATGTCAACCTCATTCATTCCAATGTGAATTCATGCAACCGCACGGTGGTACCATCGGATACGTTCATGTTTCTGAACCTCGTGGCGGTCATCACATGCGAGCAAGGCCAATGATACTTGTGAGGTATCTCAGGCTGACACCACCGGGTCTTGAGGCGCACCTCATACACTACTCCACCGTACGTCATGCCGTCCCTCGTTGTAACACCCGGCTCATCGACTTGATAGATTCATTCTTTTTCATTGAAACTAATGATTTGTTGACGCGAAGACTTGTGTTCTTGATTCTTCAACCAATCCTCAACTTTGAAGGGAAATTCCATTTTCTCACCTATCCAATTGGCCATCACTTCAGAATGCCTCAGAAAATACTCATTGAGCTTGAAGAAGGTATATTTCACTATTGCAGTGACCGGAAATGAACGGACACCCTTGAGCACATTGTTGAAGCATTTCACCATGTTACTTTCCATATCGTAAACCTCCTTCGTCGGAAGCACGTGACCACTTATGCTTCTCCGGAAGATGCCTTGTCAAGAATTCTCTCCCTCCTTTGTTCTTCTCCAACGCCTTGAATAGTTTATCATAGCGGATTTGAATATGTCGGTGTTGAATGCCACACAAACATGGCTTACATCCTTGCAAAACTCCTTACTCTTGCATGCGTGGTAAAAGTTTGCCACGAAATGCCTCATGCAGCAACTGTGTTGGAGCTTTGGATAGCCTAGAATGTCAACTTCTATTGCTTTGAGAATCCCATGATGGTGATCTAATATGATGCACACCTCTCTTCTGGGGCCAATCACCTTTGTCCTCACATGATCCATAAACCACTCCCAATTATCATCGTGCTCGGAAGACACCAACGCAAATGCCACTGGCAACACATTGTCATTGGACGAGTGGGCCATTGCTACCATCGATGCATTGATAAGCAATGCCTAAATGCATGGATGCATCTACGAGCAATACATTTTCATTGACAGGACAGGGCGACAATGCCTAAATGCATGGATGCATTACCGAAATCTCCAAAAAGCTCGATGAAACACTCCCTCGATTAACTCGACCCTATGGTGCATGCCCGGGTTCCGATGAGCAATGGCTCCCAACCTTCTCAGAAGAATATTGTACGCGACAACATAATCACCATGCAACATCCTTATAGCGTTTTCCTTGGACATCCACACCTTTCCATACTTGACCTCGTACCCGAATCATTCGAAGACCAAACGCATTAGGAACTTCACCTTCACGGTTGGATCATGGGATATCTCATTCAATAATTTGTAGCCTAGATTCTCGGACATGAGTTGGTGGTGTCCCTTGCTTCGGTCCACTTTCTCTGGTGATATGCACTCGTGGGTGGCCACACAACTCTTCAACTCCCATTGCCTGGTTTCCTTGGTCTTTCTTCCACGGACCTTCCATGGGCAACCTTCTTTGTCATATTTGATGGTGTAGCGCACTTTTTGGTTGGAATGACCAACAAGGAACAACATATGGTTCCGAATGGCGTAGTCACTCAACCATATATTGAACTCTTGCAAACAACCAAACTTGATCCCTTTCTAAAAATGAGCATTCTCGTCCTCACCCGGTGGCCTTGGATCACCCATCCTTCGGCAAGTTGATTGTTCGACCAAGCCTAACCTCATGCCACCATCCACAGCGGCCTTGTCGGCAAGACTAAGATCACGAAACAAAGAGGGTCCTCTTTCCTTGCCATTGACCTTCTTGTAGGCTTGATTTTCTTGCCGCGTGAATCCATCCTCATCCAATTCTTCCGGTGGACCCTCATCATCTGACTCAAACCTACACATACGGCTATAAGATAGGTTACGGTCCATGTCTTGTTGATGCACAATGACATCCAAGTCACCAATGGGATTGTAATGAATCTCTTCTCCTTCCGCATACACATCATCTTGAGCAAGAGCATCTTCATCAACATGATCAATGGCATCTTCATCAACATGAACAATGGCCTCATCTCCAACATGATCATCACCTCGAGAACTATGGCTCTAGCAATTATGTCCTCTTCATTTTGTTAGCTACTTGGTGGTTGGCTACCCGGATTGTGGTCATACACCACGACACCATCATGTATTGGGGATGACACATTTAGGTTTAAGTCGAGTAGTGGCCGAGGAATTCAACCTTTGTGGGAAATAACTCAAGTGACTTGTCTTGTAATCTCTCAACTTTGTCCTTATACACATCCCAATGCAATTGAGAGGTGATGGGCATACTCTTTATTCAGGACTTTACTCCCACTCCCACATCATACCGCCCAATAAGCTTCACACCATCACTTGGGATAATCCAATTGAGGACGCTTCTCACTTTCATGACAATATCATCATAGCTTGGGCTTCTGTCAAAACCATGGCCTCCTCCCCTTCATCGGCATTTCCATCCATGAAAGCCTCCTTGTCCAAATAACGCACATTCACTAGTTTATCCATCTAAAAACAATGGAACAAAATTGAGTCATCCATGACCCAGCCATTTCATATGGATGAACTGTCTAAAATATGCATAATTTGAATCAGACAACTAGTATACCTTAATCATTGCATTAACCCTAACCCTAACCCTAATCCTACCCCTAACACTTAAGCTAGCTTGCCACAACAAGGATTGACACAAATTACTTAGGCCCACAATAAATGCACAATAAATGCAAAACTAGAGGAATAACTAGGGCTTGCAAGACTACTTGATTCCAACAAAAGTAGATGATTCCATCCAACCAAATGAAGGGGGGTGGGAGAGGTACCTTGGGTGATGCACATGCCTCCGATACACCAGAAAAATCTCAAGCAATGGAGGGGGATCTAGTGGGTTCTTGGGTGGGGGAGAAGAGGGGGAGAGAGCTTGAGCACGGGGAAGAAGATGAGTGGAGTGGGGTGGGTGGTGAGTTGGCCCCACAAACATTATCCTCCAGGACCCTACCGCCAGAGATCCTGGCGGTAGATGAAGGAAATATGCCCTAGAGGCAATAATAAAGTTATTATTTATTTCCTTAATTCATGATAAATGTTTATTATTCATGCCAGAACTGTATTAACCAGAAACTTAGTACATGTGTGAATACATAGACAAAACATATAGTCCCTAGTATGCCTCTACTTGACTGGCTCGTTAATCAAAGATGGTTATGTTTCCTAACCATAGACATGTGTTGTCATTTGATGAAAGGGATCACATAATTAGGAGAATGATGTGATGGACATGACCCATCCGTTAGCTTAGCATTATGATTGTGTTAGTTTCTTTGCTACTACTTTATTCATGACTTATACAAGTTCCTCAGACTATGAGATTATGCAAGTCCCGAATACCGAAGGAACACTTTGTGTGCTAACAAATGTCACAATGTAAAAGGGTGATTATAAATGTGCTCTACAGGTGTCTCTGAAGGTGTTTATTGGGTTGGCATAGATCGAGACTAGGATTTGTCACTCCGTGTTTCGGAGAGGTATCTCTGGGCCCTCTCGGTAATACTCATCACTATAAGCCTTGCAAGCATTGTGACTAATGAGTTAGTTGCGGGATGAAGTCTTACAAAATGATTAAAGAGACTTTCCGGTAACGAGATTGAACTAGGTATTGAGATACCGATGATCGAATCTCGGGCAAGTAACATACCGATGACAAAGGGAACAACGTATGTTCTTATACGGTTTGACTGATAAAGATCTTCGTAGAATATGTAGAAACCAACATGAGCATCCAGGTTCCGCTATTGGTTATTGACCGGAGACGTGTCTCGCTCATGTCAACATAGTTCTCGAACCCGTAGGGTCCACACGCTTAACGTTCGATGACGATTGGTATTACGAGTTTATGTGATATGTTTTACCAAAGATTATTCGAAGTCCCGGATGTGATCACAGACAAGATGAGGAGTCTCGAAATGGTCGAGACATAAAGATTGATATATTGGACAACTATATTCGAACATCGGAAGTGTTCCGGAGAAGTTTCGGATAAAGCCGGAGTGTTACCGGAACCTCCCGGGGAACTAATGGGCCTCGATGGGCCCTAGTGGAGAGAGAGAGGGGCCGGCCAGGGCAGGCCATGCGCCCCCTCCCCTTGAGTCCGAATAGGACAAGGAAGGGGGGATGGCGCCCCCCTTGCCTTTCCTCTCTCCCTGTCCTTCCTTCCCCATCTCTTCCCCAAGTTGGAATCCTACTTGGGGCACGCCCTACAGGGGCCGCCCAGCCTCCCCCCTTGCTCCTTTATATATGGGCGCAGGGGGGCACCCTAGAACACACAAGTTGACAATTGTTTTAGCCATGTGCGGTGCCCCCTCCACAGTTACACACATCGGTCATATCATCGTAGTGCTTAGGCGAAGCCCTGCACCGATAACTTATCATCACCGTCACCACGCCATCGTGCTGACAAAACTCTCCCTCGGCCTCAACTAGATCAAGAGTACGAGGGACGTCTCCGAGCTGAACGTGTGCTGAACGCGGAGGTGACGTACGTTCGGTGCTTGGATCGGTTGGATCATGAAGACGTTCGACTACATCAACCGTGTTAACTAAAGCTTCCGCTTTCGGTCTACGAGGGTATGTGGACACACTCTCCCCTCTCATTGCTATGCATCACATAGATAGATCTTGCGTGAACGTAAGAATTTTTTTGAAATTATCACGTTCCCCAACAGTGGCATCCGTGACAGGTCTATGCGTAGATGTTATATGCACGAGTAGAACACAAAGAGTTGTGGGCAATAATAGTCATACTGCTTACCAGCATGTCATACTTTGATTCGGTGGTATTGTTGGATGAAGCGGCTCAGACCGACATTACGCGTACGCTTACGCGAGACTGCTTCTACTGACATGCTTTGCACATAGGTTGCTGGTGAGTGTTTGTTTCTCCAGCTTTAGTTGAACCGAGTGTGGCTATGTCTGGTCCTTGTTGAAGGTTAAAACAGCACACTTGACGAAAAATCATTGTGGTTTTTATGCGTAGGTAAGAACGGTTCTTGCTAGAAGCCCGTAGCAGCCACGTAAAACTTGCAACAACAAAGTAGAGGACGTCTAACTTGTTTTTGCAGGGCTTGCTGTGATGTGATATGGTCAAGGCATGATGTGATATAAATTGTTGTATGAGATGATCATCTTTTGTAACAAAGTTATCGGCAACTGGCAGGAGCCATATGGTTGTCGCTTTATTGTATGCAATGCAATTGCCATGTAATTGTTTTACTTTATCACTAAGCGGTAGCGATAGTCGTAGTAACAATAGTTGGCGAGATGACAACGATGCTACGATGGAGATCAAGGTGTCGTGCCAGTGACATTGGAGATCATGATGATGCTTCGGTGATGGAGATCATGAGCACAAGATGACGATGGCCATATCATGTCACATATTTTGATTGCATGTGATGTTTATCCTTTATGCATCTTATTTTGCTTAGAACGTCCGTAGCACTATAAGATGATCCCTTACTAAATTTCAAGGTTCAAGTGTTCTCCCTAAGTATGCACCGTTGCTACGGTTTGTTGTGCTGAGACACCACGTGATGATCGGGTGTGATAAGCTCTACGTTCACAAACAACGGGTGCAAGCCAGTTTTGCACATGCAGAATACTCGGGTTAAACTTGACGAGCGTAGCATATGCAGATATGGCCTCAGAACACTAAGACCGAAAGGTCGAATGTGAATCATATAGTAGATATGATCAACATAGTGATGTTCACCATTGAAACCTACTCCATCTCACATGATGATCAGACATGGTTTAGTTGATTTGGATCACGTGATCACTTAGATGAGGGATGTATATCTAAGTGGGAGTTCTTAAGTAATATGGTTAATTGAACTTTAATTTATCATGAACTTATTACCTGATAGTATTTTGCATGTCTATGTTGCTGTAGATCAATGGACCGTGCTACTGTTCCTTTGAATTTTAATGCGTTCCTAGAGAAAGCTAAGTTAAAAGATGATGGCAGCAACTACACGGACTGGGTCCGTAACTTGAGGATTATCCTCGTTGCTGTACAGAACAATTATGTCCTGGAAGCACCGCTAGGTGCCAGGCCTGCTGTAGATGCTACTTATGACGTTAAGAACGTCTGGCAGAGCAAAGTTGATGACTACTCGATAGTTTAGTGTGCCATGCTTTACGGTTTAGAATCGGGACTTCAAAGACATTTTGAACATCATGGAGCATATGAGATGTTCCAAGAGTTGAAGTTAATATTTCAAGCAAATGCCCGAGTTGAGAGATATGAAGTCTCCAACAAGTTCTACAGCTGTAAAATGGAGGATAATAGTTCCGTCAGTGAACACATACTCAAAATGTCTAGGTATCATAATTACTTGACTCACCTGGGAGTTGATCTTCCAATTGATTGTGTCATTGACAGAGTTCTTCAAGCACTGCCACCAAGCTATAAAGGCTTCATGATGAACTATAATATGCAAGGGATGAACAAGACTATTCCCAAGCTCTTCACGATGCTAAAGGCCGCGGAGGTAGAAATCAAAAAACAGCATCAAGTGTTGATGGTCAATAAGACCACTAGTTTCAAGAAAAACGGCAAACGGAAGAAGGGGATCAGAACTTCAAGAAGAACGGGAAAAAGGTTGCTGCTCAAGAGAAGAAACCCATGTCTGGAACTAAGCCTGAAACTGAGTGCTTCTACTGCAAAGGGACTGGTCACTGGAGGTGGAACTGCCCCAAGTATTTGGCGGATAAGAAGGATGGCAAAGTTAAATGTATATTTGATATACATGTTATTAACGTGTACTTAACTAATGTTTGCAGTAGCGCCTGGGTATTTGATACCGGTTCTGTTGCTCATATTTACAACTCGGAATAGGGGCTACGGATTAAGCAAAGATTGGCTAAGGACGAGGTGACGATGCGCGTGGGAAATGGTTCCAAAGTCGATGTGATCGCAGTCGGCACGCTACCTCTACATCTACCATCGGGATTAGTTTTAGACCTGAATAATTGTCATTTGGTGCCAGCGTTGAGCATGAACATTATATCTGGATCTTGTTTAATGCGAGATGGTTATTCATTTAAATGAGAGAATAATGGTTGTTCTATTTATATGAGTAATATCTTTTATGGTCATGCACCCCTGCTGAGTGGTCTATTTTTGTTGAATCTCGATAGTAGTGATACACATATTCATAGTGTTGAAGCCAAAAATTTGAAGTTTAATAACGATAGTGCAACTTATTTGTGGCACTGCCATTTGGGTCATATCGGTGTAAAGCGCATGAAGAAACTCCATGCTGATGGACTTTTGTAATCACTTGATTATGAATCACTTGGTGCTTGCGAACCGTGCCTTATGGGAAAGATGACTAAAACTCTGTTCTCCGGGACAATGGAACGAGCTACTGACTTGTTGGAAATAATACATACCGATGTATGCGGTCCAATGAGTATTGATGCTCGTGGTGGGTATCGATATTTTATGACCTTCACAGATTATTTGAGCAGATATGGTTATATCTACTTAATGAAGCATAAGTTTGAAACATTCGAAAACTTCAAAGAATTTTAGAGTGAAGTGGAAAATCATCATAACAAGAAAATAAAGTTTCTACGATCTGATCATGCAGGAGAATATTTGAGTTATGAGTTTGGTCTTCATTTGAAACAACATGGGATAGTTTCACAATTAATGCCACCTGGAACACCAAAGTGAAAATGTGTGTCCGGACGTCGTAACCATACTTTATTAGGTATGGTGCGATCTATGATGTCTCTTACTGATTTACCGCTATCGTTTTGGGGTTATGCTTTAGAGATGGCTGCATTCACTTTAAATGGGGCACCATCAAAATCCATTGAGACGACGCCTTATGAACTGTGGTTTGGCAAGAAACCAAAGTTGTTGTTTCTTAAAGTTTGGGGCTGCGATGCTTATGTGAAAAAACTTCAACTTAATAAGCTCGAACCCATATCGGAGAAGTGTGTCTTCATAGGAAACCCAAAGGAAACTGTTGGGTACACCTTCTATCACAGATCCAAAGGCAAAGTCTTTGTTGCTAAGAATGTATCCTTTCTAGAGAAGTAGGTTCTCTCGAAAGAAGTGAGTCAGAGGAAAGTAGAACTTGATGAGGTAATTGTACCTTCTCCCTTATTGGAAAGTAGTTCATCACAGAAATCAGTTCCAGTGATTACTACACCAATTAGTGAGGAAGCTAATGATGATGACCATCAAGCTTCAGATCAAGTTACTGCCGAACCTCGTAGGTCTTCCAGAGTAAGATCCGCACCAGAGTGGTACAGTAATCCTATTCTGGAAGTCATGTTACTAGACCATGATGAACCTATGAACTATGAGGAAGCGATGATGAGCCTAGATTCCGCAAAATGGCTTGTGACCATGAAATCTGAGATGGGATCCTTGTATGAGAACAAAGTGTGGACTTTGCTGGACTTGCCCGATGATCGGCAAGCCATAGAAAATAAATGGATCTTTATGAACAAGAGCGACACCGACGGTAATGTTACCATTTAGAAAGCTCGACTTGTTGCGAAAGGTTTTCGACAAGTTTAAGGAGTTGACTACGATGAGACTTTCTCACCCGTCGCGATGCTTAAGTCTGTCCGAATCATGTTAGCAATTGCTGCATTTTATGATTATGAAATTTGGCAAATGGATGTCAAAACTGCATTCCTGAATGGATTTCTGGAAGAAGAGTTGTATATGATGCAACCGAAAGGTTTTTGTCGATCGAAAGGGTGTTAACAAAGTGTGCAAGCTCCAATGATCCATTTATGGACTCGTGCAAGCCTCTCAGAGTTGGAATAAACGCTTTGATAGTGTGATCAAAGCATATGGTTTTATACAGACTTTTGTAGAAGCCTGTATTTACAAAAAAGTGAGTGGGAGTGCTACGTCTTGAGCTTGCGTTGGTTTTCCTTGAAGAGGAAAGGGTGATGCAGCAATAGTAGAGTAAGTATTTCCCTCAGTTTTGAGAACCAAGGTATCAATCCAGTAGGAGGCTCCTCAACAAGTCCCATGAACCTACACAAACAAACAAAGAACTCGCAACCAACGCGACAAAGGGGTTGTAATTCCCTTCGCGGCCACTTGCGAAAGTGAGATCTGATAGAGATAATATGATAAGATAAATATATTTTTGGTATTTTATAATATAGATGCAGAAAATAAAGATGCAAATAAAAGTAGACTGGAAGCAAATATGATAAGAGATAGACCCGGGGGTCATAGGTTTCACTAGAGGCTTCTCTCAAGAGCATAAGTATTACGGTGGGTGAACAAATTACTGTCGAGCAATTGATAGAAAAGCGAATAATTATGAGACTATCTAGGCATGATCATGTATATAGGCATCACGTCCGCAACAAGTAGACCAACTCCTGCCTGCATATACTACTATTACTCCACACATCGACCGCTATCTAGCATGCATCTAGAGTATTAAGTTCATAAGAACAGAGTAACGCATTAAGCAAGATGACATGATGTAGAGGGATAAACTCAAGCAATATGATATAAACCCCATCTTTTTATCCTCGATGGCAACAATACAATACGTGTCTTGCAACCCTTTTTGTCACCGGGTAAGAACACCGCAAGATTGAACCCAAAGCTAAGAACTTCTCCCATGGCAAGAAAGATCAATCTAGTAGGCCAAACCAAACCGATAATTCGAAGAGACTTGCAAAGATAACTCAATCATATAAAAGAATTCAGAGAAGATTCAATTATTATCCATAGATAAACTTAATCATAAACCCACAATTCATCGGATCTCGACAAACACACCACAAAAAGAGATTACATCGAATAGATCTCCACAAGAGAGGGGGAGAACATTGTATTGAGATACAAAAAGAGAGAAGAAGCCAACTAGCTAATAACTATGGACCCGAAGGTCTGTGGTAAACTACTCACAACTCATCGGAGGGGCTATGGTGTTGATGTAGAAGCCCTCCGTGGTGGATTCCCCCTCCGGCAGAATGCCGGTGATGGCTCCAAGATGGGATCTCGCGGATACAGAAGGTTACGGTGGTGGAAATTGTGTTTCGGTTTCTCCCTGGATGTTTTCGCGGCATGTAGGCTTATATAGGAGGAAGAAGTATGTCTGTGGCCGCCCGATGGGCCCACGAGATAGGGGGGCGTTCCCTACCCTCTCGTGGCCGCCTCGGCTGCTTCTTGACTTGCACTCCAAGTCCTCTGGATCACGTTCGTTCCAAAAATCACACTTCCGAAGGTTTCATTCTGTTTGGACTCCGTTTGATATTCCTTTTCTTCGAAATACCGAAATAGGCAAAAAAACAGCAATATGGGCTGGGCCTCCGGTTAGTAGGTTAGTCCCAAAAATGATAATAATGTATAAAATAAAGCCCATAAACATCCAAAATTGGTAATATAATAGCATGGAACAATCAAAAATTATAGATATGTTGGAGACGTATCAAGCATCCCCAAGCTTAATTCCTGCTCGTCCTCGAGTAGGTAAATGATAAAAACAGAATTTTTTATGTGGAATGCTACCTAGCATGATTCTCAATGTAATTTTCTTTATTGTGGCATGAATGTTCAGATCCAAATGATTCAGATAAAAGTTCATATTGACAAAAGAAATGGTAATACTTCAAGCATACTAATAAAAGCAATCATGTCTTCTCAAAATAATATGGCTAAAGAAAGTTCATCCCTACAAAATCATATAGTTAGGCTATGCTTCATTTTCGTCACACAAAGATGTTACCAACTTCTATACCCCCGATGACAAGCCAAGAAATTGTTTCGTACTTAAATAATCTCAAACTTCTTCGACCTTCACGCAATACATGAGCGTGAGCCATGGATATAGCACTATGGGTGGAATAGAATAATGATTGAGGATTGTGTGGAGAAGACAAAAAAAGGAGAAAGTCTCACATTGACGAGGATAATCAACGGGCTATGGGAATGCCCATCAATTGATGTCAACATGAGGAGTAGGGATTGCCATGCAACGGATGCACTAGAGCTATAAATGAATGAAAGCTCAACAAAAGAAAACTAGTGGGTGTGCATCCAACTTGCTTGCTCACGAAGACCTAGGGCATTTGAGGAAGCCCATCGTAGGAATATACAAGCCAAGTTCTATAATGAAAAATTCCCACTAGTATATGAAAGTGACAACCTATGAGACTCTCTACATGAAGAACATGGTGCTACTTTGAAGCACAATATATGAGACTCAATAAAGAACAAGGTGCTACTTTGAAGCACAAGTGTGGAAAAAGAGATAGTAGCATTACCCTTTTATTTATTTATTTTCTTTTATTTTATTTTTTTCCTTTTTTTCCTTTTTTTATTTTGGCCTTTCTTTTTTTCTTTTTGGCCTTTTTTTTGGGACAATGCTCTAATAATGATGATCATCACACTTTTATTGATTACAACACATGAATTACAACTCGAAACTATAACAAGATATGACTCTATATGAATGCCTCCGGCGGTACCGGGATGGTGCAATGAATCAAGAGTGACATGTATAAAAATTATGCATGGTGGCTTTGCCACAAATACGATGTCAACTACATGATCATGCAATGACAATATGCCAAAAGTAATGTATGTCATGATGATGATGAACGAAACGGTGGAAAGTTGCATGGCAATATATCTCGGAATGGCTATGGAAATGCCATAAATAGGTAGGTATGGTGGCTGTTTTGAGGAGGATATGAGGAGGTTTATGTGTGATAGAGCGTATCATATCACAGGGTTTGGATGCACTGGCGAAGTTTGCACCAACTCTCAAGGTGAGAAAGGGCAATGCACGGTACCGAAGAGGCTAGCAATGATGGAAAGGTAAAAGTGCGTACAATCCATGGACTCAACATTAGTCATAAGAACTCATATACTTACTACAAAAATTTAGAAGTCATCAAAAATCAAGCACTACGCACATGCTCCTAAGGGGATAGATTGGTAGGAAAAGACCATCGCTCGTCCCCGACCGCCACTCATAAGGATGCACAAACCAGGTACACTTCATGCTTCAAATTTGTTACACAACTTTAACCATACGTGCATGCTACGGGACTTGCTAACTTCAACACAAGAATTATTTAAATTCATAATCACCCAACTAGCATGACTTTAATATAACTACCTACCTATCTCAAAACAATCATCAAGTATCAAGTTGATCATAGCATCCAATTCACTTCATATGATAGTGTTTATTATACCCAACTTGGATGCTCATCATTCTAGGACCAATTTATAACCATAGCAAATACCATGCTGTTCTAAGAGACTCTCAAAATAATATAAGTGAATCATGAGAGATCAACAATTAATCCACCACCGTGCTCTAAAAGATATAAGTGAAGTACTAGAGCAAAAACTATCTAGCTCAAAAGATATAAGTGAAGTACATAGAGTTTTCTAATAAATTTCAATCAAAGAGGCTTCTCCCAAAAGGTGTGCTACAGCAAGGATGATTGTGGTAAACTAACAAGAAAAGACTAATATAATACACGACGCTCCAAGCAAAACACATATCATGTAGGAAATAAAAATATAGCTCCAAGTAAAGTTACCAATGAACGAAGACGAAAGAGGGGATGCCTTCTGGGGGCATCCCCAAGCTTAGGCTTTTGGCTATTCTTGAATATTTTGGGGTGCCTTGGGCATCTCCAAGCTTAGGCTTTTGCCACCCTTTATTCCATAGTCCATCAAATCTTTACCCAAAACTTGAAAACTTCACAACACAAAACTCAACAGGAAATCTCATAAGCTCCGTTAGTGAAAGAAAATAAAACCACCACATAAGGTATTGTAATGAACTCATTCTTTATTTATGTTGGTGTTAAACCTACTGTATTCCAAGTTCTCTATGGTTCATACCCTTACATACTAGCCATAGATGCATCAAAATAAGCAAACAACACACGAAAAATAGAATTTGTCAAAAAATAAAGAGTCTGTAGCAATCTGGAAGTAATGCAAACTTCTGGAACCTAAAAAATCCTACCAAAATAGGACGTCCTAAACAATTTGTTTATAGTACAGCAGCAAAAAGAATCAATGCAAAATCTCGTTTCTGTAATTTATTGAATTTTTTCTCGTGAGCGCAAAGTTTCTGTTTTTCAGCAGAATCAAATCAACTCATATCATAGGTTATCCTATAGGTTCTACTTGGCACAAACACTAAATAAAACATGAAAACACATCTAAACAGAAAGTATAAACAAAATTTATTACTAAACAGGAACTAAAACAAGAAACAGAAAGAAAATTGGGTTGCCTCCCAACTAGCGCTATCGTTTAACGCCCCTAGCTAGGCATAAAAGCGAAGATAGATCTAAGTAGTGCCATCTTTGGCACTTGATTCATAGGTAGCTCGCATGATAGATTCATAAGGTAATTTGACTTTCTTTCTTGGAAAGTGCTCCATGCCTTTCTTTAACGGAAATTGGAATCTAATATTCCCTTCCTTCATATCAATAATCGCACAAATCATTCTAAGGAAAGGTCTACCAAGAGTAATAGGGCAAGAAAGATTGCAATCTATATCAAGAACGATAAAATCAACGGGCACCAAATTTCTATTTGCAACAATAAGGACATCATTTTTTTTGAAAGGTGCACGACAGTGGGAGAGGTTCCCACTGACTTTTGTATTACTCACAAGGAGACAGTTACATAGTTGTTACAGGGGGGGTATTAGAACGGCTCCCCAGCCGCATGAGCTATTTTGTATCTAACAGCACTAGTGTCCCAAATTTACAATGTAGTTGGAAAGGAAAGGACGAAGATCCTCTTTGTAGTTATGGACCAGCAATTCTAGGAGGTACTTGAACCTGGCCAGCCAAGCCCCGAAGGAGTGTTGGACCCCTCTGAAGTATTGATTATTTCGCTCCATCCACAGGCTCCAAGCAGCCATGAGGAAGATGTCCATGAAGAGGGGCTGTCTCCAAGCTTCTCTCCCTCCGTGCAGCAGGTCCAGTCTATTGCCATCGACTGGCAGGACACCCCAACTTTGCTCCAGCACCGTTGACTAAAGGGGCATAAGAAGAACAAGTGTTCAACGGTTTCTTCGGGGGGGGGGGGGGGGTTGACAGAACATGCAGGCATAGGTGTTTCCCGTGACCGCGAAATGCCAACGTTTAAGCATGTTCCTGGTGTTCAGACGATCCACCAGAAGCAACCACCCAAACATTTTGAATTTAATGGGGCTCTTGGCTTTCCAGAGCCAGCTGAAAGCCTCGTCAACCACGATCTCCTCGAAACAATGCTCATAGAACTTCTTTGAAGAATAACGCCCGAGCGTGCAGTCCCAGGTGTCGTGGCTACCGACGACCACACCCACATGCATCGAAGCAAGCTGAATTTGTCTGACCTCCTCTCTAGCCTGGATCGAGAGGGGCAGACTAAAGATCGTGTCCGGGTCAGTGGCAGTGAGGACATTGGCAATAGAGTCGTCCTCATTTAGGCAGTAGGAAAAGGCCCGCGGGTACATCTCCATGATTGTCTCATCACGTCGCCTTCCAGCCAGACATCTTTCCAAAACAGAGAACTAGACCCATCACCTGGTACTACCTTGGCGATGCCACGAAAAGTCCCATTGAGTTGCATTATATCTTTCCACCAGAAAGATCCCACAGTGTCAACAGCGTGAGGGATTTTGTTAGAATAATAGGTGTTCCAAATCAGCTCCACCCAGGGTACATCCGCATGATTATAGAACTTGAACAGGTGTTTTAGCAGCAGGGCTACATTCTGTGTCTTGATGTCAATAACACCAAGGCCACCACACCATTTTGGACGGCAGACGAGCTCCCAGGCTGCAAGGGAGTTGTTTTTGACCCCATCATCGGAGTTTTTCGCCCAGAGACAGTAACGGCGAAGTTTATCCAAATGTTTAACCACCTTCGGGTGTAGCTTGATTGTGCACATGGCATAGATCAGCATCGAGGTCACTATCGAATTTACCAAGGTCAGTTTTGCTCCTGACGACATCAGAGAGAGTGCACTGGAGGTTTTCCTCTCAACAGCGTGCACCAACGGCATAAGATCCAAAACACTGGGCCTCGTCGTCCCCATGGGGAGCCCAAGGTAGGTGAATGGTAGGGATCCAATAGTACAACCAAACACACCAGCCAATCCTCTAGCACGCTGATGGTCAATGTTAATGGGGATAAGAGTAGATTTGTGAAAGTTTATTTTCAATCCCACGGACGCAGCATAATCCTCCAGGATGCCTTTCATACGGGTCGCTTGGTCAGTACACGCCCGCATCACCAAAATCGTGTCGTTGGCATATTGCACAACCGGGAAATCAACATTGTCCCGGGGAGGGGAAGCTCAATAATTCCACGACCGAACGCATCATTAATTGCAGCTTGAAGGAGGTCAGCGGCAAGAAAAAAAATAAGGACATCATTGATCCTTCCTATTGGCTTTTTAATGGTGGAATCCGCAAGATGCAAATTTAAAGAGCAATCATCAAGATCATGGAAACCTAGAATATCACATAAAGTTTTCGGAATCGTGGAAACACTAGCACCCAAATCACACAAAGCAAAACACTCATGATCTTTAATTTTAATCTTTATAGTAGGTTCCCACTCATCATTAAGTTTTCTAGGTATAGAAACTTCCAAATTAAGTTTTTCATCAAAAGATTGCATCAAGGCATCAACGATATGTTTGGTAAATGCTTTATTTTGACTATAAGCATGTGGAGAATTAACAACGGATTGCAACAAGGAAATACAACTTTCTAAAGAACAATTATCATAATCAAATTCCTTGAAATCCGAGATAGTGGGTTCAATGCTATTTAAAGTCATGACCTCTCCAATCCCACTTTAACCAAATTTAGCATCAAGATCTAAAAACTCCAAATTCTTGGGACGCCTTCTAAATAAAGTTGACTCATCTCCAGTCCCATTATTTTCAAGATTCATATTACAAAACAAAGATCTAATAGGGGACACATCAATAACTTTAAGATCTTCATCATTATTTTCATCTAGCTTTTCTTGTTTGGCAGCCATCTTATTGACCAAGGTGGCTTGCTTATCAGAAATTTGGCTATAGCCTTCTCAAGCCGGATTATTTGAGAGTTCACGCCATAAAATTATTTATTCATATCATCAAGCTCCTTATTCATAAGACCTAAAAAATCTTTTTGTTCTTTAAACTCTTTTCTGAAGAAATTATTATGCTCAAATTACAAATTCATAAAGTTTCTAATATTCGATTCAATCTCTTCGAACCTCCCAAGAAGGAGGTAGGTACTCTTAGGCAAAGCCATCAGGACAAACAGGCACACAAGCGAACAGAAAATGGCAAACGGAAAAGAGAGGAGATTGGGAAAGATATGGCGAATAAAACGACAAGGGTGAAGTGGGGGAGAGGAAAATGAGAGGCAAATGGCAAATAATGTAAATGCGAGGGAGATGAGTTTTGGATGGGTACTTGGTATGTCTTGACTTGAGCGAAGACCTCCCCGACAACGGCGCCAGAAATCCTTCTTGCTACGTCTTGAGCTTGCGTTGGTTTTCCTTGAAGAGGAAAGGGTGATGCAGCAATAATAGCATAAGTATTTCCCTAAGTTTTGAGAACCAAGGTATCAATCCAGTAGGAGGCTCCTCAACAAGTCCCACGAACCTACACAAACAAACAAAGAACTCGCAACCAACGTGACAAAGGGGTTGTCAATCCCTTCACAGCCACTTGCGAAAGTGAGATCTGATAGAGATAATATGATAAGATAAATATATTTTTGGTATTTTATAATATAGATGCAGAAAATAAAGATGCACATAAAAGTAGATTGGAAGCAAATGTGATAAGAGATAGACCCGGGGGCCATAGGTTTCACTAGAGGCTTCTCTCAAGAGCATAAGTATTACGGTGGGTGAACAAATTACTGTCGAGCAATTGATAGAAAAACGAATAATTATGAGACTATCTAGGCATGATCATGTATATAGGCATCACGTCCGCAACAAGTAGACCTACTCCTGCCTGCATCTACTACTATTACTCTACACATCGACCGCTATCCAGCATGCATCTAGAGTATTAAGTTCATATGAACAGAGTAACGCATTAAGCAAGATGACATGATGTAGAGGGATAAACTCTAGCAATATGATATAAAACCCATCTTTTTATACTCGATGGCAACAATACAATGCGTGTCTTGCAATCCTTTCTGTCAGTGGGTAAGAACACCGCAAGATTGAACCCAAAGCTAAGCACTTCTCCCATGGCAAGAAAGATAAATCTAGTAGGCCAAACCAAATTGATAATTCGAAGAGACTTGCAAAGATAACTCAATCATATAAAAGAATTCAGAAAAGATTCAATTATTACCCATAGATAAACTTAATCATAAACCCACAATTCATCGGATCTTGACAAATACACTGCAAAAAGAGATTACATCGAATAGATCTCCACAAGAGAGGGGGAGAACATTGTATTGAGATCCAAAAAGAGAGAAGATGCCAACTAGCTAATAACTATGGACCCGAAGGTCTGTGGTAAACTACTCACAACTCATCGGAGGGGCTATGGTGTTGATGTAGAAGCCCTCCGTGGTGGATTCCCCCTCCGGCAGAACACCGGCGACGGCTCCAAGATGGGATCTCACGGATACAGAAGGTTACGGTGGTGGAAATTGTGTTTCGGTTGCTCCGTGGATGTTTTCGGGGTATGTAGGCTTATATGGGAGGAAGAAGTACATCGGTGGCCACCCGAGGGGCCCATGAGACAGGGGGCGTGCCTTTTAGGGGGGGGGGCCTACCCTCTCGTGGCCGCCGCGGCTGCTTCTTGACTTGCACTCCAAGTCCTCTGGATCACGTTCGTTCCAAAAATCACGCTTCTGAAGGTTTCATTCTGTTTGGATTCCGTTTGATATTCCTTTTCTTCGAAATACTGAAATAGGCAAAAAAAACAGCAATACGGGCTGGGCCTCCGGTTAGTAGGTTAGTCCCAAAAATGATAACAATGTATAAAATAAAGCCCATAAACATCCAAAACAGGTAATATAATAGCATGGAACAATCAATATAGATACGTTGGAGACGTATCAGGGAGCTCTGTAGCATTTCTAATCTTATATGTAGATGACATATTGTTGATTGGAAATGATATAGAATTTCTGGATAGCATAAAGGGATACCTGAATAATAATTTTTCTATGATGACCTTGGAGAAGTTGCTTACATATTGGGCATCAAGATCTATAGAGATAGATCAAGACGCTTAATTGGACTTTCACAAAGCACATACCTTGATAAAGTTTTGAAGAAGTTCAAAATGGATCAGTTAAAGAAAGGGTTCTAGCTCATGTTACAAGGTGTGAAGTTGAGTCAGACTCAAAGCCCGACCACCGCAGAAGATAGAGAGAAAATGAAAGTCATTCCCTATGCTTCAGCCATAGGTTTTATCATGTATGCAATGCTATGTAACAGACCTGATGTATGTCTTGCTACAAGCATAGCAGGGAGGTACCAAAGTAATCCCGGAGTGGAGCACTGGACAGCGGTCAAGAACCTCCTGAAATACCTGAAAAGGACTAAGGATATGTTTCTCGTTTATGGAGGTGAAAAAGAAATCGTCGTAAACGGTTACGTCGATGCAAGCTTTGACACTGATCTGGATGACTCTAAGTCGCAAACCGGACACCTATTTTTATTGAATGGAGGAGCTTTCAGTTGGTGCAGTTCCAAGTAGAGCGTCGTGGCGGGATCTACGTGTGAAGCGGAGTACATTGCTGCTTCGGAAGCAGCAAATGAAGGAGTTTGGATGAAGGAGTTCATATCCGATCTAGGTGTCATGCCTAGTGCATCGGGTCCAATGAAAATTATTTGTGACAATACTGGTGCAATTGCCTTGCGAAAGGAATCCAAATTTCACAAGAGAACCAAGCACATCAAGAGACGCTTCAATTCCATACGTCATCAAGTGTCGGAAGGGACACAGAGGGTTGCAAGATATACACTGATCTGAATGTTGCAGATCCGTTGACTAAGCCTCTTCCACGAGCAAAACATGATCAACACCAAAGCTCCATGGGTGTTAGAATCATTACTATTTAATCTAGATTATTGACTCTAGTGCAAGTGGTTGACTGAAGGAAATATGCCCTAGAGGCAATAATAAAGTTATTATTTATTTCCTTAATTCATGATAAATGTTTATTATTCATGCTAGAATTGTATTAACCGGAAACTTAGTACATGTGTGAATACATGGACAAAACATATAGTCCCTAGTATGCCTCTACTTGACTAGCTCGTTAATCAAAGATGGTTATGTTTCCTAATCATAGACATCTGTTGTCATTTGATGAACGTGATCACATCATTAGGAGAATGATGTGATGGACATGACCCATTCGGTAGCTTAGCATTATGGTCGTGTTAGTTTCATTGCTACTGCTTTCTTCATGACTTATACAAGTTCCTCACACTATGAGATTATGCAACTCCCGAATACCGGAGGAACACTTTGTGTGCTACCAAACATCACAATGTAAAAGGGTGATAATAAAGGTACTCTACAGGTGTCTCCGAAGGTGTTTGTTGGGTTGGCATAGATCGAGACTAGGATTTGTCACTCCGAGTTTTGGAGAGGTATCTCTGGGCCCTCTCGGTAATACTCATCACTATAAACCTTGCAAGCATTGTTACTAATGAGTTTGTTGCAGGATGAAGTATTACAGAATGAGTAAAGAGACTTGCCGGTAATGAGATTGAACTAGGTATTGAGATACCAACGATCGAATCTCGGGCAAGTAACATACCGATGACAAAGGGAACAACGTATGTTGTTTTGCGGTTTGACCGATAAAGATCTTCGTAGAATATGTAGGAACCAATGTGAGCATCCAGGTTCCGCTATTGGTTATTGACCAATGACGTGTCTCGGTCTTGTCTACATAGTTCTCGAACCCGTAGGGTCCGCACGCTTAACGTCCGATGACGATTGGGTTTATGTGATATGTTGTACTGAAGATTGTTCGGAGTCACGGATGTGATCACGGACATGACGAGGAGTCTCAAAATGGTCGAGACATAAAGATTGATATATTGGACAACTATATTCGTACACCAGAAGTGTTCCGGAGAAGTTTCGAATAAAACCAGAGTGCTGGAAGGTTACCGGAACCCCCCCGGGAACTAATGGGCCTCGATGAGCCCTAGTGGAGAGAGAGAGGGTCCATCCAGGGTAGGCCACGCGCCCCCTCCCATTGACTCTGAATAGGACAAGGAAGGGGGGGGTGCCCCACTTGCCTTCCCTCTCTCCCTCTCCTTCCTTCCCCCTCCCTTCCCTAAGTTGGAAACCTACTACGAATAGGATTCCTAGTAGGAATCCTACTTGGGGCGCGCCCTACAGGGGCCGGCCAGCCTCCCCCTTGATCCTTTATATATGGGGGTAGGGGGCACCCTCGAACACACAAGTTGACAATTGTTTTAGCCGTGTGCAGTGCCCCCCTCCACAGTTACACACCTCAGTCATATCGTCGTAGTGCTTATGCGAAGCTCTGCACCGGTAACTTCATCATCACCGTCACCACGCTGTCGTGCTGATGAAACTCTCCTCGGCCTCAACTGGATCAAGAGTACGAGGGACGTCTCCGAGCTGAACATGGAGGTGCCATATGTTCGGTGCTTGTATCGGTTGGATTGCGAAGACGTTCGACTACATCAACCGCGTTAACTAAACGCTTCTGCTTTCGGTCTATGAGGGTACGTGGACACACTCTCCCCTCTCGTTGCTATGCATCACATAGATAGATCTTGCGTGATCGTAGGATTTTTTTTGAAATTACCGCGTTCCCGACCAGTAGGTTGTTAGAACCTACCGCCAGGGCCGGCGGCGATAGGTCCCTTTGCCACGTCACAGCCCATTAACTGACAAACGTTCGTCAATGAAACCTACCACTAGGCCGGGCGGTGGTAGGTTGTGTAAATCTACCGCCAGGGCCTTCGGCGGTAGACAAAAGGGTCAAATATCGGAAAAAAATCAGACCGGGGTCAGATCCTGTTAAACTACCTAAAAAGGGTCAAAACACAAAATTTTACCACCTGTGACTAGCCTGATGTGTGTTTGGTTGCCACCCTGAGACTTTTAGACTAAGATATCTGCCTGTGGCAAGGTACCTGAGTCAGGCCTTGAAAATTGGAGGCCTGAGATTGTTAAGATTCCATCCCTCCTGCCTGAAAAAATCAAAGCTTCTCTCTCATGTTTCCACCCCACTTTGACTTTTCCCTTTTCCTCACCAAACATTGCCTACAGCTTTATGTGTTGGGGAACGTTGCAGAAAATAAATTTTTTCCTATGGTTTCACCAAGATCAATCTATGAGTTCATCTAGCAACGAGAGAGAGGAGTGCATCTACATACCCTTGTAGATCAAGTGGAAGCGTTCAAGAGAACGGGGTTGAGGGAGTCGTACTCGTCGTGATCAAAATCACCGGAGATCCTAGCGCCGAACGGATGGCACCTCCGTGTTCAACACACGTACGGTCAGCGTGACGTCTCCTCCTTCTTGATCTAGCAAGGGGGAAGGAGAGGTTGATGAAGATCCAGCAGCACGACGGCGTGGTGGTGGATGCAGCAGGGATCCCGACAGGGCTTCGCCAAGCTTCTGCGGGAGGGAGAGGTGTATCAAGGGGGAAGGGAGGCGCCAAGTGCAAGGGTACGGCTGCCCTCCCTCCCCCCCTCTATATATAGGGTCCCCAGGGGGGGCGCGCTGTCCCTAGGATATGGGATCTCCTAGGGGGCGGCGGCCAAGGGGGGTGCCTTGCCCCCCAAGGCAAGTGGAGGCGCCCCCTCCCCTAGGGTTCCCAACCCTAGGCGCACGAGGGGCCCAAGGGGGGGAGCACCAGCCGACCAGGGGCTGGTTCCCCTCCCACTTTAGCCCATGGGGCCCTCCGAGATGGGTGGCCCCACCCGGTGGACCCCCGGGACCCTTCCGGTGGTCCCGGTACAATACCGGTGACCCCCGAAACTTTCCCGATGGCAGAAACTTGACTTCCCATATATATTTCTTTACCTCTGGACCATTCCGGAACTCCTCATGACGTACGTAATCTAATCCGGGACTCCGAACAACTTTCGGTTTGCTGCATACAAATATCTCTACAACCCTAGCGTCACCGAACCTTAAGTGTGTAGACCCTACGGGTTTGGGAGACACGTAGACATGACCGAGACGGCTCTCCGGTCAATAACCAACAACGGGATCTGGATACCCATGTTGGCTCCTACATCCTCCTCGATGATCTCATCGGATGAACCACAATGTCGAGGATTCAAGCAACCCCGTATACAATTCCCTTTGTCAATCGGTATGTTACTTGCCCGAGATCCGATCGTCGGTATCCCAATACCTCGTTCAATCTCGTTACCGGCAAGTCACTATACTCGTACCATAATGCATGATCCCGTGACCAGACACTTGGTCACTTTGAGCTCATTATGATGATGCATTACTGAGTGGGCCCAGAGATACCTCTCCGTCATACGGAGTGACAAATCCCAGTTTCGATCCGTGTTAACTCAACAGACACTTTCGGAGATACCCGTAGTATACCTTTATAGTCACCCAGTTACGTTGTGACGTTTGGTACACCCAAAGCACTCCTACGATATCCGGGAGTTACACGATCTCATGGTCTAAGGAAAAGATACTTTGACATTGGAAAAGCTCTAGCAAACGAACTACACGATCTTGTGCTATGCTTAGGATTGGGTCTTGTCCATCACATCATTCTCCTAATGATGTGATCCCGTTATCAATGACATCCAATGTCCATAGTCAGGAAACCATGACTATCTGTTAATCAATGGGCTAGTCAACTAGAGGCTCACTCGGGACATATTGTGGTCTATGTATTCACACATGTATTACGATTTCCGGATAACACAATTATAGCATGAATAAAAGACAATTATCATGAACAAGGAAATATAATAATAATCCTTTTATTATTGCCTCTAGGGCATATTTCCAACAGTCTCCCACTTGCACTAGAGTCAATAATCTAGTTACATTGTGATGAATCAAACACCCATAGAGTTCTGGTGTTGATCATGTTTTGCTCGCGGAAGAGGTTTAGTCAACGGATCTGCGACATTCAGATCCGTATGTACTTTGCAAATATCTATGTCTCCATCTTGAACATTTTCACGGATGGAGTTGAAACGACGCTTGATGTGCCTGGTCTTCTTGTGAAACCTGGGCTCCTTGGCAAGGGCAATTGCTCCAGTGTTGTCACAGAAGAGAGTGATCGGCCCCGACGCATTGGGTATGACTCCTAGGTCGGTGATGAACTCCTTCATCCATATTGCTTCATGCGCTGCCTCTGAGGCTGCCATGTACTCCGCTTCACATGTAGATCCCGCCACGACGCTCTGCTTGCAACTGCACCAGCTTACTGCTGCACGATTCAACATATACACGTATCCGGTTTGTGACTTAGAGTCATCCAGATCTGTGTCGAAGCTAGCATCGACGTAACCCTTTACGACGAGCTCTTCGTCACCTACATAGACGAGAAACATGTCCTTTGTCCTTTTCAGGTACTTCAGGATATTCTTGACCGCTGTCCAGTGTTCCTTGCCGGGATTATTTTGGTATCTTCCTACCAAACTTACAGCAAGGTTTACATCAGGTCTGGTACACAGCATGACATACATAATAGATCCTATGGCTGAGGCATAGGGGATGACACTCATCTCTTCTTTATCTTCTACCGTGGTCGGGAATTGAGCCGAGCTCAATCTCACACCTTGCAATACAGGCAAGAACCCTTTCTTGGACTGATCCATATTAAACTTCTTCAATATCTTATCAAGGTATGTTCTTTGTGAAAGACCTATGAGGCATCTCGATCTATCCCTATAGATCTTGATGCCTAATATGTAAGCAGCTTCTCCAAGGTCCTTCATTGAAAAACACTTTTTCAAGTAGGCCTTAATGCTGTCCAAAAGTTCTATATCATTTCCCATCAGAAGTATGTCATCTACATATAATATGAGAAATGCTACAGAGCTCCCACTCACTTTCTTGTAAACACAGGCTTCTCCATAAGTCTGCATAAACCCAAACACTTTGATCATCTCATCAAAGCGAATGTTCCAACTCCGAGATGCTTGCACCAGCCCATAAATGGATCGCTGGAGCTTGCATACCTTGTTAGCACTCTTAGGGTCGACAAAACTTTCCGGCTGCATCATATACAGTTCTTCCTTAAGATAGCCATTAAGGAATGTCGTTTTGACGTCCATCTGCCATATCTCATAATCATAGTATGCGACAATTGCTAACATGATTCGGACGGACTTCAGCTTCGCTACAGGAGAGAAAGTCTCATCATAGTCAACCCCTTGAACTTGCCGATAACCCTTAGCGACAAGTCGAGCTTTATAGATGGTAACTTTACCATCCGCGTCCGTCTTCTTCTTAAAGATCCATTTATTTTCTATCGCTCGCCGATCATCGGGCAAGTCTGTCAAAGTCCATACTTTGTTTTCATACATGGATTATATCTCGGATTGCATGGCTTCAAGCCATGTGTTGGAATCTGGGCCCGCCATCGCTTCTTCATAGTTCGAAGGTTCACCGTTGTCTAACAACATGATTTCCAGGACAGGGTTGCCATACCACTCTGGTGTGGAACGTGTCCTTGTGGACCTACGAAGTTCAGTAGCAACTTGATCCGAAGTACCTTGATCATCATCATTAATTTCCTCTCCAGTCGGTGTAGGCACCACAGGAACATTTTCCCGAGCTGCACTACTTTCTGGTTCAAGAGGTAGTACTTCATCGAGTTCTACTTTCCTCCCACTTACTCCTTTCGAGAGAAACTCTTTTTCCAGAAATGATCCGTTCTTGGCAACAAAGATCTTGCCTTCGGATCTAAGGTAGAAGGTATACCCAATGGTTTCCTTAGGGTATCCTATGAAGACGCATTTTTCCGACTTGGGTTCGAGCTTTTCAGGTTGAAGTTTCTTGACATAAGCATCGCATCCCCAAACTTTTAGAAACGATAGCTTAGGTTTCTTCCCAAACAATAATTCATACGGTGTCGTCTCAATGGATTTAGACAGAGCCCTATTTAAAGTGAATGTAGCTATCTCTAGAGCGTATCCCCAAAATGATAGCGGTAAATCGGTAAGAGACATCATAGATCGCACCATATCCAATAGAGTGCAATTATGCCGTTCGGACACACCGTTACGCTGAGGTGTTCCAGGCAGCGTGAGTTGTGAAACGATTCCACATTTTCTTAAGTGTGTACCAAATTCGTGACTTAAATATTCTCCTCCACGATTTGATCGCAAGAACTTTATCTTTCGGTCACGTTGATTCTCTACTTCATTCTGAAATTCCGTGAACTTTTCAAAGGTCTCAGACTTGTGTTTCATCAAGTAGACATACCCATATCTACTTAAGTCATCAGTGAGAGTGAGAACATAACGATATCATCCGCGAGCCTTAACGCTCATTGGACCGCACACATCAGTATGTATGATTTCCAATAAGTTGGTTGCTCGCTTCATTGTTCCGGAGAATGGAGTCTTGGTCATTTTTCCCATGAGGCATGGTTCGCATGTGTCAAATGATTCATAATCGAGAGCCTCTAAAAGTCCATCTGCATGGAGTTTCTTCATGTGCTTGACACCAATGTGACCAAGGCGGCAGTGCCACAAGTATGTGGGACTATCGTTATCAACTTTACATCTTTTGGTATTCACACTATGAATATGTGTAACATTACGTTCGAGATTCATTAAGAATAAACCATTGACCATCGGGGCATGACCATAAAACATATCTCTCATATAAATAGAACAACCATTATTCTCAGATTTAAATGAGTAGCCATCTCATATTAAACGAGATCCAGATACAATGTTCATGCTCAAACTTGGCACTAAATAACAATTATTGAGGTTTAAAACTAATGCCGTGGGTAAATGTAGAGGTAGCATGCCGACGGCGATCACATCGACCTTGGAACCATTCCCGACGCGCATCGTCACCTCGTCATTCGCCAGTCACCGCTTATTCCGCAGCTCCTGCTTTGAGTTACAAATATGAGCAACAGCACCGGTATCAAATACCCAGGAGCTACTACGAGCACTGGTAAGGTACACATCAATTACATGTATATCACATATACCTTTAGTGTTGCCGACCTTCTTGTCTGCTAAGTATTTGAGGCAGTTCCGCTTCCAGTGACCCTTCCCTTTGCAATAAAAGCACTCAGTTTCAGGCTTGGGTCCATTCTTTAACTTCTTCCTGGCAACTGGCTTACCGGGCGCGGCAACATCCTTGCCGTCCTTCTTGAAGTTCTTCTTACCCTTGCCTTTCTTGAACTTGGTGGTTTTATTGACCATCAACACTTGATGTTCCTTTTTGATTTCTACCTCTGCTGACTTCAGCATTGAAAATACTCCAGGAATAGTTTTCACCATCCCCTGCATATTGTAGTTCATCCCAAAGCTCTTGTAGCATGGTGGGAGCGACTGAAGGATTCTGTCAATGACCGTCTCGTCCAGGAGGTTAATGTCCAGCTGGGACAGGCGGTTGTGCAACCCAGACATTTTGAGTATGTGCTCACTGACAGAACTATTTTCCTCCATCTTACAACTATAGAACTTGTCAGAGACTTCATATCTCTCGACCCGGGCGTGAGCTTGGAAAACCATTTTCAGCTCCTCGAACATCTCATATGCTCCGTGTTGCTCAAAACGCTTTTGGAGCCCCGGTTCTAAGCTATAAAGCATGCCGCACTGAACAAGGGAGTAATCATCAGCACGTGACTGCCAAGCGTTCATAACGTCTTGGTTCTCTGGGATGGGTGCTTCACCTAGCGGTCCTTCTAGGACATATGCTTTCTTGGCAGCTATGAGGATGATCCTCACGTTCCGGACCCAGTCCGTATAGTTGCTGCCATCATCTTTCAGCTTGGTTTTCTCTAGGAACGCGTTGAAGTTCATGTTGACATGAGCATTGGCCATTTGATCTACAAGACATTTTTGCAAAGATTTTAGACTAAGTTCATGATAATTAAGTTCATCTAATCAAATTATTTAATGAACTCCCACTCAGATTAGACATCCCTCTAGTCATCTAAGTGTTACATGATCTGAGTCGACTAGGCCGTTTCCGATCATCACGTGAGACGGACTAGTCATCATCGGTGAACATCTTCATGTTGATCGTATCTTCCATACGACTCATGTTCGACCTTTCGGTCTCTTGTGTTCCGAGGCCATGTCTGTACATGCTAGGCTCGTCAAGTTAACCTAAGTGTTTTGCATGTGTAAGTCTGTCTTACACCCGTTGTATGTGAACGTTAGGATCTATCACACCCGATCATCACATGGTGCTTCGAAACAACGAATTGTCGCAACGGCGCACAGTTAGGGGGAACACTTTCTTGAAATTATTATGATGGATCATCTTATTTACTACCGTCGTTCTAAGTAAACAAGATGCAAAAACATGATAAACATCACATGCAATCAAATAGTAGTGACATGATATGGCCAATATCATATAGCTCCTTTGATCTCCATCTTTGGGGCTCCATGATCATCTTCGTCACCGGCATGACACCATGATCTCCATCATCATGATCTCCATCATCGTGTCTCCATGAAGTTGCTCGCCAACTATTACTTCTACTACTATAGCTAACGATTTAGCAATAAAGTAAAGTAATTACATGGCGTTAAATCATTGACACGCAGGTCATACAATAATTAAGACAACTCCTATGGCTCATGCCGGTTGTCATACTCATCGACATGCAAGTCGTGATTCCTATTACAAGAACATGATCCCATACATCACAATATATCATTCATCATTCATCACAACTTTTGGCCATATCACATCACAAAGCAATTGCTGCAAAAACAAGTTAGACGTCCTCTAGTTGTTGTTGCATCTTTTACGTGGCTGCAATAGGGTTCTAGCAAGAACGTTTTCTTACCTACGAAAAAGCCACAATGTGATTGGTCAACTTCTATTTACCCTTCATAATGACCCTTTTCATCGAATCCGCTCCAACCAAAGTGGGAGAGACAGACACCCGCTAGCCACCTTATGCAACTAGTGCATGTCAGTCGGTGGAACCTGTCTCACGTAAGCGTATGTGTAAGGTTGGTCCAGGCCACTTCATCCAACAATACCGCTGAAGCAAAATAAGACTAGTAGTGGCAAGAAAGTTTACAACATCTACGCCCACAACAGATTTGTGTTCTACTCGTGCAAAGAGAACTACGCATAGACGTATGCTGACCTAGTGACCTAGCAAGGGGGAAGGGAGGCACCAAGTGCAAGGGTGCAGCTGCCCTCCCTCCCCTCCTCTATATATAGGGTCCCCAGGGGGGGTCGCCGGCCCTAGGAGATGGGATCTCCTAGGGGGGCGGCGGCCAAGGGGGGTGCCTTGCCCCCCAAGGCAAGTGGAGGCGCCCCTCCCCTAGGGTTCCCAACCCTAGGCGCAAGGGGGAACAAGGGGGGGGTGCACCAGCCCACCAGGGGCTGGTTCCCCTCCCACTTTAGCCCATGGGCCCCTCCGGGATGGGTGGCCCCACCCGGTGGACCCCCGGGACCCTTCCGATGGTCCCGATACAATACCGGTGACCCCCGAAACTTTCTCGATGGCCGAAACTCGACTTCCCATATATAATTCTTTACCTCCGGACCATTACGGAACTCCTCGTGACGTCCGGGATCTCATCCGGGACTCCAAACAACTTTCGGTTTGCTGCATACAAATATCTCTACAACCCTAGCGTCACCGAACCTTAAGTGTGTAGACCCTACGGGTTCGGGAGACACGTAGACATGACCGAGACGGCTCTCCGGTCAATAACCAACAGCGGGATCTGGATACCCATGTTGGCTCCTACACGCTCCTCGATGATCTCATCGGATGAACCACGATGTCGAGGATTCAAGCAACCCCGTATACAATTCCCTTTGTCAATCGGTATGTTACTTGCCCGAGATCCGATTGTCGGTATCCCAATACCTCGTTCAATCTCGTTACCGGCAAGTTACTTTACTCGTACCATAATGCATGATCCCATGACCAGACACTTGGTCACTTTGAGCTCATTATGATGATGCATTACTGAGTGGGCCCAGAGATACCTCTCCATCATACGGAGTGACAAATCCCAGTCCCGATCCGTATCAACTCAACAGACACTTTCGGAGATACCCGTAGTATACCTTTATAGTCACCCAGTTACGTTATGACGTTTGGTACACCCAAAGCACTCCTACGGTATCCGAGAGTTACACGATCTCATGGTCTAAGGAAAAGATACTTTGACATTGGAAAAGCTCTAGCAAACGAACTACACAATCTTGTGCTATGCTTAGGATTGGGTCTTGTCCATCACATCATTCTCCTAATGATGTGATCCCGTTATCAATGACATCCAATGTCCATAGTCAGGAAACCATGACTATCTGTTGATCATCGGGCTAGTCAACTAGATGCTCACTAGGGACATATTGTGGTCTATGTATTCACACATGTATTACGACCAGGGGCTGGTTCCCCTCCCACTTTAGCCCATGGGGCCCTCCGGGATGGGTGGCCCCACCCGGTGGACCCCCGGGACCCTTCCGGTGGTCCCGGTACAATACCGGTGACCCCCGAAACTTTCCCGATGGCAGAAACTTGACTTCCCATATATAATTCTTTACCTCTGGACTATTCCGGAACTCCTCATGACGTACGTAATCTCACCCGGGACTCCGAACAACTTTCGGTTTGCTGCATACAAATATCTCTACAACCCTAGCATCACTGAACCTTAAGTGTGTAGACCCTACGGGTTTGGGAGACACGTAGACTTGACCGAGACGGCTCTCCGGTCAATAACCAACAACGGGATCTGGATACCCATGTTGGCTCCTACATCCTCCTTGATGATCTCATCGGATGAACCACAATGTCGAGGATTCAAGCAACCCCGTATACAATTCCCTTTGTCAATCGGTATGTTACTTGCCCGAGATCCGATCGTCGGTATCCCAATACCTCGTTCAATCTCGTTACCGGCAAGTCACTATACTCGTACCGTAATGCATGATCCCTTGACCAGACACTTGGTCACTTTGAGCTCATTATGATGATGTATTACTGAGTGGGCCCAGAGATACCTCTCCGTCATACGGAGTGACAAATCCCAGTCTCGATCCGTGTCAACTCAACAGACACTTTCGGAGATACCCGTAGTATACCTTTATAGTCACCCAGTTACGTTATGACGTTTGGTACACCCAAAGCACTCCTACGATATCCGGGAGTTACACGATCTCATGGTCTAAGGAAAAGATACTTTGACATTGGAAAAGCTCTAGCAAACGAACTACATGATCTTGTGCTATGCTTAGGATTGGGTCTTGTCCATCACATCATTCTCCTAATGATGTGATCCCGTTATCAATGACATCCAATGTCCATAGTCAGGAAACCATGACTATCTGTTAATCAATGGGCTAGTCAACTAGAGGCTCACGCGGGACATATTGTGGTCTATGTATTCACACATGTATTACGATTTCCGGATAACACAATTATAGCATGAATAAAAGACAATTATCATGAACAAGGAAATATAATAATAATCTTTTTATTATTGCCTCTAGGGCATATTTCCAACATTATGCACATAGGCACAGTTTCAGGACGGCAACCAAACACATCCTAGAATAATATGTGTGCTTGGCCAGGCAATTTTTGAAGCACTATCAGGCTACTCTCGGGCAGGGAATAATCCCAGGGATGTCGGTCAGGGTAGCAACTAAACAGCCCCAAAGAGACTATAATAGGGACAAGATCTAGGACGCATGTTTGCTTAGCACTGGCAGGCGCCTAAATCTTTCCACTTACAGAATTTCTCCTAGTAATAGTGATTAAAACATTCCCTATTGTGATACAAGCGCCCTTTTGGAGCTGTAGGACTTTTATGTTTTTGTTTGTCTCTAGTTATGTTTAGCTACTTTATGTAAAAATGCAAAACCTATTAGTGCTCTAGTGTTAATCGTCTAAGAAAAAAATATAGACTCCAAGAAGATTGACATAAATTGATGAATGGATAACTATATGCAAGCATGTTGCTACAATTCTTTCTCTGTCCATGTGTAGCACCACCACCGGTTACGTAGACAATCTTAGCCATCGCAGCTACTACCTTCGTCTGGGTTCATTGCCCCCCTTCGTATTTTGTGCATAATTTTGAACATAGATTTCACTAATAAAGTATTTGTTGTAAGACCTAGTGACCTAAAAGGTCTTATATTACTTATAAAAAGGGAGTATGTCACAAAACGTATATTGTTGGATTCATATTAGAAAGTGCTTTTCAATGACACTATTTTTATGGTATATAACTTATATTTTGGTAGTTAAATCAAAGGTCAAAATTTGCTCAGAATACAAGGAGGGCTAATAAATCCGGACCAAGGTAGTATCTCCAATTACCTCAATAATTGGAATGTCAAAGTTCATAGTAGCTAGAAGCTAGAGCTACATCTTAATCCCTTGTAGCAAAACAACCACTAAACAGAAGGAGAATGCGCTCCTCACAGCTTCAAGCATATGAACTCCTTGTCTGTGCAACCAGTCTGCTACGAGGCCGATTGTAACCATGTGGATCAAACATATGGGTACTATGCCCGTCGACATGTTGTGGAAGAGGCCAAAAGGATCAAATCACTCGCATAGATATGAAGTTAAGCCGTAAAATAATTTCTGTTGCCTTCCAAGCCTGGACAATCTATGCATATATGACCCGATTTCTAGACTTTGAACGTTTGCATGATCTCTATCTATCAACTTTGTTGGAAATGGAATGAGGAGTATTGGAAGGTACCTATATTTATATATATTGAGCATTGCTGGAGTGAGCGTAGTGTTTAAATGCACTTCTTAGCTTATGCGAGTGCGGACTTCTTCAATTCTAGCACACTGTGGTAATATCCTCTATTTATGTTTTGATTTGCTATATTCATATTTATGTTAGAGTTGTATCACCGTCCAGTCATAGGCTCATGTGCTTTTGATATGGTTGCCTGCGTCTCAACTATGAATATTTCATCTAATGCGCACATTGTTACTAGTCATTTTTCTATTACCCAACACCACCGCGATAACCCTCTATGCCGACGGCCTGCGCCCGTCGGCATATGCCCATTGACATCATCTCATCAGCGTACTCTTGTCAGAACGTCGGCACAGAAAGGCCGTCGGCATAGGCATCTATGCCGACGGCTTCTGTACGGCCATCGGCACAGAAAATCAGGAGAGGGGAACTGACAGTGCCGTCACCTCGACAGCCCAACCATAGGAGGGAACATGGCAGGGATAAGCCGATGGCTAGACCGTCGGCATAGATGGAAATCTAAGCCGACGGTCTAGCCGTCGGCTTATCCCTGCCACGTGGATGTTCCTAGTTGTTCCTGGCAACGGGGTATGCCGACGGCTAGGCCGTCGGCATACGTCTACCACGTGGCGGTCCCTGGTTTCTCCTGGGTATGACTATGCTGACGGCTATGTCGCTGGCATAGTTTTGCTTTTTTATATGCTCTGTTTTTGCATTTTCCATTCAAATTGACAGCATTTAAAGACAAAAGTATGATAGAAACCATATATAGACATAAATATGACAAATCATCATCTAAAGATCATCAACATCATCATCGTTGAAACTTCATGAACACAAGTATGAGACACAAACATCATCATCGTCATCTAGAGAACTCTAAGAAGTATGGAACATGGAAACTATTGCAAGACATGGAACACATCATCAGCCAAGACTAAGACCATCTCCATGAGCACCGACGACCATCACCACTTTGCCAGATCAGACTGACTAGGCTCTCTAAAGCAGGAGTCGAGCCACCAACACCAATTGGAAAAACCGATGATGCACCAGTTTAGTGGCGTGCAAATCTCCTCGGTGTCACGACACATGCTCATCCAGAAATTCCGGTTGTACGAGCATCTACAACGGGATCTCTCATACCTGTCTCAAAAGCCCGGGCTCGTCTGGTCAGTGACTGGTCACATAAAATCGACCCAACCGGACTTCTCAAACTGCGGACAAACGCCTTGGCTGACCGGCACCCCTCATATCCAGCTCAAATATAGGGCGGATATGGGGCGGCTCGGGCACGCCCAAGTGCATCTGCCTGACAGGCCCGACCCACCACGGACCCCACAAAAGACCCAACCCGGGCGGCAAGCTGAAACCCTGGCTCACTCTCTCCCTCTCTCGCCCCGTCTACTCCTCTTCCTCTTCGATTCCAACCCCATCCACCACGATGAGCAGCTCCGCATTGCGCTGGACCGGTCCAAGGTGGGGACCGGTGGCAGCTCCGGATCTAGAGCGTCGAAGCACCTCCCTCGTTGGTGCAATGCATACGCCAGAACTGGACCCTCCTGGCCCACGCGCAGCAACATCGATCAGCACAGTCCGCTGATACATCTTCGTCGTATCTACTTTTGCTAACGCTTTTGCTCTTGTTTTGGACTCTAATTTGCATGATTTTTATTAAACTAACCCAGACTGATGCTGTTTTCAGCAGAACTGCTATGGTGTTGTTTTTGTGCAGAAATAAAAGTTCTCGGAATGGAACATAACTTTTTTGGAGAATTTATATGGAATCAAAGAAAAATAATGGAGCCAAGAACCACTGGAGGGGGGCCCCTGGGTGAGCACAACCAACCAGGGCGCCCCCCTCCTGGCGCACCCAGGTGGGTTGTGCCCACCTGGTGGCCCCGCTGACCCTATCTCCCATGCTATAAAATCGTATTCTCGGAGAAAATAATAGGGGAGGAAGAATTATCGCGTTTCATGAGACAGAGCCACCGCCACCTCCTATTATTCATCGGGAGGCCAGATATGCAGTCCGTTTGGGGCTCCGGAGTGGGGAATATTCGATCATCATCATCACCAACCCTGCTTCATCGCCAATTCCATGATGCTCCCTGATACATCTCCAATGTATCTATAATTTTTGATTGTTCCATGCTATTATATTATCTGTTTTGGATGTTTTATATGCATTTATATGCTATTTTGTATGATTTTTGGGACTACCCTATTAACCTAGAGCCCAGTGCCAGTTTCTGTTTTTTCCTTGCTTTTGAGTATCAAAGAAAAGAAAAATCAAACGCAATCCAATTGACCTGAAACTTCACTGAGATTAGTTTTGGACTAGAAGAAGCACCTGAAGCAAAAGAGTTGGGCCAGAAGAGTCCCGAGTCATCCACGAGGGTGGAGGGAGCGCCCTACCCACTGGGCGCGCCACCCTACCTCGTCGTTGACTCGGAGACCCCCCCCTGACTTGTTCCCGACGCCAACACCTCTTATATATATCCCCAAACTTCCAGAACAAAACCTATATTAGGAGTTCTGCCGTCGCAAATGTCCAGAGCCACGAAAAACTTTTCAGGACCCTGTTTCGGCACCCTGCCAGAGGGGGGATCCATCACTAGTGGCCATCTTCATCATCCCGGCGCTCTCCATGACCAGGAGGGAGTAATTCACCCTCGGGGCTGAGGGTATGTACTAGTAGCAATGTGTTTGATATATATCTCTCTCTCGTGTTCTTGATGTGGCACGATCTTGATGTACCACGAGCTTTGATATAATAGTTGGATTATATGATGTTTCTCCCCCTCTACCTTCCTGTAATGGATTGAGTTTTCCCTTTGAAGTCATCTTATCGGATTGAGTCTTTATGGATTTCAGAACACTTGATGTATGTTTTGCATGTGCTTATCTATGGTGACAATGGGATATCCACATGATCTACTTGATGTATGTTTTGGTGATCAACTTGCAGGTTTAGTGACCTTGTGAACTTATGAATAGGGGTTGGCACACGTTTTCGTCTTGACTCTCCGGTAGAAACTTTGGGGCACTCTATGAGTTCTTTGTGTTGGTTTGAATAGATGAATCTGAGATTGTGTGATGCATATCGTATAATCATATCCGCAGATACTTGTGGTGACATTGGAGTATCTAGGTGACATTAGGGTTTTGGTTGATGTGTGTCTTAAGGTGTTATTTTACCGTGAACTCTAGGGTTGTTTGTGACACTTATAGGAATAGCCCAATGGATTGATCAGAAAGAATAACTTCGAGGTGGTTTCATACCCTACAATAATCTATTCGTTTGTTCTCCGCTATTACTGACTTCAGAGTGACTCTTTGTTGCATGTTTAGGGATTGTTACATGATCTAATTATGTTATTATTGTTGAGAGAACTTGTACTAGTGAAAGTATGAACCCTAGGCCTAGTTTCAAAATATTGCAATACCGTTTTCGCTCATTTTTATCGCTTGCTACCTTACTGTTCTTATAATTTTAGATTACAGAAACCTATATCTACCATCCATATTGCACTTGTATCACCATCTCTTCGCCGAACTAGTGCACCTATACAATTCACCATTTTATTGGGTGTGTTGGGGACACAAGAGTCTCTTTGTTATTTGGTTGCAGGTTTGTTTGAGAGAGACCATCTTCATCCTATGCCTCCCACGGATTGAGAAACCTTAGGTCATCCACTTGAAGGAAATTTGCTACTGTCCTACAAAACTCCGCACTTTGAAAATCTTGAAGTTATGTTTTTTTTACTTTCATATGCTAGTTGTTTCTTGTCCCCATAAATTGTTCGCTCACAAAATCCCTATGCAAAGGAAGTGGGTTAGACTTAAATGCGTTAGTCATATGCTTCATGATGCTCCCATTATGTTTCCATTCTTATCTTTCATGTGAGCATCATTGAAATCATCATGCCTAGCTTGAAAGGCATTAAAGAAAAAACGCTTGTTGGGAGACAACCCAATATTTACCCCTACTGTTTTTTTGTATTCACATGATTAAGCTACTGTAGTAATCATGTTTTATAGCTTTTGTTTCAATAAAGTGCCAAGTAAGACCTTTGGGATAGCTTACGGTGATAGTTGCGTTGATCCTGCTGAAAATCAAAAACTTTTGCGCCCAGTAAATTAGTTTTAATAATTCACAAAAACTTTTCATCTGATTCTTTTTGCTCCATATTGGTACACAGATTGCTCATATTTTAAAATTTTTGTTGGATTTTGGGAGTCACAAAAGTATTCGAGAGTTACAGATTACTACAGTCTGTTCTGTTTTTGATAGATTATGTTTTCTATGTGTTGTTTGCTTATTTTGATGAATCTATGAGTAGTATCGGAGGGTATGAACCATAGAAAAATTGGAATACAGTATATATTACACCAATATGAATTTAGAATGAGTTCACAAGAGTACCTAAGTGGTGATTTATTTTCTTATACTAACGGAGCTTACGAGTTTTCTGCTGAGTTTTTCTGTTGTGAAGTTTTCAAGTTTTGGTTAAAGATTCGATGGACTATGGAATAAAGAGTGTCAAGAGCCTAAGCTTGGGGATGCCCAAGGCACCCCAAGTTAATATTCAAGGACAACCAAGAGCCTAATCTTGGGGATGCCCCGGAAGGCATCCCCTCTTTCGTCTTCGTTCATCGGTAACTTTACTTGGAGCTATATTTTTATTCACCATATGATATGTGTTTTGCTTGGAGCATCATTTTATTTACTTTTCTTTGATTGCTGTTTGAATAATATCCCAAGATATGAAATTTTAAATGTTAGAGTGTCTTCACATAGTTGCATAATTATTCAACTACTCATTGATCTTCACTTATATCTTTTGGAGTAGTTTGTCGATTGCTCTAGTGTTTCACTTATATCTTTTTAGAGCACGACGGTGGTTTTATTTTGAAGAAATAGATGAACTCTCATGCTGAAAATATATTATTTTTAGAGTCTTTAGAACATCATGGTAATTTTCTTTGGTTATGAATTTAGTTCGAATATGATAGGCATCCAAGAGGGATATAATAAAAACTTTCATATAAAGTGCATCGATACTATGAGAAGTTTGATTCCTTATGATTGTTTTGAGATATGAAGATGGTGATATTAGAGTCATGATAGTGGAGTAGTTGTGAATTTGAGAGATACTTCTGTTAAAGTTTGTGATTCCCGTAGCATGCGCGTATGGTGAACCGTTATGTGATGAAGTCGGAGCATGCTTTATTTATTGATTGTCATCCTTTGTGTGGAGGTCGGGATCGCACAATGGTTAACTCCTACCAACCCTTCCCATAGGAGCATGCGCGTAGTGCTTGGTTTCGATGACTAATAGATTTTTGCAATAAGTATGTGAGTTCATTATGACTAATGTTGAGTCCATGGATTATACGCACTCTCACCCTTCCACCATTGCTAGCCTCTCTTGTGCCGCGCAACTTTCGCCGGTACCATACACCCACCATATGCCTTCCTCAAAACAGCCTCCATACCTACTTATTATGGCATTTCCATAGCCATTCCGAGATATATTGACATGCAACTTTCCATCGTTCCGTCTATTATGACACGTTTCGTCATTGTCATATTGCTTTGCATGATCATGTAGTTGACATCGTATTTGTGGCAAAGCCACCATTCATAATTATTTCATACATGTCACTCTTGATTCATTGCACATCCCGGTACACCGCCGGAGGCTTTCATATAGAGTCATATTTTGTTCTAAGTATCGAGTTGTAATTCTTGAGTTGTAAGTAAATAAAAGTGTGATGATCATCATTAATAAAGAATTGTCCGATGTGAGGAAATCAAAAAGAAAAGAGGCCAAAGAAGCCAATCAAAAAAAGAAGCCAAAGAAGCCAATAAAAAAGACAAAAAAATGAGAGAAAAAGAGAGAAGGGGCAATGTTACTATTCTTTTTCCACACTTGTGCTTCAAAGTAGCACCATGATCTTCATGATAGAGAGTCTCCTATGTTGTCACTTTCATATAGTAGTGGGAATTTTTCATTATAGAACTTGGCTTGAAAATTCCAACCATGGGCTTCCTCAAATGCCCTAGGTCTTCATGAGCAAGCAAGTTGGATGCACACCCACACTTAGTTTCTTTTTGAGATTCCATACACTTATAACTCTAGTGCATCTGTTGCATGGCAATACCTACTCACTCACATTAATATCTATTGATGGGCATATCCATAGCCCGTTGATAAGCCTAGTCTATGTGATACTATCTACCTCTTTTTGTCTTCTCCACAACCATCGTTCTATTCCAGCCATAGTGCTATGTTCATGGCTCACGCTCATGTATTGCGTGAAAGTTGAAAAGTTTTGAGAATATTAAAGTATGAAACAATTGCTTGGCTAAAACCGGGGTTGTGCACGATTTAAATAGTTTTTGTGATAAAGATAGAGCATAGCCCGGCTATATGATTTTGTAGGGATAGCTTTCTTTGGCCATGATATTTTGAGAAGACTTAATTGCTTTGTTAGTATGCTTGAAGTATTATTATTTTTATGTCAATATGAAACTTTTGTTTTGAATCTTTCGGATTTGAGCATTCATGCCACAATAAAGAGAGATTACACTGATAAATATGTTAGGTAGCATTCCACATCAAAAATTCTGTTTTTATCATTTACCTACTCGAGGACAAGCAGGAATTAAGCTTGGGGATGCTTGATACGTCTCCAACACATCTATAATTTTTGATTGTTCCATGCTATTATATTACTTGTTTTGGATGTTATATATGCATTTATATGATATTTTATATGATTTTTGGGACTAACCTGTTAACCTAGAGCCCAGTGCCAGTTTTTGCTTTTTCCTTATTTTTGAGTATCGCGGAAAAGGAATATCAAACATAGTCCAAGTGACCTGAAACTTCATGGAGATTATTTTTGGACCAGAAGAAGCCCCCGAAGCAAAAGAGTTGGGCCAGAAGAGTCCCGAGTCATCCACGAGGTGGAGGGCACACCCTACCCCCCTAGGCGCACCCCCCTACCTCGTGGTTGACTCGGAGACCCCCCCCCCCATGACTTGTTCCCGGCGCCAACAACTCTTATATATCCCCAAACTTCCAGAACAGAACCTAGATCAGGAGTTCCACCACTGCAAACCTCCGGAGCCATGAAAAACTAATCGGGACCCTGTTCTGGCACCCTGCCGGACGGGGGATCCATCACTAGTGACCATCTTCATCATCCTGGCGCTCTCCATGACGAGGAGGGAGTAGTTCACCCTCGGGGCTGAGGGTATGTACCAGTAGCTATGTGTTTGATCTCTCTCTATCATGTTCTTAATGTGGAACGATCTTTATGTACCGCGAGCTTTGCTATTATAGTTGGATTATATGATGTTTCTCCCCCTCTACATTCTTGTAATGGATTGAGTTTTCCCTTTGAAGTTATCTTATCGGATTGAGTCTTTAAGGATTTGAGAACACTTGATGTATGTCTTGCATGTGCGTATTTGTGGTGACAATGGGATATTCACGTGATCTACTTGATGTATGTTTTGGTGATCAACTTGCGGGTTCAGTGACCTTGTGAACTTATGCATAGGGGTTGGCACACGTTTTCGTCTTGACTCTCCGGTAGAAACTTTGGGGCACTCTATGAGTTCTCTATGTTGGTTTGAATAGATGAATCTAAGATTGTGTGACGCATATCTTATAATCATACCCGCGGGTACTTGTGGTGACATTGGAGTATGTAGGTGACATTAGGGTTTTGGTTGATGTGTGTCTTAAGGTGTTATTTTACTACTAAATCTAGGGCTGTTTGTGACACTTATTGGAATAGCCCAATGGATTGATTGGAAAGAATAACTTTGAGGTGGTTTTGTACCCTACAATAATCTCTTCGTTTGTTCTCCACTATTAGTGGCTTTGGAGTGACTCTTTATTGCATGGTGAGGGATGGTTATATGATCTAATTATGTTATTATTGTTGAGAGAAATTGCACTAGTGAAAGTGTGAACCCTAGGCCTTGTTTCCAAGCATTGCAATACCGTTTTCGCTCACTTTTATCACTTGCTACCTTGTTGTTTTTGTAATTTCAGATTACAAAAACCTATATCTACCATCCATATTTCACTTGTATCACCATCTCTTCGCCAAACTAGTGCACCTATACAATTCACCATTGTATTGGGTGTGTTGGGGACACAAGAGACTCTTTGTTATTTGGTTGCAGGGTTGTTTGAGAGAGACCATATTCATCCTACGCCTCCCATGGATTGGTAAACCTTAGGTCATGCACTTGAGGGAAATTTGCTACTATCTTAACAAAACTCTGCACTTGGAGGCCCAACAACGTCTACAAGAAGAAGGTTGCGTCATAGACATCACTCCCCACCGAGAGTGAGTAATTCCTTCGTAGGCTCGCTGGTCAATGAGGAGTTGGATGAGATTCATCATGTAATCGAGTTAGATAGTATCCCTTGTTGTACTGGTTGCCGTTGATATCAAAGTTGACAGGTGGGGAGTGACCTTCTGCAAGCCTTGCGAAGACTGGAGAACGCTGCAGCACGTTGATATCATTGTGAGAACCTGCCATGCCGAAGAAAGAATGCTATATCCAAAGATCCTGCGAAGCCACCGCTTCTAATATGACAGTGCATGCTTTGACATGCCCCTTGTACTGGCCCTGCCAAGCAAATGGACAGTTCTTCCACTCCCTGTGCATACAATGTATGCTGCCAAGCATGCCTGGGAAGTCTCTAGCTGTGTTGGTCGCCAACAATCTCTCTATATCAATGGTAGTTGGCTGCCTCAAGTACTCAGGGCCAAACACCTCAATCACAACCTGGCTGTGATTGAAGTTTAATAATGATAGTGCAACTTATTTGTGGCACTGCTGTTTGGGTCATATCAGTGTAAAGCGCATGAAGAAACTCCATGCTGATGGACTTTTGTAATCACTTGATTATGAATCACTTGGTGCTTGCGAACTGTACCTTATGGGAAAGATGACTAAAACTCTGTTCTCCGGGACAATGGAACGAGATACTAACTTGTTGGAAATAATACATACCGATGTATGCGGTCCAATGAGTATTGATGCTCGTGGTGGGTATCGTTATTTTATGACCTTCACAGATTATTTGAGCAGATATGGTTATATCTACTTAATGAAGCATAAGTTTGAAACATTTGAAAAGTTCAAAGAATTTCGGAGTGAAGTGGAAAATCATCGTAACAAGAAAATAAAGTTTCTACGATCTGATCATACAGGAGAATATTTGAGTTACGAGTTTGGTCTTCGTTTGAAACAACATTGGATAGTTTCACAATTAACGCCACCTGGAACACCACAGTGAAAATGTGTGTCCGGATGTCGTAACCGTACTTTATTAGATATGGTGCGATCTATGATGTCTCTTACTAATTTACCACTTTCGTTTTGGGGTTATGCTTTAGAGACGGCTGCATTCACTTTAAATAGGGCACCATCAAAATCCATTGCGACGACGCCTTATGAACTGTGGTTTGGCAAGAAACCAAAGTTGTCGTTTCTTAAAGTTTGGGGCTGCGATGCTTATGTGAAAAAACTTCAACCTGATAAGCTCGAACCCATATCGGAGAAGTGCGTCTTCATAGAATACGCAAAGGAAACTGTTGGGTACACCTTGTATCACAGATCCAAATGCAAAATCTTTCTTGCTAAGAATGGATCCTTTCTAGAGAAGGAGTTTCTCTCGAAAGAAGTGAGTGAGAGGAAAGTAGAACTTGATGAGGTAATTGTACCTTCTACCTTATTGGAAAGTAGTTCATCACAGAAATCAGTTCCAGTGATTACTACACCAATTAGTGAGGAAGCTAATGATGATGATCATGAAGCTTTAGATCAAGTTACTAACGAACCTCGTAGGTCTTCCAGAGTAAGATCCGCACCAGAGTGGTACGGTAATCCTATTCTGGAAGTCATGTTACTAGACCATGATGAACCTATGAACTATGAGGAAGCGATGATGAGCCCAGATTCCGCGAAATGGCTTGAGGCCATGAAATCTGAGATTGGATCCATGTATGAGAACAAAGTGTGGGCTTTGCTGGACTTGCCCGATGATCGGCAAGCCATAGAAAATAAATGGATCTTTAAGAACAAGTGCGACACAGACGGTAATGTTACCGTTTAGAAAGCTCGACTTGTTGCGAAAGGTTTTTGACAAGTTTAAGGAGTTGACTACGATGAGACTTTCTCACCCATAGCGATGCTTAAGTCTGTCCGAATCATGTTAGCAATTGCTGCATTTTACGATTATGAAATTTGGAAAATGGATGTCAAAACTGCATTCCTGAATGGATTTCTGGAAGAAGAGTTGTATATGATGGAACCAGAAGGTTTATGTCGATCGAAAGGGTGTTAACAAAGTGTGCAAGCTCCAATGATCCATTATGGACTGGTGCAAGCCTCTCAGAGTTGGAATAAACGCTTTGATAGTGTGATCAAAGCATATGGTTTTATACAGACTTTTGTAGAAGCCTGTATTTACAAGAAAGTGAGTGGGAGCTATGTAGCATTTCTAATCTTATATGTAGATGACATATTGTTGATTGGAAATGATATAGAATTTCTAGATAGCATAAAGGGATACCTGAATAATAGTTTTTCTATGATGACCTTGGAGAAGCTGCTTATATATTGGGCATCAAGATCTATAGAGATAGATCAAGACGCTTAATTGGACTTCCACAAAGCACATACCTTGATAAAGTTTTGAAGAAGTTCAAAATGGATCAGTCAAAGAAAGGGTTCTTGCCTGTGTTACAAGGTGCCAAGTTGAGTCAGACTCAAAGCCCGACCACCGCAGAAGATAGAGAGAAAATGAAAGTCATTCCCTATGCTTCAGCCATTGGTTCTATCATGTATGCAATGCTATGTACCAGACCTGATGTATGTCTTGCTACAAGCATAGCAGGGAGGTACCAAAGTAATCCCGGAGCGGAGCACTGGACAGCGGTCAAGAACATCCTGAAATACCTGAAAAGGACTAAGGATATGTTTCTCGTTTATGGAGGTGAAAAAGAACTCGTCGTAAACAGTTACATCGATGCAAGCTTTGACACTGATCTGGATGACTCTAAGTCGCAAACTGGACACGTATTTTTATTGAATGGAGGAGCTTTCAGTTGGTGCAGTTCCAAGCAGAGCGTCGTGGCGGGATCTACGTGTGAAGCGGAGTACATTGCTGCTTCGGAAGCAGCAAATGAAGGAGTTTGGATGAAGGAGTTCATATCCGATCTAGGTGTCATGCCTAGTGCATCAGGTCCAATGAAAATTATTTGTGACAATACTGGTGCAATTGCCTTGGCAAAGGAATCTAGATTTCATAAGAGAACCAAGCACATCAGGAGACGCTTCAATTCCATACGTCATCAAGTGTCGGAAGGGACACAGAGATTTGCAAGATACACACGGATCTGAATGTTGCAGATCCGTTGACTAAGCCTCTTCCACGAGCAAAACATGATCATCACCAAAGCTCCATGGGTGTTAGAATCATTACTATGTAATCTAGATTATTGACTCTCGTGCAAGTGGGAGACTGAAGGAATTATGCCCTAGAGGCAATAATAAAGTTATTATTTATTTCCTCAATTCATGATAAATGTTTATTATTCATGCTAGAATTGTATTAACCGGAAACTTAGTACATGTGTGAATACATAGACAAAACATATAGTCCCTAGTATGCCTCTACTTGACTAGCTCATTAATCAAAGATGGTTATGTTTCCTAACCATAGACATTTGTTGTCATTTGATGAACGTGGTCACATCATTAGGAGAATGATGTGATGGACATGACCCATTCTTTAGCTTAGCATTATGATCGTGTTAGTTTCATTGCTACAGCTTTCTTCATGACTTATACAAGTTCCTCAGACTATGAGATTATGCAACTCCCGAATACCGGAGGAACACTTTGTGTGCTACCAAATGTCACAATGTAAAATGGTGATTATAAAGGTGCTCTACAGGTGTCTCCGAAGGTGTTTGTTGGGTTGGCATAGATCGAGACTAGGATTTGTCACTCCGTGTTTTGGAGAGGTATCTCTGGGCCCTCTCGGTAATACTCATCACTATAAACCTTGCAAGCATTGTTACTAATGAGTTCGCTGCGGGATGAAGTATTATGGAATGAGTAAAGAGACTTGCCGGTAACGAGATTGAACTAGGTATTGAGATACCAATGATCGAATCTCGGGCAAGTAACACACCGATGACAAAGGGAACAACGTATGTTGTTATGCGGTTTGACCGATAAAGATCTTCGTAGAATATGTAGGAACCAATGTGAGCATCCAGGTTCTGCTATTGGTTATTGACCGGAGACGTGTCTCGATCATATCTACATAGTTCTCGAACCCGTAGGGTCCGCACGCTTAACGTCTGATGACGATTGGTATTATGAGTTTATGTGATATGTTGTACCGAAGATTGTTCGGAGTCACAAATGTGATCACGGACATGACTAGGAGTCTCGAAATGGTCGAGACATAAAGATTGATATATTGGACAACTATATTCGTACACCAGAAGTGTTCCGGAGAAGTTTCGAATAAAACTGGAGTGGCGGAAGGTTACCGGACCCCCCCCCCCCGGGGAACTAATGGGCCTCGATGGGCCCTAGTGGAGAAAGAGAGGGTCCGTCCAGGGCAGGCCGCGCACCCCTTCCCCTTGAGTCCGAATAGGACAAGGAAGGGGGGGGCACCCCACTTGCCTTCCCTCTCTCCCTCTCCTTCCTTCCCCCTCCCTTCCCTAAGTTGGAAACCTACTAGGAATAGGATTCCTCGTAGGAATCCTACTTGGGGCGCGCCCTACAGGGGCCGGCAAGCCTCCCCCTTGCTCCTTTATATATGGGGGTAGGGGGCACCCTAGAACACACAAGTTGACAATTGTTTTAGCCGTGTGCAGTGCCCCCCTCCACAGTTACACACCTCAGTCATATCGTCATAGTGCTTATGCGAAGCCCTGCGCCGGTAACTTCATCATCACCGTCACCATGCCGTCGTGCTGACAAAACTCTCCCTCGGTCGTATCAGTTGGATCGCGAAGACGTTCAACTACATCAACCGCGTTAACTAAATGCTTCTGCTTTCGGTCTATGAGGGTACATGGACACACTCTCCCCTCTCGTTGCTATGCATCACATAGATAGATCTTGCGTGATCGTAGGATTTTTTTTGAAATTACCATGTTCCCGAACAGTAGGTTGTTGGAACCTACCGCCAGGGCCGGCGGTGATAGGTCCCTTTGCCACATCACGGCCCGTTAACTGACAAAGTTTCGTCAACGAAACCTACCACTAGGCCGGGCGGTGGTAGGTTGTGTAAAGCTACCGCCAGGGCGTCCGGCGGTAGACAAAAGGGTCAAATCTCGAAAAAAATCAGACCAGGGTCAGATCCTGTTAAACTACCTAAAAAGGGTCAAAACACAAAATTTTGCCACCTGTGACTAGCCTGATGTGTGTTTGGTTGCCACCCTGAGACTTTTAGCCTAAGATATCTGCCTTTGGCAAGGTACGTGAGTAAGGCCTTGAAAATTGGAGGCCTGAAATTGTTAAAGATTCCATCCCTCCTGCCTGAGAAAAATCAAGGATTCTCTCTCATGTTTCCACCCCACTTTGACTTTTTCCTTTTCCTCACCAAACATTGCCTACAACTTTATGCACATAGGCACAATTTCAGGACCGCAACCAAACACAGCCTAGAATAATATGTGTGCTTGGCCAGGCAATTTTTGAAGCACTATCAGGCTACTCTCGGGCAGGGAATAATCCCAGGCATGTTGGTCAAGGTAGCAACTAAACAGTCCCAAAGATACTATTGGGACAAGATCTAGGACGCATGTCTGCTTAGCACGGGCAGGCGCCTAAATCTTTCCACTTACAAAATTTGTCCTAGTAACAGTGATTAAAACATTCCCTATTGTGATACAAGCGCCCTTTTGGAGCTGTAGTACTTTTATGTTTTTGTTTCTATCTAGTTATGTTTAGCTACTTTATGTAAAAATGCAAAACCTATTAGTGTTCTAGTGTTAATCGTCTAAGTAAAAAATATAGACTCCAAGAAGATTGACATAAATTGATGAATGGATGACTATATGCAAGTATGTTGCTGCAATTCTTTCTCTGTCCAAGTGTAGCACCACCACCGGTTACGTAGACAATCTTAGCCATCGCAGCTACTACCTTCGTTTGGGTTCATTGCCCCCCTTCGTATTTTGTGCATAATTTTGAACATAGATTTGACTAATAAAGTATATGTTGTAATACCTAGTGATCTAAAAGGTCTTATATTACTTATAAAAAGGGAGTATGTCACAAAACGTATATTGTTGGATTCATATTAGAAATAGCTTTTCAATGACACTATTTTTATGGTATATAACTTATATTTTGGTAGTTAAATCAAAGGTCAAAATTTGCTCAGAATACAAGGAGGGCTAATAAATCCGGACCAAGGTAGTATCTCCAACTACCTCAATAATTGGAACGTCAAAGTTCATAGTAGCTAGAAGCTAGAGCTACATCTTAATCCCTTGCAGCAAAACAACCACTAAACAGAAGGAGAATGTGCTCCTCACAGCTTCAAGCATATGAACTCCTTGTCTGTGCAACCAGTCTGCTACGAGGCCGATTGTAACCATGTGGATCAAACATATGGGTACTATGCCCATCGACATGTTGTGGAAGAGGCCGAAAGTATCAAATCACTCGCATAGAAATGAAGTTAAGCCGTAAAATAACTTATGTTGCCTTCCAAGCCTGGACAATCTATGCATACATGACCCGATTTCTAGACTTCGAACATATGCATGATCTATATCTATCAACTTTGTTGGAAATGGAATGAGGAGTATTGGAAGGTACCTATATTTATATATATTGAGCATTGCTGGAGTGAGTGTAGTGTTTAAATGCACTTGTTAGCTTATGCGAGTGCGGACTTCTTCAATTCTAGCACATTGTGGTAATATCTTCTATTTATGTTTTGATTTGCTCTATTCATATTTATGTTAGAGTTGTATCACCGTCCTGTCATAGGCTCATGTGCTTTTGATATGGTTGCCTGTGTATCAACCATGCATATTTCATCTAATGCGCACATTGTTACTAGTCGTTTTTCTATTACCTAACACCATCGCAATAACCCTCTATGCCGACGACCTGCGCCCGTCGGCATATGCCCGTCGACATCATCTCGTCAGTGTACTCTTGTCAGAACGTCGGCACAGAACGGCCGTCGGCATAGGCATCTATGCCGACGGCTTCCGTACGGCCATCGGCACAGAAAATCAGGAGACAGGAACTGACGGCGCCATCACCTCGACAGCCCAACCATAGGAGGGAACATGGCAGGGATAAGCCGACAGCTAGGCCGTCAGCATAGATGGAAATTTAAGTCGACGGTCTAGCCATCGGCTTATCCCTGCCACGTGGTGGTTCCTGGTTGTTCCTGGCAACGGGGTATGCCGACGGCCAGGTCGTCGGCATACCTCTGCCACGTGGCGGTCCCTGGTTTCTCCTGGGCATGACTATGCGAACGGCTATGTCGCTGGCATAGTTTTGTTTTTTTATATGCTCTGTTTTTGCATTTCCATTGAAATTGACAGCATTTAAAGACAGAAGTATGATAGAAACCATATATAGATAGAAATATGACAGATCATCATCTAAAGATCGTCAACATCATCATTGTTGAAACTTCATGAACATAAGTATGAGACACAAACATCATCATCATCATCTAGAGAACTCTAAGAAGTACGGAACATGGAAAGTATTGCAAGACATGGAACACATCATCAGCCAAGACTAGGACCATCTCCGTGAGCACCGACGACCAGCACCACTTTGCCAGATCAGAGTGACTAGGCTCTCTAAAGCAGGAGTCGAGCCACCAACACCGGTTTGAAAAACTGATGATCCACCAGTTTAGTGGCGTGCAAATCTCCTCGGTGTCACGACAAATGCTCATCCAGAAATTCCGGTTGTATGAGCATCTACAACGGGGTCTCTCAAACCCGTCTCAAAAGCCCGGGCAGGTCGTCCGGTCAGTGACAGGTCACATAAAATCGACCCAACCGGACTTCTCAAACTGCGGACAAACTCCTTGGCTGACCGGCACCCCTCATATCCAGCTCAAATATAGGGCGGATATGGGGCAGCTCGGGCACGCCCGAGTGCGCCCGCCTGACCGGCCCGACCCATCACGGACCCCACAAAAAACCCCAATCCGGGCAGCAAGCTAAAACCCTAGCTCACTCTCTCCCTCTCTCGCGCCGTCCACTCCTCTTCCTCTCCGGTTCCAATCCCATCCACCATGATGAGCAGCTCCGCATTGCGCTGGAGCGGTCCAAGGTGGAGACCGGCGGCAGCTCCGGATCTGGAGCGTCGAAGCACCTCCCGCGTTGGTGCAATGCGTATGCCAGAGCTGGACCCTCCTGGCCCACGCGCAGCGACGTCGATCAGCACAGTCCACTGATTCATCTCCAACGTATCTACTTTTGCTAACGCTTTTGCTCTTGTTTTGGACTCTAATTTGCATGATTTTTATTAAACTAACCCAGACTGATGTTGTTTTCAGCAGAACTGCTATGGTGCTATTTTTGTGCAGAAATAAAAGTTCTCGGAATGGAACATAACTTTTTTGGAGAATTTATATGGAATCAAAGAAAAATAATGGAGCCAAGAACCACTGGAGGGGGGCCCCTGGGTGAGCACAACCAACCAGGGCGCCCCCCTCCTGGCACACCCAGGTGGGTTGTGCCCACCTGGTGGCCCCGCTGACCCTATCTCCCATGCTATAAAATCCTATTATCGAAGAAAAAAATAGGGGAGGAAGAATTATCGCGTTTCACGAGATGGAGCCACCGCCACCTCCTATTATTCATCGGGAGGCCAGATTTGGAATCCGTTTGGGGCTCCGGAGTGGGGAATCTTCGATCTTCATCATCACCAACCCAGCTTCATCGCCAATTCCATGATGCTCCCTGATACGTCTCCAATGTATCTATAATTTTTGATTGTTCCATGCTATTATATTATCTATTTTGGATGTTTTATATGCATTTATATGCTATTTAGTATGATTTTTGGGACTACCCTATTAACGTAGAGCCCAGTGCCAATTTCTGTTTTTTCCTTGTTTTTGAGTATCAAAGAAAAGTAAAATCAAACGCAGTCCAATTGACCTGAAACTTCACTGAGATTATTTTTGGACTAGAAGAAGCACCTGAAGCAAAAGAGTTGGGCCAGAAGAGTCCCGAGTCATCCACGAGGGTGGAGGGAGCGCCCTACCCCCCTGGGCGCGCCCCCCTACCTCGTCGTTGACTCGGAGACCTTCCTGACTTGTTCCCGATGCCAACACCTCTTATATATATCCCCAAACTTCCAGAACAAAACCTATATTGGGAGTTCCGCCGCCGCAAAGCTCCAGAGCGATGAAAAACTTTTCAGGACCCTGTTTCGGCACCCTGTCAGAGGGGGGATCCAAAACTAGTGGCCATCTTCATCATCCCGGCGCTCTCCATGACCAGGATGGAGTAATTCACCCTCGGGGCTGAGGGTATGTACTAGTAGCAATGTGTTTGATATCTCTCTCTCTCGTGTTCTTGATGTGGCACTATCTTGATGTACCGTGAGCTTTGATATTATAGTTGGATTATATGATGTTTCTCCCCCTCTACCTTCTTGTAATGGATTGAGTTTTCCCTTTGAAATCATCTTATCGGATTGAGTCTTTAAGGATTTGAGAACACTTGATGTATGTTTTGCATGTGCTTATCTATAGTGACAATGGGATATCCACGTGATTTACTTCATGTATGTTTTGGTGATCAACTTGCGGGTTTAGTGACCTTGTGAACTTATGAATAGGGGTTGGCACACGTTTTCGTCTTGACTCTTCGGTAGAAACTTTGGGGCACTCTATGAGTTCTTTGTGTTGGTTTGAACAGATGAATCTGAGATTGTGTGATGCATATCGTATAATCATACCCGCGGATACTTGTGGTGACATTGGAGTATCTAGGTGACATTAGGGTTTTGGTTGATGTGTGTCTTAAGGTGTTATTTTACTATGAACTCTAGGGTTGTTTGTGACACTTATAGGAATAGCCCAATGGATTGATCAGAGAGAATAACTTCGAGGTGGTTTCGTACCATACAATAATCTATTCGTTTGTTCTCCGCTATTAGTGACTTTGGAGTGACTCTTTGTTGCATGTTGAGGGATTGTTACATGATCTAATTATGTTATTATTGTTGAGAGAACTTGTACTAGTTAAAGTATGAACCCTAGGCCTAGTTTCGAAGCATTGCAATACCGTTTTCGCTCATTTTTATCGCTTGCTACCTTACTGTTCTTATAATTTCAGATTACAGAAACCTATATATATCTACCATCCATATTGCACTTGTATCACCATCTCTTCGCCGAACTAGTGAACCTATACAGTTCACCATTTTATTGGGTGTGTTGGGGACACAAGAGTCTCTTTGTTATTTGGTTACAGGTTTGTTTGGGAGAGACCATCTTCAACCTATGCCTCCTACGGATTGATAAACCTTAGGTCATACACTTGAGGGAAATTTGCTACTGTCCTACAAAACTCCGCACTTCGAAAATCTTGAAGTTATGTTTTTTTACTTTCATATGCTAGTTGTTTCTTGTCCCCATAAATTGTTTGCTCACAAAATCCCTATGCAAAGGAAGTGGGTTAGAATTTAATGCGTTAGTCATATGCTTCATGATGCTCCCATTATGTTTCAATTCTTATCTTTCATGTGAGCATCATTGAAATCATCATGCCTAGCTAGAAAGGCATTAAAGAAAAATGCTTGTTGGGAGACAACCCAATATTTACCCCTACTGTTTTTGTGTATTCACATGATTAAGCTACTGTAGTAATCATGTTTTATATCTTTCGTTTCAATAAAGTGCCAAGTAAGACCTTTGGGATAGCTTACGGTGATAGTTGCGTGGATCCTGCTGAAAATCAGAAACTTTTGCGCACAGTAAATTAGTTTTAATAATTCACAGAAACGTGATTTTGATCTAATTCTTTTTGCTCCGTATTGGTACACAAATTTCTCATATTTTCCTAATTTGGGAGTTACAACAGTATTCGAGAGTTACAGATTACTGCAGACTGTTCTGTTTTTGACAGATTATGTTTTCTATGTGTTGTTTGCTTATTGTGATGAATCTATTAGTAGTATCGGAGGGTATGAACCATAGAAAAGTTGGAATATAGTATATATTACACCAATATGAATTTAGAATGAGTTCACAAGAGTACCTAAGTGGTGATTTATTTTCTTATACTAACGGAGCTTACGAGTTTTCTGCTGAGTTAGTCTGTTGTGAAGTTTTCAAGTTTTGGTTAAAGATTCGATGGACTATGGAATAAAGAGTGGCAAGAGCCTAAGCTTGGGGATTCCCAAGGCACCCCACGTTAATATTCAAGGACAACCAAGAGCCTAATCTTGGGGTCGTCTTCGTTCATCGGTAACTTTACTTGGAGCTATATTTTTATTCACTACACGATACATGTTTTGCTTGGAGCGTCATTTTATTTACTTTGCTTTGATTGTTGTTTGAATAATATCCCAAGATCTGAAACTTTTAAATGTTAGAGAGTCTTCACATAGTTGCATAATTATTCAACTACTCATTGATCTTCACTTATATCTTTTGGAGTAGTTGTTCGATTGCTCTAGTGTTTCAATTATATATTTTTAGAGCACGATGGTGGTTTTATTTTGAAGAAATAGATGAACTCTAATGCTGAAAATATATTATTTTGAGAGTCTTTATAACATCATGGTAATTTTCTTTGGTTATGAATTTAGTCCTAATATGATAGGCATCCAAGAGGGATATAATAAGAACTTTCACATAAAGTGCATCGATACTATGAGAAGTTTGATTCCTTAAGATTGTTTTGAGATATGAAGATGGTGATATTAGAGTCATGATAGTGGAGTAGTTGTGAATTTGATAGATACTTGTGTTAAAGTTTGTGATTCCTGTAGCATGCACGTATGGTGAACTGTTATGTGATGAAGTCGGAGAATGCTTTATTTATTTATTGTCATCCTTTGTGTGGAGGTCGGGATCGCGCAATGGTTAACTCCTACCAACCCTTCCCCTAGGAGTATGCGCGTAGTGCTTGGTTTCGATGACTAATAGATTTTTGTAATAAGTATGTGAGTTCTTTATGACTAATGTTGAGTCCATGGATTATACGCACTCTCATCCTTCCACCATTGCTAGCCTCTCTTGTGCCATGCAACTTTCGCCAGTACCATACACCCACCATATACCTTCCTCAAAACAGCCACCATACCTACCTATTATGGCATTTCCATAGCCATTCCGAGATATATTGACATGCAACTTTCCACCATTCCGTCTATTATGACACGTTTCGTCATTGTCATATTACTTTCCATGATCATGTAGTTGACATCATATTTGTGGCAAAGCCACCATTCATAATTCTTTCATACATGTCACTCTTGATTCATTGCACATCTCGGTACACCGCCAGAGGCTTTCATATAGAGTCATATTTTGTTCTAAGTATCGAGCTGTAATTCTTGAGTTGTAAGTAAATAAAAGTGTGATGATCATCATTAATAAAGCATTCTCACATGTGAGGAAATCAAAAAGAAAAGAGGCCAAAGAAGTCAGTCAAAAAAAGAAGCCAAAGAAGCCAATAAAAAGACAAAAAAATGATAGAAAAAGAGAGAAGGGGCAATGTTACTATCCTTTTTCCACACTTGTGCTTTAAAGTAGCACCATGATCTTCATGATAGAGAGTCTCCTATGTTGTCACTTTCATATAGTAGTGGGAATTTTTCATTATAGAACTTGGCTTGAAAATACCAACCATGGGCTTCCTCAAATGCCCTAGGTCTTCATGAGCAAGCAAGTTGGATGCACACCCACTTAGTTTCATGAGCAACCATGGGCTTCCATACACTTATAGCTCTAGTGCATCTGTTGCATGGCAATACCTACTCACTCACATTAATATCTATTGATGGGCATATCCATAGCCCGTTGATAAGACTAGTCTATGTGATACTATCTCCCTCTTTTTGTCTTCTCCACAACCACTATTCTATTCCTCCCATAGTGTTATGTTCATGGCTGACGCTCATGTATTGCGTGAATGTTGAAAAGGTTTGAGAATACTAAAGTATGAAACAATTGCTTGGCTCAAACCGGGGTTGTGCATGATTTAAATAGTTTGTGTGATAAAGATAGAGCATAGCCAAACTATATGATTTTGTAGGGATAACTTTCTTTGGCCATGATATTTTGAGAAGACTTAATTGCTTTGTTAGTATGCTTGAAGTATTATTATTCTTATGTCAATATTAAACTTTTGTTTTGAATCTTTCGGATTTGAACATTCATGCCACAATAAAGAGATATTACACTGATAAATATGTTAGGTAGCATTCCACATCAAAAATTCTGTTTTTATCATTTACCTACTCGAGGACGAGCAGGAATTAAGCTTGGGGATGCTTGATACGTCTCCAACATATCTATAATTTTTCATTGTTACATGCTATTATATTATTTGTTTTGGATGTTTTATATGCATTTATATGATGTTTTATATGATTTTGGGGACTAACCTGTTAACCTAGAGCGCAGTGCCAGTTTTTGTTTTTTCCTTATTTGTGAGTATCGCGGAAAAGGAATATCAAACATAGTCCAAGTGACCTGCAAATTCATGGAGATTATTTTTGGACTAGAAGAAGCCCCCAAAGCAAAAGATTTGGGCCAGAAGAGTCCCGAGTCATCCACGAGGGTGGAGGGCACGCCCTACCCCCCTAGGCGTGCCCCCTACCTCGTGGTTGACTCGGAGACCCCCCCTGACTTGTTCCCGACGCCAACACCTCTTATATATACCCAAACTTCCAGAACATAACCTAGATTGGGAGTTCCACCGCTGCAACCCACCAGAGCCATGAAAAACTAATCGGGACCCTGTTCTGGCACCCTGTCAGAGGGGGGATCCATCACTAGTGACCATCTTCATCGTCCTAGCGCTCTCCATGACGAGGAGGGAGTAGTTCACCCTCGGGGTTGAGGGTATGTACCAGTAGCTATGTGTTTGATCTCTCTGTATCGTGTTCTTGATGTGGAACGATCTTGATGTACCGCGAGCTTTGCTATCATAGTTGGATTATATGATGTTTCTCCCCCTCTACCTTCTTGTAATGGATTGAGTTTTCCCTTTGAAGTTATCTTATCGGATTGAGTCTTTAAGGATTTGAGAACACTTGATGTATGGCTTGCATGTGCGTATCTATGGTGACAATGGGATATTCACGTGATCTACTTGATGTATGTTTTGGTGATCAACTTGCGGGTTCAGTGACCTTGTGAACTTATGCATAGGGGTTGGCACACGTTTTCGTCTTGACTCTCTTGTAGAAACTTTGGGGCACTCTATGAGTTCTTTGTGTTGGTTTGAATAGATGAATCTGAGATTGTGTGACGCATATCGTATAATCATACCTGCGGGTACTTGTGGTGACATTGGAATATGTAGGTGACATTAGGGTTTTGGTTGATGTGTGTCTTAAGGTGTTATTTTACTACAAACTCTAGGGCTGTTTGTGACACTTATTAGAATAGCCCAATGGATTGATTGGAAAGAATAACTTTGAGGTGGTTTTGTACCCTACAATAATCTCTTCGTTTGTTCTCCACTAGTAGTGGCTTTGGAGTGACTCTTTGTTGCATGTTGAGGGATTGTTATATGATCTAACTATGTTATTATTGTTAAGAGAACTTGCAGTAGTGAAAATATGAACCCTCGGTCTTGTTTCCAAGCATTGCCATACCGTTTTCGCTCACTATTATCGCTTGCTACCTTGTTGTTTTTGTAATTTCAGATTGCAAAAACCTATATCTACTATCCATATTTCACTTGTATCACCATCTCTTCGCCGAACTGGTGCACCTATACAATTCACCATTGTATTGGGTGTGTTGGGGACACAAGAGACTCTTTGTTATTTGGTTGCAGGGTTGTTTGAGAGAGACCATCTTCATCCTACGCCTCCCACGGATTGGTAAACCTTAGGTCATCCACTTGAGGGAAATTTGCTACTGTCTTAACAAAACTCTGCACTTGGAGGCCCAACAACGTCTACAAGAGGAAGGTTGCATCGTAGACATCACTCCCCACCGAGAGTGAGTAATTCCTTCGTAGGCTCGCTGGTCAGTGAGGAGTTGGATGAGATTCATCATGTAATCGAGTTAGATAGTATCCCTTGTTGTACTGGTCGCCGTTGATCTCAAAGTTGACAGGTGGGAAGTGGCCTTCTGCAAGCCTTGCGAAGACTGGAGAACGCTGCAGCATGTTGGTATCATTGTGAGAACCTGCCATGCCGAAGAAAGAATGACATATCCAAAGATCATGCAAAGCCACCGCTTCTAATATGACAGTGCACGCTTTGACATGCCCCTTGTACTGGCCCTGCCAAGCAAATGGACAGTTCTTCCACTCCCAGTGCATACAATGTATGCTGCCAAGCATGCCTGGGAAGCCTCTAGCTGTGTTGGTCACCAACAATCTCTCTGTATCAGCGGTAGTTGGCTGCCTCAAGTACTTAGGGCCAAACACCTCAATCACAACCTGTTAGAACTTGTACATTGATATCAGACATGTTGTCTCACTTATACGCACACACTCATCCACCAGATCGCCTGGAATTACATATGCAAGCATGCGGATGGCCGCGGTGCATTTCTAGTAAGAGGAGAATCCAAGCTTGCCAAGGGCATCTGTCTTGCACTCAAAGTATGGGTCATGAGCAACCACTCCCTCTCAGATACGATTGAACACATGCCTTGCCATACGAAAAACGGCGACGGAATTTATCCAGCTTGATGTGCGGGGTGTTCACAAAATAATCGGCATAGAGCAGGGAGTGGCCTCTATCCCTATTGTGGTTCAGGTTGGGAGCACGGCCAGGGAGTGACCCCTGTATCGAGGAAGCTGTCGTTGAATGTGGTTGTGAACGACCAGTGCAGCCACCACAAGATCTTCATCATCCGACGAGGAATCGTCCGATGAACAAATGAAGTGGTGGAAGAAAAATTCATCTCCACTGTCCATACCTTTGTGGGCAAAGTGTCGAACACCTTGCGGTCGTGGTGGCAAAGAGGCCGCGATGATCACCTCGACGGAACAGGGGTGGTTGGCGGCCGGCTACTCGCCACTCTGGAGCACTCCTCCGAATCTGTCGTGGCCGCCGTGGTACGTCGCCGGTGGTCGTATACCCTCTGCCGCCTCCGATAAACAGACCTCCTCCGATCGACGGCCAAAACTACGGCGAAAGCGCCGGCGTGGTGGCGGCCATTACTACTAGGAAAACCCTAGCAGTAGCGCGAGTATTTTGCCTATCAGTACCGCGGGATGTCGCGCTACTGATAAGGCGCTACAACTAATATATAGCAGTAGTGTCGTGGAATTGTCACGTCAGATGTCCTAGCAAAAGGACTTAAATCGTGGATCCATCACAACTAGGAAGCTTGAAGGGGTTATTAGGACAAGAGACACAAGAGGTTTATACTAGTTCGGCCCCTTACAATGAAGGTAAGGCCTACGTCTAGTTGGGTTCGTATTGCTTGATGTTTCGATGACCAGGGAGCGAGATACGCTATGCCCGGTTCTCGATGAGTTGTTTTTTTACCCTAAGCCGCAAGCGGGTCGTCCCCTTATATACACGGGTGGACGCCCTGCAGCCTACAGAGTCCCGGCCGGCTCATAGACAGTGTCCGACTCGGTGACTAGTTAAGTCTACCTTATGTTACAAGTCATATTATCATGACGGTTTACCACTATGGGCCTTAAGCCTCTTGCGGGGTTTAGACCCTTTACTGAACCGCCATCTTCATGCTTGGTCTTGGGCTTCTTTCTGATGAGTCTTCTTTGCGTAACCCGGCCCCTCCTGGCCGGCTTACAAATAGTTATATCCCCAACATTAGGCCCCAGATTGATTTGAACCGGTTCATGTCAATCTTAAAATACCTTAAGAAATAAGCCTTCGGTCTTCTGTCTGTGCAAAAGGGTTTAACCCGCCATGACATCATCTTCTAGATCCACTTTAACCCGCCGTGATGTCATCTCCAATTAAATCCTTATTTTATCCTGCTATATCTTCAATTGATCTTTGCCTTTAATGATTGTCCGGAAACCCGAGGCGTCAGGGTCATTGGATAATAATATCCAATCTCCTCGTTTCTTGCACCGTCCCGGTCGGCCCTTCCCTATAAATAGGTTCGACCTAGGTCATCTCCATTTTCTTCCTCAGTCGTTCATCTTCTTCCTCTCGCTGTCCCTCTGCCGCTCGAGTTCCGCCGCCGCCGCCATCGCAGATATCCTCGTCTTCGCCAACTCAGGCCGCTGCATCAACCTGTTTTGACCAGAAAAATGCGACGATCCTCCGCAGCAACTCTGCATTTGTAAGTTTCCTCTTTCTTGTTCCTCAGATCCGCATTAGGAACTTCGAGTTCTTCGGTGCTCTTCACTGTTCGTCAGGAACCCCTTATGGATTTCATCGCCACCACCGTTTCTTGATCTTTAAGATGGTATAAAACTGATGCGGTAGCTGTTTCACACCCATTTCGAATGCAAATAGATCCCTTTCCGTCACACAGAGGCTCCGTTCGAGCCCTTGAGCTTCATCTGTGCCAGTCCTAGGTCTAGAAATTTTTCTTTTCAGAACAGCCATTTGATCCAAAATAATAGTCGCAACTTGTGAAACCTGTTTGTTCCACCTTTAAATGCAAAACTGCCTCTGCCCTTGCGACTTAAGAAAATTTAACTGCCTTTGATACCTGTAGCGGCTTAAATATCACTGCATGGTTACCCATATATCATTAGGCCCCTAATTAAGCCGCCATCTTGAATAAGCTTAAAATGTTTTCCTCCGGGTTAACTCTAAACCGGAACCTCTTATTTTGTCTCAGGCTTCAATTTACATAATGGCACCCAAGGCTCCCAAAGGTCCCGTGACCTGCAACTGGGTCAAATCCACTGTTACAGAGAGCACTTTGTCTGATTTTGTGAAATCTGGCCATTTGCCCAAAACGAAGGAGATCATGTCTTATCGTGCTCCTAACCCGTCAGAGGAGAAGGCTCAACCCAAAAAGGGGGAGGTAACCGTGTTTACTAATCACATGAACCGGGGCTTCGCTCCACCCGGTTCAAAATTCTTCAGGGATGTTTTGCATTTGTTTGACCTCAGACCTCAAGACATCGGGCCCAATTCCGTGTCAAACATTTGCAATTTCCAAGTATTCTGCGAAGTGTATCTTGGAGAAGAGCCCAATATACTTTTATTCAGAGAGTTGTTCTATTTAAACCAGCAGAATGAACATGCCAATGGGCCCAGTCTTGAACTCGGTGGCATCTCGATTCAGCGGTGGAGAGACTGCCTCTTTCCTTATGCTGAACTGCCGAGTCACCCAAAGGATTAGAATCGGACGTGGTTCTACTGCCAGGACACTTCTCCGGCTGAGGAAAATTCTCTGCCTGGCTTCCGCGCCCTGCGCCTTGAGTCCAACCACCCGCTGCCGGATAAACTGACTGATGTTGAACGTCTGCCACTTGCTCCCACCATTAGAAAAATCAAAGCTCTTTTGGGAAATGGCTTGGACGGCATTGACCTGGTCCGAGTCTGGGTTACTTGGCGAGTGCTTCCGTTAAGCCGCCGCCCCGGCTTAATGTGCACTTACTCCATCGAGAAGGATGACCCATTGCATCATAGCCCCGATGACTTACCAGAAGATGTGGTGGAGGCCATGATCCAATCGTTGTTGAAAGAAGGCATAGTGATTACAATGCTTTTGGCTTACTTCCCTTCTGCAAGAAGAACCCGGCCCCTACTATGAGTCATTAACCCCAATGAATACTCTTTACTATATTACGTCTTGCTTTTACTCATAACCCCTTATTATTTTTCACAGGCCGATGACAACTTCTGGAAGGTCAAATATAACCATGAGGCGGCCAAACAAGCCAGAGCAGCAAAAAGAGCTGAAAGGAAAGCCGCCAAAACAGGAACTTCAAGGAAGAAGAAACCAAGTGCTTCGGATTTATTCAAATTGGATGACACTTCTGATGATGAAGAAGAGGTAATCCTTAACTCTCCTAACTCTTTTGTCATTATTTTATTGACATTCTATCCTTTCAGGAGGATACGGGGAACAGCCAACCAATTGACAAAGAGGTAACTATAATCTCCTCCGACTCAGAGCCTTTGCCAAAGCAAAAAATCCGAAGGGTGACCGGGAAAGTAAGATTTTCTCATCCTCTAGCTTATCAAGATCCTCAATTTCTTTTGAAGCAACAACAGTTTGAAAGCTGGAGGCAGACCCGGAACAGCAAGGATGTAGAGCTCTCCTCTGGCTTACCGGATATAACCAGAAAGCGTCGGACTGAGGTTATCTCCGATTTACGGTCTGTTTTACCTTTGGCGGGTTTAATTCGCCAACCTCTCAATTCATCTGACTCCAGTTATCAGGATACCTCTCCTTCCTCCGGCGAGTCTATGCAGTCTAACATGCCGGCTTTCAAAACTGCCCCCGGGTAATGTAATTTTGTTTACCTTATGTTTTACATTACCCATGCCTTTTTACTCATCCTTCTGCCTTTGTCCACAGCGTGCAAGTGGAGCCCAATAAGAGGGCAAAAAAGAATAAGCTGTCCCGAGACCCGGCCGTGACTGAACCGGAGCTTGGCACGACTGCTCCTGATAGTTCTACCCATCAGCCGCCGCCTGAACCAGCATATGACATTCCAGCACCAACCTCTGATCCACCCGCCGAAGACACTCTCAACAGCTCTGATAACCCGGAAGCTCCTAGCCCAGTCAAGACAATTGATCCGGACATTGAGATTCTGAAGACTCACTTTGTTGAGCCAGGGCGACCCACTGTCCTTGCCAAGTGCTCTGCTAAGGAGGAACTTCTGGAACACCGAAAGGCCAAACTAGATATTGCTGACTATACTCATTTAAGTATTGGAGATATAGTCTCTGGCTATCTCAATAAAGTGCATAGCAATGGTGACCTGGAAATTGGCATGGTGAAGCAAATACAACAAAAATCTGAGGTGCGACTTATGCTACTATTCCGAATCATACTTACTGTATCAGCCCCCAAGTCTATTGCTTATGAATAAATCTGCTGTAGACTTAAAAAACTGCTTAACACTGATTTATCCGATTTTGGAAAGAAGATATTTAACCCGGTTGTAACATGATACTTTAAACTTGCGATACACATTAGCCCCCAAGTGTCAAGCATCTTTGCTTGCAAAGTGCTTGAGACTTAATTTCCATGAGCTGGCATTGTAAGTTAAAATTCTTAAGCACACATTAGCCCCCAAGTGTCAAGTATCTTTGCTTGCCAAGTGCTTGGGACTTAATTTTATCTTACCATGACTCTGATTATAACCTGGCATTAAATGCAGGCCAGCATAAGTCAATTTGAGTCGGAGATGGCTGACCTGAAGAGCCGCTTGTCCGCTCAAGAACTTGAAATTCAAAAGGGCAACTCCAAATTTGAATTCAGTGTCTCTTAACAAGAGAAGCTGAAGAAGAATTTTGAGGCAGAGAGGAAAATCTGGGCTGATGAAAAGAGTTCACTGGTGACCCGGGCTGAGACGGCAGAGGCATTACTTGCAGAAGCAACAATGGAGCTGTCCGGCTTAAAACACCAGATATCTCAAATGGTCTCATCAAACTTTGGTAAGTTACCCATATAGACTTTAAACCTTGCAAACCTCCTTTCAATGATTACTTCAATTGTCAGCTCCGGCTCACCTTATGTTTTAATAACGCAGGACCTAGGAGCACAAACCTCAAACAGAACATGTTGATCAAGTTGAAGGCGGTTTATACTCTTGTGGAACAGCTCTATACCGGGTCACAACGTGCTCTGGCCATTGTAGCTTTATCAGATGACGTTCCTTACCTCCTACAAGACGTGCTGAAACGGCTTACCTCACTACCTCAATGGGTCCAAGATCTAAGGCGGGCATCCACTAGAGCCGGGGTCGTAGCTGCGTTGAGCCGGGCTAAAGCATGGATTCTGGAACTAGACCTGGCCAACCTCGCTCTTGGATACCCGAGTCTGAAAGAAGATGGGACTGTATTTGATGAACATGATTTCACCGCCTGTGTCAAAGATATACGCCCCGTGGCTACTCTCATTGGGAACGATATGGACCTTACCAAGTATTAGCCGGGCTATGATAGCAAGAACCGGAGAATCCCAACACCTCCCTATGATGAAGTCAGCCTGATCCCTCCAACTCGTCAGCATACCTTTGCCCCTGAAGTGGACCCAGCCGACTTAATAGATGATGAAGCCGAGTTTGAAGCCTTGAGCGGCATTGACTGGGCCTCGTGAACTTTCCAGGACAAAGCAGCTGACGGAGAAGCGGAGAAGGATAACCCTGAGCATTCAAGCCCACCAAAGGAGTGAACCGCCAGGAGTTTATGACTTTGCAAAACAATGCTTCATTATTCAGACTCGGGGAGTCTTGTAATAGGGTAGAAAAAACCTCTCAATTTTGTCATGCCTTCGCGCATGTTTATGGCCCTTAATACTTTCGTAAGCTGCCATCGCTATATACTTCCAGCTTTATATTGATCTTTTAGCTCCTTGATGTCAAATTTGCTTGCCTTATCCTGTATATAAAACAAGCAAAAAATTCCCTGCGATCCCTTTGATGAGCTCGTCATGCGGGTAAATTCAACTCCTAAAGGTTGGAACATATAATGTTCACATGTCACTTAATAACCTGGGGTGATCAATATTAAGCCGGAAGAACAAAAAACCATCTCATAGTGCTTTTAAGAAGGTCTCAAGATAGTCAAGTAATTATATTTATGAAATATAATGGATAATAACAACATTCAAAAGGCTTTTGATTCGAATACGATCAGTAAACCGTTCCAAAGGGGATAAGCTAAGATTCGGATACGATCAAGTGGGTATCGACAGCTATGTTCTCTTTGGTTCGAATACGACCTATGTTTGAACAGAAAGCCCCCAAGTGACCATAAGAGTTGTTTAATGACGCTGATTCGAATACGATCCACATCAGACCCAAAGGGGTTAAGCTATGATTCAAATATGATCAAGAAGCCCCCAAGTGGGTTTGGCAGTATGCCGATCAAGTGGGTATCGACAGCTATGTTCTCTTTGGCTCGAATACGACCTATGTTTGAACAGGAAGCCCCCAAGTGATCATGGCTTGATTCAGATATGATCATAAGCCGGACCAAAGGGAAAGCCAGATTCGGCTATGATCCGCTCCCTGTTGGTTGTTTCCACCATCTGATAAAAAAGACATATAGACCTTTGAGGGTAAAAAAGGACAGAGGTCCTGCTTTATTGCTTTATATAATATATACATCGTCAAAATATATACATCTTGAGAGCCGGTGGCTCAAGTATAGTAAGGCCGAACATGGGCGATATTCCACGGCCATCGGGTCTCCTCCTCCGACTTACGTGAGTCTTTGTGCTCTCGAATATCGATGAGGTAGTATGACCCATTGTTCAGATTCTTGCTGACCACAAAGGGTCCTTCCCAAGGAGGGGATAGCTTGTGCATATCAGACTGATCCTGGATGAGCCGGAGCACTAAGTCACCTTCCTGAAAGGTTCTGCTTCTAACCAGCCGGCTGTGATAGCGATGAAGGTCTTGCTGGTAAATTGCCGAGCAGGCTATTGCCAAGTCTCGCTCCTCATCTAACAAGTCAAGTGCATCCTGACGAGCTTTTTCGTTATCAGCCTCAACGTAAGCCGCCACGCGGCGTGAGTCGTGTCGGATGTCACTTGGCAGGACTACCTCTGCTCCATAGACCATGAAAAAAGGTGTATAACCCGTGGATCTGTTAGGTGTAGTGTTGATGCTCCACAGTACAGAGGGTAACTCCTCCACCCAACAACCCGGAGTCCGCTGTAAGGGGACCAAGAGCCGTGGTTTGATACCCTTCAGGATCTCCTGATTAGCTCTTTCTGCTTGACCATTGGATTGAGGATGAGCAACAGTCGAAACATCAAGCCGGATATGTTCTCGTTGACAGAACTCTTCCATGGCACCCCTGGAGAGATTAGTGCCATCATCAGTTATGATGCTGTGTGGAAAACCAAAATGAAAGATCACCTTTTTAATGAACTGAACCGTTGTGGCTGCATCACACTTACTGACCGGCTCTGCCTCAACCCACTTTGTAAACTTATCCACTGCCACTAGGAGGTGTGTCTTTTTATCCTTAGACCTCTTGAAAGGTCCAACCATGTCAAGCCCCCAGACTGCGAACGGCCAAGTAATTGAAATCATCCTCAACTCTTGAGCCAGCACATGAGCTCGTCGTGAGAATTTTTTACATCCGTCACATTTGCTGACTAGATCCTCTGCATCAGCACGAGCCGTCAGCCAATAGAAACCATGACGAAAAGCCTTGGCCACAAGAGATTTTGAGCCGGCATGATGACCACAATCTCCTTCATGGATCTCACGAAGTATCTCTTGACCCTCCGCAGGCGACACACAACGTTGGAATTCCCCCGTGACACTGAGGTGATGTAACTCGCCATTAACAATCGTCATAGATTTGGACCGCCTGACGATTTGTCTCGCCAAGGTCTCATCCTCAGGCAACTCTCCCCGGGTCATATAGTCCAAATATGGCAATGTCCAATCCGGGATGACGTGAAGCGCAGCCACCAGCTGTGCCTCCGGTCTGGCACTGCTAGTTCTTCCTCTGTAGGTACCTTGACAGAAGGATTATGCAAAATGTCAAGAAAGGTGTTAGGCGGCACCTGCTTACGCTGAGATCCCAACCGGCTTGATGCATCAGCCGCCTCATTCTTCCTTCGATCAATGTGCTCTACTTGATAACCTTTGAAGTGCCCAGCCACATCATCTACTTCACGACGGTAAGCCGCCATAAGGGGATCCTTGGAGTCCCACTTGCCTGACACCTGTTGAGCCACGAGATCTGAGTCGCCCAAGCACCTTACCCGGCTCAAATTCATCTCTTTGGCCATCCGGAGACCATGGAACAAGGCCTCGTACTCAGCTGCATTGTTAGTATAGGGAAACATGAGCCGGAGCACATAACGAAATTTGTCACCTCGAGGGGAAGTTAAAACAAGTCCAGCCCCTGAGCCTTCTAACTGCCTGGACCCATCAAAGTGAATAGTCCATTATGTGTTATCTGGCTTCTCCTCAGGTGCCTGCAACTCTGTCCAATCATTGATAAAGTCCACCAAGGCTTGAGATTTAATGGCAGTACGGGGCATATACTTCAAACAGTAGGGCCCAAGCTCAATAGCCTACTTGGCGATTCGTCCTGTGGCCTCCCTGTTCTGAATGATGTCTCCCAAAGGGGCAGACTTACCACCATTATAGGATGACTTTGGAAGTACTGCTTCAGCTTCCAGTTTGCCATGAACACGCCATAAACAAGTTTCTGCCAATGTGGGTATCTTTGTTTAGACTCAATAAGCACCTCGCTGATGTAGTAAACCGGCCGTTGAATCGGATGCTCCTTGCCTGCCTCCTTATGCTCCACCACGATGGCGACACTGGCGGCTCGTGAGTTAGCAGCCACATATAACAGCAATGGTTCTTTATCAATGGGAGCCGCAAGGACCGGTGGCTCAGACAACTGTCTCTTTAAATCTTCAAAGGCCGTGCTAGTAGCATCACTCCAGACAAAGGTGTCTGTTTTCTTCATCATATGACATAGCGGTAGGGCCTTCTCACCTAACCGGCTTATGAACCGGCTTAAAGCAGCAACACGACCCGCTAGTCGCTGAACATCATTGATGCATGCCGGTTTAGCCAGAGAGGTAATTGCCTTGATCTTCTCCGGAATAGCTTCAATGCCTCTGTTTGAAACCAAGAAACCCAAGAGCTTACCTGCAGGTACACCAAATACACACTTTTCCGGGTTAAGCATCATTTTATAAACCCGGAGATTATCAAAGGTCTCTTTCAGGTCAGATATCAAGGTTTTCTTCTCTCTGGACTTCACCACAATATCATCCACATAAGTATGAACATTGTTCCCAATTTGATCGTGGAGACACTTCTGCACACATTACAGATAAGTCGCCTGAGCACTCTTGAGCCCAAATGGCATAGATACATAACAGAACACTCCAAACGGAGTGATGAAAGCCGTCTTCTCCTGGTCCTTAACTACCATCTTGATCTGATGATAACCAGAGTAAGCATCCAAAAAGCTTAAACGCTCACAACCCGCCGTAGCATCAATGATTTGATCAATACGAGGGAGAGCAAAGGGATCAGCCAGACAAGCCTTATTTAAGTCCGTGTAATCCACACACATCCGCCAGGTGCCGTTCTTCTTGAGCACGAGCACCGGGTTAGCCAACCACTCCGGGTGAAAAACTTCAACAATAAACCCAGCTGCTAAGAGCCGTACAACTTCCTCTCTAATAGCTTTCCGCCTCTCTTCATTGAACCGTCGAAGAAACTGCCTGACCGGCTTATACTTCGAATCAATATTGAGAGTGTGCTCAGCGAGTTCTCGGTACACCTGGCATGTCAGAAGGTTTCCATGCAAAGATGTCCCGGTTCTCATGAATGAACTCGATGAGCGCGCTTTCCTATTTAGGATCCAAATTGGCACTGATGCTGAACTGCTTAGATGAATCACCCAGATTGAAATCCACAAGCTTGGTTTCAGCAGCCGACTTAAACTTCATCGCCGGGTCATGCTCGGTGGTTGGCTTCTTTAGAGAGGTCATATCTGCCGGGTCAACGTTGTTTTGATAAAACTTCATTTCCTCTGCTGCACAAACAGACTCAGCATAAGCCGCGTTGCCCTCCTCACATTCCAGGGCTACCTTTCGACTTCCATGCACGGTGATGGGACCCTTGTGACCCGGCATTTTAAGCTGCAGGTAAACATAGCACGGCCATGCCATGAACTTGGCATAAGCCGGCCATCCGAACAGAGCATGATATGGACTCCTGATTTTGACCACCTCAAAAGTTAGTTTTTCAGCTCTGGAGTCATACTCATCTCCAAAAGCCACTTCCAGTACAATCTTGCCAACTGGGTACGCCGACTTACCAGGGACCACTCCATGAAAAACAGTGTTGGACGTCTTCAAATTCTTACCAGTTAACCCCATGCGTTGAAAGGTCTAATAATATAGGATATTGATGCTTCTACGCCCGTCCATGAGTACCTTAGTGAATTTATATCCACCAACCTGAGGGGCGACCACCAAGGCTAACTGACCTGGATTATCAACCCTGATGGGGTTATCTTCTCTGCTCCACACAATGGGCTGTTCTGACCACCTCAAATAATGGGGAACCGCCGGCTCAATAGAATTTACAGCCCTCTTATGAACCTTCTGGTCACGTTTGCACAAGCTAGTGGTAAACACGTGATACTGCCCACTATTCAGCTGCTTCGGATGGCTTTGATAACCCGACTGCTGCTGCTGTTGTTCCCCTTGTCCAGATTGCTGCTGATTAGAACCGCCCTGATGTCCCTGAAAGCCGGAACTTGAACCGCCACCAGGGCCATGAAAACCGCCAGCTCCTGAGCTACCGCCCGACCCATGATTGCCATCAAATGTGTTGGAATTCTTAAAAGCCTTCATGATCGCACATTCTTTCCATAAGTGGGTGGCGGGTCGTTCCCGAGTGTCGTGTCTCGGGCACGGCTCATTGAGTACTCAAGAGATGGGCCTGATCCGCCAGATCGGGGGGGAGGGTCTGCCCTTGCGCCTCTGATTGTTACCCTGTACATTAGTGTTGGCTACAAACTCCGGGTTACCCTCAGCCTTACGCTGGTTGCCTCCTTGATTCATTGGGTTATGTTGTTGTCCCTTTCCTTTGTCGTTCTTCTTTCCCTCCCCTGTCTTTTCCTCATCAGACGCAGGATCCTTAGTACTATCAGAGTCGGCATAGTTGACTAAAGCTGCCATCAGCGTACCCATATCGTTGCAATCACGCTTAAGGCGGCCCAGTTTCTGTCTCAGCAGCTCAAAGCGGCAATTCTTCTCCAACATGAGGACTGCAGAGCCGGCATCCATCTTGTCATACGAATGTATTATCTCCTTGACCCGGCGTACCCAATGAGTTGTGGATTCCCCCTCCTCCTTCTTACAATTTGTCAGGTCCACAATTGACATAGATTGCTTGCAGGTGTCCTTGAAATTCTGGATGAAACGGGCCTTTAGCTCTGCCCACGAACCAATGGAATTGGGTGGCAAACCCTTTAACCAAGACCGGGCCGTTCCATGTAACATCATGGTGAAATATTTAGCCATTGTTGCGTCGCTGACCTCCAACAACTCCATGGCCATCTCATAACTTTCGATCCATGCTCCAGGCTGTAAATCGGCCGTGTAATTCGGCACCTTTCGAGGTCCCTTGAAGTCCTTGGGTAGGCGTACATTTCGCAGAGCCGGCACCAAACAAGGAACACTGCCTGTTCTAGTAGCCACTCCCGTCTCAACGGAAGTCATCGGATACTCTAGGAGGTCTTGATGAGCCGTCTGTTGAGCCTCTAGCTGAGCCGCCCGCTCGTTCTCCTGACGTACCTGATCTTGTACCGGGTTATAGCCATCGGGCTAGTTCCGGCGCTGGGCGTTGCTTGACAAAGCTTCTGGCTCCATGTGCCTGCTGTAACTTGGACTCCGACTTTGACGAGGTGGTGCTAACCAAGGCGGAGGAGTTGAGTGAATCCTGTCCCGACTATAAGAATAAGTCTCTTGCTGAGCCAGGGCCGTCTGGACAAGTTCTTTGATCCTCCGGGTCTCCACCGTTGTCGGATCATCACCGTCCACTGGGAGAGCCGCCAAACGCGCTGATGCTGCGATTAAGTTCTCCATGGGGTTGGAAAAGTGACCCGGCGGTATCGGTACGTAACGGGGCGGCGCCATGTTCCCATGAGGAGGTGCCATCTCCTGAGGCTTAGCCGGTCCTCCTGTTCAGGCTGTCATAAACTGATTTGCATCTGGCGGGTTACTTGGGCCGGCTCCGGGTGTAGCAAAAAGAATCCGAGGGTCGTAAGTCGGCGGCAAACGGGATTGAGTTTTCTGGTGCCTCCTTCTCATCACCTCATTAGATGCGTTCAGGCTCATCGTAAGCTGAAAAGCCTCTGACTGGAGCTGCTGCGCCCGTGCATCCAAAGCCGCCCGTTCCGTGGCTAACCTGGCGTCCTCAGCTGCTAAGGCCTCCTTGGCCCAAGCTATTTCCTCGCGCACCCGTGCCACCTCCGCATCATGCTCATCTTTATTTTCAGGAATAACCGTGGCGGTTAACAGGGCCGTAAGCTTATCCATGAGATCTATCAGCACTTGAGCTGGCGAGCGCACAGGGCCTCCTACCCCGGCCTCTCCTATTCCGGACATTATTGCAACAGCGGTTGTTGAATTTTGGCCGGGTTGAGTCCCAGCCATGAAGACTCCTGCCCAGCTTGGCGGCTCATAGGAGTACGAAATACTAGAGCCATCGGAACAGCCCCCAAGCACGCCATCTTGCACTTGATACAGCGAATCTGTTGAACCGGCGGACGAATCACCGTCGGAGAGGACGGCCGTCTCACCATCACCTTCAGAAAGTTCTTCTCCGTGGACGCAGCCCACAAAGACATGCTTCATGCCGGGTTGAACACGGGTGGGGCTCGCACGCTGAGCCGTCTCGACGTGGTCGGTGCAGTTGTCCGGCTCAGAGCCCGGCTCACCAATCCGGCCGATGAAGATGTGGATTCCGCCGAAGGGGACCCGGTACCCGTACTCAATTGAGCTGGCGTCGGGGCCGCAGCCTTCATGGTCGATGTAGATCTTGCCGCACTGACTCTTGGTCATCCGGCCCACTTCGTATCCCTTGAGCCCTTCGAAGTTGCCCTTCAAGAACTCAAATCCACCGTGCGCTAGCCCCACAGTGGGCGCCAACTGTCATGGAATTGTTACGTCAGATATCCTAGCAAAATGACTTAATCGTGGAGCCATCGCAACTAGGAAGCTTGAAGGGGTTATTAGGACAAGAGACACGAGAGGTTTATACTAGTTCGGCCCCTTACAATGAAGGTAAGGCCTATGTCTAGTTGGGTTGGTATTGCTTGATGTTTCGATGACCAGGGAGCGAGATACGCTATGCCCTGTTCTTGATGAGTTGTTTTTTACCCTAAGCCGCCAGGGGTCGTCCCCTTATATACACGGGTGGACGCCCTGCGGCCTACAGAGTCCCAACCAGCTCATAGATAGTGTCCGGCTCGGTGACTAGTTAAGTCTACCTTATGTTGCAACTCATATTATCATGGCGGTTTACCACTATGGGCCTTAAGCCTCTTGCGGGCTTTAGACCCTTTATTGAACTGCCATCTTCATGCTTGGTCTTGGGCTTCATTCTGATGAGTCGTCTTTGCGTAACCCGGCCCCTCCTGGGCGGCTTACAAATAGTTATATCCCCAACAAGTAGCGCGTGTAATCCCACGCTACTGCTATACATGGCTAACAGTAGCGTGCTTTAGTGCAGAGCGCTACTGCTAATATCTGCAGCGCTTTTTAGCAGGAAGCGCTACTGGTAAGGGAGCGCTACTGCTAACTTTATTCCCCTCGCTACTGCTAGTTTTATAAGTTTCTGTTTTTTGTCTGCATATTTGTTTTGCATTTGAATAGGCTTTATACAATAATCTTTAGCATATCATACACATACAAATGTAATCATAGCATATACATACAAATAGTCTCATCAAATCATGTCATCATCATAATCATCATCCAACACAAATTGGTCTCTTGTCATCATCTCCAAAATGGCGATACAAGTCTCGATTACTTGCAACTACATCGCCATCCATCTAAACAATGATATACGCGAGAAGATCTATCACTATGAGTGAGAGCGGAACTATGCAGTACATGAGTTCGTATCCCTCTCTCGCATTAGCGTGAACCTAAACTAACTACTGGTTGTCGCTCGAAAAATGGAAACCGGTACACCTGGGCCTGACAAGCTCCGGCCACTCGTCGTATACTCCTGGCGTAACACTTCTTCGCCATTGATGATCTATGCACCTGCATCGTCACATGAGTCGGTGATATGCAACATATATAGTTGAGAAACAGAAAGAGACAGACTTGGCAAAAATAGAAGCAACATATCATAAGCATAAATAACAAAGTTCATTGTACCCAAAATGCCCTAACTAGTGTGATCTTTGCTAGTCGAGGAGGATGGTTTAATTACATCACAAATAAAGTTTCGTCATGCATAACTCAAAGTTTTGTCATACAGAAAGTATGGACTAAATGGACACATTGTCATATATCGACAATCACTCCAACATGTCGTGCCATCCATCCAAGTCAGGGAGATAGTCCCCGAGCTTAGTGAAAGCTTCAGGTCGAGACGTTGAGCGGCTATGCGTCTTCGGACGTCCTCCCGCGACATTTGTCCTTCTTCGTGGAACATCCCTGTTTTTTCGACGACCTCCTTCATGATGATTTGGGCAAGTTTGTGCTGGATGTGATAGAACTCAGCTCGAAGTCGATGATCCTCGATATCTCCTAAGTTCTTTGGCCATTGTAGAATATGGGCATCGCGGATCTAGGTAACATTGCGAAGGTTCTAGTGATCTCGTCTGTACTCCAGCATGTGGTGTAGGACATAGAATCCATCATTAAGAGAATCACCCGGTTGATGGATGCAGTAGAAGTCGGTCTTATAGCCAAAGGCGGGCCTGACGTCCCTTTTCTTCTTTTCATTGACCTCTCCATCCCGTGTGCCGTAGTAAAACATAGCACTGTCGAGAACAGACTTGATGTGGGTGTAATCCTTTTTGTTAATGTTCTTCAATGAGTCCAAGTAAAGAGCGTGGGAGAATCGGGGGGTAGAGGATGATGAGGACGACGCGCCCGCCGCTGCGCAAAAATAAGTACACCTCAAATTAATTAGCCTCCACCGTGCAAATGAATGATTGAAATCGAAGGGAAGGATATCCGCGCGGATGACTTACAGGGCATGATAAGGCACGAGAATCGCCTCCTTGTCCTTATTGGCGAGCATGAAATTGGTGATGTATTCCCTCGTGTATTGACGGTGCTCTGCGCAGACTCCCAAGAAGCCCTCGTGCATGAAGTACGGGTCAGCGACACAGATATGAGGTATCTGCTCAACACCGATGAGGTAGTTCATGTGCAAGGCATAAAGGCGGACAAACGTAAAATCCAGCTTCTTCAAGTGAAACATGTCGAAGATGTAATCAAATCGAAGGAAGAACTTCTCCGTGGGGAATGTGTCGACATACGACAATTGCAGCGGCACGTTAACCACATAGAGTGGGTATCCTGGATTTTTCGAGGCGATGAGGCCTTTCTCTATCCGCGGCACATCGTCATGAAGTCTCCTTATATCGCCAAATCTGGCCTCTAGCGCTGCTTTAGGTAGGATTGGTTCACCGGGGATATGCCCTTTTGCCGCACTGGGGATATCTATACGGTCTTGAACCCGAGGCTGCTGAGGCAGCTGGATCATAGAAGCAGCTTTGTTGCCTTTCCTCGGTCTCTTCCTAGGCTTCTTTGCTACCGGAAGGTCGTCTATAATATGTTCAGACTCCAGAGGTGGCAATTCAGGCAACGACTCATGATGCTCAAACCCTAAGTAGGCGCCAGTATTGAAATACTGTTGAGTGTCATCGTCAACCTCATCCTCATCTACGGCAAGATCACCAGTGACTAATGGAGCCTCTTCCCACTACTAGGGAAAACCTTATACACAGAACTTTATCAATAGCGCTTGTTAAAATAGGGCGCTATGCTACTTAGCAGTAGCGCATTGACTAAAAGGGCGGTACTTTTATCCTGTTAGCAGTAGCGCGGCAGGATCAAAATGCGCTAGTACTATAATTGCGACACCGTTTCCGACGTGTTGGGAATAGCAGTAGCGCCCTTCCAAAAACCGCGCTAGTACTATGGATTTTAGCAGCAGCGCGTTTTCTGTCCCCACGCTACTGTTAAATCTATTTTCACCTAACCCCCTGCGCAGGCTTCCCTCTCCTCTGCTTCCTCCCTCAATTCCCCACTCTCTCTCCCTCATCACCTCCGCTGGAGCCCCTGCCCTCGCCCTCGCCAGAGGCCCTGCCCTCGCTCTCCGCCGGAGTCTGCCCCTCGACGTCGTCGCGCGCCTGTGCTTCCTCCTCCTCGACCTCGACCTTGCCGGAGACCCTGCCCTCGCTATCCGCCGCCGTCTCTATTGACCCGCCTCGCCGCCGTTTCCCCCGACCCTGCCTCACCGCCGTCTCCCCCGACCCTGCCTCGGTGCCGCCGTCTCCCCCGACCCCATCTCTCTCCCCGCCCTCTGTAAGGACTCTCCCCTTCCCTCTTCTCTGCTCTCTGTTAGTATGAACCCTAGCTATTTAGTGCTAGTTAGTATGAACCCTAGGCTATTTTTAGTGCTAGTTAGTTAATTATATGGTAATTAGGGCAATTGTTCCTAGGTACTAATTAGTTAGTAAGAACTAGGTACTAATTAGGTACTAGTTTATTTTTATTTATAGTAAGTTTATTTTTAGTAAGAACTAGTTGAATTAATAGAACTAGTTAGTAAGAAGTTGTTGCTATTTTTTTAGTTAATGCAATTTTCCCGCATCGACGTGGATGATGCCTATCCTGCATCCTCTTCATCGAGTCGGCGGAGGACGACACCTGCTTGACCAGATGGGCCATGTTCGGGACTGGGATCCACCGGGTGGTACTGGGAGGCGCTACCTACCGAGGGGCGCAGGTTGGTGAGGAGCCAGCCTGTCGTTGACCTGAACCTTCTTTGGTGGCGGTCGCGTGGGCCAGTGATGGGCCAGAGGCTCGAGGACCCCGCAGAGGTGGTGCGTCACCGTGTCATTGAGGAGGACGCGCAGGTCCGTCGCTACTTGTTTGCGTTGGAGCACAGGTTCTCCAATACCTGGCAGGTTCTCCAGGGATCTCACTGGAGCTATGATCCCGTGATGGTTCCTTCTCTGTGGGTGTCCACCGCCTGCGCCGATACCCGTCGTGTGCTAGGGTTTTAGTTGTATTAGTGATGTTATATGTATGACACTATTCGGGATGTATTAGTGATAATATTCGATGATGTACGGACGCATGAGATGATTTACTTTTGCTTACTGAATGCGTGCTAAATTGAGTCCTATAAGATATTTTGAAATGTATATCATGTGTTGCTCAAATAGGATATGTGCTTGCCCAAGTGGTCGGTCATGTTTGTAGGTTACACCTCCGAGTGGCCTATGTTTTGCCGGAGTGTTGATTCATTTCCGTTCCGGCAAATTTCAGGCGCTCGATATGTCCTATTTTAGCAAAGGGCATGCCGGATTTTTACGTGAATTTTGGCATGACTTGTGCCAGAATATGTACGAAATATCGAGTGCCCCGGATTTGGGTGTTGAGTATCCTAGTAGTTTTCTTCGATCGATTTTCAATTAATGTTTTAACTATGAACATAGGAAATGTCTGACAACGAAAAGGATTTCTTTATTTGCAAATACTGCGAAGACGAGCGCGGCCTGTGCGACAGAATCTTCCTAGATGATGATAGGCCCTTTAGCATCAAGCTGGACGAGAACTTCAAAGTGGATACAGTAAGTCACAACGACAAGTCTTTTTTCGTAATTAAGCATGACATACGCTTCATTTGTTTCACCTTATATATTTTTTTACTATTCTACTAGCGTATCCCCTGCCATGCAAGAGTTTTTGTATTGGATAAGATAGGTTTCAGTTCTATGACAACTACTATGGAGGTAAAGAGAGTTTATTTGAAGACCGAGCATGGTTATACTTTCCATGCAAAATTACACAACGAAGACGACTACGCCTATTTTGGATGCAAAACATGGCGAGCACTATGCAAGACTTATGCATTTGAGCCTGATATGGTTATCGCCTTTGATATTCGTCCGTAAGATGGTATTGAAGGTAATACCGACATCTGGGACGATGTGCAGACGCCTCCAGTTCTACCAAAATGTGAGTTTTCTCAACCATATTTATGTCTTTGATATTGTTTATTCAAAAATAGTTGACAACTAATTTCTATTGATAGCTTATTTCCAATCAAACAAACATGTCCAGCGCTTGGTAGACATGACCTACTACTGTCCCGGGGCTGAACTAAATTGTGAGGAGATAAGTCATTATGTTTCATGGCTTGAGGATCTTCATACTGTAAAGACAAATTATTTTTTTGGACTTGCAAATCTTAGTACTCAAAACGTGCGACCAATAGTGTTCGTATTGAACTACGGTCACATCTATTTAGGAAAGATGGTAAGATTTTTACTATTTGTACTCAGTGCATCTTTTGCATACATTATTTTTTAAGCTAAACTTCATTTCTAAGTATGTTACTATACGATGTTCTTCAACAGGGACTCCCGCTGAATGTTGTGCCTCAATGGATCGAGACTAAAGGTCAGATGAGAATTGTTAGCTTACGGCCAAGATATCCTATAATGCACTTTAGTGCATTCAGGATTTCTAATAGCGAGGAATGCTTAATAGTGAAAGATTGGAGCAAAATTCTGAACGATCGCAGAGAAGTACTAGGGGACAACAATCAGAAGCGTAGCCCACGATTAGGAGACAGGTTCATCTGCATGCTCCAACTTGATGAAGAACGAGTGCTACACATGTTTTATGTTATTTTACCTGAGAGAGAACAGCAGGAGTGATTAGCTAGTGTTGGTGGCAATGACTGATGCTTTTTATTAGCTAGTGTTGCTGGTGATTACATAGCTACTGTTGATGTTATGACGATGATGATTAAATAACTACTGTTGATGTTATGACTATGATGATGATTAAATAGCTTGTGCTGGCGGACTAGATTCAAGTGGAGGCAACATGTGGTGCACATCAAAAGTACTACTAGGCCAAACTAGATCAAGTTTGGTTTAGTAGTATACTTTTGACATGCACCACATATTGCCTCCACTTGAACCTAATCCACCTTCATTTGACAGACTGTTATGGACATAATGATGTAAATCTCATAGCTGGTATTGTACCAATATTTGTATGATGGCGCATAAATACACTAAAAATAAAAAAATAAAAAAGAATACTAGTAGCGATGGAGAGAAAACACGCTGCCACTAGTTACATTAGCAGTAGTGTGGGAGTGAACAAACGCTGCAGCTATTTTTCCTAGCAGTAGCGCGGGCGGCACGCGTTACTGCTAAGCAATAGCTGTAGCGCCTTATTAGTAGCACGCCCACCCGTGCTACTAGTGAACATAAAACCAGCGCTACTTCTAGGGTTTTCCCTAGTAGTGTCCTCACCCTTTCCGCTATCACCCAGCACGACAGCCGATGCTAATTGGGTAGGTGGGGTGTTGATGTTCATACCTAACTGCATGATGGTGGGTGTGCTCCCGACCGCCTCCAGACGAAGCAGACTCTTTGGCTACAAGAGGACCCACCCATTGCAATCACCAAGCCGCCACGGGGTCTTGTCGTCATCCCCCCTAGTACCAGAGGAGCCAAATTCTCGTGGCCCGGTTTGATAGTGGCCACGGAAACCTTGAAGACGTCCGGGGGGATTGGCCGGCGGTGGAACAATGGTTCCTTCGGCTTCATTATCGTCGCCTTCCCCACGTGCACCTTCTAGTCAACGATGGTGTATAATATGGTGCATGGGGTTACGTCGGCCTGCAAAGACATGTCTGTGATGTGAGACATCCGAAAGGCAATGGAAACGGGAGATTATACATTTATTGAAGAGGGCCGGTGTGACAGATACCATGAGGGCGTCAAGCTCAGCCAAAGATGAAGCACTGCCGAGCACGTCTGGTGCCGGAGCTGGTGCGGGAGCAGGTGCGGGAGCCGGTGCGGGAGCAGGTGCAGGTGCTGGTGCAACGCTAGTCAAGCTTCTCCCGAAAATGTCAGCAAGGGGAAAGTCCGCTGCATTTTTTTCTGGATTTTGCCTACTCCAATTGAAAACGCCCGGAACCAAGACATTAGACATATCTGCAACCACCTGTTTTGCGGCAGCTACCACTGTTGCGACTGTCTCAGATGATTTGTTCTCAACCGCAATCTCAACCTTCTTGTCGATGTTTTCTTCAGTTAACCTCCGTGTTTCCTTTCTCTCCACCATGGTCTCACGGTAGTACTTCTTCCCCGTGGCGCCGTCTCCGACACCATGCACGCGTCCATACAACGGTCGAGTCTCCACCGGGAGTCCTTTCAATATGTTCAACGTCTAGTTGAATGGAGTGTCACACTTGGGCCTCGCGAATGCCACAGACGGCGAGTCGCTTTCGGCCACAATCCCGTGCCGCTCTCTCTGCAAAAGGCAGAAGGATCATTTACAAATATGACTAACATGCAGTCGAATTGATCAGAAACTAAAATTACCAACAGTCTCATGAACTCCATCGTGACCGGGTCCGTCTCGAAAACCTTCTTGACTGAGTCCCAATGGTGTCGTGCCCTGAGGACGTCATGCTCCTGCGGGACGGTGAAGTCCGCCAAGGGGTCTGGGATGCCCAGACTCTCGTGTTCCACGTCTCTCTTCCGCGGGCGCGTTTGGCTAAAAAATGACATCGTCCACCTCCGTGGTCACCAGTCTAGTTGTCCTAAGCTTGTTAGGAAGCCGTTGCCTCTTTGCTTTCGGTTCTATACCGCCTTCGCTAGTCTCAGTGCCGGTCTCAGTCTCAGCGCCAGTCTCGATGCCGGTCTTAGTCTCAGCGCCGGTCTCAGTCTTAGCGCCGGTCTCGATGTCGTCTTACTCTCCATGTGACGGGTGGACCCAGCAACATCAACCGTTGATCGTCGGCTTCCCTCAAAATTCGTCTGCCGCCAGGTAGACGTTGTCGCAGTCACCAGAACCCTGTCCATCATCGTTGCTAGTCATGTTTCCTACGATTAAATCTAGTCAATTAATTCTAGACCTAATAGAATGAATAATGACATAAAAAGGCCTATGCTTTGCAGGAACGTTGACTCCCTCCCGGTGCGGCAAATCCCGGGCACTTGGAATGTCCTAGTTTGTAGCACAAGTCATGCCGAAATTCATGGAAAATTTCGGCATGCCCTTTGCTAAAAAGTGGACAAATCGAGAACCTGAAATTTGCCGGAATGAAAATGAATCATAATTCCGGCAAAACATAGGACAATCGGCTTCATTCCCTGGAAACAACAAAAGGCCACTTGGGCACAATTGAGCACTTCTATGTTGCATATAACTCCCCCGCAACAGGATCACTTAAGAATATGTACATGAGAAACTACAACAATAGATAAACATGTGCAAACACAATTGAGGAATTTGCATATATCCTGACCACTTCAAATTTGCATCTCCTAGCGTTTGACACTTAAAGAAATTCTACACAAATTTCATGCTCTCTCAAACTCAATTCAAAAACCAAATATAGATTATATCTATCTATACCTATACTAATTTGTGACCCCCTAAAAATTCTCACATTAATCGAAATTAGGAACCGTTAACCTCGTGGGACCAAATTATTACGGTGTAGATCTCTCGCAAAAAGAAAAAGAAAAACTTATTGATATCTCCCACCTTAATTGGAGATAATCTGAAAAAAGTTAAACCATTGATCTGAGGGACGCAAGTTATTACGCCTCAGATTGAAATAAATAAATAATTGAAAAGCAATAGACAACATACTAGAAACAAAAAACGTACACACCTGCGTGCATGGAGAAACAGGATTGGGAACCAAGTTATTTTTTTGCTAACATATCCCTTGATTATCTCCTGCAAACGTGCAAAGCAGAAACTCCCTTAAATAACCATGCCTTGATTATTCTCCTTAAAACGTGCAAGTCACAAACTTCCTATCCGGAAATTTACACCAAAAAAATCTCACGCCTATGCATAGAAACAGATTATTTTGCGTGTTCTCTCCCCGCTACAAAAATAGGCAGGTACATGCGAGAACCATTGCAGTCTGCCAAACTTGTTAATTCCATGAGTGATTGGCTCTTCTGATCAATTCTGAGTCCGCCAAGACGTGCAGCTGTATCCCTTCTTGATCGACATCCGGCCAGTGCAACTTAAACTTTTTGATTCCCTATCCATCTATTTTCTTGGAGAAATTAGGATCCACGATTTGTGATTGGCACTTCCGATCGATTCTGAGTCCGCCTAGACGTACATCCGGCCAGTGCAACTTCCTCTGCCAGCCTAGCCCCACATAAATCGATGACATGGCTACGATCTTCCAGCGGGAAAGCATTTTTTGTTTAGAAAAGGAGGATGGCCCCCGGCCTCTGCCTCTGCATCTGGGAGATGCATACGGCCATTTTATTGATTATTCTCGAGGACCTTACAAAGTATTACAACAATGTGCTTGAATCCACCATCTTGGCAACACATGCCGCTACTCCTATCCAAAATGATGAAGGGGTGCTAGCTGGGCCACTACCCAAACCACTCACCTAAGCCTAACATCAAAAGCCGGAAGCCGAAACATATTCGGAAGCCCCAGCCGAGCCACATACCAGGTCTGAGGCACAATCCGGTCAGACGCACTCGTGTGTCGTCGCCGCCATCCTCCACAGGTCCGTCTTCAGATCATATTGAGGCTTCTACCTTGTCTGGCCACTCTGCCATCGACGTCACCATGACGCCAGATAGCAACCTACTCCTGCGCGAGTCCATCTCCGTGCATCGGACGCTGAGCCTCCACAGCGCCATGCCGCCGATATCCGCCGCCATTGATGTGTGAGATGAAGTACCGCTCCACCACCCCCCAGTCAGCACTTACTCCAAAATGATGCCCCCAGGAGAGAAAGCGATAAAATGTCATCATCGTCCGATCCGGAAGACCCAGATCTAGGGTTTCCCCCAGAGCATTCCGAGCCCGATGACGCAGACTGCAACGATGATGCCTCGACAAGGGAACGACATCTAAGACGCCGCCATCGTCCGCCATGACCGTAGTCGGCGTGATTTTCATCGGCAGTTGCTCCACCAGATGTGCGCCGCCGACGTCGCTGGTCCCTTCAACCGGAGCAAACTCCAAAACAATGCCCTAAAGAGGGACTACGACGCAAAAGCGCCGCCATCGCTCGATCCCAAGGAGATCTAGGGTTTCCCCCATAGTTGCCCACGCTGTCAAGGGCCAGACAAGTCGCACCCACCACCGTGCCGACGGCCGACCAGCGATCAATCCGGCCGCACTGCCGCGAACCGATCCGGTCACGCCGCCGCCGTCCCTGGCGGCCGCAACGCACCAGAACGCAAGGCCTCCTGCCGCGGGGAATCGACGTCGCCGAGGCGCCGCCACCACCCGCCTTGGCGACCGGCCTGCCGCCACGCTCCGGCCCGGCGGCGCCGGCCCGCGGAAGTCTCACCCGAGCAAGAGGGCCCGAGTCCCCGCCGCCGCCGGCGACGGCTAGGCATCGCCTGGCCGAGCCCTTGGGCGGCGGCGAGGGAGGAGGAGGAGGGGTAGGGGAGGTTCGGCGACGATGGGATCTGGGGCCTCCCGGTCGCCCACGCGGGGGGCGGCTCGGGAGGGAGACGTACGCGATGGGTTCTAACTCAGGTAGCTTTCAAATCCCATGTGTAGTGTGTCCAGCGGGAAAGCCTTGCTAGTTGTTTTTCTGTAAACATCGCCCGTTTGTCTTCCCGACAAAGACAGGCTCCCTCTCTCCTTCTGTTCTCCAAGAAGTTATCCCGAATTCCCGATTGATATTGAGAATATATCAACTAGCTTTGTTTACAGGTTATAATGCTTTTTGAGATCTCATGGTATTCCAACTCTGTTGATCAATACTTCTAATAAGTTTTTCATCAATCATGCTCTTTGACTATGCTACCTGAGGACATATGCATCAGGTTATGACATTGTATTAATTGTTTATGTCTAACTATTATTTACTTGCATCTACTAATGTTGATGTTACCTGTAGGAATCGACAACATAATTTTGTGTTTTAAAGCTGCTCTCAATGAATTTCCAACCAAGCAATGTTTTGTCATGTTTTATATACCAGAGGCAAGGTCGATTCAGAGGAGAAATATATGCACACAAAATTAATTCAATGGCATTTTGTTTTGTTCGTGGGAGGGCGCTGTCTAAACAGAAGTAAGAATATCTGATCATCAAGTATGAGAGATGGCAAGAGTACGTGTTAAGGACAAGGGCAAGTTAAAGATTAAGGTGATTTTCTATTGTTCTCACATCGATCAGTTTCTATAGTATATATGATGATATATTCTAAACAGTGTAGCAACTATTGGTACTTATAATTGGTTGATTAGCACGAGTGAGTGATACAATACAAGCGGTAAGCTGCTGCAACATGTTACGTTGTAGTGTAGTATCTATCCGTAACATCTAAAAGAAACAAAAACTGATTAGCATTTTATGTAAATAAAAAAGATGAGTTGTAGTGTCTATTCTTATCATCTAGAAGATGAACTAATCTGATCGATGAGCATTATTTGGTTTACAAGACTATGTATCTTTTTTTTTGAATTGTTATTAATATAGGCATCTCCCTATTATGAGGTATAGAAAGTAGAAGGAAGATTCTAAATACTTGGATATCCAAAGTTGTAAGAGCATCCTTATTATGAGGTATAGAGAGTAGAAGGAAGATTCTAAATACTATATCCAAAGTTGTAAGAGCAGTCTATTACTTTATTGGGATGTTACTCTGATCAATACTCGCTGCCAACAAACTAAATACTCTCGCAAATGTTATAGTGGTTTTTTTCCTTCTCCAGTATATCTTCTCTAAATCATATTTAGTTAGGAAGGCGCTTCTCTATATTTGCTGGCAAGCACATGTCACTTCACTGCGTCTGCCACATCTGGTAACCGGATGTAGTATACATGTCTCCTCTTTCTGCCGCATCTTCTTCCTTTGCTCCTCATGGATTGTTTGTTCTCTTTAACTCCACTACTTTTCACTGGATCTTCACATTTGGTTCCATGTATATGGTTGTGAACATCCCTGGCCGTAGCTGAGCATACCTCCAGGGTAACAACGCCACAGTTGCTAATCAGTATACTTCGCATATGACATAATAGTGGCTGCAAAGTTAAATCCCTTGGGTCAGGCTTTATAATGCACTACACCTTCATACCTATTTAAGAAGTTTATGTTTTGTCTGTACTGGATGCACTAGCTCTATGTTTTGGATGCCAGTAGGCAGTTTATTTAGTGATATCATCAGCAAGTTTTTCAATTCTTATAGCAGGAGCATTAAAATGTGTACTATGTTTCAAATAATACTTCTGAAGATGGTTTTAAATATAAATATGACCTTTCCTCGATGAAAACGTCTAAAGTTTGTTTACTTTCGACTTCGGTGCTATGATTCTTTTGCCCTAAACAGTACACATCTTCCAGTCTTTTTTCAGTCTGAAGGATAACATATGAACATGTAGCCAACATTTGTGCTATGCAAATAAGTAATTGGCCTCTTAAAGTATGTGCAAACGAAACAAGTCACACTCTTTTTGAATAATCCATACAGAATTGACATAACAGAACTAATTGGTAGCCATTTACGATAACAAAGTGCTTTTTGTTTTAGAGATTTCATAATATTTAGTGAAAACTATTGTTATTCATGTGAAACCAACTCCTTATTTTCTTAATAAGCTTATTATCCTTCTTTTCTGCAGAAGTTTTAGGTGAACTATAAATTTGTACAGTGTCGATGGTGCAATTATGGTGCTTAGATTAGAATTCCATTCATTATTTGTTCATCCTTTTTTGGTTCATTTTAGGTGAAATATAGACAATATAATGAACTTCCGTATGGTCAGCTTATTAGGAACTTTCAGTTGAATAAAGGCATAAGAGACATGCATGTGCCAACAGGCGATGCCCTGAAATCTTCTAAAGTTGTTGCTTCACATTATGATGTATAGTGACTTAAATATTTGCTTCAAGTCTTAGTATTTTCTACCTATCTATAACTTATTTTCTATTGACTGACGACTAAAATTATTTTCAGCTCTGTCTAATTTGCATATATTTGATAGATAGATTTATAATCTGCATACCGATTTAAATATATGATATTATCCACACACAAAAATTATTTTTAAAAATTCATTTCTATTTTCCGTAATCAACCAGCCCGTGCAAAAGTAATATATATCTAAGTTACTATAAACAACTAGCCCGTGCGCATGCATGGGTTGACGGCTAGTTTAGTTAACTACTGAACTAAACTTTACTCTAAACTAAACCGTACTGCACATCTAGTTAAATAAACTCAATTCAAAAACTAAACCCTACTGAACTATATCTACAACTTAACATCTATTATTACCCTAACTAAAAAACATCTACTATTAAAGGCTCATTGTCAGATGAAGCAGGAGCAGGACAGGGCGGTCCGTCGGATGAAAAGGCTCATTGTCCTCTCCGACTCCGACTCCGATGGTGGCGATAGCTGCACCTCGTCGTCCGACAACCAAGACCCTCCACCAGTCGCGGACGCCTACAGCTGTGCGCTGGGGGCCGGAAGGGCAAAGGCCCGGCGAGGAAGTGGTGATCCCCCCCCCCCCCCCCCCCCTCTCCTCATCAATGTTTATATAGTTTTTAGTTGTAGAGGTTTATGAACTTATTCGTGGACGAATTATGATCTTTTGGATGTGGTGAAGTATGTTATGTCTGTTTGCATCCTATCTTGTGTTCCTTGACAGCTCAATTTTGTTGTCCGTCGTTTGATCATGTAGGATAGATCAATGTGTGCATGTGTAGTATGAATATAAGACGTCGGATATGAGATACGCGAATGCGGAATGACAAATATGAGGGGTGTCTGATCAGTGCCCGCGGACGCGCCCGCGGGCGTTTCAGGAGCCGGATTTGCCATGTCCGGCTGTAGATGCTCTAACAATGCAAATACTGTACAAGGAAATCCGGCCGGACGTGAAAGTTATAGACGAACGATCTCCTCATGGTGTACACAGTATAATTTAGTTTGCTCCACGTCTCGGCTAGCCTTGTAAATCGTTACACGTTTGCTGCAGCTTGAGTAGAAACGGCGTATTGTCACGTTCGTACTACCCCCTAGCTATGAACGAAAGCAAATCGGGAAGGGAGCATATGCCTGACAAGTCGAAGCTAGCTAGAAAGCTGCACAGGATTGCGGCGAGACGGCGACGTGAAAATCATTTCCGAGGAATCGGACGTACAGCCGTCGCCGTCGATCGCCGGCTTGACGTTTACACCACCGTCGGCGGCACAAGGCGCATGTGCCGGCGCCGAGGAGAGCTGTAGTGGATCTGGATCGCTGGCATCGGCAGCGGAGCAGCGGTTGGTGCGGGTGGTGGTCCAGTCGCACGTCCCGATCATGAGCATACGTCTTTCTTTCCTCGAAATCATTAGCATACATGAGGGGGAGTAGGGAGTATATATACAAGGAAACTGATCAGAGGACACGTACCAAAACGAACAAACCAAGCATGGATCCTACTCGCCACTAGTGTTTAGCTGAGCCCTCTCCCTGTCTCGATCCTGTGGGTGACCCACCCATGTGTGTGTACAATAACTGGTCTGTGGACCCGGTGATTTGGCTCCGAATGTTATTTCCTCCCTAACACATGCTCTGCTCTGCCTCATGAAATTGTGTTCAGCAACAGTTGGAACTGCAAAATTGTACTCCACTCACAGTACTTCTGGCATTATTATCATACTAGTCGTCAACCCGTGCGGACCGCACGGGCTAGTGTCATAAACAAAGAAGCATGATTATTATTTTTAATACACATTCTAAAACAAATTAAGTTTAGAATTATTGCAAGAACTTCAATGTGCCCTCTTACTGAACTATCACTAAAATTAAGAAATTAAGTTTCTTACATGCCCATACTTGCAATAGGAAATATATTCCACTTATGATTCCTGAAATTGTTTTTTTATGGACACATGATTCTCCGGTTGTGTCATAGTAGTATTTAGGTGTAAAACCATGTGGAATATAATAATAAAATTACTAAAATTATTTTTTTCTACCAAATTAACAGTTACTTTTTCAGTAAAAATTCGATGTGAATTTTTGATCTAATTCAACCAGCGAAATCAGAATAAAATAAAAACATCCAAGATAAAATCATATTGTGTCAGTAGATCTAAATAAATAAAAAATGGATGATAAAATCAGCTCTACAATAGCAAATAAATCACGGTTATACAATGTATTCATGATGTACACCCGCACCAACCGAGCATGAACAATACTATACAGGAACAGATAAGTTACAATTGAATATATTTACTGAAATAAGTTCTAAGCAAAGACAACTGGAAAAAAATGTGTGGATCAAGCCAGCAATATAGGCCTCAAATTCATATCTGTTTATATGGTAACTCATATACAGATTAAAATCAACGGGCAACAAAAATCTAGTTATTAGTTACGTGGTTCAAAAAGATAACTTTTTACAATACCTCACACCTTGCTTCGAAATATAGTAGAAACATATCTACAGCGGTGAAATTAGAGTATATGTATTTGTTCTAATAGAACCCCACATGCATGGCCGCTAGTGAGAGAAAGAATTAACTATAAATGTGTTGTCTGCCTTAAAGTCAAGTGAGCAGAAGGGATAAAATTAAATAAATCGAACAAAAGGAGTGTAAATACATATGTCCATACAGTTACCAAACAACAAATTGAAGACTCCTTAGAACCTCATTATTGGTCTAAACATGCGTACATATCAGTATCCTCAAATATTAGGCATACAAATCAATTTACAGAAAGGTTCCATTTTTTCCATGCAATAAGTATTGTTTGGCCAGAGATATACCCAAATTTTCTCAGCAAGACAAAAGCATTTACCACCTTAGATGATATAGTTGCTCCCCGACGTAATATGATAAAAAAGTTTTGCCATAGGATGTATGCATTAATTATAATTCGCTGACCATGAGCCAGTATAATAGTTATTTGCACCTGAAATTTATGTATGGAGTGCCACACCTCAGTTGAAAGCATGGAAGGGATCAACTGCTGACCCCGGTGGATTTGATTTGTGTTGGTGTCCATTCTATTCTTTAATTTCAAGATACCCCCTTCCACACAGACCAACATAAGGAAAAAAAAGGAAGGAATATGTTTAGAAAGAATAATGAAGAAAATCATGCACACCTGGAAAGAGGAAATATATGCACTGTATATAATCCCATGCTCGTTGGGCCTTAAGGAATCACTCAACTGAAAGCTCTAAGTTACTGTACAAATTACTTCACCATGTGTTGGATTGTTACCATTATCAGCTGATATCATATAAGAGCCCAAATTATCAAGTTCGTACCTGTTAGTAGGCAAAAGGAAGAAAATGACCAATCTAATATTGGGTTGAACTGGAATAGTCTATTAGTGATTATACAGCGTTGCTCCTTACCTTGCTGCTTGCATGCCATACTTGCACATTAAAATTAAAAAAAATTACATGTCTACATTCTTCGATACAGAAGGCGCCGTAACAAATGGACAATTGTTAGTACGCACCAAACTAAATTTCCTCCATAGGGTGTGTGCTGATATATATGATTAGTGTACTTACATCAGGTATACTAAATAACATATGTTAAACATAATGGGCGTGTACCAATGTTTCATGTTCTGACAGTAATTAGTAGGAAACCATGTCCCTTCCAAATAACTCATGAATTTGCCCGTGCATTACACACCTTAACTCAATGAGGCCACCATGTAAGCTACCAGGATAACATGTAGAGATTTTCGTTTGCAGTAATCTATATCCCAATGGTAAGATAAGGCAAACATGTGAGGAGTCGTGTGCAAAGCAAGTACATACAAACTTGAACTCTAAACATCATTAACTGTTGGTGGTTGCCATCTTCCTACTTCCTAGTATGTCCATCTTTTCAGATCAAAAGCAGTTGCATATGTGTAGCAAAAAAGTAATTCTGGATCTGATGTGGAAGAGATGAATGTATTTGCTTAATTAAGAGGCTGAGGTTGAGACCTGAGGACATGGTTCTGGATGCGTTATTAACAAATAGACTTTGTATAACAAAGAGTACATAAAATGTAACACTAAAGAATCTCATCGGGCTTACTTTTCTGCTTTATCATTATGTGCTTCAAGAAATTCCTGACCCTTTTTAGAATTCTGGTCTTGGCAAGGTAACAATTAATCAAACACATAAGAGTGCATTACGAAATAGAAATAAAAAGCTGGATTCTGACTGGTACTGAAAAGGATTAGACCTCAGTAGAAACAATTCGCTGCTGCTGACTCGGACAGACTTGTGTTGCGCCAGGTCGATCTCGCCGTCATCGAAGTCGTTGATGGACATGCCCATATATGGCCGCCCGGAAGGCATGTGTAGTGACCGTATGGACATGAAGCTGATCCTATTGCTCACAAGATACATATCATCTTTGCCTGAACTGGTCGGATTAGCAGTGATGTTCGCATCTCCTTCGTCTTCCTACCCGACCACCACTTTCTTCTAGGAAATGATGGCATGTCCTTCCATGAGAAATTCGAAGCAGTCAGAAAACAAAAGTGCCGGGTCGTAAACTGTGTTCAGGCCGTGCCGATGTGTAACAGTTTGCGCGTGACACCCTCCATGGCAATCCTATTCCGTCCAACATCATCCGGCCCATGGCGATCAGGTAATGCTAACAACTCAGTTGGATAAAGGTTCCTTATGTTTTGCGATTTAGTCGAATTGGATTACTCTATTGTGTGGCTCACGTTGGGTTGAGTAGGGTTGATCTTTCCTACGCTAGAGCTAGCCTGCTGGATTTGGGTGATATCAAAAGATACATTCAAACTGACACTATAAATTATAACATGCAAACAGATTTCCTTAGAGGGAAATTATAACATGCAAGCACTATAAATTCAGTGTACTATTATCAGTATTGCATAGCAATCCAGTTCTTTCATAAATAAGACTTCAACACACCATTGGTATAGAACATATTACATAGTTCTGAGGTCTGCATGCTTTTCGCCTGATCCTGAATTTGACCGATAAATAGATTTCAGAGACACGACTGTAAATATATTAAGTAAGAGCAATTACCGGAGGTGACTGGTGTTGTTGTTTTCCTGGCAAGAGGGCATGCATCAGTGCCTACAGCAACCACGGACTAAATATTACTTCAACAGCAGTAACGTGTTCTTGCCCTTGCCTTCTTTGTCCCCAAAAAAAGAAAGAACAGGACTCATCTCCTGCCGCCGCAGGGGGTCGTCTACCCATCTGACTCTTCGCCGCAATATGGGAAGGACGCGGGATCGGCAAAAGAGAAAAGGAATTTGCCGCACTGGCTGTGGCGACAGCCTATGGACTTGATAACGATGGTATTAGGGCGTTGGAGGAAGAAGAGTTGTCAGGAAGAGATTATGAAGACGCTCCAACGACGGATGGAACTTGAATCAACCTGACTGCCCTGGCACAAGCTGAGCAGCTTCATCCCAGGCGTCGTGCGTGGACGTACACACCTGGCCACGATCTCGAGCGGACGATGGACTGCAGTAAAGGTTGGAACGCATACTGCGGCCGATCACAGTATTACTGTACGACCATCAGCATGAGGAAGCATTCTGCGGTGGCGGTTGTGGCATCATGGGTTTTGTGGGATGGCGGCGGAGAAGGCCTGTGCAGGGAAAGAGAACCACGTGGGGCTCTAGCATCTAACAACCTGGGAGGGTTCCGAAATAATAGGAGAGAACGATCAGCTTTTCCATCTTTTTTTTTTTGGAAACGTGGAGAGTCCAAGTAATAGGAGAGAAGGATCAGATTTTCCATCTTTTTTTTCTTTTTGAGCAAACGTGGAGAGTCCAAGATGGATACGACTCACACAAATTCTTTTTTTCATAAACCCATGAGAATTTCGGAAAATCTAGACCGTAATAATTAGGTCCCACGAGATTAACGGCTCTTAATTATTGATTAACATGGGAATTTCAACCCATGGAGAATTTCGGAAAATCTATACCGTAATAATTAGGTCCCACGAGATTAATGGCTCTTAATTACTGATTAACATGGGAATTTCTAGGGAGTCACAAATTAGTATAGGTATAGAGGTATAGATAGATAGATAGATATAGATAGATAGATAGATAGATATAGATAGATATAGATAGATAGATAGATAGATAGATAGATAGATAGATAGATATTTTAGATATTTATTTTAGATTAAGGCGACTTTTATTCAATAACAATCATGTCCTTTACAATAGTAGGGATCAGAAATGATGGAGCTACGTCACGCCATTCCTCCTCCAATTTAGACCTAGAACGAAAGCGAGCAAGCTCATGTGCGGCAACATTAGGTTCTCGATAACAATGAGAAATTGTCGCCATGCGAAAAGAACATAACAATTCGCTGCATTCATCGGTAATCACCGCCCCTGACGCTCTGTATTCTGCCGGGTAAAGAATGGCATTTATTATTTCCATGAAATCACTCTCCACATTTAGGTCATGAATACCCAAATTTTGTGCTAGCCTCAAACCGAGCAACATAGCTGAAGCCTCCATACTCGGCACATCAAGTGCATGTTGCTTATAACTCACTACAGCCGCTATGAAGATCCCTCCAGCATCTCTAACGATTGCTCCCAAGGCCCCTGAACCTGAATCATCATCAAAGGATGCATCAACGTTCAGTTTTAGAGATCCCATAGCTTGTCTTGTCCAACCCTTTACATTTCTTCTCTGCTTCATTTTCTGGGCATTACAGTTTGCAACAATGCCTCGAATACTTAGCCCTGTATGAACTGCAGTACCAACCTTTCCACCATTGACTAACTTCCTTTGTTCCCACCAAAGGAACCAGCAGGTCACCATAACAATTTCCGTGCTGTGTATAATCCGGCTGCGGCTGTTATCTTCATTAAAAAATTGTGCAAACATAAGATATTCAAGGATCTCTGAACCTGATCTATCACGTCTCGCTGCTGTAATCACACTGTTTTCCATTCCCAGACTGGACCAAACCTCCCTTGCCCTTGGGCATGTGAACACCATATGCCTCAAATCTTCTGGTTCCACTTTACACCCCGGATAGACAATGGGTGATTTCATATGGCGATCACTCAAAGTATATTAACATGGTATGATCCCATGCAAGGCTCTCCAGGTGAAGACTTGCACTTTTGGTGGAACACAACTAACCCACACCTTCTTCCAAACCGGGTGTGGCACAACACCGTCCACAACATGGTCTAGCCGGGCTCTAGTGCGGTATGTAGCACGCCATTCAGCATGATAAGCAGATTTAACTGTGAAGCATCCTGAATTTGCAAACTGCCAGGCAATAAATTCTGGTTGTCCGTGAGATGGAAGAGGAACTTGCAGGATCTTCTCAACGTCCACAGGCCAAAAATTATCCCTAAGTAACTCCTCGACCCAGTCTCCCATGACTGGGTTAATGATTTCTTTCACCGAGGTCAGCAAACATTGTCCTCTTGGTGTCATTATTTTCCTGTCATGACTCGAAGGAATCCACTGGTCCCGACTAGATATTAATCGATTCGCCATTGCCTAGTCTCCAAAGAGACCCCCTCTTGAAAGTTTTCAATCCTGACATGATACTTTGTCAGGTAAAAGATGCCCCTTTCCTCAAGGTTGTGTTTAATAAATCCCCATTCGGATAGTACTTCGCTCTTAATACCTAGGCACAAAGCGAATCTGGGTCACTTAATAACCTCCAACACTGTTTAGCTAGCAAAGCTTGATTAAAGCAGTGTAGATCTCTGAAGCCCATCCCACCTTCTTTTTTTGAGATACACATATTCCACCAAGCTTCCAGTGCAGTTTCTTCTTTTCTTGAGTGCCTCCCCACCAGAATCTAGCAATTGCGTTACAAATTTCCTTGCAAATATTTTTGGGTATCTTAAATACTGACATAGCATAGGATGGAATAGCCTGCTTAATTGCTTTCAGTAAAACCCCTTGCCACTTATGGACAAAGTCTTCTCATTCCAGCCCATAATTCTTGCCACAACTCTCTCAATTAAATGAATAAAACTGTCGATGCGGTCAACACCCACTTGGGAAGGTAACCCCAAGTACTTATCTGATAGGGCCTCTGACATTATATTCAACTAGTCGCCAACCCGTGCAGTTGCACGGGCTAGTGTAGTTAATGCCCATTTGGCATAATATTGAGAAAATAACTTATATTTATTACCATCAATGTAGTTTGTGTTAGGTTGTCTATATATGCATGGTTTATATGTCCATCAAGAATAAAATTCAGATTTATTGATAACATTCCGATTGTGTAGCAAACTTAGTGTGTCAATTTTTGCACATGTCTTGTTTAAATTCTACATACCATTCGCTAATAATCGTATGTACCGAAGAATGGTCTATGCCGCTTGTTTACGACCATGTCAGTTTGTGAAATGTCATCTTTTTTCGGAGGAGAGTGTGGCGCTAATCAGCCATATCCCCATATTCAGTTGTTACTTATGCACTTACAAACTTGTTCCTCGGAATAAAAGTTCAATTACTACATGATAATATGTAGGACTACATTATTTAATTGAAGTAATAATAAATAACTTATTCAGATTCATATGCAATTTCAGTTACTTATAGTCTTATTGTAATGTTCTTCTTAAGATGTGCTCCACACTATTTTTCCTCTCAAATATATCTTGAAAGAGATGCTTGTTCGCAAGTAAAAAAAATTATTTTTCCACTGAAAATTCTATATATATTAAAAAAGTTATTATGTGTCTACAGTGAAATATTGTATCTTGGTGATTGGAATGAACTTTGCGGAGAGAGAGCTATCATGTAACCGATATCAACCAATTTCTTTTAAATAGCAAACAGCAATAATCAAATGGAGAAAAAGTTGCAAAAAATTAGTAAACTCTTTATAAGTGTATAGCATGCCAATTGATAGCAACAACCGAAGTATATCACATGTCATTCCTTCCCATTCAATTTCCACATAGAAGTAAAATTAGAGATGTTATAAAATATGGAAAAGGAAAAAAGAAATAAGGTCAGCATTTCTCGCACAATCAAAAAGAAACCTACAACGAAAGAAAAAAAACACTGTAGTGCATATGAAACTGTAACCTATTTTTTTTTGTCTTCACCACAATGGCATTGATTTATAGGATCGCCATGGAAATAGAGGTGTATAAATTATATCTCATTCTAAGTGACCAAGCATATTTCTAAGGTATAACCTGTGGATAGTTTGCATCTGAATAAATGTGCACAGAAAGAAAATCAGATAATCCAAAGCGACAAATCATAATTTTGTAGGTGAGTTAAGCTCCAATTAAAACTAACAATGAGACTTTGGTTGTAAGAAGACCACCATATTACAGTATTTCTGGAAGTAAGCATTACCTTTTGGACGACATAACCATGTACTTGCATGTGTACGTCAAGATTGAATCCCTTGTGCAGAATGGTTCCGACATGTACTTCCTTTTTACTCTTGCCTTGTCCATGTCAACTATGACAGGAAGAGCACAATGCATATGCTTGATGTCATGGATCACTCTTAGTTTAACTCCATATACCATGGCAGGTGTCACATTAAGTCGATGCCTTGCACACGCATTGCGCATACCGATATTCGAACGATATAAATATTTACCAAAAGAACATTTCTTGTCCAGTAATAATGTAGCTACGAAATCATCACCCTCTCACCAATGCGATTGGATAATACTACAACAGAAACTTTGGTAATGCCGTAAAAAAAGTAATCGCTTATGTAAAAATCTGTATTTTGTCTATTTAATGTTGGATGCAATATATAGTGGCAGATTAGTTTGTTCATATCTTTCAGAATTAATGAAAAATTTGATCTCAGATAAAAACAATTTGTTTTTTTGTTCAATGCCCTCTGTAATGGAAGATAAATTGCTGATCTATCAGAATGAATTCCCATGCAGAAAGATAAGAAGACAACAGAAAATATTACACGTGCCACATTTGAAAGAAATTTCAACTCGAACAAACAAACCTTTTTGTATTAATAGTCTAACTTCATCAAGCCTCTTAATAACAAAATGATAATTAAAGCTATAATGCTCTGAAATTTATACATCTTACATTATTTTTTGCGTCGTTATGCTTATGTAAACCTAAAGCAAGCTCCTAAATAATTATGCCTCGTGAAGATATCAAATGCAATAGTAGTTGTAAGTTCCAGGGATACGAAATGATTAAAACCAAAGAATACATAAGAAAACAGAAGGGGACCACCCTGATAACATATTGAAATTAGCATGTGCAAGCTGGCAATCATATCACATGTTCCACATCATATCCTCGCTGACCATGTGACCTGGTGGAATGCATTAGATCGATCGAGTCAAACAGGATGAAAGCAATATATGAAATAAATCGAGCATAATCTCTCCTCGAGAAGCCTTATAGATATGTATTCACCTAACGCATACAACAGTTATTCAAATATGATTACGTGAAACTTAGTGGATCTTGTGTCTAACCACCTTATATTAACAATAATCGACATTAGATAAGGTATACTAACTATTATCTATCAGTCCTGCATGAATAACTTAAACTGCACCTAAAGGCTGAATAACAAATCTATGGATCTACATTTACTTTATATTAATGTAAGTACGGGCATATATATATTCAACACTTCCAAGAATCATAAGAATATATTCTAGACTAATCCTAGCGTAATAGAAATGTAGTATATTGAAAACAAAGAAAAGTTTTGTATGATAATAATTGGATCGTTCCTACAGCAACCAAGCAAGAGCCCACCTTGAATGGTTGCTACCTTTAAAAAAAAGAGCTATATCTCCCCCTAGACGCATATGTGAGAAGTATCTCAACCTGGTGCTATACGGTAACAGACTCCATTACTCTCCACACCATGATGCTATGCTTGTGCCCTCCGAATGTATCCGTTGCCATTAAATTTTATCCTCCTTAGTTTGTCTGAAAGTGGAACAGAAATATCATAACTATTAGCTCACGCTGAGTCAGTAGATGATCTTAGGAGTCAATATGCATGCCCCTTCCGTTGGTTCAAACAGGAATACAAAATAATATTAACATATACTATTGCTGTTAAAGAGATGAAATTATTGAAGACCTGCATGCAAGGTAATGCATCAATGTCGCTGAAGCCTTTGGCCGCAGGTGCATCACCCTTGACGCATCTTGGCTTCATTAACTTTGAACCGATCTTCAGGCCCTCCACAACAGCAGGACGACCTCCCACAACTACACACATGTACAGGAAGTACAACAATGTATCTCCCTATTTCAATCTGAGTGGCTATTTACCAAAAAAAAATCTGAGCAATGGCTGGGTATAACATCGAGATCAGGGGCATGGGTTCCATGTGCGTGTCTGCGCCTGCAGCCGAGCGAGAATAGATCAAGCCACCAAGATTGTGTATTGCACATCTATGGGAATACATACAGTTGCTGAGCATGGTCCACTTGTGCATCACACCTCAAAAGTTATCGGCAAGAACAACGCAAGGGCGGCTGACAGCATGGGATTGACTGTTGGGGTTATAGGGTATCCGGCGAACCCAACCTGATGTTTGATGTGCCTTGTGCTCTTTTGTAAAGGAAATCTCTAGCTCGTTCTTGTACCTTGCCGCCTCTTCCTCCGCTGTAGAATCACCTATAACTTGTTCTTCCTTTTCTACCAAATCTGTCGGCCAGAGATGTTCATGGATCCGTCTGTTTGGAATTGATACATCCCACGTCCAAAGAAACAGATAGCGATCTGGAAACATGGTGCATGGCGAGAGGAAGATTGCGGAGAACGTCTCATGACTCATCAATTGGCTGGAGCCATGGTAAGGATTCTGGATATCAGGGAGACCTGAGAGATTGAGAGAGGGCAGGATTAGCGAGTTCAGGAGATCAAGGGAAATCTGAGAGATTGAGAGAGAGAGAGACGTGGGAGATTCGGCAGTTGGGCAGGAGCAGTGGCAAAAGATTCTGGAGATGAAGGAAATTGAGAGAATGAGAGAGAGACGTGAGAGATTGAGAGAGAGAAAAAAATGAGCAGATTGAGAGAGAGACGTGAGAGATTGGGCCTCAAGCATGTGTCAATGTCGATCAGGGCAATACGCGTGGATATTTTCTAATGATCAACTACGTGTAGGTTGTAGGCTGGGTCTCATGATATAAACTTCTCTAATTTATAAATACGTGAGAGTTTTTAGATGATTAAAAAGGACACGTGAGTTATTTTCATCTGTGAATAGATCTACACCGTAATAATTCGGTCCCACCAGATTAACGCTCGTAAAATCTAAATAATGTGGGAATTTTAGGAAGTGCACCTAATTAGTTAGAGGTATAGATATAGATAGATAGATAGATAGATAGATAGATAGATCGATTTTGAACATACTCCTCCTGATTTTCACTCTAGTATTGGACTGAGAAAATACTAGACTTAGCTTCACTGATCATGCTGACCGGCAATTGGCACAGTCCAAATCTAGAGCACCTTGGAGTGATTGGCGTTCGACGCATCCGCTCTCATCGGGATAGGGAATCGTCAGCAAAAAGTAAGTGTAAACTGATGGTGCACTACGGACACACCCTAATACCTTGGATACCACCATTCTCCTCCTCGTGCGCTAGCAGACTGGACAAACCTTCAACACAAATTAAGAACAAATATGGGGACAAGGGATCACCCTGTCATAAACCCCTCGTAGGGTAAAGACCTCTGCCTCGTCATTATTAAACCAAATATGTAATTGGCACTGGTCACACATATCATCATCATGTCAACCCACTCCGTATTAAAACCCAATCGAAGCATCATATCACGAGGAAATCCCATTCAACACGGTCATATGCTTTGTGCATGTCAAGTTTTAATTGCACAAATACCATGATTTCCTTGACGACGTTTTTTAATTGCATGGAAACACTCATATGCAATTAACACATTGTTTGTAATCAATCTACAGGAACAAAGGCACTCAGACAAGGATATTATCTCATGCAAAATAGATTTCAACATGTTTGATAGTACCTTGGAAATTACCTTATAGACAACATTGCATAAGCTAATGGTCGAAACTGGGTTATCAACTTCACCTTTCCTTTTTGTTCATTGTACTCTAGACAACTGTTTCTACTAATCACATACTACATGCACCATCAACATCATGGGCGTGCACATAGGAATGGCCTAAGGCCAACTCTAGGGTCCAGTCGCGTCCGTTGGAGGGTAAACGGACACAAAATGCGGCCACCAGCGTGTAAGAGCAAACAAACAAATGTCTTCTTTTTGTCCGGTTTCGTTTGCGATGAAACGGATAGCGCGTGGACAGCCGGGACGGGCGTCCTGTCCTTCTTCGGCACGCTTATCGGGAACACGACCCCCTTTCTCCACACCCGCCCCTCCCCCGCCCACCAGTCATCGCCATCGCCGACCACATTTTCCGGCCGCCTCATCTCTTTTCAGTCCGGCTGCCAAAACCACGACAACCCCTCGGCATAGCCGCCCACGCTGGCCTTTTCAGAGGTGTTTTTCGCCGGCGTTTGTGGCTCTTTTCCATCCCATGCAATACCAGGGAAGCTACGGCCGCCGGCGACGCCCATCGACCCCAAACCTTCCGGCAGGCGCTGCATATCCGTCTGCCGCCGACCGCAATGCCAAACCTTCCTGCTTCCTGTGAGGGGAGAAGGTGCTTTTCCCGACCGCTTCTCACCATGAAACAAGGTGTTCACACTTTGTGCAGAAGGTATAGTGGGGACAAGTATGTTTTTCCATTCATTCTTCATCGGATGATTCGTCCTTGGATGACGAAGAGCTTGTTGGTGGCTGCATTGGTCGTCAATGACCACATGGCTAGGCAGCGGTCTCAGTTCAGGGGGTCAATCCCGGGTCATGCTCCGGCCTTGACCGCAAAGGGCGAGCGGTCATGCCTGCTCCATGTCGATACTTTGAGAATTCGCGCTCTTGAACACATCAACTTCCATGCTGCTTCCTTATGTGAGAATGTGTCCAATCGTATTCGAGAGGGTGGTGTAGCTATGACCCATACTTTGAGTGCAAAGAGATGCCCCTTGGCAGCTTGGCTTCTGCTCTAACCATAAATGCACTATGCTATTCGCATGTTAGAATACGGAATTCAGCGATCTCTTGTGATGTGTATATGTGCATGAGTGAGTCCACAAGCTGTTGTCAATGTAGAGTTTCTGCAAGGCCATGGTGGAGTGTTCGGCCCTGAGTACCTGAAGACTCAACATGCCCGCAACATAGATTGTATGCACTGAAAGTGGAAGAACTGTCCATTTGCTTGGCAGGGACATCACAAGGGCCATGTGAATGCGCCATTGTCATAATAGAAGCGGTGTCTTCAACAGATTCTTTGGCATATGACATTCTTTCTTCAGCATGGCTGGCTCCCACAATGATATCAACGTGCTTTAGAGAACTCCGGTGCTTGCAAGGCTTGCAGAAGGCTACTCCCCAGAGGTCAACTTTGATATCAATGGCCACCAGTACAACAAGGGATACTACCTATGGTATCTATCCTAAGTGGTCAACTCTTGTTAAGACATTTCCCAATCCGCAAGAAGAGAAGAAACAACGATTTTCCCAGATGCAAGAGTGCTAGGAAGGATGTGGAGCGTGGTTTTGGTGTGCTTCAATCTCGATGGGGTATTGTTCGAAACCCTGCACTGACATGTAGCACCGAAAACCTTTGGAGGTGATGACTGCTTGTGTGATCATGCACAACATGATTGTTGAGGATGAGTGTGATGACAACATCTACGACCAAGGGTTTGATTTTTAGGGTGAAATTGTTGAGCCTGAGCACCAAGAACCAGCAACATTTGAACAATTCACCCAATTTCATCGTGAAATGTGTGATTGGCATACTCAAATGCAGATCCAAGATGACCTAGTTAAGCACATGTGGACTCACTTGGCAACCAATAGATGTATTGGTTCATTTTCTTTTGAGGTGCTGAAGACAATTTCAATAGGGTTGTAAAACTATTTGATTGTGTTTTATTCGGATGTGGAACTATTTGATTGTAAAACTATTTGCACTGTTTGATTTATTTCGTTGCAAAGCTATTTGTAATGCATATTGTTCAAAAATGTATACATAATGCCTCTAGAAGCCCTAGCGGACCAGATGCGGCCGCGTCTTGGACGCACGACCGACACATCCAGTAAAACGGACAGACACCGCCCCATTACCCTACTCTAACGGACGAAATCCGGACAAAACGGATATCCGTTTGAGATCGTGTGTTTGAGTTGGCCTAACGGTCGACAAAGTGATCCCCACTCAAATGTCCATTCATCCAGAGTGCAATAGTATATTTTGCCAATCTTCAACTCCGTCCCTGGACACACATCACCCACACAGGTAGGTAGGTGATTGTAGAGGCTTTGGATTGATGACTTTTCCAGCGCAGCGTCCATTCCATCGAGTGTTGATATATCTATCATGTGCCACACCCCTAAAATGGTAGCACCAGGCTAGCTTCGATTGTGCATCCACCCATGGCGGCCACTTTCTGCAACCAAGCTACTACAGTCCTACAAAGAAACTTCACATCCTACTTAATGCTAGCTACTGGTACCAGTCGTGCACAAAAACACATACACAAAGCTGTCTCATGTCAAGACGAGATCGATGAAGCATGTCATTCCAAGATGGATCGAGAAATGCCTCAGGTTTTAGGTGGCGGAAGAAGCAGAGGCCAGTGTATGTACATTGCAGTAGTAATTATCACACAAACAAATGAACTGCACATTTTATCCTCTCTTTGTTTTTGCCATGTTTTCATGACAAGAGAAAAACAGAGGCTCATGCGTGCATCTTGAAGTAACAGTTCAAAACTCACAAATGATAGTGGAGGAAGTTTCTTTTCACATCACGTACTTGGGTCATGTAACGTATTTTTTTTTCTCTGCCATCGTGGTTTGATTTATCTCTACCTGACCAAAACTGACAAACCATTGTCATCTTATCTCTCCACAGTTCTGGCCGGCCATCATCATGCATGCATAAGATCCATTGTTAGCTCTGCCGTCACTCACATGGCCTGTGCCAACAATTATATGTCCACTAGATCCAGTGATGGGGAACCACCAGGGTACCCCGCAAGCTCTGGCTGCGTCCTGAAGATCTGGAATACGGCAACGCACTGAATGATGTACCCATGATGTATTGTCATGCTGCAAGTATACAGGTGGGTGGCTTTCTACATGTTCCATCCATATACAATGACACATGTACTACAATGAGAGAAGCAACGCTTTTCTGATGGTATATATGACGGCAATATGTTTTAGCCAGCATTTGAGTAAATAGTATAAAACTACTACTTTACAGGCTAGGGTTCCAAAAAACTACTGGTTTTTAATTTTTCTCAGATAACTATCAAATGGGCGGTCGGCTGTTTCAAAAAACCCCAAATGACCGTTGCTTCAAATTTAAACATGTTTATGACAGGTCGGGCCCACATCTAAACGATCCGTCTATTTGACCGTCTGTTGGACCGTTAACTGACATGTGGGCCCACATGTCAGTGTATCTTCCACACTTTTCCTCCTTCCTCCGGTGAGCCTGCCCTGTCCTCCGCCGCCGTTCACTGACCCCCCCCCCCCCCCCGCGCGGCAATGACTGCCCACTGCATCCACCCGCCACCCATCGCGTCTACCCCTCACCTTCGCCCCGCACTACCGGGTCCAGCCTCACCTTTCGGCGGCCACAGCAAAGGCTGTCCCCGGCCGCGGCAGTGGGAGGCGCGCACTCCGGCAGCGGCGTAGGCCGTACGCGTGGTCGTCTGCGGGGAGCTCGAGGAGGACGGCGAAGGCAGCGACGACGGCCGTTGCATTCTTCTTGGGCGTGCCGGCGGCCGTACAGACGATGGTAGGGCATGGCGACGGCCGCACAGGCGAGGCAGCGCGCCATGGCCAGGAGCAGCGACAGCGGCCTGCAAGGAGCACCGCCTGGACCCCAGCCCGTTGCTCGCCTAGACACACCTCGAGCCGGCGCAAGGAAGAGGAAAGAGAGAGAGGCCGCCCGTCGGTGAGCTCACGGAGGTTGCGGGCGTGGCTTGCCGACCGGACGAGGCGGCGCCGAGAGGAGCCGCGCCGGTGGCTGCGGTGATCTTTAGCAGGGACCCGATTGCTTTTTGGGAAAAGATGCAGGGACCTGATTGTTTTTTTAAAATATTTTCAGGGACCTGATTGCTTTTCAGAAATACTCTGACTTATGGGTCTCACATGCCAGTTAACGGTCAAACTAACGGTCAAATAATTAGAGCTCTAACACACAGGGCCCAACTGTCATAATCATGATTAATTGTAAAACACTCTGTCATCATGGTTTTTTGAAACAGCCGACCACTCATTTGGTAATTATCTGAGAAAAAATAAAAAACCGGTAGTTTTTTGAAACCTTAGCCTGTAAAGTAGTAGTTTTATGCTATTTACTCCCAGCATTTGCATTTCACGGATCGATAGCCACGATGGAGTAAGGAGAGTGATCTATCCATCAGGGATTCTATGATGGGTTCAATCAATCCGTCCATCCATCCATACTACATGCCATAAATAATACTGAGCTGATGCGTTATCCAGTGTGCACTGAGTTGCAGCCGCCTCCATGAGCTCCGTCCATCCATCCAAGCACATGCAAGGAGTTCAAAACTGTTGGAATTAATCACGTCTTGCATGTACGTACGTAGCCGGGTAGGACTAATTTTAGTGGCCGAGTCCGTTTGTTGCTGGTACTAGCCTAGCTGCTATATATACAAGAAAACCCCGGTGTAAACTTTGTACCGTGAGTTGATCAAAGCAATAAAAGTAATAACGGGAGCGACACGCTCCCGTGGCTATCCAAGTCGCCGCTTCGTACGCGTGTGTTTCCGGCTGGATCGATCAGCTGTTGTGCGTGCGTTGTATATCTACCAAGCAGATTGATAGCTAGCTAGCATTGGCTATCAGCGTGGTTGTATGTGCTAGCTTTGCACATAGGTATTGAGGAAGCCGGCTTTGTACTGCGGTGCGTCTCAGCGTAAAAGCAACTCGTCGAGCTCGTCAGCAACCTTCGTCTGTCGTCGTCGTTCGTCGTCGATCGTATCACCACCGCCGGAAGTACTCGGCGTCGGGACTGGGCCAACAATTGGTATCTAGAGCAAGGCTGATCTCCTAGTAACGGGAGGTCATTTCGGACGACGAGAAGACCAAGCAACTGGCGGAGTACTCCGGTGCGGCTAAAGTAATTGCTGATCCGGTGAGATCGGAGTATCCACAATTCGACCGTGGGAACTTCGTGGTGTGGGCGACCATGATGGAGTGGGCGCTCGAGGCCAATGAGCTCTGGGAAGCCATCGACCCCGGCGGTGAGGAGTACCTGAAGGGTGGTGCCTTGTATCGGAAGGATCGCCAGGCTATCACGGCCATCTGCTCGCTGATGCCGGTGGACGTGCAACAACATCTTATCTCGAAGACATCAGCGAAGAAGGCGTGGGACACGCTCAAGACATTGCATCTAGGGCACTCACGCATGCGCGAGGCTAACTTGCAAACTTTGCTGAAAAGTTACGAGAATTTGAGGATGGGACAAGACGAGACGGTGGACGCCTTCGCAGCGAGGGTTGCTTCCATGGTGAACGGGATTCGCGGTCTCGGAGAGAAGTTAGAGGACATCTCTGTGGTCCGGCGTTTCCTACGTGCCGCTCCACCGCGCTACATGCCGATTGTGTCAGCGATCGAGCAGTGTGTTGATCTCAAGACTCTCACCTTGGATGATCTGCTTGGTCGCTTCAAGGCCCATGATGAGCGGACGAAGTTGAGTTACGGCGATGCAAAACATGATGAGTACCTGATGTTAACGCGTGCTCAGTGGCTGGCAATGGTTTCCAAAGAGAACAATTTCAACAAGGCGTCCGGTAGCGGTGAAAAGTACCGTCCCGCAAAGGACACCGACGAAGAGTCGGAGAAGCCAAGGAAGAAAAAGTTCGACAAGAGGAAGATCTGCTGCCACAACTGTAATCTGCTCGGACACTTCAAGTCGGAGTGTAAGAATCCCCCGAAGGAGAAGGCGCTCATAGCCCAGCAAGGAGACGGAGGTGACATGATGTTGATGTGTGAACTCGTGGACGAGAAGGATCCAGTTCTTCAAGCGTCGACTAAAGAAATTGTCACGCTCATGGAAGAAAAAGTTTGCCATTATAATCATGGTTCGGATACTCGTATCCACCTACAGATACGGGAGGTGATTTCGAAACTCGTGTCGAAGCTATTGATGCGAGACATAATTCTAAAATTTGTGTCGATGCTACGGACACGAATATCATTTTGGCGTACGTGGCACCGGAAGACCACGAATCAAAGTATGCTGGTGTAAGAGTGGACACGTGCGCAGCAGCCGTGCAATTCTGCCCAGTAACAGGCGAACGTGGTGTCCTGCTGAATAGGCCGAAAGTACTGGCCACAGGAACTCGAGCGGGAGGTCTCGCATGGAGTCAGGATGCCTCATGTCCATCAGCGAGTGCTGCAGTAGGAGGTTGCAAGGCAACTGCTTATGGTGGTGTAGCTGCAAGTCAAAGCTCATGTGAGCTAGAAACTTGTCCAGCAGAAGGCCTGGGTGGCTCACGTTTTGTGCAAGGGCCTCATGTAGATGTACTACTTGGGAGCTTTGCCAACGAGCAAGGAAGCCTAGCTGGGCGTGGCAAGCTACTCCTGCATGGTGGCTCGTACAGTGGAGGTCCAGGAGGGACCGCGTCCACGTGTGGAGATGGGAACGGGAACGTAACGCCTGTGCTCATGAAGGAAGCAAGGACATGTCTACCGACAACCGATCGTCCACGCCCGGTGATCGATATACGTCCGGAGGAAGCTCTTTGGACAAAAGACCCGGAAAAGGTGAAACGGAGTGGGCGGCGATGTCTAGCAAGCGCCAAGGAACCGGCGGAATTCGAAGATGCAAATACAAAGGAGTATTGGCATCAGGCTACGGAAGAGGAGTTGAGGTCGATCCACGACAACAATGCATGGGAGCTTGTGAATCTTCCCAACAATGAAAAAGTCATGGATCTCAAGTAGGAATTTAAGATCAAGACAGATGCCGGAGGGTCCGTGAAGCACAAAGCAAGGCTAGTAGTCAAAGAATACGTGCAAGAGAAACATGTGGACTTCGAATAAGTGTTCATTCCCGGTGCAAGGATGAAATCGGTGAAATTACTCATCGCTCTCGCGGTTCAGGAATCATGGAAGATACATCACATGGATGTAAAATCTGCGTTTTTGAATGGTGAGTTAGAAGGAGATGTGTATGTGAATCAGCCACCGGAATTCATCAAAGAGGGAGAGGAACACAAGGTACTGAAGCTACACAAAGTCTTGTACGGGCTACAACAAGGCTCTTGGGCATGGGACATCAAACTTGATCATACACTGATTTCTCTTGGATTTGAGAAAGCCCCACTAAAGCATGCGATGTACAAGAGAGGTGAAGGAAGGGACCGTCTACTAGTTGGCATCTAAGTCGACGACCTGTTGATAACTGGAGCAGATGAAGAGGTGATTGCAAAGTTCAATCTATAAATGAAGGAGCTTTTCAAGATGGATGATCTTGGTATTTTGAGTTACTACCTCAGGATGGAGGAACATCAAAAGTCGGAGGGGATCACACTATGCCAGGAGGCATATGCAAGGAAGGTACTTGAAAGCAGTGGCATGAAGATTGCAATCACATTGTCGCTTCAATGAAACCTCGTCTTGAGCTAAGCAAGAAGGAGATGGTGAAACTACTCGGCTACAGTGGTAGTGACAAGAAAGGAATTGTTGGCGACTGTAAGTGTACCTCGGGCGTGGCATATTTTCTTGGTGAAAGCGTAGTAAGCTGGCTATCACGAAGACAGAAAGTGGTGACATCGACTTCAAGTAAAGCAGAGTGTCAAGGTGTGTGGCTAGGATGGCTACACGGTGATCTCATGGATCGAGATCCGGAACCAGTGGCGCTCAACGTTGACAATGAGTTTATAACTTTTTTACCCAAGAATCCAGTGCGGCATGATAGGAGCAAGCACATTGATACGATGTATCACTAGTGAAGAACGGCGTAGAAGAACGTAAGACGGAAGTCAACTACATTCGCACCGATGATCAGCTGGCGGACATCCAATGCAAGGCCTTGGATCGAGAGAAGGTCTTGGAGATGAGAAGAAGGATCGGCGTCCAAACTGTAACATGACGATGTCGTGATTAGGGGGATGATTGTTGGAATTAATCACGTCTTGCATGTACGTAGCCGGGTAGGACTAGTTTTAGTGGCCGAGTCGGTTTGTTGCTGGTACTAGCCTAACTGCTATATATACAAGTAAACCCCCGTGTATACTTTGTACCGTGAGTTGATCAAAGCAATGAAAGTAATAACGGGAGCGACACACTCCCGTGGCTATCCAAGTCGCCGCTTCGTACGCGTGTGTTTCCGGCTGGATCGATCAGCTGTTGTGCGTGCGTTGTATATCTACCAAGCAGATTGATAGCTAGCTAGCATTGGCTATCAGCGTGGTTGTATGTGCTAGCTTTGAACATAGGTATTGAGGAAGCCGGCTTTGTACTGCGGTGCGTCTCAGCGTAAAAGCAACTCGTCGAGCTCGTTAGCAAGCTTCGTCTGTCGTCGTCGTTCGTCGTCGACCGTATCACCACCGCCGGAAGTACTCGGCGTCGGGACTGGACCAACAAAAACTAAATAAAAATAAAAATCAATTCACATTGTTTTCTGTGTGTCTTTCTAAAGACAGAGTAAAAAAAAGATTTCGTAGGTTGATGATTGATGGATGAGACAAGTGATCTTGCACGGATAAGGAGCCTGTGCGCGGCGGCCGCTGCCCTACTCATGGCGCCCCAGCTATCCACACCAAAAGAAGTGAAAAACAGTTTAGGTAATTGTCAATCGAGTGATTTTGAAATAGGGTCAGTAGGTTTTCGAGAGATGGCCGGAGTGAGCCGGAGGTAAGGAAGGAGAAGGAAGGGGCTCGCCGGAGGGCTACCCCAATATCTATCTTAGGGTTTAGGATGGGGGCGGTGATTGGGGGGGGGGGGCATTGGTGGGGCGGTGGTGCACTTTGCCGGAGAAAAAACTTAAACGAAGGCGGACCTAGAGGGATGGCCGGGGCGGTGGCTGGACCGGCGGCGGGTGGCGTTTTCGCGGAGGGCGGGGCGGCAAGGCGGCGCGGGAGCGCCGCCGGCCGCAGGTGGTGGTCACAGGCGGTTCGGTCGGCGGCCCAGGCGGTGGCTGGAGAAGAAGAGATGGAGGTAGAAGAAAGGCCGGGCGCCGTTGGATTTCGATCGTACGTTCCAAAAATCGGCTGACGTGTGGCCTCACCCCAGTTTTGACCCTCCCTCCTGGGAAAAGTTAAACATGCATTGTGATTAACTAATAAATTTGATGTTGCTGTCAAAAAAAACTAATAAATTTGATGCACTGCCTGATACAGTGAACCATTCATTGTTCGGAGTTCAGAGTTTGTAGAGTAATTAAAACCCTGAAACCATCTACGGAAATTAACCGCCATTACATCAGAGCCAGCAGCTGCTGGTCCCCTACCACCACCATCCCCACACACATCTCTTTCACTTTTGGTCTTGAGAGATTCATCTCACGCAATGCAGTGCTACTGTGATTGTCTGGTTGATCTCCATGGAGCTCTGTTCTCTTGGAGACAGAGAGAGCAAAAAAGAGAAGGCCGGGGAACAAAAGTCAAGACATGAACAGGAGATGTGTGCAGCAGAGGCCACAGCAGGAGCACGAAAAGATTCGAAATTAGTTCTGGGATGCGGCAATGCTAACGTTCATTCAACAACAACAAAAAGTGAATTTGTTCTATTGCAATGTTGCAAATCTCACTCCACTCCACAGTAGTGGGAAATTGGCAATGACACAGTGGGGCTTTGTGTTGGAAATATGAGCAATTTACCATATGATTTTATTAACAGAAATACTGAATAAAGCATGACTAAAATAGCAGAGATAAAGCAAGTCATGTGATCTGACAGAGAGAAGGTAAATATCATCTTCACATATGAACTGTAGGCAAACATATTTAGGGCAAGCAGCATATATGAAGTAGAGTCTAACATATATAGGGCAAACAGTAGAACGAGGAACTGTGACATGACCTCTACCAGAAAGAGTAAGAACACGTACGAGACAGCAGTACTAGCGGTAGCACTGCACTTGGGGTCGGTGTCCTTGCCAGCCATGTCTCGAGGAGGTTGTTGACGTCGGGGAAGAAGTCGTCGTCGGGAAAGTAGTCGTCGGAGTCTGTGACGAAGGAGTGAAGTCAGTAGTCGCGCAGAGTGCTCCCGAAAAACCTTATCACCCTTTTCTCGTACATAACTGAAAAAGTGCGGTTTTGGAGGCCTACTGTCTAGCCCTGCGGTGCACGCCGCAAGCCGGGATGGGGAACATCGTAGCAGCAGCGCAGTGCTCAGGAACCGGTGGCGAGAGGAGGAAGTAGTTCTGGTGCGTCTCTTTGAGAGGAGCGACCTCCCTTTTATAGGCGCAAGAGAAGGAGGCGAGAGGCTGCGCCGGGAGCTGAAGGGAAAGAGGGAGACGAAACGAACAGGTAGCAGCCGAAGGGTGCAATGTTCGTATTCAATATCCACTACAACAAAACTTCTCAGCTCCCGAGTGACCTTTCGTATACCCGTAGTGCGTGGCAAAAAAATTGACACCGGCTCGGCTCATTCCCACAACCCGCGGTGCGGCGCGGCGCGGCGCGGCGCGGCGCGGCGCGGCGAGGCGCGGCGGGCGGCGGAGGAGGAGCGCGCGTGAATGTCCCTCTTGTTCTCATGCTCATACAAGTGGGGAAAGAACCTCCCTTATAAAGAGGTCCAACTCCCTCTAAACTAGCAATGTGGGACTAAACTTTAGTTCCACCTCTTGCCTTGCACGAATGGGCTGCGTGAGCCTCTAGGATTTATTAGGAATTTCTGAAACTGCTATTAGGCTAGGCCCAAATAGAAAAAAAATCCAGCAATCCCCCACCAGATCCCAGAGGCACACAAAATTTGCCTTTGGTTCCAAAACACTGTTTATATACCGGTACTGCAGTGGAGACTATTAAGTTGAATTTCCACCTAGAACTCTATGCTACACTAGTAAGCAACTTGAATAGCGGACTGGGCCTTGAACTGCAAGTTTTCTGTGAATCTAGCTTCACACAAAGCCTTGACCGATACGTGGCTACCGTGGGTCTTCCCCGCGGGTGGAGCTTATGCGTCATACTCCGAGACCTTTCATGAGTTTACTAGAGAGAACCCTACTCTCATAGATTGCGACATTTAACAATCAGACTCATATAGGTGTGTTCTTCAAAAGATGTTCAGCAGGACAACATCTCTGCTTAAAAGAGCCACTTAGAACATATTAAGATATACATCAACCTGCTATGCAGATTAAGAGAGTATTGCATCTTCATGGAGTGGTATTTTTAACAATAAGGGTACTCTCCTCCCAGTTGACCAACAGCTTGTCTTCCACATCTAATTCACGGGATCTCCGATCACAAAGAATAGGTTACCACTGTGAACAACTCATATTGTGGGTCTCATACCCATCTCCCTTGATGCATTATCTATCACATTACATGATAGACCCTTAGTAAAAGGATCTGCCAGATTTTTAGACGTTTGGATATAATCCAATGCAATAACTCCGGAGTTTCTCATTTTTCTAACAGACTTTAACCTTCTCTGAACGTGTCTTGATGACTTCATGTTATCCTTTGAGATGCTCACTTTCGTGATCACAGTTTGATTCTCGCATTTCATAAGGATACCCGGTACATGTTTCTCAATAACCGGCAAGTCATTCAAGAGCCGACAAAGCCAATCTGCTTCGACCGTAGCTGTATCTAGTGCTGTAAGTTCAGCTTCCATCGTTGACCTCGTTAAGATGGTCTGCTTGCAAGACTTCCAAGAAACAGCGCCACCTCCATGAGTGAATACATATCCGCTCGTGGCCTTTATCTCACAAGCATCTGAGATCCAGTTTGAGTCACTATACCCTTCAAGCACCTTTGGGTGCCCAGTGTAGTGAACTCCATAATTCGGAGTGCCTTTCAAATAACGCAAAACTCTCTCTAGAGCTTTCCAATGCACATCTCTTGGTTTCGAGACAAACCGGCTTAGTTTGCTAACAGTAAAAGAGATGTCAGGTCTTGTAGCACTGGTTAAATACATAAGCGAGCCAATAATCTGAGAATATTTCAATTGGTCTCTAGCAACTCTTCGATTCTTTCGAAGCAACACACTAGCATCATATGGTGTTGGAGAGGGTTTTTGGATTGTTGGAAATATGAGCAATTTACCATATGATTTTATTAACAGAAATACTTAATAAAGCATGAACAAAATATCAGAGATAAATCAAGTCATGCGATCTAACAGAGAGAAGGTAAATATCATCTTCACATATGAACTGTAGGCACACATATTTAGGGCAAGCAGCATATATGAAGTAGAGTCTAACATATGTTGGGCAAACAGTAGAACAAGGAACTGTGACATGACCTCAAACAGAAAGAGTAAGAACACGTATAGGACAACATTAGTATCGGTAGCACTGCACTTGGGGTCGGTGTCCTCGCCAGCCATGTCGTCGAGGAGGTTGTCGACGTCGGGGAAGAAGTTGTCGTCGGGGAAGTAGTCGTCGGAGTCCGTGACGAAGGAGTGAAGTCAGTAGTCGCGCAGAGCACTCCCCAAAAACCTTATCACCCTTCTCTCGTACATAACTGAAAAGGTGCGGTTTTGGAGGCCTACTGTCCCGCCCTGCGGTGCACGCCGCAAGCCGGGATGGGGAAGATCGTAGCAGCAGCGCAGTGCTCAGGAACCGGTGGCGAGAGGAGGAAGTAGTTCTGGTGCGTCTCTCTGAGAGGAGTGACCTCCCTTTTATAGGTGCAAGAGAAGGAGGCGAGAGGCTGCGCCGGGAGCTGAAGGGAACGAGGGAGACGAAACGAACAGGTAGCAGCCGAAGGGTGCAATGTTCGTATTCAATATCCACTACAACAAAACTTCTCAGCTCCTGAGTGACCTTTCGTATACCCGTAGCGCGTGGCAAAAATTTAGACATCGGCTCGGCTCATTCCCACAACCCGCGGTGCGGCGCGACGCGGCGTGACATGGCGTGGCGTGGCGTGGCGTGGCAAGGCGGGCGGCGGAGGAGGAGCGCATGGATGTCCCTCTGGTTCTCATGCTCATACAAGTGGGGAAAGAACCTCCCATATAAAGAGGTCCAACTCCCTCTAAACTAGCAATGTGGGACTAAACTTTAGTTCCACCTCTTGCCTTGCACGACTGGGCTGCATGGGCCTCTATGATTTATTAGGAATTTCTGAAACTGCTATTAGGCTAGGCCCAAATAGACAAAAATTCCAGCAATCCCCACCAGATCCCAGAGGCACACAAAATTTGCCTTTGGTTACAAAACACTGTTTATATACTGGTACTGCAGTGGAGACTGTTAAGTTGAACTTCCACCTAGAACCCTATGCTACACTAGTAAGTGATGACCCACAAGTATAGGTGATCTATCGTAGTCCTTTCGATAAGTAAGAGTGTCGAACCCAACGAGGAGCAGAAGGAAATGACAAGCGATTTTCAGTAAGGTATTCTCTGCAAGCACTGAAATTGTAGATAACATATTGTTTTGTGATAAGATAATCTGTAACGGGTAACAAGCAATGAAAGTAAATAAAGTGCTGCAAGGTGGCCCAATCCTTTTTGTAGCAAAGGACAAGCCTGGAAAATTTCTTATAATGAGAAAAGCGCTCCCGAGGACACATGGGAATTATCGTCAAGCTAGATTCATCACGCTCATATGATTCGCGTTCGTTACTTTGATAATTTGATATGTGGGTGGACCGGTGCTTGGGTACTGCCCTTTCTTGGACAAGTGTCCCACTTATGATTAACCCGTATTGCAAGCATCCGCAACTACAAAAGAAGTATTAAGGTAAACCTAACCATAGCATGAAACTAGTGGATCCAAGTCAGCCCCTTACGAAGCAACGCATAAACTAGGGTTTAAGCTTCTGTCACTCTAGCAACCCATCATCTACTTATTACTTCCCAATGCCTTCCTCTAGGCCCAAATAATGGTGAAGTGTCATGTAGTCGATGTTCACATAACACCATTAGAGGAGAGACAACATACATCTCATCAAAATATCGAACGAATACCAAATTCACATGACTACTAATAGCAAGACTTCATCCATGTCCTCAGGAACAAACATAACTACTCACAAAGCATATTCATGTTCATAATCAGAGGAGTATTAATATGCATTAAGGATCTGAACATATGATCTTTCACCAAGTAAACCAATTAGCGTCAACTACAAGGAGTAATCAACACTACTAGCAACCCACGGGTACCAATTTGTGGTTTTGGATACAAGATTGGATACAAGAGATGAACTAGGGTTTGAGAGGAGATGGTGCTGGTGAAGATGTTGATGGATATTGACCCCCTCCCGATGAGAGGATTGTTGGTGATGACGATGGTGATGATTTCCCCCTCCCTGAGGGGAAGTTTCCCCGGCAGAATAGCTCCGCCGGAGCACTAGATTGGTTCCGCCAAGGTTCCGCCTCGAGGCGGTGGAGTTTCGTCTCGTGAGCTTGCTTATGATTTTTTTTCCAGGGTAAAAGACCTCATATAGCAGAAGATGGGCACCGGAGGGCCACCAGGGGGCCCAGGAGACACGAGGCGCGTCCAGTAGGGGGGGCACCCTCCTGGCCAGGGTGTGGGCCCCCTCCGCTACTTTCTTTGCTCAATAATTCTTATTAAATCCAAAAAATGACTTTCGTGGAGTTGCAGGTCTTTTGGAGCTGTGCAGAATAGGTTTCCAATATTTACTCCTTTTCCAGCCAGAATCCCAACTGCCGGCATCCTCCCTCATCATGATAAACCTTGTAAAATAAGAGAGAATAGCCATAAGTATTGTGACATAACGTGTAATAGCAGCCCATAATGCAATAAATATCGATATAAAAGCATGATGCAAAATGGACGTATCAACTCCCCCAAGCTTAGACCTCGCTTGTCCTCAAGCGGAAGCCGATATCGAAAAATATGTCAACATGTTTAGAGAAAGAGGTGTCGATAAAAATAAAAGACGGGCATGAGGGCATCATGATCATTCTTATAACAGCAACATATATAGATTTTGTCATATGATTTCTTATTCTCAAGTAATAATCTATTCACAATGTCAAGTATGGTTTAGAAACTTCATTGAAAACTAACAAACTATAATCTCAGTCATTGAAGCAATTGCAATTTATCATAACATCAGAAAGAGTCAAGAATAGAGCTTTTCAGCAAGTCCACATACTCAACTATCATATAGTCTCTACAATTGCTAATACTCACGCAATACTTATGGTTATGGAGTTTTAATCGGACACTGAGAAATATAGGGGCTTATAGTGTTGCCTCCCAACGTTTTACTTCAAGGGTAATGTCAACAATAATAGTTCATGCTAACGAACATCCAATTGGATATATGTATCAGGATCTTTCCAACACGAGGTGCTTGCCAATGGATAAAATGAAAAGGGGAAAGGTGTGGAAATCACCTTGACTCTTGCATAAGGTAGAAGACATAAAGTAAAAGATAGGCCCTTCGCAGAGGGAAGTAGAGGTTGTCATGTGCATTTAGGGTTGGATGCACAAAATCTTATGCAAAAGAACGTCACTTTATATTGCCACTTGTATATGGACTTTTATTATGCAGTCCGTCGCTTTTATTGCTTCCATAAGAAGATCGTATAAAGCTTATTTTCTCCGCACTAATAAGTCATGCATATTTAGAGAGCATTTTTTATTGCCTGCACCGATGACAACTTACTTGAACGATCTTACTCAATGCATAGGTAGATATGGTGGACTCTCATGGCAAAACTGGGTTCAAGGATATTTGGAAGCACAAGTAGTATTTCTACTTGGTGCAAGGAATTTGGCTAGCATGAGGGGGAAAGGCAAGCTCAACATGTTGGACGATCCATGACAATATACTTTAACTGAGATGTGAGGAAACATAAACCATTACATTGTCTTCCTTGTCCAACATCAACTCTTTAGCATGTCATACTTTAATGAGTGCTCACAATTATAAAATATTTCCAAGATAGTATATTTATGTGAAAACCTCTCTTTCCTTATTACTTCCTATTAATTGTAACGATGACCAAAACTACATTTGTCAACTCTCAACAACTTTTAAGCCTCATACTTTCTACATGTGAAGTCATTACTATCCATAAGATCAATATGAACTCTTTTATTTCTTTTTATTTTCTTAAGATCATGGCAAGATAGCAAAGCCCTTGACTCAACACTAATCTTTATTATAGATAACTCATGGACTCGATTACATAGAAGGATCACAAGGAAAAACTCAAAACTAAATCAAACCAAAACTTTATTCTACTAGATCTAGATATTACCAAAAGGATCGAACTAAGAAAAACCATAAAGATAGGAGTGTGGTGGTGATACGATACCGGGACACCTCCCCCAAGCTTGGCAGTTGCCAAGGGGAGTGCCCATACCCATGTGATTATATCCTCGGAGGTAGAGAAGAAGTAGTTGTTGATGATGTAGTCTTGTCTTCCATCTACCAAGGCATAGGCTCACCATCATAGAAGGATGATCGAGTCTCCGGGATCCTCAAATCTGTAGCCAAACTCATCCTCTTGAATCTATATTCATACTCACAATTTTGGTTTTGCAGGTCATAGATCTGGGCTTGGAGATGTTCGATTTTCTCATGAAGCTTGAAGATGGTCTCCCCAATGTCCTTGGCATCTAGCTTGGGGTTGTTGGTGAACTCCGTGATCATCATCTGGTTGGCGTTGAGTCCATGCTCCACCATCTCTTGGCACTTGAAAACTTGCTATTCCATAGCTTCGAGCTTTGTCTCCATGCTTCCGGTACGCCTTGGTCCCTCCACATCACGGATGTGCAGCACCCCCTCACGCATCTCAATGGCTTGAGGATGTTGCATCACCTCTGCAAGATAGGGGTTGATAACCCTCTCGAAAAACTTGTCCTTGGGAGCGCTTGGAGACGTCATGGTGCTCTAGATCTGTCAGAAAAAAAACAGCTCGAAACGAAAACAAAAGATTTTTGCGTGATATGGTGGTCAAAACTTTCGGGAGATTATATAATAAATTTTTACCGACCAAAAGAAGTAACGTGCAAGAAAACGGAGTCCGGGAGGAACACGAGGTGCCCACGAGGCAGGGGCGCGCCCAGTAAGGGTGGGCGTGCCCTCCACCCTCGTGGAGGCCTCGTGTCCTTCCCGGATTACTTTTTGCTTCCATAAATTTTTAAATATTCCAAAACGGAGGAAAATTGTCATTAGAATTGTTTTGGAGTCGGTTTACTTACCGTACCACATACATATTCCTTCTCGGAGTCTGAAATGTTCTGGAAAGTGTCCCTTATGTATTCCTCTGGGGTTACGGTTTCAATAATATTAATTTCAACATTTATAGGATTACCTGAGATATAATGTTTGATTCTTTGACCGTTCACCACCCTCGGACTTGTGCCTTTGAAGTTGTTGATTTTTATGGCACCGGAACGATAGACCTCTTCGACAATGTAAGGACCTTTCAATTTAGAGAGAAGTTTTCCTGCAAAAAATCTTAAATGAGAGTTGAATAGTAACACATAATCACCTACATTAAACTCACGCTTTTGTATCCTTTTGTCATGCCATCTTTTAACTTTTTCTTTAAACAACTTGGCATTCTCATAGGCTTGGGTTCTCCATTCATCAAGTGAGCTAATGTCAAATAACCTCTTCTCACCGGCAAGTTTGGAATCATAGTTGAGCTCTTTAATGGCCCAATATGCCTTATGTTCAAGTTCAAGAGGTAAGTGACACGCTTTTCCATATACCATCTTATACGGAGACATACCCATAAGATTTTTATATGCAGTTCTATAGGCCCATAATGCATCATCAAGTTTCTTGGACCAATTCTTTTTAGATCTATTAACAGTCTTTTGCAAAATTAATTTTAGCTCTCTATTGCTCAATTCTACTTGACCACTAGACTGTGGTGATAAGGACATGCAATTCTATGATTAACATCATACTTAGCAAGCATTTTACGGAAAGCACCATGAATAAAATGTGAACCACCATCAGTCATGAGATATCTAGGGACTCCAAACCTCGGAAAAATAACTTCTTTAAGCATCTTAATAGAGGTGTTATGATCAGCACTACTAGTTGGAATAGCTTCTATCCACTTAGTAACGTAATAAACAATAACTAAAATATGTGTGCATCCATTAGAGGCAGGAAAAGGTCCCATATAATCAAAGCCCCAAACATCAAATGCGCGCTTGTGATCCCTCATGGGGATGTGGGTTACATAGATCATGTTCACCGTTTTTACCTCGGGGGAAACTGCTTCTGCCCCCTAGTGTTAGGCTGACGGGGATCATCACCGTCCTCGCTTGGAGGTCCTTTCCCCTTATGTTTGGTGTTTAACTTACCGGGCCTGCTTGTAAACCTAGCAATTTATATTGGTGTGATTGGCAGGGCTTGTCGGGGGTGCCATGAATCTGGCAAGGACTCTCGAGGATTTTGTCCAAGTTGGATGGACCGTCTCTGTTGCCCTTGAAAGGCTTCTTCCGCTGACTGGGTTTGGAACCACTGAATCTGGCATTGACAATCGTATCTTCTATGTCGTCGTTATTGTTCCGATGCTTGTTTTTGTTGCGTCATGGTCTACCATTGTCGTCCGTGGCCTCAGAAGTGTCAGGGTCGCTGGAACTGTTGCTTCTACGAGCCAACCAGCTATCTTCGGTTGCACCGGAGCAGGTCATGAGTGTAGTAAGAGCTGCCATGGTCTTCGGCTTTTCCTGCCGAGGTGACGTGCGAGCCATTCACCACAGATGCTGTGTTTGAAGACGGCTAAGGCTTCGACATGTGGACAATCCTTGATTTGTTTTTTTAATTAGGTACTAATTCCAAAGTTTGCAAGCTGACTCACCGGGTTGTTGGACTATGTGACTTAGGTCATCTGCATCCGGTGGTTGACATAAGTGCCCTGAAAGTTGGCTCGAAAAGCGTGTTCTAAATCTTCCCAACTCCCAATGGAGTTCTCTGGGAGGGTATTCAACCAGTGCTGTGCTAGTCCCTTCAGCTTTAGAGGGAGGTATTTAATGGCACGGAGGTCATCTCCGCGAGCCATGTGAATGTGGAGAAGAAATTCTTCAATCCATACTGCAGGGTCCATCGTTCCATCGTACTGCTCGATGTTCACGGGTTTAACCCTTCCGAAAATTGGTGATGCATTACTTCATCGGTAAAGCACATAGGGTGTGTGACACCTCTATACCAGGCGACATCACGATGGAGTTCGGATGACATTTGTGCTCGTGCTGACCCTGAACTAGATGATGCTCATCGTGCCAGGCTTGATGGTCGTCATCTCGTGTCGGGGCACGTCCTTTGGATCCATATCGATCCATTCTGGCCGGCTTTATTGGCCGGGTCCTGACGTAAGTCGTATGTGTAGCCCGGAGCCGCTGTCTCCTTGCCTCTATGGTGAGGGGGCGCGAGCTGATATTTGGCGTGATGAGCCGTTTTGTCCCGCCCACGTGGTGGTCGATCTGGTTGATCAACATAATTGTATTTTGACGGTATTGTCTCAAGGGTTCATCATCGAATTGTGGCAGCAACCTGCATTTGGGTCTTTACTGGTGGCTCGAGGCCGTATTCTTTGGTGGCTACGACCTTGGTCCATCTGTCGTTGGGTGTATCCTCTTCTGCTTGAAGCTACTGTTGTTTCTTTTTCAGGCTCCGTGCGGTGGCAATGAGCTGTGCTTGAAGCCTTCTTGTTCGAGGGGTTCCACTGGGACGATAGAATCTTCGTCACCAAGGGTAACATCCTCTTCGGAGGTAGGTAAGTAGTTACTATCTTCCGAATCTTCGTGATCAGCGTGTTCGAGGCCTGTATTGGCCCTCTACCCTCTCATCATGTTCGGATGCGGGTTCGATGGGGTCCTCGGTGTTGTTCGGAGTGTCATTATCTCTGTTACCAGTATTACTTTCCCTAGCGCGACGCGATCATGAGTGGAGACACTGACGTCGGATCTTTGGTGGTTCATTGACGGGCTTGTCCTTCGGCGTCGGCATCATCGTCCATGTCGTCGATGTCTTCGGAGGCGTACTCTAGCATGTCTATTAAATCCTTGACAGTGGCTATTAAGTGGGTGGTGGGTGGGGCATAAAATTCCCTGCTCTCAGCCCCTTGTTCGAACTAGAGGTAGTTCGGAGAGACACTTCCGTGATGGCGAGAGACTGTATTAAGTCCAGTGTTTCGTTTAAGAGCGAAAGCTGTATTGGAGTCTGTGGATCTGCAGAGCCAGGCTCGGTGATAATCACTTGATTGAGCCCGATGAACACAGACCTCGATACTTCGGAGTTGACGTCTAGAGGCGAGTCTGGCTTCCATATAACGGGGAGAGTCTCGTTTGACTTCGGGTTCGCAGACGACGTTGTCGCATCTGGGTTTCTGGTTGGGAGCTCCATGACACGAGAGAGTCAGGCGGGGTTAATCCTCACGTCTTCAAACGATGTGGTCTGCCCCGGATCTTAGGCCGAGGCAGGTATGAGGATCGACCCCTGGACGGGATCTGATAGAAGATCTGAAGGACCTTCTTTATGAGGGTGGAGGAGCGTGGGCCGAGGCCGCGAACCCCTCAAAGATCAGGTCTCCTCGTATATCACCAATGTACTTCAGGCTTCCAAACCTGATCTTGTGACTGGCGGTGTGTAGCTGTCGACCTTACTCAAGGTGGCTAGTCAAGTTGGCACGTAGTATGAATCCGCCGAACACAAAAAGCTGAGCAGGGAGAAAGGTCTCCTCGGACACAGCATCGTCATTGATGACGAGGCAAGCAATCGATTCCTCTGTTGACAACGCAGCTGAGCTCTCAATGAAAGCACCCAATGTCGGTGTCAAAAACCGACAGATCTCGGATAAGGGGCCCAAGCTGTGCGTCTAAGGATCAATGGCAACAACGGACAATGGACACGATGCTTACCCAGGTTCGGGCCCTCTTAAAGAAGGTAAAACCCTACGTCCTGCTTGATTGTATTCGATGAGTATAGGGGTTACAAGAGTTGGTCTACCTCGAGATCGTAATGGCTAAACCCTAGCTGTATAGCCTGTGATTATTCTGATTGCCTCTACGGATTAAACCCTCCAGTTTATATAGAGACCGGAGGGACCTTGCACTAGTGCAGAACCGGGCAATAGCACCGGTTCGTAAGGCCCTTTAGTGCCGGTTCCATAACCGGCACTAAAGTGTGGGCACTAAAGCCCCCACCCTTTAGTACCAGTTCAGCATGAACCGGTGCTAAAGGGCAACCACGTGGCACGAGCCAGCTCCGGGGGCCTGGAGCCCTTTAGTACCGGTTGGTAAGACCAACCGGTACTATAAGGTTTGGGTTTTTTTTAGTTTTATGATTTCTTTTTCATTTAATTTTGTGTTTCCATTTTAATTCTTTTTCGTTTGCTGGTATTTTACGATACTACACATTGTACACGTTATGCATATATATATATATATATATAAGAAAAGAATTTCTAGTAGAACCAATCATGCATATATATATCATCAATGTCTCACAAACCACCATATTAATTAATTCACACATACACACATGTATAGCTATATACAATTTCTCCTACATATGCATGTTGCCTTCGGAGCCAGTGGCATTAGCCTAATTGGTGCCTTCGGAGCACGATGACAATTGGAAGTGGTTTCATGGGGGCGGTAGCGGTAATAGTATTCTCCCTTCGGATTTATGACCTGGTCGAGCAAAAATCCCGCTATTTCCTCTTGAAGTGCTTCTACGCGCTCCGTTTCTAGGAGCTTCTCCCGCACCTCTTTGAACTGTTAAGAAGGAGATCAATATGCATGTGTATTAGTTGTGTGACTAGATATCGATAATGGTGTAAAAATTGTGAATAGTGTTCTGACAAGCGTACCCATTCCTGTCTTTGAGATCTGCTCCTTTCGGACGCCATCATGCGAATGTTCTCGCAAACGCAGAATGCACACAGATCAGTCCCCTGCGCCTGCTTCAGGGCCTTTACGAGAATGGAATTTGATCAGATAATAATTAATCAAGCATGATAATTAAAGAGATGGCAGCTAGCTAGCTAGCTAGTACTACTTAATTACTTACCTTGGGTCGAAACCATTTAAGCTTTTTTTCCATTCGCCTTCCGTGACGCTGATGAACCTTGCCCAAGCCCTGCCCGCCGACAAAGAAAATGAATAAAGGGGTTATTAAATAGTTCATATCATGAAATGACGAACTAAATAGGCCGAGATATATAGTTAATAATGATTGAAATTACCTGTTGACTATCCCAAACAAGATGTTATAGTCAGTATTTTCTTTGAGTAGTGAGTCCAGTATTTCAACTGTTCCGGCGTCAACTTTAATGATACACAAGATCCAGTGAAATCTGCATGCACACACGTTTGCATGTCTTAATTAAGCGGGCATATGTAAGCAAAAACATGTAGCTAGCTAGTAGGCAAAAACAGAGAATTTGTAGTACAAGACAGTGTGACTCACTGGAAGTTGTAAGGAAGTAGTATATCTTCATTGTATTTGAGGCGCTTCAAGAACTCTAGCATGTTGTCCTCTACGGCCTTTTGATGATGTGGATTTATTAGCCATGTGTATTCATTAACGGTGTTTGGGTCAATGAACCCAATGCCAAAGCGTCCACCTTTTCTCATTTCATACATCTTCATCCTGCATAATACCACAGAAAAGAATATAGTGAGGATAATTACAGGTAATGATTGATCAAAAGGATCACTACAGCTAGCTTGAGACTTAAATTACAGAAAGAAATCACTTACAGACAATAGCAACTGACGATAGATTTGTCGAGTGCGTCTTGATTGTATAACTGAAACAGTTCAGAATACTCAACGGACAGAGCTTTCTCATGGAAGTAATGCTCCTCCTTGACATTCACCATGAGGGACAATCGATCGGAAATCTTGGTAATGTTCATGTACCATTGATGCAATTCATACATTCTCGTTGGGAGGTTCTTGACCTTGTCTGGCTCGACCAAAGGTTGGCCCCGGACATATTTCCGTTTTATTTCATCCTCTGTAAGCACAGGCATGGGCTCGATCTCGAGGAGTTGTCCAACAGTGATGTTGAGAACTTCAGCCTGCATTATATGGTCCTTGGTTATTACCACATTGCCCACCTCGGGAACGTAAACTGTTTGCCCACAATAATATTGGGCGCGCGTACTGTCACGTGTTGTTGGCACAACAAGCGAGGGGATCGATTGCGCCGCCTGTTCTCCCAGCTGGGGAATGGTTTTCCCGCATTTTTTGACAGCTGCTTGTTGTTTGCTCGATCCCGAGCTCGCCTCCTTACGTAGACGTGCTCGATTTAACTTCCTGATGTGGCGCTCATAGTCTGTGTCAACAGGCTTGGGAGCTGGTGGTTGAGCCATACGAATGAAGTGGTCAATCGTTTCCTCAGGCACTTTCTCCCTTGGCGGCGGTGGCGGTTTCAGTGCAAAATGGGCTTCCACCTCGGCCTTCGATATGGCTGCGTTTTCCTCCTCGGACTTGTCATAAGGCCTCTGCGGAAGAGGCGTGAGGCTTGGACCATATTTATATCGCTTGCCTTCGCCTGTACTTCCTGTACTACCTCGACTCGTACCGCTACGCACCATAGCTGCGGGGTGTCTCTTCTGCGATTGCTGAGGCGGCGGAGACGGCTGACGGGGCTGAGTTGGACGAGGAGGAGTGGCCTGAAGCTGTGCCGGACTTGGAGGAGGAGTGGCCTGAGGTTGTGCCGGACTTGGAGGAGGAGTGGACGTCTGACGTTGTGGCGGACTTGGAGGAGGAGGAGTGGCCTGACACTTTGCCGGACTTGGAGGAGGAGTGGCCTGACACTTTGCCGGACTTGGTGGACTTGCAGGAGCGGGAGTCTGCTGACTCGGTGGCGGACTTCGACGAGGAGTCGGCTGACGCGGTGTCGGTGGCCTTCGAAAGATGATGCAATCCTTTTTCCATAGGATGATACGATGTTTGGCCTCTCCGAGAAAGTGCTCGTCGTCACCTCCAGGAATGTCAAGCTGTAGCTCCGAATATGGGTCCACCACCTCATCAACCAAGACACGAGCATAGCCCGCTGGAATCGGGTTGCAATGGAAGGTTGCCTCGGGGGGATTTGTAAAAGCAACGGCGTCCGCCACCTTCATGGATATGTTCTTCATTTTGACGTGTAGCTCGCAGTTAGTGTTCTCCGTGATGTCATCCACGGGGTATCTACCCAGCATTGCGTCGTCCGGGGCGGAACCCACGCTGCTTCTCGGCATGGATGGGGCGGTGCTATCCAATGCTGGATCATTCGCTAGCTGCTGCAGCTGCTGAGACCCCCTTTGCTGGGTAAGTGAGTCGATCTGCTCCTGCTGCCGCTGGAATTTGACTGCCAATTCCGCTTGACTTGCTTCTAGGCCTTGAAGGCGTTCATAGTCCCGCTTCCTCTGCTCCTCCTCCATCTTCCTCTTCTTCTCCTCCGCAATCTTCTTTCTCGCACGGGTTCTGTAGTCGGTGTTCCAGTCTGAAAACCCCTCATACCACGGAATAGCGCCCTTGCCTCGTGTTCTTCCCGGGTGTTCAGGATTTCCCAGGGCACGCGTAAGCTCGTCGTTCTCTCTGTTGGGCTGGAACACCCCCGATCGTGCCTCTTCTATTGCAACAAGTATCGCATCGTCGGCTCCCTTCAGACTTGCCCTCGTCGAAACATTGCCTGTCTTCGGGTCCAACTCCCCCCCATGCGCATAGAACCAAGTCCTGCACCTGGGGGGCCAGCTCTTAGTAACCGGAGTGACACCTGCATCCTCCATCTCTTTCTCAGACTTATCCCACTTAGGCATTGCCACCGCATAGCCACCTGGCCCCAGCTTATGGAACTTATCCTTTTTTTCGGCATTCTTCTTGTTTATTCTCGACCGTTCCTTAGCTAATTCCGAATCCTTGAATTTCATGAAATCATCCCAATGAGCACGTTGGTTCTCTAGTGTTCCCTCGAATACTGGAGTCTTCCTTCCTCCCTTGACGTACTTGTCCCATTCATGATTCTTGTGGTTCTTGAATGCAACCGCCATCTTCCTAAGAGCAGCATCCTTGACTTCCTGCACATCTGCTTCTGTGAAATGATCTGGTAGGGTGAAATGTTCCATGAGAGTATCCCAAAGCAGATCTTTTTGTCTTTTGTCGACAAAAGTAACATCTGGACGTCGAGCAGCGTCCTTTTTTCTTTTTGCCTTTTGTCTTTTGCTGGCTCTCTCCATTCTTGAAGGGAGATCGGGAGTTGGTCCTTCACAACAACTCCGCACTGACGAACGAACTTGTCCGCAATCTTCTTAGGCGCTAATGGTTCGCCATTAGGTCTGATTGCCTCGATATTGTACTTTACGCCCTCCTTCAACTTTTTGTTCGGGCCTCGTTTCGTCCTTTTGCCTGAAGATTTGCTCGATCCGGATGGCTGAAAGAACAAAGATCGATTCGTTAATATATCTTCAAGTCATTTAAAACATGTGATGATCACCAGATGCCTGCTTATATAAATATATATACCTCGCCGGTCTTTGTTGTTTCAAGATCAACATTTTCTTCGTCATCATCATAATCATAGTTCATGACTTCATCAATTCGGTCGTCGCGATCGAATATCATATCACCCTCTCCGGTGTTGTTTAGAAATTCGGAGCCGTCATAATCTTCTTCATTCTGATCATCATCTGGCCCGTGAGGATGGCGTATCATATCGAACATGGCCTGTTCTCCCTCTCTGCCGGTATTGTCCGCCATAGCTTTTATTTAACTAATCCAAAAGAAATATAAAACAATTTAGTATTCAAATTACATCGTCTCGAATAATAGATATAATCTCGAATACATCGTCTCGAATAATAGATATAATCTCGAAAACATCGTCTCGAATAATAGATATAATCTCGAATACATCGTCTCGAATAATAGATATAATCTCGAATACATCGTCTCGAATAATAGATATAATATCGAATACATCACTGGCTAGGTAGCTAATAAAGATCGAATACTACAGAAGAATCTAGGACACTCGCGGTTCCTGCGGCGCGGGCGGTGGACACCCAAAGAGAAGGAACCCTCACAGGATCATAGCTGAAGTGAGATCCCTGAAGAAACTGCCAGGTATTGGAGAACCTGCCGCCCTCTAACGCAACCATGTAGCGATGGACGTGCTCGTCCTCCTCCCTGACACGGCGACGTACCACCTCCGGCTGGGCCGGCTCCCTCCGCGCCGAAACTGGCCCACGCGAACGCCACCAAACGAGATCAGGGTCGACGACGGGACCCGGGGCCGGGTTCCTCATCAAGCGGCGCGCCCCTCCAGGCAGCACCTCCCAGTGCCAGCCCGGCGGAGCCCAGTCCCGGACATGGGTCAGCCGGACGTCGTCGCGGACGTGTCGACGGCGAGGATGCGGGTCGGGCATCGTCGAGAACAAATACTAGCTATATGCCCGCAAAAAGTAACATTTTTTAATGATTGGATTTTGATAATTAAAATTTCTAACATTTCTATATAACTAACATTTCTAACAATGCTATATATAACTAACATTTCTATAACATTTCTAATATTTCTATAACTAAAAAACAGAAAAAAAATATAACATTTCTATATATATAACTAACATTTTTATAACTATTTCTATAACTAAAAAACAGAAAAATTTCTAACAATTCTAACATTTCTAACTATTCTAACAATTCTAACATTTCTAACTATTCTAACAATTCTAACATTTCTAACTATTTCTGAAAAACAGAAAAATTTCTAACAATTTCTAAAAAACAGAAAAATTTCTAACTATTTGTATAACTAAAAAACAAAAAAAGTATGTGTGTGTGTGTGCGCGCGCTCACCGGCGAGGCGAGGGACGACGGGGGCCGAGCGCGCGGCGATGGGGACGGCGACGGGCGCGGCGAAGACGGGGACAGGGACGGGGCGGCGACGACGGGGACGGGGACGGACGGGCCGGGGCGGCGATGGCGACGGGGACGTACAGGGCGGCGCCGACGACGGGGACGGGGACGACGCGGGACGGGCCGGGACGGGGCGACGGTGACGACGGGGACGACGGGGACGGGGACGACGGGGCGGCGACGACGGGGATGGGGCGGCGACGGGGCGGCGACGAGGGATGGAGACATACGGGGGCGGCGGGCGACGGTGCAGAGGAGAAGAAGTCACTGAAATTTTCGTAAGTGTTGTTTATATAGGAGGGGTCTTTAGTACCGGTTTGTGCCACCAACCGGTACTAAAGGCCAGTTTTGGCCAGCCCAAGCGGCGGGAAGCGACCCCCTTTAGTACCGGGTGGTGGCACAAACCGGTACTAAAGGCCCCCCCTTTAGTACCGGTTTGTGCCACGACCCGGTACTAAAGGGGGTGCGCTGGCGCAGGTGCGGTGCGGCAAGTTTAGTCCCACCTCGCTAGCCGAGGGGTGACCGCACTGGTTTATAAACCCCCGTGCGGTCGCTCTCTCGAGCTCCTCTCCAAAGCAGGCCTACTGGGCCTACGTGTTCTTTGCTGCCCTGTGGGCCCACTTGGCCTTTGCGGGCCTGCATCCTGGCCCAACAACAGGTTGGGTTTCTAGTCGTATGCAGGCCGCTCTGGCCTAGTAGGCGGGCTTTTTTATTTATTTTTTTGCTTTATTTATTTTTGTTGTTTTTTTGTGTATTTAGAGTTTCTTTGTGAATATTTTTGCTTTAGGTACAAAAAATTACAAACTTTCTGTTAGTGCCCGTAGTTTTCAAATTTGAATAGTTTAAATTTTGAATTATTTGAAATTAGTGTGAATCACTAGTTTGTGAATAACTTAACTTTAAAAATCAGTAAAGGCATGAAAGAATTTGTTTGCACATAAAATTTCTTCGCGTTTCAAATGCCAAAACACATAACTACCCTAACTATTACAGAGATTCCCCTCTGGGTGTGAAACACAGAAGAAAGTGATGATAGTGAAGCCGATCACATCCCAGATCTTTGGGTGTGAAACTTTTTCTTCGCGTGTGTCCCTTTGCGCCGTAACCATGGAAAATCTTCATCATTTAACGGGATGCTCGGGTCAATATTCACTGTGAATGGAGCAATTTCATCAAACTTTTCATAATCTTCTGACTTGTCTGTCTTGTCATCCACTCCCACGATGTTTCTCTTCCCAGAAAGAACTATGTGCCGCTTTGGCTCATCGTACGATGCATTCGCTTCCTTATCTTTTCTTTTTCTTGGCTTGGTAGACATGTCCTTCACATAGAAAACCTGTGCCACATCATTGGCTAGGACGAATGGTTCGTCTGCATACGCAAGATTGTTGAGATCCACTGTTGTCATTCCGTACTGCGGGTCTTCCGTTACCCCGCCTCGTGTCATATTGACCCATTTGCACCGAAACAAAGGGACCTTTAAACCACGTCGATAGTCAAGTTCCCATATGTCCTGTATATAACCATAATATGTTTCCTTTCCCGTCTTGGTTTCTGCATCAAAGCGGACACCACTGTTTTGGTTGGTGCTCTTCTTATCTTGGGCGATCGTGTAAAATGTATTACCATTTATCTCGTACCCTTTGAAAGTCATTATATTCGAAGATGGTAACTGGGACAGCAAGTACAGGTCATCTTCAATAGAGGTGTCATGCATGGTACGTGTCTGCAACCAGCTGGCGAAACTCCTGGTTTGTTCACGTGTAATCCAGTCATCAGACCGCTCCGGGTGTTTGGAGCGTAGCAAATTCTTGTGTTCATCCATATACGGAGCCACCAAGGCGGAATTCTGTAGAACTGTGTAGTGTGCTTCAGTGAGAGAATGTCCGTCCATACATATTATTTGTTCCCCTCCTAGCGTGCCTTTTCCATCCAGTCTGCCCTTATGCCGCGATTCAGGAACACCAATCGGCTTAAGGTCAGGAATAAAGTCAATACAAAACTCAATGACCTCCTCATTTTGATGGCCCTTGGAGATGCTTCCTTCTGGCCTAGCACGGTTATGAACATATTTCTTTAAGACTCCCATGAACCTCTCAAAGGGGAACATATTGTGTAGAAATACAGGACCCAAAACGTTAATCTCTTCGCATAGGTGAACTAGGACGTGCGTCATGATGTTGAAGAAGGATGGTGGGAACACCAACTCGAAACTGACAAGACATTGCACCAAATCATTCTGTAACCTTGGTATGATTTCTGGATCGATTACCTTCTGAGAGATTGCATTGAGAAATGCACATAGCTTCACAATGGCTAATCGAACGTTTTCCGGTAGAAGCCCCCTCAATGCAACCGGAAGCAGTTGCGTCATAATCACGTGGCAGTCATGAGACTTTAGGTTCTGGAACTTTTTCTCTGCCATGTTTATTATTCCCTTTATATTCGACGAGAAGCCAGACGGTACCTTAATACTGAGCAGGCATTCAAAGAAGATTTCCTTCTCTTCTTTGGTAAGAGCGTAGCTTGCATGACCCTGATGTATGCCGTCTTCTCCGTGCATACGTTGCTGGTCCTCCCGTGCCTCAGGTGTATCTTTTGTCTTCCCATACACGCCCAAGAAGCCAAGCAGGGTCACGCAAAGATTCTTCGTCACGTGCATCACGTCGATTGCGGAGCGGACCTCTAGGTCTTTCCAATATGGCAGGTCCCAAAATATAGATTTCTTCTTCCACATGGGTGCGCGTCCGTCAGCGTCCTTCGGAACAGGTTGTCCGCCAGGACCCTTTCCAAATATCACCTTCAAATCCTTGACCATATCATGTACATCAGCACCAGTACGGTGGCGAGGCTTCGTCCGGTGATCCGCCTCACCTTTGAAATGCTTGCCTTTCTTTCTTACGGGATGCCTGCTCGGAAGAAATCGACGATGTCCCAGGTACACATTCTTCTTACAACTATTCAAATATATACTGTCGGTATCATCCAAACAGTGCGTGCATCCGCGGTATCCCTTGTTTGTCTGTCCTGAAAGGTTACTGAGAGCAGGCCAATCATTGATGGTCACGAACAGCAACGCCTTTAGGTCAAATTCTTCCCCCATGTGCTCATCCCACGCACGTACACCTGTTCCATTCCACAGTTGTAAGAGTTCTTCAACTAATGGCCTTAGGTACACATCAATGTCGTTGCCGGGTTGCTTAGGGCCTTGGATGAGCACTGGCATCATAATGAACTTCCGCTTCATGCACAACCAAGGAGGAAGGTTATACAAACATAGAGTCACAGGCCAGGTGCTATGGTTGCTGCTCTGCTCCCCAAAAGGATTAATGCCATCTGCGCTTAGACCAAACCATACGCTCCTTGCGTCATCTGCAAACTCCTTCCCGTACTTTCTTTCGATTTTTCTCCACTGCGACCCGTCAGCGGGTACTCTCAACTTTCCGTCTTTCTTACGGTCTTCTCTGTGCCATCGCATCGCCTTTGGCATGCTCTTTGTTTTGGAACAAACGTTTCAACCGTGGTATTATAGGAGAATACCACATCACCTTGGCAGGAATCTTCTTCCTGGGGCGCTCGCCCTCGACATCACCAGGGTCATCGCGGCTGATCTTATAGCGCAATGCACCACATACCGGGCAAGCGTTCAAATCCTCGTACTCACCGCGGTAGAGGATGCAATCATTAGGGCATGCATGTATCTTCTGCACCTCTAACCCTAGAGGGCAGACAGCCTTCTTTGCTTCGTACGTACTCTCGGGCAATTCGTTGTCCTTTGGAAGCATATCCTTTATCATTACCAGCAACTTTCCAAATCCCTTGTCAGATACACCATTCTCTGCCTTCCATTGCAGCAATTCCAGTGTGGTGCCCAGCTTTTTCTTGTCACCTACGCAATTCGGGTACAACAATTTTTTGTGATCCTCTAACATGCGCTGCAACTTCTTCTTCTCCAAATCACTTGCGCAGTTTCTCTTTGCATCGGCAATGGCCCGACCTAGATCATCAACGGGCTCATCTGATGCCTCTTCTTCAGCTTCTTCCCGCATTGCCGGCTCAGCTTCTTCCCGCATTACCGGCTCAGCTTCTTCCCCCATTGTTGTATCATCGTATTCAGGGAACCCATGGCCAGGATAGCTGTCGTCGTCCTCTTCTTCTTCATTGTCTTCCATCATAACCCCTCTTTCTCCGTGCTTGGTCCAAACATTATAGTGGGGCATGAAACCGGACTCAAACAGGTGGACGTGAATGGTTCTTGACGTAGAGTAATTGCGACCATTCTTACAGCCAGCACATGGACAAGGCATAAAACCATCCGCCCGCTTGTTTGCCTCAGCCGCAAGCAGAAAAGTATGCACGCCCTCAACGAACTGGGGAGAGCATCGGTCATCGTACATCCATTGCCGGCTCATCTTCATTACACAACACCGAATAGACCAAATTAATACAAGTTCATACATAAAGTTCATACAACACTTAAATGCAACAAACAAATAACTCTCTAGCTAAAGCATTTAAATGCAACAACAAATGCGATCAAGATCGCAACTAAGGTAACAATTGATCCAACAGCATAATGATACCAAGCCTCACTATCGATGGCATATTTTCTAATCTTTCTAATCTTCAAGCGCATTTTCTCCATCTTGATCTTGTGATCATCGACGACATCGGCAACATGCAACTCCAATTCCATCTTCTCCCCCTCAATTCTTTTCAATTTTTCTTTCAAGTACTCGTTTTCTCTTTCAACTAAATTTAACCTCTCGACAATAGGGTCGGTTGGAATTTCCGGTTCACATACCTCCTAGATAAAAATATCTATGTCAACTTGATGGGCATAATTTGTCATAAACACGAAATGCAACAAATAGTTTTAAAAGAGAATATACCACATCCGAATCATAACAAGGACGAGGGCCGACGGGGACGGATATCAAAACCATGGCACTATGTATAACAAACAACGTACGGGTAAGATAATTATACGAGTAACTATATATCCAAATCACACAAACATCAATTTTTTATATAAAATTTCATGAACAAGAGGCTCACCACAAGGTGGTGCCGGCGACGGGACGGTGCGGGCGATCGACGGTGGTTACGACGGAGATTTAGAAGGCACTAAGTAAAACACACCTACATATGCAAACTAAGTGTTATTTTGACCTCAAATTGCATATAAATCAAATACTACCACATATAATTCCTCCCAAATTACTAAAACCCACAATTAATCACTATATAAACCAATGCAAGAGCTAATCTAGCAATGAGAGATGAAAGGACAAAGTTGCTAACCTTGGTGATCATTTGAATGGATGGGGGCCTGCAAATCTTGACAAATTTGGGGCAAATTTTGTGATGAACTCGAGAGGAAGAAGGGAAGAACAGAGGAGAGGGAGAGGGGAAAGGGGGAAGAACAGAGTGCGGGTGGACGAAGGGTTTATATAGGACGACCTTTAGTACCGGTTCGTGCCACGAACCGGTACTAAAGGTGCTGGAAGGGCCCCACTCTGACAACATCCTGCCACCACTTTCTTTAGTACCGGTTCGTGGCATGAACCGGTGCTAAAGGTTCGCCACGAACCGGTACTAAAGAGCTCCTCCCGCCTAGCCGTTGGAACCGGCACTAATGGACACATTAGTGCCGGTTCTGTTACAAACCGGGACTAATGTGTCTCACATTTGACCCTTTTTCTACTAGTGTAGGGTTGTACAGGGCCGGTTTACAAGGAAGGGAAATAGAATATCCGGACACCAATCTTGCCGTCCACGCATATAGGAGTCCTACCCGGACACGGGAGATGGTCTTCTGCTTTATCTTCACGGCCCATCAGTCTGGCCCATATCGAATAGACCGGACACCCGAGGACCCCCTAATCCAGGACTCCCTCACATCCACACCGCTCCAAACGGAGATTAGCATCCTCAAGGGTGTGAACTTCGGGATACATTGTCGTCTCCGCATGCCTCGGTTATCTCTTACCAGAGTCTTTGCTTTGTGATAGCCATATTGTTTCATGTCATATATCTTGATATCACTTAGTTGTCTATCTTGCTTAGCATAAGTTGTTGGTGCACATAGGTGAGCTTAGTCGTTCTAGGTTTTGTGCTTGACAAATCAAACGTTAGTTTTATTCTGCATTTGTTCAATTCCAAAACAGTAATTGTTTTGAAGCGCCTATTTAACCCCCCCCCCCCCCCTCTAGGCGACATCCTCGATCTTCCAGATTCAAATTAGAAAGAGCTTTTCAATTACACTATTTTTATGGTATATAACTTATGTTTTGGTAGTTAAATCAAAGGTCAAAATTTCACCCAGAATACAAGGGGGACTAATAAATCCGGACGAAGGTAGTATCTCCAACTACCTCAATAATTGGAATGTCAAAGTTCATACTAGCTAGAGCTACTTCTTAATCCTTTGCAGTAAAACAACCACTAAATAGAAGGAGAATGGGCTCCTTACAGTTTCAAGCATATGAATTCCTTGTCCGTGCAACCAGTCTACTCCGAGGCCGATTCTAACCATGTGGATCAAACATATGGGCATGATGCCCATGAACGTCTTGTGGAAGAAGCCGAAGGGATCAAATCACTCGCATAGATATGAAGTGAAGATGTAAAATAATTTCTGTTGCCGTCCAAGCCTAGACAATCTATGCATATATGACCCGATTTCTAGACTTTGAACGTATGCATGATCTCTATCCATCAACTTTGTTGGAACTGGAATGAGGAGTATTGGAAGGGACCTATATTTATATATTTTGGCCGGAGTGAGTGTAGTGTTTAAATGCATTTATTAGCTTATGCGAATGCGGACATCTTCAATTCTAGCACATTGTGGTAATATCTTCTACTCCCTCCATCCGGAAATACTTGTCGGAGAAATGGATGAAAATGAGTGTATCTAGGATTAAATTGCGTCTAGATACATCCATTCATCCGACAAGTATTTTCAGACGGAGGGAGTATTATGTTTTGATTGGCTATATTCATATTTATGTTAGAGTTGTATCACCGTCCTGTCATAGGCTCATGTGCTTCTGATATGGTTGCCTGCATCTCAACCATGCATATTTCTTCTAATGGGCACATTGTTACTAGCCGTTTTTTTATTACCTAAGCCCGCAACTAGTCAATTCTATCGAATTGTGTGGTGCATTGGTGGGAGGTTTCGGTGTTAGTATCTTGTGGACTGTGGTGTCTAGCTCATACGGCCCTGCGATTTACGACACTGTCGCCATTTAGCAGCGATTTACCATCTCCTAGGATGGTGAGAAATATGAAAACTAGTATGTAACGGACGATAGATAGATGTGGTCTAGATGTCCCACGTTTAGTTTTTGTCCGACAGAATTTACTAGGAAAATTCCTTGGTCTAGTAGTACTGTGGTACAAAACGTCAGTGGTTATTTTTAATCCTATACTTGACTTGTTCGCCATTGGCTCATAGAGAAGAGCTAACCAGTCCACAAAGGAGCCTTCCTCATTCCAACCGCAAAGAGAAAATGACGGGATCGAAGCTGTGTTCACGAACTTGTCCCAAGTCTGCCTTGACCAGTTGCAGTCGGAAAGTAAGTGCCTTGCCGTCTCTAGGGTCTAGGCAGCACATGCAAAGAGGGCAAAAATAATTGTTCTCCCAGCCTCTAAGCATCAGGATATCTGTTGTTAGGATATTGCCTTGCAGCGTTGTCCAAAGAAGGATCTTGTATTTGGCTGGTGCCCAACCCTTCCAAATGTAGCTATAAAATTTGGATCAAACCAGCCCTCAAACTGGAAGTAGTAAGCAGAGCTAGCACAGTAAGTGCCATCAATCCTCATGGAGTTGTACCTTTTTTTTCATTCCACTATAAACCATCTTTACGTACGATTCTTAAACGTTCCCATAAGATGGTTGTGTGCATTATCTGATCCAAAGCACGAGGTCTACCCCCCTTCCGAAAAATCAAACAAAATTTTTTCATACAATTGATGTTACGGCATTTGTATCTATTTGTGATAACCGTCTACAAAAAAAATAGGCAGTAATAATAGTTGCTCAAATCTAGACATGAGTGACGATATGCACGTAACTGTGGTTGTCTTATTGTCTATCCAGTTGACGTAATGATTATATAGACAATCCTAGTCATCATGGGCATCGCCAACACCAATGGCAACAGGGATTGGAAAGACCGCAATAACAAGAGCTACATCTTAAACCTAGCATTGAAGTAGCCACGTGGTAGAAGTGATCCCTTACAGTTTCAACCATCTGCTGGACTCCTTGTCCATGCAATAAGTTACTTTTAGATGTGATGCCCATTGATGTGGTGTATAAGTGGTCAAAGGGATCAAATAGCTCGTAAGGATTGGGCTCCTAGTCGTAAAATAATTTTCATTGGCTTCCAAGCCTAGAAACTCATTCATATAAAAACCAGTCTCTGGTTACTGAATATATGCATATTCTCAATTCGACAGCATTTTAGGAATTGGAATCATGAATATTGGAAGGGACCTATATATATATATATCCTGGGCATTGTTGGAGTGAACGTAGGCTTTCAATGCATCTATTAGCTTGTGTGAGTGCAATCTTGTTTATAAGCACATGTGTGGTAATATCTTATATTTTTGTTTTTATATACAATATCCACATTTATGTAAGAATCATATCGATATTGTGTCATAGGCTCATGTGCTTTCGATATGATTGCATGCATCTCAACCATATGCATATTCTATCTAATAGGCAGATTATTACTAGTTGGTTTTTACCTTGGCCTGCAACCAGTACATTCTATTCACTGAGGTGTGGTGAGAGATTTCGGCGTAAGAGCAACTGCAACCATGACCCCATCTCCCATATTGGTGTTTTTGCAAAAATAAAAAAAACTCACTACAAGGCTCCCTCCACCCACCTCTATATTAGGGACGCCCACCCCACCCTACTCCTCGCCTTAAAACATGAAGGAAAATAGGCCCTCCCAACCACCCTTCCTTACTTAATATATAGAATAAAACCGAATGGCACTAACCGGCCAAATCATATCTTCACTGTCAGAAGTTTGGCCCGTCTGTGACTCGGGGTTAGTAAGGCTGGTCATAGTGGGAGTAACATAGGTAGTAACATAGATGCCACATAAGCAAAAATGATGATGTGGCAAGTAGTTAATGAGGAGAGAGGCAAATAGAGTAACATAATATGTTACCATCACATAGCGGTTTCCAATGCATAATGAGTCTACAAAGTAATAAATGAAGGCAACTATGTTACCACACCTATGACACTACCCACTATGAAGGTAGTAACATAGACTAGTAACATATGTATGTTACTAGTCTAAGTTACTCCCCACTATGACCAGCCTAATAAAGTATAAGCACAGACCGTCGGCCCGTCTTTGTTAATTGTTCATCACAGGCTGCTTTGCCCTCTTCACATGGTTTGGCTTTATTTATGTTGGTACCAACCCAGCAAATGAAACTAATAAAACACTCAAACCCGGCTTTATTTATGTTGGAAGCATATGGTGAGAATAATTATCTCACCAATCCGTGTCAAAATTTTCGATCTAATGACCAATGGAACAAGTGTTGGTGAAACCCATCGTGCTTGCAACAACATGTATACTTGTAGCATCACTCGTGATATTCATTTGTGCTGTGCAACAAAAATATAACTATGCATTGAAGAAAACATTTTTTTTGCGGGAGTGCATTGAACAAACCTTGAAAAGACAATCAACATAAGATATTCATCCATTTACAAAATGCATGTGGTTAATAATAAAATGCAATAGCTGGGATGGGAAAGTAACCACTAGTGGCATTCTATCTGGCAACATTCACCATAGAATCTATTGCTGACTAACATAAGAAGAACATGGTTAACTTATTTGAATTCAAATGCAAGTAAAGTTTAAGAAATAGGAAACTTGTAAACATTATACTCAACTTAGGAAGTGATGTGATTAGAACAGACAAAACCCTTGGAATTTTTCGAGATCATGTTCACCTTCTCCGAACCGACAGCAAGTTTGGTGTGTACACTATATAAGTTTAGTGGCTTGCAAATCTCCTCGGTGTCACTACACATGCTCATCCAGAAATTCAGGCTGTAACAATGCAAATACTGTGCAAGGAAATCCAGCCGGACATGAAAATTATAGACGAACGAACTCCTCATGGTCTACAGTACAATTAAGTTAGCTCCATGTCTCGACAAGCATTGTAAAACGCTACACGTTTGCTGCAGCTTGCAGGCACAGTAGAAATGGCGAATCATGTTCACACAATTAAGCTTACTCCAAATCTCGACTATGAACGAAAGTAGGGATGTAAGTGACAAAAAAATGGCATCCGCAATCCTGTTTAGTTAGTTTTTGCTAGCTTGTTAGTTCATTTTCCTCAAACAAATAATTTTTTTTTTGAACTATTATATCATAGGTGGACTTTAAACGGGATTAAACGGGACCGGTTGACATCCTTAAACAAAAGCAAATCGGGAAGGGAGCGTATGCCTGACCAGCCGAAGCTAGCTAGCAAGCTGCACAGGATTGCGGCGAGACGGCGACGTGCCAATCATTTCCGAGGAATCCGACGTACGGCCGTCGCCGTCAAACGCCGTACTAGGCTTGACGTTTACACCACCGTCGGCGGCACAAGGCGCGTGTGCCGGTGCCCAGGGAGAGTTGTGGTGGATCTGGATCGCTGGCACTAGCAGCGGAGCAGCGGTGGCTGCGGGTGGTGGTCCAGTCGCACGTCCCGATAATGAGGATACGTTTTTCTTTCCTCGAAATCATGTTAGCATACAAGAGTAGGAGTAGGGAGTATATATACAAGGAATCTGATCAGAGGACACGTGCCAAAACGAACAAACCAAGCATGGATCCTACTCGGCACTATTGTTTAGCTGAGCCCTCTCCCCGTCTCGATCCTGTGGGTGACCCACCCATGTGTGTGTACAATAACTGGTGTGTGGATCCGGTGATTTGGCTCCAAATGTTATTTCCTCCCTAACACATGCTCTGCTCTGCCTCATGAAATTGAGTTCAGCAACAGTTGCAACTGCTAAATTGTGTTGAGTATATTGATTATTAGGACAAACTAGATAGACTAGGATTAGTTCTGGCTTGTCTTGTACTCCAAGTTGATCATTGTACTCCTATATATATGCCCACGAGGATCAAGCAATACAATAACAATTCCACCAACCCTCTCTCCCTTCTAACAAATTCTACTCTAAAATGATATAAAAATGAAAGGGGGAACTCTAAAATGTGATTGGCTTCACAAGTTTCTTTTGATTGATGGTACTTATTTTAAAATTTTCAAAGTATCAAGACAACATTTTCTAACGTTTTGAAGAAGACGATAAGCTATGCCTGGAGCTACAAACTTATTTTCCAACAAATCTATTGATAATATGTAAGAATCCATGTTCCATATTTGAAGCGGGTTGATCTTTATTCTTATCTCGTGGTACAACCGGTATGTCCTACACACACTCTTCAGTTTTTAATGTAATATAATATGTGATAAGTGATAATATATTTCTATTTGTTATGCTGTTTTTGGGTTCTATACTACTATTGTAAGATAATTTAAATTTAGTCTCACGAAAGAGGCTTTCGCCCAGCTTTAGATATAAAGCAATCACCGAGCAGAGTACACAACCTTGTACGTAAATTTAGTTTTGGTTTCATATCAAATCCCCACAGCAAATCATTGAGTGAATCCAATGGCTAAATTTTCTAGCTCCGCCCTGGCCCAACGTGTAACAGCAAACGAACAAACGTCTTCTTTTTGTTCGGTTTTGACGGTCAAATTTAGGCAGTGTTTGCGGTGAAACGGATAGCACGCGGAGAGGCAGGACGGGCGTCCTTGTCCTTCCCCGGCCCGCTTATAGGGGACACGACCCCCTTTTCTCCCACACCCCGCCCTCCCCCCGCCCCAGCCATCGTCATCGCCGCCCCATTTTCCGGCAGCCTCCTCTCTTCTCAGTCCGGTTGCACAAACCACGACCACCCATCGCCATAGCCGCCCCACGCCGGCGTTTTCGCAAGTGTTTTTTGCTGGCGTTTGTGGCTCTTTTCCATCGCATCCAATATCAGGGAAGCTACGGCCGCCGGCGACGCCCATCAACCCTAACACATTCCGGCGGGCGCTGCATATCCGTCGGCCGCCGGCCGCCAACGCCAACCTTCCCTGCTGCCTGTGAGGGGAGCTTAAGGTGCTTTTCCCAACCGCTTCTCCACCACGAACGCAAGGTGTTCACACTTTGCCCAAAAGGTATAGTGGAGATGAGTATGTTTTTTCCATTCATTTCTTCATCGGATGATTCGTCCTCGGGTGACATAGAGCTTGTGGTGGCTGCATTGGTCGTCAATGACCACATTGCTAGGCAGCTGCGTCGGTTCAGGGGGTCAATCCCAGGTCATGCTCCGGCCTTGAACCACAAAAGGGAGAGCGGTCATGCCCTGCTCCATGTCGATTACTTTGAGAATTCCGTTCTCTTGAAACCACATCAATTCCATCGCCGCTTCCGTATGGTGAGACATGTGTACAGTCGTATTCGAGAGGGTGGTGTAGCCTATGACTCATACTTTGAGTGCAAAGAGGATGCCCTTGGCAAGCTTGGCTTCTGCTCTAACTAGAAATGCACTATGGCTATTCGCATGCTAGCATATGGAATTCCAGTCGATCTTGTGGATGTGTATACGCATATGAGTGACTCGACACACCCGATGTCAATGTACAGTTTTTGCAAGGCCATGGTGGCAGTGTTTGGCCCTGAGTACCTAAGAGAGTCAACTGCCGCAACATAGATTGTATGCACTGAAAGTGGAAGAACTGTCCATTTGCTTGGCAGGGGCATGTGAAATGCGACATTGTCAGGATAGAAGCGGTGGCTTCACAAGATCTTTGGATATGACATTCTTTCCTCAGCATGGCTGGCACCCACAATGATATCAACGTGCTCTAGCTCTCTCCGGTGTTCGCAAGGCTTACAGAAGGCCACTCCCCAGAGGTCAACTTTGATATCACTGGCCACCAGTACAACAAGGGATACTACCTATGGTATCTATCCTCAGTGGTCAACTCTTGTTAAGACATTTCTCAATCTGCAAGAAGAGAAGAAACAACGATTTTCCCAAATGCAAGTGCTAGAAAGGATGTTGAGCGTGCTTTTGGTGTGCACTGACATGTAGCACCGAAAAGCTTTGGAGATGATGACTGCTTGTGTGATCATGCACAACATGATCGTTGAGGGTGAGTGTGATAACAACAGCTACGACCAAGGGTTTGATTTTTAGTGAGAAAATGTTGAGTCTAAGCACCAAGAACCGGAAACATTTGAACAATTCATCCAATTTCATCATGAAATGTGTGATTGGCATACTCAAATGCAGCTCCAAGATGACCTAGTTGAGCACATGTGGACTAACATTGGCAACCAGTGAATGTATCGGTTCATTTTCTTTTGAGGTGCTGAAGACAATTTCAATAGGGTTGTAAAACTATTTGATTGTGTTTTATTCAGATGTGGAACTATTTGATTGTAAAACTATTTTGCACTATTTGATTTATTTTGTTGCAAACCTATTTGTAATGCGTATTGTTCAAAAATATGTATACATAGTGCCTCTAGGAGCCGTGGCGGACCAGGTGCGGCCGCACGTTGGACGCATCCAGAAAAACGGCCGGACGCCGCCTCATTACCCTACTCAAACGGACGAAATCCTGACAAAACGGACATCCGTTTAGGATCATGCGTTGGAGTTGGCCTAATGGTCGACAAAGTGATCTCCACTCAAATGTCCATTCAGCCAGGGTGCAATAGTATATTTTGCCCAATCTTCAACTCCATCCCTGGGCACACATGCACCCACACAGTTAGGTTGCTGACAGGACAGGGAGGCTTTGGAGCGGTGACTTTTCCACTCCATCGAGTGTTGATATATCTATCATGTGCCACACCCCTAAAATGGTAGCACCAGGCTAGCTTCGATTGTGCATCCACCCATGGCAGCCACTTTCTGCAACCAAGCTACTACGGTCCTACAAAGAAACTTCACATCCTACTTAATGCTAGCTACTGGTACCAGTCGTGCACAAAAACACATACACAAAGCTGTCTCATGTCAAGACGAGATCGATGAAGCATGTCATTCCAAGATGGATCGAGAAATGCCTCGGGTTTTAGGTGGCGGAAGAAGCAGAGGCCAGTGTATGTACATTGCAGTAGTAATTATCACACAAACAAATGAACTGCACATTTTATCCTCCCTTTGTTTTTGCCATGTTTTCATGACAAGAGAAAAACAGAGGCTCATGCGTGCATCTTGAAGTAACAGTTCAAAGCTCACAAATGATAGTGGAGGAAGTTTCTTTTTCACATGCACGTACTTGGGTCATGTAACGTATTTTTTTTTCTCTCTGCCATCATGGTTTGATTTATCTCTACATGACCAAAACTACGAAACCCTTGTCATCTTATCTCTCCACAGTTTTGGCCGGCCATCATCATGCATGCATAAGATGCATTGCTAGCTCTGCCTTCACTCACATGGCCTGTGCCTGCTGCCAACAATAATATGTCCACTAGATCCAGTAATGGGGAACCACCCGGGTACCCCACAAGCTCTGGCTGCGCCCTGAAGATCTGGAATACGGCAACGCACTGAATGATTTATTGCCATGCTGCAAGTATACAGGTGGGTGACTTTCTACATGTTCCAGCCATATACAATGAGAGAAGCAACACTTTTCTGATGGTATATATGACGGCAATATGTTTCTGCCAGCATTTGCATTTCATGGATAGATAGCCACGATGGAGGCCAACTCCACCGCGCGACCCCATCCTGTCCGCGCGCGTCCGTTTGAGGTAAAACGGACGAACCAGACGGCCCAACGCGCGGGCGCAGACGGACTTTTGTCCGTTTTCTGTCCGCTTTTGACCCATCCCCGGCCCAAGTTTGCGCCGCTTTTGGGGTGAAACGGACATCACTTGGACGCACGGGCCGTCTGCACGTGTCCTCCCCTTGCCCGCCCGTCGGTGGCACAGGGGCGTCTTTTTCTATCCTCCCCCTCCCTCCCTCCGGCCGCACCCCCTCTACTCTTCTCCACTCTTCCCCACTCTTCCCCTCGCCGCCGCCGCCGCCGCCGCTGCCATTGCAGCCGTGCAGCTCGGACGCGCGCTCGCCCAGCCCCTTCCCCTCGGCGCCCCCGAGCTACCCAACTCAGTGCACCCGTTCGGGATTCATCAGTGAAGGCAAAATATATTTGAGATGCATCTTGAAGAGAGAGAGACAGAGGAGGAGAGGCGAGAGAAGGGTCTTTTGGATCATATTTGTTCGTTTGTGGTGTGCATATACTGGAATAAAAAAAGATGAATTCCCGGAGAGGGAACTCCGGGAAGATACAATAAATTAAGATTAACTGGTAGGAATCAACGAGCTGGATTACTTTCTTTATAATATATATAGGTCTGGCCCTTTCGAATTCGAATAAAATATCCTGCTTGAAGGCTATAGCTGGCCTTTAAGGCTACAAAGCATCAGCATAAGCCTGATGGAGCTCAGCTGGGTTAACATGGCCTTGTTTGTCTCGCCTCGGAGCTAGTACATGTCACTGGAGCGCTCAAAGGAGCCTAGGAGTACATCACATAAACCATGCTTGGCTTGGGTCACCAAAACACCGGCCAGAAAAGTACAGAAAGGATGAGAAGAACAGTGACATGATTTAGGACGTTTTTGGTACGTCTGCTGGACTGGGAACTGGCGTCTGCCTAAATCTTTCCATTTACCCATTTTGCGTCCACCAGGCGATTAAACGTCAGTGGTTGATTTTTGTTCATGTCCGTGATTAAACGAGTCTTTTGCCTGTCAATGGTGTCTCTGTTGGGAGCCAAAACACTTCTCACTCTAGTTTATATAGCTTCCAGGAGCTGTTGGCTCAACATTGTCTGATGCAGAGACCCGATATTTACCACTTCTGCAAAAAAGCCTCCTGGAGTGGCAGCTCCTCTATAACTTTTTTTTGTTCTGTTGTTATAAACTATTTTTTTTAGAAGTTATTATAAACCATCTTTGTGTATGATTCCTACACTTTGCGATAGATGGTTGTGTGCATTATCTCATCCATAGTCCATCGTCTACCTTCCTTTTTAAGAAAACTGACAAAAACCAATTCTCCCAATTGATGTCACGGCATTTGTACTTTTTTTTAGGGGACGGCATTTGTACCTATTTGTGATATTCATGGCACTTGTACCATTTGTGACATTTGTGCCCTCAATGAGCAACTGGGTGGCCCTGTCAATTTTATCCCGGCTGCAACTCCACCCTCAATGCGAATTGGGGGCCCGACTCATTTTTTTCCGAATTGCAAGTCCACTCTCGGCAAGCAACTGGGCCCGGCCCATTTTTCTCCCACTTGCATGTCCATCCTCGGCACACATCTGCATGCCTACAACAAGACTGCAATTAGGGGCGAGAGGAGGGTTGTCCGCCAGTTGCATCTCCACATTTAAAAATATATTCATTATATTTTTTCATTTCAATATTTTTTATAAAATTCATGCACATTTCTTTTAAAATTATGGAAAATTCTGAAAGTGTTTTTTTCAAACTCGTGTTTTTCTTGAAAAAAAATCGTGATCTTCTTCCAAATTTGTGGAAATTTTTAAGTTCAGGAACATTTTTGTATGCACTATTTTTTTGAATTTGTCAACATTTTTTGAATTTGCTAGCCCATTTCTAATTCATGATCTTTTTAAATTTTGCAAACAATGGAGCTGTCCGGCTTAAAACAACAATGGAGCTGTCCGGCTTAAAACACCAGATATCTCAAATGGTCTCATCAAACTTTGGTAAGTTACCCATATAGACTTTAAACCTTGCAAACCTCCTTTCAATGATTACTTCAATTGTCAGCTCCGGCTCACCTTATGTTTTAATAACGCAGGACCTAGGAGCACAAACCTCAAACAGAACATGTTGATCAAGTTGAAGGCGGTTTATACTCTTGTGGAACAGCTCTATACCGGGTCACAACGTGCTCTGGCCATTGTAGCTTTATCAGATGACGTTCCTTACCTCCTACAAGACGTGCTGAAACGGCTTACCTCACTACCTCAATGGGTCCAAGATCTAAGGCGGGCATCCACTAGAGCCGGGGTCGTAGCTGCGTTGAGCCGGGCTAAAGCATGGATTCTGGAACTAGACCTGGCCAACCTCGCTCTTGGATACCCGAGTCTGAAAGAAGATGGGACTGTATTTGATGAACATGATTTCACCGCCTGTGTCAAAGATATACGCCCCGTGGCTACTCTCATTGGGAACGATATGGACCTTACCAAGTATTAGCCGGGCTATGATAGCAAGAACCGGAGAATCCCAACACCTCCCTATGATGAAGTCAGCCTGATCCCTCCAACTCGTCAGCATACCTTTGCCCCTGAAGTGGACCCAGCCGACTTAATAGATGATGAAGCCGAGTTTGAAGCCTTGAGCGGCATTGACTGGGCCTCGTGAACTTTCCAGGACAAAGCAGCTGACGGAGAAGCGGAGAAGGATAACCCTGAGCATTCAAGCCCACCAAAGGAGTGAACCGCCAGGAGTTTATGACTTTGCAAAACAATGCTTCATTATTCAGACTCGGGGAGTCTTGTAATAGGGTAGAAAAAACCTCTCAATTTTGTCATGCCTTCGCGCATGTTTATGGCCCTTAATACTTTCGTAAGCTGCCATCGCTATATACTTCCAGCTTTATATTGATCTTTTAGCTCCTTGATGTCAAATTTGCTTGCCTTATCCTGTATATAAAACAAGCAAAAAATTCCCTGCGATCCCTTTGATGAGCTCGTCATGCGGGTAAATTCAACTCCTAAAGGTTGGAACATATAATGTTCACATGTCACTTAATAACCTGGGGTGATCAATATTAAGCCGGAAGAACAAAAAACCATCTCATAGTGCTTTTAAGAAGGTCTCAAGATAGTCAAGTAATTATATTTATGAAATATAATGGATAATAACAACATTCAAAAGGCTTTTGATTCGAATACGATCAGTAAACCGTTCCAAAGGGGATAAGCTAAGATTCGGATACGATCAAGTGGGTATCGACAGCTATGTTCTCTTTGGTTCGAATACGACCTATGTTTGAACAGAAAGCCCCCAAGTGACCATAAGAGTTGTTTAATGACGCTGATTCGAATACGATCCACATCAGACCCAAAGGGGTTAAGCTATGATTCAAATATGATCAAGAAGCCCCCAAGTGGGTTTGGCAGTATGCCGATCAAGTGGGTATCGACAGCTATGTTCTCTTTGGCTCGAATACGACCTATGTTTGAACAGGAAGCCCCCAAGTGATCATGGCTTGATTCAGATATGATCATAAGCCGGACCAAAGGGAAAGCCAGATTCGGCTATGATCCGCTCCCTGTTGGTTGTTTCCACCATCTGATAAAAAAGACATATAGACCTTTGAGGGTAAAAAAGGACAGAGGTCCTGCTTTATTGCTTTATATAATATATACATCGTCAAAATATATACATCTTGAGAGCCGGTGGCTCAAGTATAGTAAGGCCGAACATGGGCGATATTCCACGGCCATCGGGTCTCCTCCTCCGACTTACGTGAGTCTTTGTGCTCTCGAATATCGATGAGGTAGTATGACCCATTGTTCAGATTCTTGCTGACCACAAAGGGTCCTTCCCAAGGAGGGGATAGCTTGTGCATATCAGACTGATCCTGGATGAGCCGGAGCACTAAGTCACCTTCCTGAAAGGTTCTGCTTCTAACCAGCCGGCTGTGATAGCGATGAAGGTCTTGCTGGTAAATTGCCGAGCAGGCTATTGCCAAGTCTCGCTCCTCATCTAACAAGTCAAGTGCATCCTGACGAGCTTTTTCGTTATCAGCCTCAACGTAAGCCGCCACGCGGCGTGAGTCGTGTCGGATGTCACTTGGCAGGACTACCTCTGCTCCATAGACCATGAAAAAAGGTGTATAACCCGTGGATCTGTTAGGTGTAGTGTTGATGCTCCACAGTACAGAGGGTAACTCCTCCACCCAACAACCCGGAGTCCGCTGTAAGGGGACCAAGAGCCGTGGTTTGATACCCTTCAGGATCTCCTGATTAGCTCTTTCTGCTTGACCATTGGATTGAGGATGAGCAACAGTCGAAACATCAAGCCGGATATGTTCTCGTTGACAGAACTCTTCCATGGCACCCCTGGAGAGATTAGTGCCATCATCAGTTATGATGCTGTGTGGAAAACCAAAATGAAAGATCACCTTTTTAATGAACTGAACCGTTGTGGCTGCATCACACTTACTGACCGGCTCTGCCTCAACCCACTTTGTAAACTTATCCACTGCCACTAGGAGGTGTGTCTTTTTATCCTTAGACCTCTTGAAAGGTCCAACCATGTCAAGCCCCCAGACTGCGAACGGCCAAGTAATTGAAATCATCCTCAACTCTTGAGCCAGCACATGAGCTCGTCGTGAGAATTTTTTACATCCGTCACATTTGCTGACTAGATCCTCTGCATCAGCACGAGCCGTCAGCCAATAGAAACCATGACGAAAAGCCTTGGCCACAAGAGATTTTGAGCCGGCATGATGACCACAATCTCCTTCATGGATCTCACGAAGTATCTCTTGACCCTCCGCAGGCGACACACAACGTTGGAATTCCCCCGTGACACTGAGGTGATGTAACTCGCCATTAACAATCGTCATAGATTTGGACCGCCTGACGATTTGTCTCGCCAAGGTCTCATCCTCAGGCAACTCTCCCCGGGTCATATAGTCCAAATATGGCAATGTCCAATCCGGGATGACGTGAAGCGCAGCCACCAGCTGTGCCTCCGGTCTGGCACTGCTAGTTCTTCCTCTGTAGGTACCTTGACAGAAGGATTATGCAAAATGTCAAGAAAGGTGTTAGGCGGCACCTGCTTACGCTGAGATCCCAACCGGCTTGATGCATCAGCCGCCTCATTCTTCCTTCGATCAATGTGCTCTACTTGATAACCTTTGAAGTGCCCAGCCACATCATCTACTTCACGACGGTAAGCCGCCATAAGGGGATCCTTGGAGTCCCACTTGCCTGACACCTGTTGAGCCACGAGATCTGAGTCGCCCAAGCACCTTACCCGGCTCAAATTCATCTCTTTGGCCATCCGGAGACCATGGAACAAGGCCTCGTACTCAGCTGCATTGTTAGTATAGGGAAACATGAGCCGGAGCACATAACGAAATTTGTCACCTCGAGGGGAAGTTAAAACAAGTCCAGCCCCTGAGCCTTCTAACTGCCTGGACCCATCAAAGTGAATAGTCCATTATGTGTTATCTGGCTTCTCCTCAGGTGCCTGCAACTCTGTCCAATCATTGATAAAGTCCACCAAGGCTTGAGATTTAATGGCAGTACGGGGCATATACTTCAAACAGTAGGGCCCAAGCTCAATAGCCTACTTGGCGATTCGTCCTGTGGCCTCCCTGTTCTGAATGATGTCTCCCAAAGGGGCAGACTTACCACCATTATAGGATGACTTTGGAAGTACTGCTTCAGCTTCCAGTTTGCCATGAACACGCCATAAACAAGTTTCTGCCAATGTGGGTATCTTTGTTTAGACTCAATAAGCACCTCGCTGATGTAGTAAACCGGCCGTTGAATCGGATGCTCCTTGCCTGCCTCCTTATGCTCCACCACGATGGCGACACTGGCGGCTCGTGAGTTAGCAGCCACATATAACAGCAATGGTTCTTTATCAATGGGAGCCGCAAGGACCGGTGGCTCAGACAACTGTCTCTTTAAATCTTCAAAGGCCGTGCTAGTAGCATCACTCCAGACAAAGGTGTCTGTTTTCTTCATCATATGACATAGCGGTAGGGCCTTCTCACCTAACCGGCTTATGAACCGGCTTAAAGCAGCAACACGACCCGCTAGTCGCTGAACATCATTGATGCATGCCGGTTTAGCCAGAGAGGTAATTGCCTTGATCTTCTCCGGAATAGCTTCAATGCCTCTGTTTGAAACCAAGAAACCCAAGAGCTTACCTGCAGGTACACCAAATACACACTTTTCCGGGTTAAGCATCATTTTATAAACCCGGAGATTATCAAAGGTCTCTTTCAGGTCAGATATCAAGGTTTTCTTCTCTCTGGACTTCACCACAATATCATCCACATAAGTATGAACATTGTTCCCAATTTGATCGTGGAGACACTTCTGCACACATTACAGATAAGTCGCCTGAGCACTCTTGAGCCCAAATGGCATAGATACATAACAGAACACTCCAAACGGAGTGATGAAAGCCGTCTTCTCCTGGTCCTTAACTACCATCTTGATCTGATGATAACCAGAGTAAGCATCCAAAAAGCTTAAACGCTCACAACCCGCCGTAGCATCAATGATTTGATCAATACGAGGGAGAGCAAAGGGATCAGCCAGACAAGCCTTATTTAAGTCCGTGTAATCCACACACATCCGCCAGGTGCCGTTCTTCTTGAGCACGAGCACCGGGTTAGCCAACCACTCCGGGTGAAAAACTTCAACAATAAACCCAGCTGCTAAGAGCCGTACAACTTCCTCTCTAATAGCTTTCCGCCTCTCTTCATTGAACCGTCGAAGAAACTGCCTGACCGGCTTATACTTCGAATCAATATTGAGAGTGTGCTCAGCGAGTTCTCGGTACACCTGGCATGTCAGAAGGTTTCCATGCAAAGATGTCCCGGTTCTCATGAATGAACTCGATGAGCGCGCTTTCCTATTTAGGATCCAAATTGGCACTGATGCTGAACTGCTTAGATGAATCACCCAGATTGAAATCCACAAGCTTGGTTTCAGCAGCCGACTTAAACTTCATCGCCGGGTCATGCTCGGTGGTTGGCTTCTTTAGAGAGGTCATATCTGCCGGGTCAACGTTGTTTTGATAAAACTTCATTTCCTCTGCTGCACAAACAGACTCAGCATAAGCCGCGTTGCCCTCCTCACATTCCAGGGCTACCTTTCGACTTCCATGCACGGTGATGGGACCCTTGTGACCCGGCATTTTAAGCTGCAGGTAAACATAGCACGGCCATGCCATGAACTTGGCATAAGCCGGCCATCCGAACAGAGCATGATATGGACTCCTGATTTTGACCACCTCAAAAGTTAGTTTTTCAGCTCTGGAGTCATACTCATCTCCAAAAGCCACTTCCAGTACAATCTTGCCAACTGGGTACGCCGACTTACCAGGGACCACTCCATGAAAAACAGTGTTGGACGTCTTCAAATTCTTACCAGTTAACCCCATGCGTTGAAAGGTCTAATAATATAGGATATTGATGCTTCTACGCCCGTCCATGAGTACCTTAGTGAATTTATATCCACCAACCTGAGGGGCGACCACCAAGGCTAACTGACCTGGATTATCAACCCTGATGGGGTTATCTTCTCTGCTCCACACAATGGGCTGTTCTGACCACCTCAAATAATGGGGAACCGCCGGCTCAATAGAATTTACAGCCCTCTTATGAACCTTCTGGTCACGTTTGCACAAGCTAGTGGTAAACACGTGATACTGCCCACTATTCAGCTGCTTCGGATGGCTTTGATAACCCGACTGCTGCTGCTGTTGTTCCCCTTGTCCAGATTGCTGCTGATTAGAACCGCCCTGATGTCCCTGAAAGCCGGAACTTGAACCGCCACCAGGGCCATGAAAACCGCCAGCTCCTGAGCTACCGCCCGACCCATGATTGCCATCAAATGTGTTGGAATTCTTAAAAGCCTTCATGATCGCACATTCTTTCCATAAGTGGGTGGCGGGTCGTTCCCGAGTGTCGTGTCTCGGGCACGGCTCATTGAGTACTCAAGAGATGGGCCTGATCCGCCAGATCGGGGGGGAGGGTCTGCCCTTGCGCCTCTGATTGTTACCCTGTACATTAGTGTTGGCTACAAACTCCGGGTTACCCTCAGCCTTACGCTGGTTGCCTCCTTGATTCATTGGGTTATGTTGTTGTCCCTTTCCTTTGTCGTTCTTCTTTCCCTCCCCTGTCTTTTCCTCATCAGACGCAGGATCCTTAGTACTATCAGAGTCGGCATAGTTGACTAAAGCTGCCATCAGCGTACCCATATCGTTGCAATCACGCTTAAGGCGGCCCAGTTTCTGTCTCAGCAGCTCAAAGCGGCAATTCTTCTCCAACATGAGGACTGCAGAGCCGGCATCCATCTTGTCATACGAATGTATTATCTCCTTGACCCGGCGTACCCAATGAGTTGTGGATTCCCCCTCCTCCTTCTTACAATTTGTCAGGTCCACAATTGACATAGATTGCTTGCAGGTGTCCTTGAAATTCTGGATGAAACGGGCCTTTAGCTCTGCCCACGAACCAATGGAATTGGGTGGCAAACCCTTTAACCAAGACCGGGCCGTTCCATGTAACATCATGGTGAAATATTTAGCCATTGTTGCGTCGCTGACCTCCAACAACTCCATGGCCATCTCATAACTTTCGATCCATGCTCCAGGCTGTAAATCGGCCGTGTAATTCGGCACCTTTCGAGGTCCCTTGAAGTCCTTGGGTAGGCGTACATTTCGCAGAGCCGGCACCAAACAAGGAACACTGCCTGTTCTAGTAGCCACTCCCGTCTCAACGGAAGTCATCGGATACTCTAGGAGGTCTTGATGAGCCGTCTGTTGAGCCTCTAGCTGAGCCGCCCGCTCGTTCTCCTGACGTACCTGATCTTGTACCGGGTTATAGCCATCGGGCTAGTTCCGGCGCTGGGCGTTGCTTGACAAAGCTTCTGGCTCCATGTGCCTGCTGTAACTTGGACTCCGACTTTGACGAGGTGGTGCTAACCAAGGCGGAGGAGTTGAGTGAATCCTGTCCCGACTATAAGAATAAGTCTCTTGCTGAGCCAGGGCCGTCTGGACAAGTTCTTTGATCCTCCGGGTCTCCACCGTTGTCGGATCATCACCGTCCACTGGGAGAGCCGCCAAACGCGCTGATGCTGCGATTAAGTTCTCCATGGGGTTGGAAAAGTGACCCGGCGGTATCGGTACGTAACGGGGCGGCGCCATGTTCCCATGAGGAGGTGCCATCTCCTGAGGCTTAGCCGGTCCTCCTGTTCAGGCTGTCATAAACTGATTTGCATCTGGCGGGTTACTTGGGCCGGCTCCGGGTGTAGCAAAAAGAATCCGAGGGTCGTAAGTCGGCGGCAAACGGGATTGAGTTTTCTGGTGCCTCCTTCTCATCACCTCATTAGATGCGTTCAGGCTCATCGTAAGCTGAAAAGCCTCTGACTGGAGCTGCTGCGCCCGTGCATCCAAAGCCGCCCGTTCCGTGGCTAACCTGGCGTCCTCAGCTGCTAAGGCCTCCTTGGCCCAAGCTATTTCCTCGCGCACCCGTGCCACCTCCGCATCATGCTCATCTTTATTTTCAGGAATAACCGTGGCGGTTAACAGGGCCGTAAGCTTATCCATGAGATCTATCAGCACTTGAGCTGGCGAGCGCACAGGGCCTCCTACCCCGGCCTCTCCTATTCCGGACATTATTGCAACAGCGGTTGTTGAATTTTGGCCGGGTTGAGTCCCAGCCATGAAGACTCCTGCCCAGCTTGGCGGCTCATAGGAGTACGAAATACTAGAGCCATCGGAACAGCCCCCAAGCACGCCATCTTGCACTTGATACAGCGAATCTGTTGAACCGGCGGACGAATCACCGTCGGAGAGGACGGCCGTCTCACCATCACCTTCAGAAAGTTCTTCTCCGTGGACGCAGCCCACAAAGACATGCTTCATGCCGGGTTGAACACGGGTGGGGCTCGCACGCTGAGCCGTCTCGACGTGGTCGGTGCAGTTGTCCGGCTCAGAGCCCGGCTCACCAATCCGGCCGATGAAGATGTGGATTCCGCCGAAGGGGACCCGGTACCCGTACTCAATTGAGCTGGCGTCGGGGCCGCAGCCTTCATGGTCGATGTAGATCTTGCCGCACTGACTCTTGGTCATCCGGCCCACTTCGTATCCCTTGAGCCCTTCGAAGTTGCCCTTCAAGAACTCAAATCCACCGTGCGCTAGCCCCACAGTGGGCGCCAACTGTCATGGAATTGTTACGTCAGATATCCTAGCAAAATGACTTAATCGTGGAGCCATCGCAACTAGGAAGCTTGAAGGGGTTATTAGGACAAGAGACACGAGAGGTTTATACTAGTTCGGCCCCTTACAATGAAGGTAAGGCCTATGTCTAGTTGGGTTGGTATTGCTTGATGTTTCGATGACCAGGGAGCGAGATACGCTATGCCCTGTTCTTGATGAGTTGTTTTTTACCCTAAGCCGCCAGGGGTCGTCCCCTTATATACACGGGTGGACGCCCTGCGGCCTACAGAGTCCCAACCAGCTCATAGATAGTGTCCGGCTCGGTGACTAGTTAAGTCTACCTTATGTTGCAACTCATATTATCATGGCGGTTTACCACTATGGGCCTTAAGCCTCTTGCGGGCTTTAGACCCTTTATTGAACTGCCATCTTCATGCTTGGTCTTGGGCTTCATTCTGATGAGTCGTCTTTGCGTAACCCGGCCCCTCCTGGGCGGCTTACAAATAGTTATATCCCCAACAAGTAGCGCGTGTAATCCCACGCTACTGCTATACATGGCTAACAGTAGCGTGCTTTAGTGCAGAGCGCTACTGCTAATATCTGCAGCGCTTTTTAGCAGGAAGCGCTACTGGTAAGGGAGCGCTACTGCTAACTTTATTCCCCTCGCTACTGCTAGTTTTATAAGTTTCTGTTTTTTGTCTGCATATTTGTTTTGCATTTGAATAGGCTTTATACAATAATCTTTAGCATATCATACACATACAAATGTAATCATAGCATATACATACAAATAGTCTCATCAAATCATGTCATCATCATAATCATCATCCAACACAAATTGGTCTCTTGTCATCATCTCCAAAATGGCGATACAAGTCTCGATTACTTGCAACTACATCGCCATCCATCTAAACAATGATATACGCGAGAAGATCTATCACTATGAGTGAGAGCGGAACTATGCAGTACATGAGTTCGTATCCCTCTCTCGCATTAGCGTGAACCTAAACTAACTACTGGTTGTCGCTCGAAAAATGGAAACCGGTACACCTGGGCCTGACAAGCTCCGGCCACTCGTCGTATACTCCTGGCGTAACACTTCTTCGCCATTGATGATCTATGCACCTGCATCGTCACATGAGTCGGTGATATGCAACATATATAGTTGAGAAACAGAAAGAGACAGACTTGGCAAAAATAGAAGCAACATATCATAAGCATAAATAACAAAGTTCATTGTACCCAAAATGCCCTAACTAGTGTGATCTTTGCTAGTCGAGGAGGATGGTTTAATTACATCACAAATAAAGTTTCGTCATGCATAACTCAAAGTTTTGTCATACAGAAAGTATGGACTAAATGGACACATTGTCATATATCGACAATCACTCCAACATGTCGTGCCATCCATCCAAGTCAGGGAGATAGTCCCCGAGCTTAGTGAAAGCTTCAGGTCGAGACGTTGAGCGGCTATGCGTCTTCGGACGTCCTCCCGCGACATTTGTCCTTCTTCGTGGAACATCCCTGTTTTTTCGACGACCTCCTTCATGATGATTTGGGCAAGTTTGTGCTGGATGTGATAGAACTCAGCTCGAAGTCGATGATCCTCGATATCTCCTAAGTTCTTTGGCCATTGTAGAATATGGGCATCGCGGATCTAGGTAACATGCGAAGGTTCTAGTGATCTCGTCTGTACTCCAGCATGTGGTGTAGGACATAGAATCCATCATTAAGAGAATCACCCGGTTGATGGATGCAGTAGAAGTCGGTCTTATAGCCAAAGGCGGGCCTGACGTCCCTTTTCTTCTTTTCATTGACCTCTCCATCCCGTGTGCCGTAGTAAAACATAGCACTGTCGAGAACAGACTTGATGTGGGTGTAATCCTTTTTGTTAATGTTCTTCAATGAGTCCAAGTAAAGAGCGTGGGAGAATCGGGGGTAGAGGATGATGAGGACGACGCGCCCGCCGCTGCGCAAAATAAGTACACCTCAAATTAATTAGCCTCCACCGTGCAAATGAATGATTGAAATCGAAGGAAGGATATCCGCGCGGATGACTTACAGGGCATGATAAGGCACGAGAATCGCCTCCTTGTCCTTATTGGCGAGCATGAAATTGGTGATGTATTCCCTCGTGTATTGACGGTGCTCTGCGCAGACTCCCAAGAAGCCCTCGTGCATGAAGTACGGGTCAGCGACACAGATATGAGGTATCTGCTCAACACCGATGAGGTAGTTCATGTGCAAGGCATAAAGGCGGACAAACGTAAAATCCAGCTTCTTCAAGTGAAACATGTCGAAGATGTAATCAAATCGAAGGAAGAACTTCTCCGTGGGGAATGTGTCGACATACGACAATTGCAGCGGCACGTTAACCACATAGAGTGGGTATCCTGGATTTTTCGAGGCGATGAGGCCTTTCTCTATCCGCGGCACATCGTCATGAAGTCTCCTTATATCGCCAAATCTGGCCTCTAGCGCTGCTTTAGGTAGGATTGGTTCACCGGGGATATGCCCTTTTGCCGCACTGGGGATATCTATACGGTCTTGAACCCGAGGCTGCTGAGGCAGCTGGATCATAGAAGCAGCTTTGTTGCCTTTCCTCGGTCTCTTCCTAGGCTTCTTTGCTACCGGAAGGTCGTCTATAATATGTTCAGACTCCAGAGGTGGCAATTCAGGCAACGACTCATGATGCTCAAACCCTAAGTAGGCGCCAGTATTGAAATACTGTTGAGTGTCATCGTCAACCTCATCCTCATCTACGGCAAGATCACCAGTGACTAATGGAGCCTCTTCCCACTACTAGGGAAAACCTTATACACAGAACTTTATCAATAGCGCTTGTTAAAATAGGGCGCTATGCTACTTAGCAGTAGCGCATTGACTAAAAGGGCGGTACTTTTATCCTGTTAGCAGTAGCGCGGCAGGATCAAAATGCGCTAGTACTATAATTGCGACACCGTTTCCGACGTGTTGGGAATAGCAGTAGCGCCCTTCCAAAAACCGCGCTAGTACTATGGATTTTAGCAGCAGCGCGTTTTCTGTCCCCACGCTACTGTTAAATCTATTTTCACCTAACCCCCTGCGCAGGCTTCCCTCTCCTCTGCTTCCTCCCTCAATTCCCCACTCTCTCTCCCTCATCACCTCCGCTGGAGCCCCTGCCCTCGCCCTCGCCAGAGGCCCTGCCCTCGCTCTCCGCCGGAGTCTGCCCCTCGACGTCGTCGCGCGCCTGTGCTTCCTCCTCCTCGACCTCGACCTTGCCGGAGACCCTGCCCTCGCTATCCGCCGCCGTCTCTATTGACCCGCCTCGCCGCCGTTTCCCCCGACCCTGCCTCACCGCCGTCTCCCCCGACCCTGCCTCGGTGCCGCCGTCTCCCCCGACCCCATCTCTCTCCCCGCCCTCTGTAAGGACTCTCCCCTTCCCTCTTCTCTGCTCTCTGTTAGTATGAACCCTAGCTATTTAGTGCTAGTTAGTATGAACCCTAGGCTATTTTTAGTGCTAGTTAGTTAATTATATGGTAATTAGGGCAATTGTTCCTAGGTACTAATTAGTTAGTAAGAACTAGGTACTAATTAGGTACTAGTTTATTTTTATTTATAGTAAGTTTATTTTTAGTAAGAACTAGTTGAATTAATAGAACTAGTTAGTAAGAAGTTGTTGCTATTTTTTTAGTTAATGCAATTTTCCCGCATCGACGTGGATGATGCCTATCCTGCATCCTCTTCATCGAGTCGGCGGAGGACGACACCTGCTTGACCAGATGGGCCATGTTCGGGACTGGGATCCACCGGGTGGTACTGGGAGGCGCTACCTACCGAGGGGCGCAGGTTGGTGAGGAGCCAGCCTGTCGTTGACCTGAACCTTCTTTGGTGGCGGTCGCGTGGGCCAGTGATGGGCCAGAGGCTCGAGGACCCCGCAGAGGTGGTGCGTCACCGTGTCATTGAGGAGGACGCGCAGGTCCGTCGCTACTTGTTTGCGTTGGAGCACAGGTTCTCCAATACCTGGCAGGTTCTCCAGGGATCTCACTGGAGCTATGATCCCGTGATGGTTCCTTCTCTGTGGGTGTCCACCGCCTGCGCCGATACCCGTCGTGTGCTAGGGTTTTAGTTGTATTAGTGATGTTATATGTATGACACTATTCGGGATGTATTAGTGATAATATTCGATGATGTACGGACGCATGAGATGATTTACTTTTGCTTACTGAATGCGTGCTAAATTGAGTCCTATAAGATATTTTGAAATGTATATCATGTGTTGCTCAAATAGGATATGTGCTTGCCCAAGTGGTCGGTCATGTTTGTAGGTTACACCTCCGAGTGGCCTATGTTTTGCCGGAGTGTTGATTCATTTCCGTTCCGGCAAATTTCAGGCGCTCGATATGTCCTATTTTAGCAAAGGGCATGCCGGATTTTTACGTGAATTTTGGCATGACTTGTGCCAGAATATGTACGAAATATCGAGTGCCCCGGATTTGGGTGTTGAGTATCCTAGTAGTTTTCTTCGATCGATTTTCAATTAATGTTTTAACTATGAACATAGGAAATGTCTGACAACGAAAAGGATTTCTTTATTTGCAAATACTGCGAAGACGAGCGCGGCCTGTGCGACAGAATCTTCCTAGATGATGATAGGCCCTTTAGCATCAAGCTGGACGAGAACTTCAAAGTGGATACAGTAAGTCACAACGACAAGTCTTTTTTCGTAATTAAGCATGACATACGCTTCATTTGTTTCACCTTATATATTTTTTTACTATTCTACTAGCGTATCCCCTGCCATGCAAGAGTTTTTGTATTGGATAAGATAGGTTTCAGTTCTATGACAACTACTATGGAGGTAAAGAGAGTTTATTTGAAGACCGAGCATGGTTATACTTTCCATGCAAAATTACACAACGAAGACGACTACGCCTATTTTGGATGCAAAACATGGCGAGCACTATGCAAGACTTATGCATTTGAGCCTGATATGGTTATCGCCTTTGATATTCGTCCGTAAGATGGTATTGAAGGTAATACCGACATCTGGGACGATGTGCAGACGCCTCCAGTTCTACCAAAATGTGAGTTTCTCAACCATATTTATGTCTTTGATATTGTTTATTCAAAAATAGTTGACAACTAATTTCTATTGATAGCTTATTTCCAATCAAACAAACATGTCCAGCGCTTGGTAGACATGACCTACTACTGTCCCGGGGCTGAACTAAATTGTGAGGAGATAAGTCATTATGTTTCATGGCTTGAGGATCTTCATACTGTAAAGACAAATTATTTTTTTGGACTTGCAAATCTTAGTACTCAAAACGTGCGACCAATAGTGTTCGTATTGAACTACGGTCACATCTATTTAGGAAAGATGGTAAGATTTTTACTATTTGTACTCAGTGCATCTTTTGCATACATTATTTTTTAAGCTAAACTTCATTTCTAAGTATGTTACTATACGATGTTCTTCAACAGGGACTCCCGCTGAATGTTGTGCCTCAATGGATCGAGACTAAAGGTCAGATGAGAATTGTTAGCTTACGGCCAAGATATCCTATAATGCACTTTAGTGCATTCAGGATTTCTAATAGCGAGGAATGCTTAATAGTGAAAGATTGGAGCAAAATTCTGAACGATCGCAGAGAAGTACTAGGGGACAACAATCAGAAGCGTAGCCCACGATTAGGAGACAGGTTCATCTGCATGCTCCAACTTGATGAAGAACGAGTGCTACACATGTTTTATGTTATTTTACCTGAGAGAGAACAGCAGGAGTGATTAGCTAGTGTTGGTGGCAATGACTGATGCTTTTTATTAGCTAGTGTTGCTGGTGATTACATAGCTACTGTTGATGTTATGACGATGATGATTAAATAACTACTGTTGATGTTATGACTATGATGATGATTAAATAGCTTGTGCTGGCGGACTAGATTCAAGTGGAGGCAACATGTGGTGCACATCAAAAGTACTACTAGGCCAAACTAGATCAAGTTTGGTTTAGTAGTATACTTTTGACATGCACCACATATTGCCTCCACTTGAACCTAATCCACCTTCATTTGACAGACTGTTATGGACATAATGATGTAAATCTCATAGCTGGTATTGTACCAATATTTGTATGATGGCGCATAAATACACTAAAAATAAAAAAATAAAAAAGAATACTAGTAGCGATGGAGAGAAAACACGCTGCCACTAGTTACATTAGCAGTAGTGTGGGAGTGAACAAACGCTGCAGCTATTTTTCCTAGCAGTAGCGCGGGCGGCACGCGTTACTGCTAAGCAATAGCTGTAGCGCCTTATTAGTAGCACGCCCACCCGTGCTACTAGTGAACATAAAACCAGCGCTACTTCTAGGGTTTTCCCTAGTAGTGTCCTCACCCTTTCCGCTATCACCCAGCACGACAGCCGATGCTAATTGGGTAGGTGGGGTGTTGATGTTCATACCTAACTGCATGATGGTGGGTGTGCTCCCGACCGCCTCCAGACGAAGCAGACTCTTTGGCTACAAGAGGACCCACCCATTGCAATCACCAAGCCGCCACGGGGTCTTGTCGTCATCCCCCCTAGTACCAGAGGAGCCAAATTCTCGTGGCCCGGTTTGATAGTGGCCACGGAAACCTTGAAGACGTCCGGGGGGATTGGCCGGCGGTGGAACAATGGTTCCTTCGGCTTCATTATCGTCGCCTTCCCCACGTGCACCTTCTAGTCAACGATGGTGTATAATATGGTGCATGGGGTTACGTCGGCCTGCAAAGACATGTCTGTGATGTGAGACATCCGAAAGGCAATGGAAACGGGAGATTATACATTTATTGAAGAGGGCCGGTGTGACAGATACCATGAGGGCGTCAAGCTCAGCCAAAGATGAAGCACTGCCGAGCACGTCTGGTGCCGGAGCTGGTGCGGGAGCAGGTGCGGGAGCCGGTGCGGGAGCAGGTGCAGGTGCTGGTGCAACGCTAGTCAAGCTTCTCCCGAAAATGTCAGCAAGGGGAAAGTCCGCTGCATTTTTTTCTGGATTTTGCCTACTCCAATTGAAAACGCCCGGAACCAAGACATTAGACATATCTGCAACCACCTGTTTTGCGGCAGCTACCACTGTTGCGACTGTCTCAGATGATTTGTTCTCAACCGCAATCTCAACCTTCTTGTCGATGTTTTCTTCAGTTAACCTCCGTGTTTCCTTTCTCTCCACCATGGTCTCACGGTAGTACTTCTTCCCCGTGGCGCCGTCTCCGACACCATGCACGCGTCCATACAACGGTCGAGTCTCCACCGGGAGTCCTTTCAATATGTTCAACGTCTAGTTGAATGGAGTGTCACACTTGGGCCTCGCGAATGCCACAGACGGCGAGTCGCTTTCGGCCACAATCCCGTGCCGCTCTCTCTGCAAAAGGCAGAAGGATCATTTACAAATATGACTAACATGCAGTCGAATTGATCAGAAACTAAAATTACCAACAGTCTCATGAACTCCATCGTGACCGGGTCCGTCTCGAAAACCTTCTTGACTGAGTCCCAATGGTGTCGTGCCCTGAGGACGTCATGCTCCTGCGGGACGGTGAAGTCCGCCAAGGGGTCTGGGATGCCCAGACTCTCGTGTTCCACGTCTCTCTTCCGCGGGCGCGTTTGGCTAAAAAATGACATCGTCCACCTCCGTGGTCACCAGTCTAGTTGTCCTAAGCTTGTTAGGAAGCCGTTGCCTCTTTGCTTTCGGTTCTATACCGCCTTCGCTAGTCTCAGTGCCGGTCTCAGTCTCAGCGCCAGTCTCGATGCCGGTCTTAGTCTCAGCGCCGGTCTCAGTCTTAGCGCCGGTCTCGATGTCGGTCTTACTCTCCATGTGACGGGTGGACCCAGCAACATCAACCGTTGATCGTCGGCTTCCCTCAAAAATTCGTCTGCCGCCAGGTAGACGTTGTCGCAGTCACCAGAACCCTGTCCATCATCGTTGCTAGTCATGTTTCCTACGATTAAATCTAGTCAATTAATTCTAGACCTAATAGAATGAATAATGACATAAAAAGGCCTATGCTTTGCAGGAACGTTGACTCCCTCCCGGTGCGGCAAATCCCGGGCACTTGGAATGTCCTAGTTTGTAGCACAAGTCATGCCGAAATTCATGGAAAATTTCGGCATGCCCTTTGCTAAAAAGTGGACAAATCGAGAACCTGAAATTTGCCGGAATGAAAATGAATCATAATTCCGGCAAAACATAGGACAATCGGCTTCATTCCCTGGAAACAACAAAAGGCCACTTGGGCACAATTGAGCACTTCTATGTTGCATATAACTCCCCCGCAACAGGATCACTTAAGAATATGTACATGAGAAACTACAACAATAGATAAACATGTGCAAACACAATTGAGGAATTTGCATATATCCTGACCACTTCAAATTTGCATCTCCTAGCGTTTGACACTTAAAGAAATTCTACACAAATTTCATGCTCTCTCAAACTCAATTCAAAAACCAAATATAGATTATATCTATCTATACCTATACTAATTTGTGACCCCCTAAAAATTCTCACATTAATCGAAATTAGGAACCGTTAACCTCGTGGGACCAAATTATTACGGTGTAGATCTCTCGCAAAAAGAAAAAGAAAAACTTATTGATATCTCCCACCTTAATTGGAGATAATCTGAAAAAAGTTAAACCATTGATCTGAGGGACGCAAGTTATTACGCCTCAGATTGAAATAAATAAATAATTGAAAAGCAATAGACAACATACTAGAAACAAAAAACGTACACACCTGCGTGCATGGAGAAACAGGATTGGGAACCAAGTTATTTTTTTGCTAACATATCCCTTGATTATCTCCTGCAAACGTGCAAAGCAGAAACTCCCTTAAATAACCATGCCTTGATTATTCTCCTTAAAACGTGCAAGTCACAAACTTCCTATCCGGAAATTTACACCAAAAAAATCTCACGCCTATGCATAGAAACAGATTATTTTGCGTGTTCTCTCCCCGCTACAAAAATAGGCAGGTACATGCGAGAACCATTGCAGTCTGCCAAACTTGTTAATTCCATGAGTGATTGGCTCTTCTGATCAATTCTGAGTCCGCCAAGACGTGCAGCTGTATCCCTTCTTGATCGACATCCGGCCAGTGCAACTTAAACTTTTTGATTCCCTATCCATCTATTTTCTTGGAGAAATTAGGATCCACGATTTGTGATTGGCACTTCCGATCGATTCTGAGTCCGCCTAGACGTACATCCGGCCAGTGCAACTTCCTCTGCCAGCCTAGCCCCACATAAATCGATGACATGGCTACGATCTTCCAGCGGGAAAGCATTTTTGTTTAGAAAAGGAGGATGGCCCCCGGCCTCTGCCTCTGCATCTGGGAGATGCATACGGCCATTTTATTGATTATTCTCGAGGACCTTACAAAGTATTACAACAATGTGCTTGAATCCACCATCTTGGCAACACATGCCGCTACTCCTATCCAAAATGATGAAGGGGTGCTAGCTGGGCCACTACCCAAACCACTCACCTAAGCCTAACATCAAAAGCCGGAAGCCGAAACATATTCGGAAGCCCCAGCCGAGCCACATACCAGGTCTGAGGCACAATCCGGTCAGACGCACTCGTGTGTCGTCGCCGCCATCCTCCACAGGTCCGTCTTCAGATCATATTGAGGCTTCTACCTTGTCTGGCCACTCTGCCATCGACGTCACCATGACGCCAGATAGCAACCTACTCCTGCGCGAGTCCATCTCCGTGCATCGGACGCTGAGCCTCCACAGCGCCATGCCGCCGATATCCGCCGCCATTGATGTGTGAGATGAAGTACCGCTCCACCACCCCCCAGTCAGCACTTACTCCAAAATGATGCCCCCAGGAGAGAAAGCGATAAAATGTCATCATCGTCCGATCCGGAAGACCCAGATCTAGGGTTTCCCCCAGAGCATTCCGAGCCCGATGACGCAGACTGCAACGATGATGCCTCGACAAGGGAACGACATCTAAGACGCCGCCATCGTCCGCCATGACCGTAGTCGGCGTGATTTTCATCGGCAGTTGCTCCACCAGATGTGCGCCGCCGACGTCGCTGGTCCCTTCAACCGGAGCAAACTCCAAAACAATGCCCTAAAGAGGGACTACGACGCAAAAGCGCCGCCATCGCTCGATCCCAAGGAGATCTAGGGTTTCCCCCATAGTTGCCCACGCTGTCAAGGGCCAGACAAGTCGCACCCACCACCGTGCCGACGGCCGACCAGCGATCAATCCGGCCGCACTGCCGCGAACCGATCCGGTCACGCCGCCGCCGTCCCTGGCGGCCGCAACGCACCAGAACGCAAGGCCTCCTGCCGCGGGGAATCGACGTCGCCGAGGCGCCGCCACCACCCGCCTTGGCGACCGGCCTGCCGCCACGCTCCGGCCCGGCGGCGCCGGCCCGCGGAAGTCTCACCCGAGCAAGAGGGCCCGAGTCCCCGCCGCCGCCGGCGACGGCTAGGCATCGCCTGGCCGAGCCCTTGGGCGGCGGCGAGGGAGGAGGAGGAGGGGTAGGGGAGGTTCGGCGACGATGGGATCTGGGGCCTCCCGGTCGCCCACGCGGGGGGCGGCTCGGGAGGGAGACGTACGCGATGGGTCTAACTCAGGTAGCTTTCAAATCCCATGTGTAGTGTGTCCAGCGGGAAAGCCTTGCTAGTTGTTTTTCTGTAAACATCGCCCGTTTGTCTTCCCGACAAAGACAGGCTCCCTCTCTCCTTCTGTTCTCCAAGAAGTTATCCCGAATTCCCGATTGATATTGAGAATATATCAACTAGCTTTGTTTACAGGTTATAATGCTTTTTGAGATCTCATGGTATTCCAACTCTGTTGATCAATACTTCTAATAAGTTTTTCATCAATCATGCTCTTTGACTATGCTACCTGAGGACATATGCATCAGGTTATGACATTGTATTAATTGTTTATGTCTAACTATTATTTACTTGCATCTACTAATGTTGATGTTACCTGTAGGAATCGACAACATAATTTTGTGTTTTAAAGCTGCTCTCAATGAATTTCCAACCAAGCAATGTTTTGTCATGTTTTATATACCAGAGGCAAGGTCGATTCAGAGGAGAAATATATGCACACAAAATTAATTCAATGGCATTTTGTTTTGTTCGTGGGAGGGCGCTGTCTAAACAGAAGTAAGAATATCTGATCATCAAGTATGAGAGATGGCAAGAGTACGTGTTAAGGACAAGGGCAAGTTAAAGATTAAGGTGATTTTCTATTGTTCTCACATCGATCAGTTTCTATAGTATATATGATGATATATTCTAAACAGTGTAGCAACTATTGGTACTTATAATTGGTTGATTAGCACGAGTGAGTGATACAATACAAGCGGTAAGCTGCTGCAACATGTTACGTTGTAGTGTAGTATCTATCCGTAACATCTAAAAGAAACAAAAACTGATTAGCATTTTATGTAAATAAAAAAAGATGAGTTGTAGTGTCTATTCTTATCATCTAGAAGATGAACTAATCTGATCGATGAGCATTATTTGGTTTACAAGACTATGTATCTTTTTTTTTGAATTGTTATTAATATAGGCATCTCCCTATTATGAGGTATAGAAAGTAGAAGGAAGATTCTAAATACTTGGATATCCAAAGTTGTAAGAGCATCCTTATTATGAGGTATAGAGAGTAGAAGGAAGATTCTAAATACTATATCCAAAGTTGTAAGAGCAGTCTATTACTTTATTGGGATGTTACTCTGATCAATACTCGCTGCCAACAAACTAAATACTCTCGCAAATGTTATAGTGGTTTTTTTCCTTCTCCAGTATATCTTCTCTAAATCATATTTAGTTAGGAAGGCGCTTCTCTATATTTGCTGGCAAGCACATGTCACTTCACTGCGTCTGCCACATCTGGTAACCGGATGTAGTATACATGTCTCCTCTTTCTGCCGCATCTTCTTCCTTTGCTCCTCATGGATTGTTTGTTCTCTTTAACTCCACTACTTTTCACTGGATCTTCACATTTGGTTCCATGTATATGGTTGTGAACATCCCTGGCCGTAGCTGAGCATACCTCCAGGGTAACAACGCCACAGTTGCTAATCAGTATACTTCGCATATGACATAATAGTGGCTGCAAAGTTAAATCCCTTGGGTCAGGCTTTATAATGCACTACACCTTCATACCTATTTAAGAAGTTTATGTTTTGTCTGTACTGGATGCACTAGCTCTATGTTTTGGATGCCAGTAGGCAGTTTATTTAGTGATATCATCAGCAAGTTTTTCAATTCTTATAGCAGGAGCATTAAAATGTGTACTATGTTTCAAATAATACTTCTGAAGATGGTTTTAAATATAAATATGACCTTTTCCTCGATGAAAACGTCTAAAGTTTGTTTACTTTCGACTTCGGTGCTATGATTCTTTTGCCCTAAACAGTACACATCTTCCAGTCTTTTTTCAGTCTGAAGGATAACATATGAACATGTAGCCAACATTTGTGCTATGCAAATAAGTAATTGGCCTCTTAAAGTATGTGCAAACGAAACAAGTCACACTCTTTTTGAATAATCCATACAGAATTGACATAACAGAACTAATTGGTAGCCATTTACGATAACAAAGTGCTTTTTGTTTTAGAGATTTCATAATATTTAGTGAAAACTATTGTTATTCATGTGAAACCAACTCCTTATTTTCTTAATAAGCTTATTATCCTTCTTTTCTGCAGAAGTTTTAGGTGAACTATAAATTTGTACAGTGTCGATGGTGCAATTATGGTGCTTAGATTAGAATTCCATTCATTATTTGTTCATCCTTTTTTGGTTCATTTTAGGTGAAATATAGACAATATAATGAACTTCCGTATGGTCAGCTTATTAGGAACTTTCAGTTGAATAAAGGCATAAGAGACATGCATGTGCCAACAGGCGATGCCCTGAAATCTTCTAAAGTTGTTGCTTCACATTATGATGTATAGTGACTTAAATATTTGCTTCAAGTCTTAGTATTTTCTACCTATCTATAACTTATTTTCTATTGACTGACGACTAAAATTATTTTCAGCTCTGTCTAATTTGCATATATTTGATAGATAGATTTATAATCTGCATACCGATTTAAATATATGATATTATCCACACACAAAAATTATTTTTAAAAATTCATTTCTATTTTCCGTAATCAACCAGCCCGTGCAAAAGTAATATATATCTAAGTTACTATAAACAACTAGCCCGTGCGCATGCATGGGTTGACGGCTAGTTTAGTTAACTACTGAACTAAACTTTACTCTAAACTAAACCGTACTGCACATCTAGTTAAATAAACTCAATTCAAAAACTAAACCCTACTGAACTATATCTACAACTTAACATCTATTATTACCCTAACTAAAAAACATCTACTATTAAAGGCTCATTGTCAGATGAAGCAGGAGCAGGACAGGGCGGTCCGTCGGATGAAAAGGCTCATTGTCCTCTCCGACTCCGACTCCGATGGTGGCGATAGCTGCACCTCGTCGTCCGACAACCAAGACCCTCCACCAGTCGCGGACGCCTACAGCTGTGCGCTGGGGGCCGGAAGGGCAAAGGCCCGGCGAGGAAGTGGTGATCCCCCCCCCCCCCCCCCTCTCCTCATCAATGTTTATATAGTTTTTAGTTGTAGAGGTTTATGAACTTATTCGTGGACGAATTATGATCTTTTGGATGTGGTGAAGTATGTTATGTCTGTTTGCATCCTATCTTGTGTTCCTTGACAGCTCAATTTTGTTGTCCGTCGTTTGATCATGTAGGATAGATCAATGTGTGCATGTGTAGTATGAATATAAGACGTCGGATATGAGATACGCGAATGCGGAATGACAAATATGAGGGGTGTCTGATCAGTGCCCGCGGACGCGCCCGCGGGCGTTTCAGGAGCCGGATTTGCCATGTCCGGCTGTAGATGCTCTAACAATGCAAATACTGTACAAGGAAATCCGGCCGGACGTGAAAGTTATAGACGAACGATCTCCTCATGGTGTACACAGTATAATTTAGTTTGCTCCACGTCTCGGCTAGCCTTGTAAATCGTTACACGTTTGCTGCAGCTTGAGTAGAAACGGCGTATTGTCACGTTCGTACTACCCCCTAGCTATGAACGAAAGCAAATCGGGAAGGGAGCATATGCCTGACAAGTCGAAGCTAGCTAGAAAGCTGCACAGGATTGCGGCGAGACGGCGACGTGAAAATCATTTCCGAGGAATCGGACGTACAGCCGTCGCCGTCGATCGCCGGCTTGACGTTTACACCACCGTCGGCGGCACAAGGCGCATGTGCCGGCGCCGAGGAGAGCTGTAGTGGATCTGGATCGCTGGCATCGGCAGCGGAGCAGCGGTTGGTGCGGGTGGTGGTCCAGTCGCACGTCCCGATCATGAGCATACGTCTTTCTTTCCTCGAAATCATTAGCATACATGAGGGGGAGTAGGGAGTATATATACAAGGAAACTGATCAGAGGACACGTACCAAAACGAACAAACCAAGCATGGATCCTACTCGCCACTAGTGTTTAGCTGAGCCCTCTCCCTGTCTCGATCCTGTGGGTGACCCACCCATGTGTGTGTACAATAACTGGTCTGTGGACCCGGTGATTTGGCTCCGAATGTTATTTCCTCCCTAACACATGCTCTGCTCTGCCTCATGAAATTGTGTTCAGCAACAGTTGGAACTGCAAAATTGTACTCCACTCACAGTACTTCTGGCATTATTATCATACTAGTCGTCAACCCGTGCGGACCGCACGGGCTAGTGTCATAAACAAAGAAGCATGATTATTATTTTTAATACACATTCTAAAACAAATTAAGTTTAGAATTATTGCAAGAACTTCAATGTGCCCTCTTACTGAACTATCACTAAAATTAAGAAATTAAGTTTCTTACATGCCCATACTTGCAATAGGAAATATATTCCACTTATGATTCCTGAAATTGTTTTTTTATGGACACATGATTCTCCGGTTGTGTCATAGTAGTATTTAGGTGTAAAACCATGTGGAATATAATAATAAAATTACTAAAATTATTTTTTTCTACCAAATTAACAGTTACTTTTTCAGTAAAAATTCGATGTGAATTTTTGATCTAATTCAACCAGCGAAATCAGAATAAAATAAAAACATCCAAGATAAAATCATATTGTGTCAGTAGATCTAAATAAATAAAAAATGGATGATAAAATCAGCTCTACAATAGCAAATAAATCACGGTTATACAATGTATTCATGATGTACACCCGCACCAACCGAGCATGAACAATACTATACAGGAACAGATAAGTTACAATTGAATATATTTACTGAAATAAGTTCTAAGCAAAGACAACTGGAAAAAAATGTGTGGATCAAGCCAGCAATATAGGCCTCAAATTCATATCTGTTTATATGGTAACTCATATACAGATTAAAATCAACGGGCAACAAAAATCTAGTTATTAGTTACGTGGTTCAAAAAGATAACTTTTTACAATACCTCACACCTTGCTTCGAAATATAGTAGAAACATATCTACAGCGGTGAAATTAGAGTATATGTATTTGTTCTAATAGAACCCCACATGCATGGCCGCTAGTGAGAGAAAGAATTAACTATAAATGTGTTGTCTGCCTTAAAGTCAAGTGAGCAGAAGGGATAAAATTAAATAAATCGAACAAAAGGAGTGTAAATACATATGTCCATACAGTTACCAAACAACAAATTGAAGACTCCTTAGAACCTCATTATTGGTCTAAACATGCGTACATATCAGTATCCTCAAATATTAGGCATACAAATCAATTTACAGAAAGGTTCCATTTTTTCCATGCAATAAGTATTGTTTGGCCAGAGATATACCCAAATTTTCTCAGCAAGACAAAAGCATTTACCACCTTAGATGATATAGTTGCTCCCCGACGTAATATGATAAAAAAGTTTTGCCATAGGATGTATGCATTAATTATAATTCGCTGACCATGAGCCAGTATAATAGTTATTTGCACCTGAAATTTATGTATGGAGTGCCACACCTCAGTTGAAAGCATGGAAGGGATCAACTGCTGACCCCGGTGGATTTGATTTGTGTTGGTGTCCATTCTATTCTTTAATTTCAAGATACCCCCTTCCACACAGACCAACATAAGGAAAAAAAAGGAGGAATATGTTTAGAAAGAATAATGAAGAAAATCATGCACACCTGGAAAGAGGAAATATATGCACTGTATATAATCCCATGCTCGTTGGGCCTTAAGGAATCACTCAACTGAAAGCTCTAAGTTACTGTACAAATTACTTCACCATGTGTTGGATTGTTACCATTATCAGCTGATATCATATAAGAGCCCAAAATTATCAAGTTCGTACCTGTTAGTAGGCAAAAGGAAGAAAATGACCAATCTAATATTGGGTTGAACTGGAATAGTCTATTAGTGATTATACAGCGTTGCTCCTTACCTTGCTGCTTGCATGCCATACTTGCACATTAAAATTAAAAAAAATTACATGTCTACATTCTTCGATACAGAAGGCGCCGTAACAAATGGACAATTGTTAGTACGCACCAAACTAAATTTCCTCCATAGGGTGTGTGCTGATATATATGATTAGTGTACTTACATCAGGTATACTAAATAACATATGTTAAACATAATGGGCGTGTACCAATGTTTCATGTTCTGACAGTAATTAGTAGGAAACCATGTCCCTTCCAAATAACTCATGAATTTGCCCGTGCATTACACACCTTAACTCAATGAGGCCACCATGTAAGCTACCAGGATAACATGTAGAGATTTTCGTTTGCAGTAATCTATATCCCAATGGTAAGATAAGGCAAACATGTGAGGAGTCGTGTGCAAAGCAAGTACATACAAACTTGAACTCTAAACATCATTAACTGTTGGTGGTTGCCATCTTCCTACTTCCTAGTATGTCCATCTTTTCAGATCAAAAGCAGTTGCATATGTGTAGCAAAAAAGTAATTCTGGATCTGATGTGGAAGAGATGAATGTATTTGCTTAATTAAGAGGCTGAGGTTGAGACCTGAGGACATGGTTCTGGATGCGTTATTAACAAATAGACTTTGTATAACAAAGAGTACATAAAATGTAACACTAAAGAATCTCATCGGGCTTACTTTTCTGCTTTATCATTATGTGCTTCAAGAAATTCCTGACCCTTTTTAGAATTCTGGTCTTGGCAAGGTAACAATTAATCAAACACATAAGAGTGCATTACGAAATAGAAATAAAAAGCTGGATTCTGACTGGTACTGAAAAGGATTAGACCTCAGTAGAAACAATTCGCTGCTGCTGACTCGGACAGACTTGTGTTGCGCCAGGTCGATCTCGCCGTCATCGAAGTCGTTGATGGACATGCCCATATATGGCCGCCCGGAAGGCATGTGTAGTGACCGTATGGACATGAAGCTGATCCTATTGCTCACAAGATACATATCATCTTTGCCTGAACTGGTCGGATTAGCAGTGATGTTCGCATCTCCTTCGTCTTCCTACCCGACCACCACTTTCTTCTAGGAAATGATGGCATGTCCTTCCATGAGAAATTCGAAGCAGTCAGAAAACAAAAGTGCCGGGTCGTAAACTGTGTTCAGGCCGTGCCGATGTGTAACAGTTTGCGCGTGACACCCTCCATGGCAATCCTATTCCGTCCAACATCATCCGGCCCATGGCGATCAGGTAATGCTAACAACTCAGTTGGATAAAGGTTCCTTATGTTTTGCGATTTAGTCGAATTGGATTACTCTATTGTGTGGCTCACGTTGGGTTGAGTAGGGTTGATCTTTCCTACGCTAGAGCTAGCCTGCTGGATTTGGGTGATATCAAAAGATACATTCAAACTGACACTATAAATTATAACATGCAAACAGATTTCCTTAGAGGGAAATTATAACATGCAAGCACTATAAATTCAGTGTACTATTATCAGTATTGCATAGCAATCCAGTTCTTTCATAAATAAGACTTCAACACACCATTGGTATAGAACATATTACATAGTTCTGAGGTCTGCATGCTTTTCGCCTGATCCTGAATTTGACCGATAAATAGATTTCAGAGACACGACTGTAAATATATTAAGTAAGAGCAATTACCGGAGGTGACTGGTGTTGTTGTTTTCCTGGCAAGAGGGCATGCATCAGTGCCTACAGCAACCACGGACTAAATATTACTTCAACAGCAGTAACGTGTTCTTGCCCTTGCCTTCTTTGTCCCCAAAAAAAGAAAGAACAGGACTCATCTCCTGCCGCCGCAGGGGGTCGTCTACCCATCTGACTCTTCGCCGCAATATGGGAAGGACGCGGGATCGGCAAAAGAGAAAAGGAATTTGCCGCACTGGCTGTGGCGACAGCCTATGGACTTGATAACGATGGTATTAGGGCGTTGGAGGAAGAAGAGTTGTCAGGAAGAGATTATGAAGACGCTCCAACGACGGATGGAACTTGAATCAACCTGACTGCCCTGGCACAAGCTGAGCAGCTTCATCCCAGGCGTCGTGCGTGGACGTACACACCTGGCCACGATCTCGAGCGGACGATGGACTGCAGTAAAGGTTGGAACGCATACTGCGGCCGATCACAGTATTACTGTACGACCATCAGCATGAGGAAGCATTCTGCGGTGGCGGTTGTGGCATCATGGGTTTTGTGGGATGGCGGCGGAGAAGGCCTGTGCAGGGAAAGAGAACCACGTGGGGCTCTAGCATCTAACAACCTGGGAGGGTTCCGAAATAATAGGAGAGAACGATCAGCTTTTCCATCTTTTTTTTTTTGGAAACGTGGAGAGTCCAAGTAATAGGAGAGAAGGATCAGATTTTCCATCTTTTTTTTTCTTTTTGAGCAAACGTGGAGAGTCCAAGATGGATACGACTCACACAAATTCTTTTTTTTCATAAACCCATGAGAATTTCGGAAAATCTAGACCGTAATAATTAGGTCCCACGAGATTAACGGCTCTTAATTATTGATTAACATGGGAATTTCAACCCATGAGAATTTCGGAAAATCTATACCGTAATAATTAGGTCCCACGAGATTAATGGCTCTTAATTACTGATTAACATGGGAATTTCTAGGGAGTCACAAATTAGTATAGGTATAGAGGTATAGATAGATAGATAGATATAGATAGATAGATAGATAGATATAGATAGATATAGATAGATAGATAGATAGATAGATAGATAGATAGATAGATATTTTAGATATTTATTTTAGATTAAGGCGACTTTTATTCAATAACAATCATGTCCTTTACAATAGTAGGGATCAGAAATGATGGAGCTACGTCACGCCATTCCTCCTCCAATTTAGACCTAGAACGAAAGCGAGCAAGCTCATGTGCGGCAACATTAGGTTCTCGATAACAATGAGAAATTGTCGCCATGCGAAAAGAACATAACAATTCGCTGCATTCATCGGTAATCACCGCCCCTGACGCTCTGTATTCTGCCGGGTAAAGAATGGCATTTATTATTTCCATGAAATCACTCTCCACATTTAGGTCATGAATACCCAAATTTTGTGCTAGCCTCAAACCGAGCAACATAGCTGAAGCCTCCATACTCGGCACATCAAGTGCATGTTGCTTATAACTCACTACAGCCGCTATGAAGATCCCTCCAGCATCTCTAACGATTGCTCCCAAGGCCCCTGAACCTGAATCATCATCAAAGGATGCATCAACGTTCAGTTTTAGAGATCCCATAGCTTGTCTTGTCCAACCCTTTACATTTCTTCTCTGCTTCATTTTCTGGGCATTACAGTTTGCAACAATGCCTCGAATACTTAGCCCTGTATGAACTGCAGTACCAACCTTTCCACCATTGACTAACTTCCTTTGTTCCCACCAAAGGAACCAGCAGGTCACCATAACAATTTCCGTGCTGTGTATAATCCGGCTGCGGCTGTTATCTTCATTAAAAAATTGTGCAAACATAAGATATTCAAGGATCTCTGAACCTGATCTATCACGTCTCGCTGCTGTAATCACACTGTTTTCCATTCCCAGACTGGACCAAACCTCCCTTGCCCTTGGGCATGTGAACACCATATGCCTCAAATCTTCTGGTTCCACTTTACACCCCGGATAGACAATGGGTGATTTCATATGGCGATCACTCAAAGTATATTAACATGGTATGATCCCATGCAAGGCTCTCCAGGTGAAGACTTGCACTTTTGGTGGAACACAACTAACCCACACCTTCTTCCAAACCGGGTGTGGCACAACACCGTCCACAACATGGTCTAGCCGGGCTCTAGTGCGGTATGTAGCACGCCATTCAGCATGATAAGCAGATTTAACTGTGAAGCATCCTGAATTTGCAAACTGCCAGGCAATAAATTCTGGTTGTCCGTGAGATGGAAGAGGAACTTGCAGGATCTTCTCAACGTCCACAGGCCAAAAATTATCCCTAAGTAACTCCTCGACCCAGTCTCCCATGACTGGGTTAATGATTTCTTTCACCGAGGTCAGCAAACATTGTCCTCTTGGTGTCATTATTTTCCTGTCATGACTCGAAGGAATCCACTGGTCCGACTAGATATTAATCGATTCGCCATTGCCTAGTCTCCAAAGAGACCCCCTCTTGAAAGTTTTCAATCCTGACATGATACTTTGTCAGGTAAAAGATGCCCCTTTCCTCAAGGTTGTGTTTAATAAATCCCCATTCGGATAGTACTTCGCTCTTAATACCTAGGCACAAAGCGAATCTGGGTCACTTAATAACCTCCAACACTGTTTAGCTAGCAAAGCTTGATTAAAGCAGTGTAGATCTCTGAAGCCCATCCCACCTTCTTTTTTTGAGATACACATATTCCACCAAGCCTTCCAGTGCAGTTTCTTCTTTTCTTGAGTGCCTCCCCACCAGAATCTAGCAATTGCGTTACAAATTTCCTTGCAAATATTTTTGGGTATCTTAAATACTGACATAGCATAGGATGGAATAGCCTGCTTAATTGCTTTCAGTAAAACCCCTTGCCACTTATGGACAAAGTCTTCTCATTCCAGCCCATAATTCTTGCCACAACTCTCTCAATTAAATGAATAAAACTGTCGATGCGGTCAACACCCACTTGGGAAGGTAACCCCAAGTACTTATCTGATAGGGCCTCTGACATTATATTCAACTAGTCGCCAACCCGTGCAGTTGCACGGGCTAGTGTAGTTAATGCCCATTTGGCATAATATTGAGAAAATAACTTATATTTATTACCATCAATGTAGTTTGTGTTAGGTTGTCTATATATGCATGGTTTATATGTCCATCAAGAATAAAATTCAGATTTATTGATAACATTCCGATTGTGTAGCAAACTTAGTGTGTCAATTTTTGCACATGTCTTGTTTAAATTCTACATACCATTCGCTAATAATCGTATGTACCGAAGAATGGTCTATGCCGCTTGTTTACGACCATGTCAGTTTGTGAAATGTCATCTTTTTCGGAGGAGAGTGTGGCGCTAATCAGCCATATCCCCATATTCAGTTGTTACTTATGCACTTACAAACTTGTTCCTCGGAATAAAAGTTCAATTACTACATGATAATATGTAGGACTACATTATTTAATTGAAGTAATAATAAATAACTTATTCAGATTCATATGCAATTTCAGTTACTTATAGTCTTATTGTAATGTTCTTCTTAAGATGTGCTCCACACTATTTTTCCTCTCAAATATATCTTGAAAGAGATGCTTGTTCGCAAGTAAAAAAAATTATTTTTCCACTGAAAATTCTATATATATTAAAAAAGTTATTATGTGTCTACAGTGAAATATTGTATCTTGGTGATTGGAATGAACTTTGCGGAGAGAGAGCTATCATGTAACCGATATCAACCAATTTCTTTTAAATAGCAAACAGCAATAATCAAATGGAGAAAAAGTTGCAAAAAATTAGTAAACTCTTTATAAAGTGTATAGCATGCCAATTGATAGCAACAACCGAAGTATATCACATGTCATTCCTTCCCATTCAATTTCCACATAGAAGTAAAATTAGAGATGTTATAAAATATGGAAAAGGAAAAAAGAAATAAGGTCAGCATTTCTCGCACAATCAAAAAGAAACCTACAACGAAAGAAAAAAAACACTGTAGTGCATATGAAACTGTAACCTATTTTTTTTTTGTCTTCACCACAATGGCATTGATTTATAGGATCGCCATGGAAATAGAGGTGTATAAATTATATCTCATTCTAAGTGACCAAGCATATTTCTAAGGTATAACCTGTGGATAGTTTGCATCTGAATAAATGTGCACAGAAAGAAAATCAGATAATCCAAAGCGACAAATCATAATTTTGTAGGTGAGTTAAGCTCCAATTAAAACTAACAATGAGACTTTGGTTGTAAGAAGACCACCATATTACAGTATTTCTGGAAGTAAGCATTACCTTTTGGACGACATAACCATGTACTTGCATGTGTACGTCAAGATTGAATCCCTTGTGCAGAATGGTTCCGACATGTACTTCCTTTTTACTCTTGCCTTGTCCATGTCAACTATGACAGGAAGAGCACAATGCATATGCTTGATGTCATGGATCACTCTTAGTTTAACTCCATATACCATGGCAGGTGTCACATTAAGTCGATGCCTTGCACACGCATTGCGCATACCGATATTCGAACGATATAAATATTTACCAAAAGAACATTTCTTGTCCAGTAATAATGTAGCTACGAAATCATCACCCTCTCACCAATGCGATTGGATAATACTACAACAGAAACTTTGGTAATGCCGTAAAAAAAGTAATCGCTTATGTAAAAATCTGTATTTTGTCTATTTAATGTTGGATGCAATATATAGTGGCAGATTAGTTTGTTCATATCTTTCAGAATTAATGAAAAATTTGATCTCAGATAAAAACAATTTGTTTTTTGTTCAATGCCCTCTGTAATGGAAGATAAATTGCTGATCTATCAGAATGAATTCCCATGCAGAAAGATAAGAAGACAACAGAAAATATTACACGTGCCACATTTGAAAGAAATTTCAACTCGAACAAACAAACCTTTTTGTATTAATAGTCTAACTTCATCAAGCCTCTTAATAACAAAATGATAATTAAAGCTATAATGCTCTGAAATTTATACATCTTACATTATTTTTTGCGTCGTTATGCTTATGTAAACCTAAAGCAAGCTCCTAAATAATTATGCCTCGTGAAGATATCAAATGCAATAGTAGTTGTAAGTTCCAGGGATACGAAATGATTAAAACCAAAGAATACATAAGAAAACAGAAGGGGACCACCCTGATAACATATTGAAATTAGCATGTGCAAGCTGGCAATCATATCACATGTTCCACATCATATCCTCGCTGACCATGTGACCTGGTGGAATGCATTAGATCGATCGAGTCAAACAGGATGAAAGCAATATATGAAATAAATCGAGCATAATCTCTCCTCGAGAAGCCTTATAGATATGTATTCACCTAACGCATACAACAGTTATTCAAATATGATTACGTGAAACTTAGTGGATCTTGTGTCTAACCACCTTATATTAACAATAAATCGACATTAGATAAGGTATACTAACTATTATCTATCAGTCCTGCATGAATAACTTAAACTGCACCTAAAGGCTGAATAACAAATCTATGGATCTACATTTACTTTATATTAATGTAAGTACGGGCATATATATATTCAACACTTCCAAGAATCATAAGAATATATTCTAGACTAATCCTAGCGTAATAGAAAATGTAGTATATTGAAAACAAAAGAAAAGTTTGTATGATAATAATTGGATCGTTCCTACAGCAACCAAGCAAGAGCCCACCTTGAATGGTTGCTACCTTTAAAAAAAAGAGCTATATCTCCCCCTAGACGCATATGTGAGAAGTATCTCAACCTGGTGCTATACGGTAACAGACTCCATTACTCTCCACACCATGATGCTATGCTTGTGCCTCCGAATGTATCCGTTGCCATTAAATTTTATCCTCCTTAGTTTGTCTGAAAGTGGAACAGAAATATCATAACTATTAGCTCACGCTGAGTCAGTAGATGATCTTAGGAGTCAATATGCATGCCCCTTCCGTTGGTTCAAACAGGAATACAAAATAATATTAACATATACTATTGCTGTTAAAGAGATGAAATTATTGAAGACCTGCATGCAAGGTAATGCATCAATGTCGCTGAAGCCTTTGGCCGCAGGTGCATCACCCTTGACCATCTTGCTTCATTAACTTGAACCGATCTTCAGGCCCTCCACAACAGCAGGACGACCTCCCACAACTACAACATGTACAGGAAGTACAACAATGTATCTCTCCTATTTCAATCTGAGTGGCTATTTTACCAAAAAAAAAATCTGAGCAATGGCTGGGTATAACATCGAGATCAGGGGCATGGGTTCCATGTGCGTGTCTGCGCCTGCAGCCGAGGAGAATAGATCAAGCCACCAAGATTGTGTACTTGCACATCTATTGGGAGATACATACAGTGCTGAGCATGGTCCACTTGTGCATCACACCTCAAAGTTATCGGCAAGAACAACGCAAGGGCGGCTGACAGCATGGGATTGACTGTTGGGTTATAGGGTATCCGGCGAACCAACCTGATGTTTGATGTGCCTTGTGCTCTTTTGTAAAGGAAATCTCTAAGCTCGTTTCTGTACCTTGCCGCCTCTTCCTCCGCTGTAGAATCCACCTATACTTGTTCTTCCTTTTCTACCAAATCTGTCGGCCAGAGATGTTCATGGATCCGTCTGTTTGGAATTGATACATCCACGTCCAAAGAAACAGATTAGCGATCTGGAAACATGGGTGCATGGCGAGGAGGAAGATTGCGGAGAACGTCTCATGACTCATCAATTGGGCTGGAGCCATGGTAAGGATTCTGGATATCAGGGAGACCTGAGAGATTGAGAGAGGGAGGATTAGCGATTCAGGAGATCAGGGAGATCTGAGAGATTGAGAGAGAGAGAGACGTGGGAGATTGGGCAGTTGGGCAGGAGCAGTGGCAAAGATTCTGGAGATGAAGGAGAATTGAGAGAATGAGAGAGAGACGTGAGAGATTGAGAGAGAGAAAAAAAATGAGAGATTGAGAGAGAGACGTGAGAGATTGGGCCTCAAGCATGTGTCAATGTCGATCAGGGCAATACGCGTGGAGATTTTCTAATGATAACTACGTGTAGGTTGTAGGCTGGGTCTCATGATATAAACTTCTCCTAATTTATAAATACGTGAGAGTTTTTAGATGATTAAAAAAGAGACACGTGAGTTATTTTTCATCTGTGAATAGATCTACACCGTAATAATTCGGTCCCACCAGATTAACGGCTCGTAAAATCTAATTAATGTGGGAATTTTTAGGAAGTGCCTAATTAGTAGAGGTATAGATATAGATAGATAGATAGATAGATAGATAGATAGATCGATTTTGAACATACCTCCTCCCTGATTTCCACTCTAGTATTGGACTGAAGAAAATACTAGACTTAGCTTCACTGATCATCTGACCGGAATTGGCACAGTCCAAATCTAGAGCACCTTGGAGTGATGTGGCGTTCGACGCATCCGCTCTCATCGGGATTAGGGAATCGTCAGCAAAAAGTAAGTGTAAACTGATGGTGCACTACGACACACCCTAATACCTTGGATACCACCATTCTCCTCCTCGTGCGCTAGCAGACTGGACAAACCTTCAACACAAATTAAGAACAAATATGGGGACAAGGGATCACCCTGTCATAAACCCCTCGTAGGGGTAAAGACCTCTGCCTCGTCATTATTAAACCAAATTATGTAATTGGCACTGGTCACACATATCATCATCATGTCAACCCACTCCGTATTAAAACCCAATCGAAGCATCATATCACGAGGAAATCCCCATTCAACACGGTCATATGCTTTGTGCATGTCAAGTTTAATTGCACAAATACCATGATTTCCTTGACGACGTTTTTTAATTGCATGGAAACACTCATATGCAATTAACACATTGTTTGTAATCAATCTACAGGGAACAAAGGCACTCAGACAAGGATATTATCTCATGCAAAATAGATTTCAACATGTTTGATAGTACCTTGGAAATTACCTTATAGACAACATTGCATAAGCTAATGGGTCGAAACTGGGTTATCAACTTCACCTTTCCTTTTTGTTCATTGTACTCTAGACAACTGTTTCTACTAATCACATACTACATGCACCATCAACATCATGGGCGTGCACACTAGGAATGGCCTAAGGCCAACTCTAGGGTCCAGTCGCGTCCGTTTGAGGGTAAACGGACACAAAATGCGGCCCAGCGTGTAAGAGCAAACAAACAAATGTCTTCTTTTTGTCCGGTTTCGTTTGCGATGAAACGGATAGCGCGTGGACAGCCGGGACGGGCGTCCTTGTCCTTCTTCGGCACGCTTATCGGGAACACGACCCCCTTTTCTCCCACACCCCGCCCTCCCCCCGCCCCCAGTCATCGCCATCGCCGACCCATTTTCCGGCCGCCTCATCTCTTTTCAGTCCGGCTGCCAAAACCACGACAACCCCTCGGCATAGCCGCCCCACGCTGGCCTTTTCAGAGGTGTTTTTCGCCGGCGTTTGTGGCTCTTTTCCATCCCATGCAATACCAGGGAAGCTACGGCCGCCGGCGACGCCCATCGACCCCAACACCTTCCGGCAGGCGCTGCATATCCGTCTGCCGCCGACCGCCAATGCCAACCTTCCCTGCTTCCTGTGAGGGGAGAAGGTGCTTTTCCCGACCGCTTCTCCACCATGAACACAAGGTGTTCACACTTTGTGCAGAAGGTATAGTGGGGACAAGTATGTTTTTTCCATTCATTTCTTCATCGGATGATTCGTCCTTGGATGACGAAGAGCTTGTGGTGGCTGCATTGGTCGTCAATGACCACATTGCTAGGCAGCGGTCTCAGTTCAGGGGGTCAATCCCGGGTCATGCTCCGGCCTTGAACCGCAAAAGGGCGAGCGGTCATGCCCTGCTCCATGTCGATTACTTTGAGAATTCCGCGCTCTTGAAACCACATCAATTCCATCGCTGCTTCCTTATGGTGAGAAATGTGTCCAATCGTATTCGAGAGGGTGGTGTAGCCTATGACCCATACTTTGAGTGCAAAGAGGATGCCCCTTGGCAAGCTTGGCTTCTGCTCTAACCATAAATGCACTATGGCTATTCGCATGTTAGAATACGGAATTCCAAGCGATCTTGTGGATGTGTATATGTGCATGAGTGAGTCCACAAGCTGTTGTCAATGTAGAGTTTCTGCAAGGCCATGGTGGCAGTGTTCGGCCCTGAGTACCTGAGAGACTCAACTGCCGCAACATAGATTGTATGCACTGAAAGTGGAAGAACTGTCCATTTGCTTGGCAGGGACATCACAAGGGCCATGTGAAATGCGCCATTGTCATAATAGAAGCGGTGTCTTCACAAGATCTTTGGATATGACATTCTTTCTTCAGCATGGCTGGCTCCCACAATGATATCAACGTGCTTTAGAGAACTCCGGTGCTTGCAAGGCTTGCAGAAGGCTACTCCCCAGAGGTCAACTTTGATATCAATGGCCACCAGTACAACAAGGGATACTACCTATGGTATCTATCCTAAGTGGTCAACTCTTGTTAAGACATTTCCCAATCCGCAAGAAGAGAAGAAACAACGATTTTCCCAGATGCAAGAGTGCTAGGAAGGATGTGGAGCGTGGTTTTGGTGTGCTTCAATCTCGATGGGGTATTGTTCGAAACCCTGCACTGACATGTAGCACCGAAAACCTTTGGAGGTGATGACTGCTTGTGTGATCATGCACAACATGATTGTTGAGGATGAGTGTGATGACAACATCTACGACCAAGGGTTTGATTTTTAGGGTGAAATTGTTGAGCCTGAGCACCAAGAACCAGCAACATTTGAACAATTCACCCAATTTCATCGTGAAATGTGTGATTGGCATACTCAAATGCAGATCCAAGATGACCTAGTTAAGCACATGTGGACTCACTTGGCAACCAATAGATGTATTGGTTCATTTTCTTTTGAGGTGCTGAAGACAATTTCAATAGGGTTGTAAAACTATTTGATTGTGTTTTATTCGGATGTGGAACTATTTGATTGTAAAACTATTTGCACTGTTTGATTTATTTCGTTGCAAAGCTATTTGTAATGCATATTGTTCAAAAATGTATACATAATGCCTCTAGAAGCCCTAGCGGACCAGATGCGGCCGCGTCTTGGACGCACGACCGACACATCCAGTAAAACGGACAGACACCGCCCCATTACCCTACTCTAACGGACGAAATCCGGACAAAACGGATATCCGTTTGAGATCGTGTGTTTGAGTTGGCCTAACGGTCGACAAAGTGATCCCCACTCAAATGTCCATTCATCCAGAGTGCAATAGTATATTTTGCCCAATCTTCAACTCCGTCCCTGGACACACATGCACCCACACAGGTAGGTAGGTGATTTGATAGGGAGGCTTTGGAGTGATGACTTTTCCAGCGCAGCGTCCATTCCATCGAGTGTTGATATATCTATCATGTGCCACACCCCTAAAATGGTAGCACCAGGCTAGCTTCGATTGTGCATCCACCCATGGCGGCCACTTTCTGCAACCAAGCTACTACAGTCCTACAAAGAAACTTCACATCCTACTTAATGCTAGCTACTGGTACCAGTCGTGCACAAAAACACATACACAAAGCTGTCTCATGTCAAGACGAGATCGATGAAGCATGTCATTCCAAGATGGATCGAGAAATGCCTCAGGTTTTAGGTGGCGGAAGAAGCAGAGGCCAGTGTATGTACATTGCAGTAGTAATTATCACACAAACAAATGAACTGCACATTTTATCCTCTCTTTGTTTTTGCCATGTTTTCATGACAAGAGAAAAACAGAGGCTCATGCGTGCATCTTGAAGTAACAGTTCAAAACTCACAAATGATAGTGGAGGAAGTTTCTTTTTCACATCACGTACTTGGGTCATGTAACGTATTTTTTTTTCTCTGCCATCGTGGTTTGATTTATCTCTACCTGACCAAAACTGACAAACCATTGTCATCTTATCTCTCCACAGTTCTGGCCGGCCATCATCATGCATGCATAAGATCCATTGTTAGCTCTGCCGTCACTCACATGGCCTGTGCCAACAATTATATGTCCACTAGATCCAGTGATGGGGAACCACCAGGGTACCCCGCAAGCTCTGGCTGCGTCCTGAAGATCTGGAATACGGCAACGCACTGAATGATGTACCCATGATGTATTGTCATGCTGCAAGTATACAGGTGGGTGGCTTTCTACATGTTCCATCCATATACAATGACACATGTACTACAATGAGAGAAGCAACGCTTTTCTGATGGTATATATGACGGCAATATGTTTTAGCCAGCATTTGAGTAAATAGTATAAAACTACTACTTTACAGGCTAGGGTTCCAAAAAACTACTGGTTTTTAATTTTTCTCAGATAACTATCAAATGGGCGGTCGGCTGTTTCAAAAAACCCCAAATGACCGTTGCTTCAAATTTAAACATGTTTATGACAGGTCGGGCCCACATCTAAACGATCCGTCTATTTGACCGTCTGTTGGACCGTTAACTGACATGTGGGCCCACATGTCAGTGTATCTTCCACACTTTTCCTCCTTCCTCCGGTGAGCCTGCCCTGTCCTCCGCCGCCGTTCACTGACCCCCCCCCCCCCCCCCCCGCGCGGCAATGACTGCCCACTGCATCCACCCGCCACCCATCGCGTCTACCCCTCACCTTCGCCCCGCACTACCGGGTCCAGCCTCACCTTTCGGCGGCCACAGCAAAGGCTGTCCCCGGCCGCGGCAGTGGGAGGCGCGCACTCCGGCAGCGGCGTAGGCCGTACGCGTGGTCGTCTGCGGGGAGCTCGAGGAGGACGGCGAAGGCAGCGACGACGGCCGTTGCATTCTTCTTGGGCGTGCCGGCGGCCGTACAGACGATGGTAGGGCATGGCGACGGCCGCACAGGCGAGGCAGCGCGCCATGGCCAGGAGCAGCGACAGCGGCCTGCAAGGAGCACCGCCTGGACCCCAGCCCGTTGCTCGCCTAGACACACCTCGAGCCGGCGCAAGGAAGAGGAAAGAGAGAGAGGCCGCCCGTCGGTGAGCTCACGGAGGTTGCGGGCGTGGCTTGCCGACCGGACGAGGCGGCGCCGAGAGGAGCCGCGCCGGTGGCTGCGGTGATCTTTAGCAGGGACCCGATTGCTTTTTGGGAAAAGATGCAGGGACCTGATTGTTTTTTAAAATATTTTCAGGGACCTGATTGCTTTTCAGAAATACTCTGACTTATGGGTCTCACATGCCAGTTAACGGTCAAACTAACGGTCAAATAATTAGAGCTCTAACACACAGGGCCCAACTGTCATAATCATGATTAATTGTAAAACACTCTGTCATCATGGTTTTTTGAAACAGCCGACCACTCATTTGGTAATTATCTGAGAAAAAATAAAAAACCGGTAGTTTTTTGAAACCTTAGCCTGTAAAGTAGTAGTTTTATGCTATTTACTCCCAGCATTTGCATTTCACGGATCGATAGCCACGATGGAGTAAGGAGAGTGATCTATCCATCAGGGATTCTATGATGGGTTCAATCAATCCGTCCATCCATCCATACTACATGCCATAAATAATACTGAGCTGATGCGTTATCCAGTGTGCACTGAGTTGCAGCCGCCTCCATGAGCTCCGTCCATCCATCCAAGCACATGCAAGGAGTTCAAAACTGTTGGAATTAATCACGTCTTGCATGTACGTACGTAGCCGGGTAGGACTAATTTTAGTGGCCGAGTCCGTTTGTTGCTGGTACTAGCCTAGCTGCTATATATACAAGAAAACCCCGGTGTAAACTTTGTACCGTGAGTTGATCAAAGCAATAAAAGTAATAACGGGAGCGACACGCTCCCGTGGCTATCCAAGTCGCCGCTTCGTACGCGTGTGTTTCCGGCTGGATCGATCAGCTGTTGTGCGTGCGTTGTATATCTACCAAGCAGATTGATAGCTAGCTAGCATTGGCTATCAGCGTGGTTGTATGTGCTAGCTTTGCACATAGGTATTGAGGAAGCCGGCTTTGTACTGCGGTGCGTCTCAGCGTAAAAGCAACTCGTCGAGCTCGTCAGCAACCTTCGTCTGTCGTCGTCGTTCGTCGTCGATCGTATCACCACCGCCGGAAGTACTCGGCGTCGGGACTGGGCCAACAATTGGTATCTAGAGCAAGGCTGATCTCCTAGTAACGGGAGGTCATTTCGGACGACGAGAAGACCAAGCAACTGGCGGAGTACTCCGGTGCGGCTAAAGTAATTGCTGATCCGGTGAGATCGGAGTATCCACAATTCGACCGTGGGAACTTCGTGGTGTGGGCGACCATGATGGAGTGGGCGCTCGAGGCCAATGAGCTCTGGGAAGCCATCGACCCCGGCGGTGAGGAGTACCTGAAGGGTGGTGCCTTGTATCGGAAGGATCGCCAGGCTATCACGGCCATCTGCTCGCTGATGCCGGTGGACGTGCAACAACATCTTATCTCGAAGACATCAGCGAAGAAGGCGTGGGACACGCTCAAGACATTGCATCTAGGGCACTCACGCATGCGCGAGGCTAACTTGCAAACTTTGCTGAAAAGTTACGAGAATTTGAGGATGGGACAAGACGAGACGGTGGACGCCTTCGCAGCGAGGGTTGCTTCCATGGTGAACGGGATTCGCGGTCTCGGAGAGAAGTTAGAGGACATCTCTGTGGTCCGGCGTTTCCTACGTGCCGCTCCACCGCGCTACATGCCGATTGTGTCAGCGATCGAGCAGTGTGTTGATCTCAAGACTCTCACCTTGGATGATCTGCTTGGTCGCTTCAAGGCCCATGATGAGCGGACGAAGTTGAGTTACGGCGATGCAAAACATGATGAGTACCTGATGTTAACGCGTGCTCAGTGGCTGGCAATGGTTTCCAAAGAGAACAATTTCAACAAGGCGTCCGGTAGCGGTGAAAAGTACCGTCCCGCAAAGGACACCGACGAAGAGTCGGAGAAGCCAAGGAAGAAAAAGTTCGACAAGAGGAAGATCTGCTGCCACAACTGTAATCTGCTCGGACACTTCAAGTCGGAGTGTAAGAATCCCCCGAAGGAGAAGGCGCTCATAGCCCAGCAAGGAGACGGAGGTGACATGATGTTGATGTGTGAACTCGTGGACGAGAAGGATCCAGTTCTTCAAGCGTCGACTAAAGAAATTGTCACGCTCATGGAAGAAAAAGTTTGCCATTATAATCATGGTTCGGATACTCGTATCCACCTACAGATACGGGAGGTGATTTCGAAACTCGTGTCGAAGCTATTGATGCGAGACATAATTCTAAAATTTGTGTCGATGCTACGGACACGAATATCATTTTGGCGTACGTGGCACCGGAAGACCACGAATCAAAGTATGCTGGTGTAAGAGTGGACACGTGCGCAGCAGCCGTGCAATTCTGCCCAGTAACAGGCGAACGTGGTGTCCTGCTGAATAGGCCGAAAGTACTGGCCACAGGAACTCGAGCGGGAGGTCTCGCATGGAGTCAGGATGCCTCATGTCCATCAGCGAGTGCTGCAGTAGGAGGTTGCAAGGCAACTGCTTATGGTGGTGTAGCTGCAAGTCAAAGCTCATGTGAGCTAGAAACTTGTCCAGCAGAAGGCCTGGGTGGCTCACGTTTTGTGCAAGGGCCTCATGTAGATGTACTACTTGGGAGCTTTGCCAACGAGCAAGGAAGCCTAGCTGGGCGTGGCAAGCTACTCCTGCATGGTGGCTCGTACAGTGGAGGTCCAGGAGGGACCGCGTCCACGTGTGGAGATGGGAACGGGAACGTAACGCCTGTGCTCATGAAGGAAGCAAGGACATGTCTACCGACAACCGATCGTCCACGCCCGGTGATCGATATACGTCCGGAGGAAGCTCTTTGGACAAAAGACCCGGAAAAGGTGAAACGGAGTGGGCGGCGATGTCTAGCAAGCGCCAAGGAACCGGCGGAATTCGAAGATGCAAATACAAAGGAGTATTGGCATCAGGCTACGGAAGAGGAGTTGAGGTCGATCCACGACAACAATGCATGGGAGCTTGTGAATCTTCCCAACAATGAAAAAGTCATGGATCTCAAGTAGGAATTTAAGATCAAGACAGATGCCGGAGGGTCCGTGAAGCACAAAGCAAGGCTAGTAGTCAAAGAATACGTGCAAGAGAAACATGTGGACTTCGAATAAGTGTTCATTCCCGGTGCAAGGATGAAATCGGTGAAATTACTCATCGCTCTCGCGGTTCAGGAATCATGGAAGATACATCACATGGATGTAAAATCTGCGTTTTTGAATGGTGAGTTAGAAGGAGATGTGTATGTGAATCAGCCACCGGAATTCATCAAAGAGGGAGAGGAACACAAGGTACTGAAGCTACACAAAGTCTTGTACGGGCTACAACAAGGCTCTTGGGCATGGGACATCAAACTTGATCATACACTGATTTCTCTTGGATTTGAGAAAGCCCCACTAAAGCATGCGATGTACAAGAGAGGTGAAGGAAGGGACCGTCTACTAGTTGGCATCTAAGTCGACGACCTGTTGATAACTGGAGCAGATGAAGAGGTGATTGCAAAGTTCAATCTATAAATGAAGGAGCTTTTCAAGATGGATGATCTTGGTATTTTGAGTTACTACCTCAGGATGGAGGAACATCAAAAGTCGGAGGGGATCACACTATGCCAGGAGGCATATGCAAGGAAGGTACTTGAAAGCAGTGGCATGAAGATTGCAATCACATTGTCGCTTCAATGAAACCTCGTCTTGAGCTAAGCAAGAAGGAGATGGTGAAACTACTCGGCTACAGTGGTAGTGACAAGAAAGGAATTGTTGGCGACTGTAAGTGTACCTCGGGCGTGGCATATTTTCTTGGTGAAAGCGTAGTAAGCTGGCTATCACGAAGACAGAAAGTGGTGACATCGACTTCAAGTAAAGCAGAGTGTCAAGGTGTGTGGCTAGGATGGCTACACGGTGATCTCATGGATCGAGATCCGGAACCAGTGGCGCTCAACGTTGACAATGAGTTTATAACTTTTTTACCCAAGAATCCAGTGCGGCATGATAGGAGCAAGCACATTGATACGATGTATCACTAGTGAAGAACGGCGTAGAAGAACGTAAGACGGAAGTCAACTACATTCGCACCGATGATCAGCTGGCGGACATCCAATGCAAGGCCTTGGATCGAGAGAAGGTCTTGGAGATGAGAAGAAGGATCGGCGTCCAAACTGTAACATGACGATGTCGTGATTAGGGGGATGATTGTTGGAATTAATCACGTCTTGCATGTACGTAGCCGGGTAGGACTAGTTTTAGTGGCCGAGTCGGTTTGTTGCTGGTACTAGCCTAACTGCTATATATACAAGTAAACCCCCGTGTATACTTTGTACCGTGAGTTGATCAAAGCAATGAAAGTAATAACGGGAGCGACACACTCCCGTGGCTATCCAAGTCGCCGCTTCGTACGCGTGTGTTTCCGGCTGGATCGATCAGCTGTTGTGCGTGCGTTGTATATCTACCAAGCAGATTGATAGCTAGCTAGCATTGGCTATCAGCGTGGTTGTATGTGCTAGCTTTGAACATAGGTATTGAGGAAGCCGGCTTTGTACTGCGGTGCGTCTCAGCGTAAAAGCAACTCGTCGAGCTCGTTAGCAAGCTTCGTCTGTCGTCGTCGTTCGTCGTCGACCGTATCACCACCGCCGGAAGTACTCGGCGTCGGGACTGGACCAACAAAAACTAAATAAAAATAAAAATCAATTCACATTGTTTTCTGTGTGTCTTTCTAAAGACAGAGTAAAAAAAAGATTTCGTAGGTTGATGATTGATGGATGAGACAAGTGATCTTGCACGGATAAGGAGCCTGTGCGCGGCGGCCGCTGCCCTACTCATGGCGCCCCAGCTATCCACACCAAAAGAAGTGAAAAACAGTTTAGGTAATTGTCAATCGAGTGATTTTGAAATAGGGTCAGTAGGTTTTCGAGAGATGGCCGGAGTGAGCCGGAGGTAAGGAAGGAGAAGGAAGGGGCTCGCCGGAGGGCTACCCCAATATCTATCTTAGGGTTTAGGATGGGGGCGGTGATTGGGGGGGGGGGCATTGGTGGGGCGGTGGTGCACTTTGCCGGAGAAAAAACTTAAACGAAGGCGGACCTAGAGGGATGGCCGGGGCGGTGGCTGGACCGGCGGCGGGTGGCGTTTTCGCGGAGGGCGGGGCGGCAAGGCGGCGCGGGAGCGCCGCCGGCCGCAGGTGGTGGTCACAGGCGGTTCGGTCGGCGGCCCAGGCGGTGGCTGGAGAAGAAGAGATGGAGGTAGAAGAAAGGCCGGGCGCCGTTGGATTTCGATCGTACGTTCCAAAAATCGGCTGACGTGTGGCCTCACCCCAGTTTTGACCCTCCCTCCTGGGAAAAGTTAAACATGCATTGTGATTAACTAATAAATTTGATGTTGCTGTCAAAAAAAACTAATAAATTTGATGCACTGCCTGATACAGTGAACCATTCATTGTTCGGAGTTCAGAGTTTGTAGAGTAATTAAAACCCTGAAACCATCTACGGAAATTAACCGCCATTACATCAGAGCCAGCAGCTGCTGGTCCCCTACCACCACCATCCCCACACACATCTCTTTCACTTTTGGTCTTGAGAGATTCATCTCACGCAATGCAGTGCTACTGTGATTGTCTGGTTGATCTCCATGGAGCTCTGTTCTCTTGGAGACAGAGAGAGCAAAAAAGAGAAGGCCGGGGAACAAAAGTCAAGACATGAACAGGAGATGTGTGCAGCAGAGGCCACAGCAGGAGCACGAAAAGATTCGAAATTAGTTCTGGGATGCGGCAATGCTAACGTTCATTCAACAACAACAAAAAGTGAATTTGTTCTATTGCAATGTTGCAAATCTCACTCCACTCCACAGTAGTGGGAAATTGGCAATGACACAGTGGGGCTTTGTGTTGGAAATATGAGCAATTTACCATATGATTTTATTAACAGAAATACTGAATAAAGCATGACTAAAATAGCAGAGATAAAGCAAGTCATGTGATCTGACAGAGAGAAGGTAAATATCATCTTCACATATGAACTGTAGGCAAACATATTTAGGGCAAGCAGCATATATGAAGTAGAGTCTAACATATATAGGGCAAACAGTAGAACGAGGAACTGTGACATGACCTCTACCAGAAAGAGTAAGAACACGTACGAGACAGCAGTACTAGCGGTAGCACTGCACTTGGGGTCGGTGTCCTTGCCAGCCATGTCTCGAGGAGGTTGTTGACGTCGGGGAAGAAGTCGTCGTCGGGAAAGTAGTCGTCGGAGTCTGTGACGAAGGAGTGAAGTCAGTAGTCGCGCAGAGTGCTCCCGAAAAACCTTATCACCCTTTTCTCGTACATAACTGAAAAAGTGCGGTTTTGGAGGCCTACTGTCTAGCCCTGCGGTGCACGCCGCAAGCCGGGATGGGGAACATCGTAGCAGCAGCGCAGTGCTCAGGAACCGGTGGCGAGAGGAGGAAGTAGTTCTGGTGCGTCTCTTTGAGAGGAGCGACCTCCCTTTTATAGGCGCAAGAGAAGGAGGCGAGAGGCTGCGCCGGGAGCTGAAGGGAAAGAGGGAGACGAAACGAACAGGTAGCAGCCGAAGGGTGCAATGTTCGTATTCAATATCCACTACAACAAAACTTCTCAGCTCCCGAGTGACCTTTCGTATACCCGTAGTGCGTGGCAAAAAAATTGACACCGGCTCGGCTCATTCCCACAACCCGCGGTGCGGCGCGGCGCGGCGCGGCGCGGCGCGGCGAGGCGCGGCGGGCGGCGGAGGAGGAGCGCGCGTGAATGTCCCTCTTGTTCTCATGCTCATACAAGTGGGGAAAGAACCTCCCTTATAAAGAGGTCCAACTCCCTCTAAACTAGCAATGTGGGACTAAACTTTAGTTCCACCTCTTGCCTTGCACGAATGGGCTGCGTGAGCCTCTAGGATTTATTAGGAATTTCTGAAACTGCTATTAGGCTAGGCCCAAATAGAAAAAAAATCCAGCAATCCCCCACCAGATCCCAGAGGCACACAAAATTTGCCTTTGGTTCCAAAACACTGTTTATATACCGGTACTGCAGTGGAGACTATTAAGTTGAATTTCCACCTAGAACTCTATGCTACACTAGTAAGCAACTTGAATAGCGGACTGGGCCTTGAACTGCAAGTTTTCTGTGAATCTAGCTTCACACAAAGCCTTGACCGATACGTGGCTACCGTGGGTCTTCCCCGCGGGTGGAGCTTATGCGTCATACTCCGAGACCTTTCATGAGTTTACTAGAGAGAACCCTACTCTCATAGATTGCGACATTTAACAATCAGACTCATATAGGTGTGTTCTTCAAAAGATGTTCAGCAGGACAACATCTCTGCTTAAAAGAGCCACTTAGAACATATTAAGATATACATCAACCTGCTATGCAGATTAAGAGAGTATTGCATCTTCATGGAGTGGTATTTTTAACAATAAGGGTACTCTCCTCCCAGTTGACCAACAGCTTGTCTTCCACATCTAATTCACGGGATCTCCGATCACAAAGAATAGGTTACCACTGTGAACAACTCATATTGTGGGTCTCATACCCATCTCCCTTGATGCATTATCTATCACATTACATGATAGACCCTTAGTAAAAGGATCTGCCAGATTTTTAGACGTTTGGATATAATCCAATGCAATAACTCCGGAGTTTCTCATTTTTCTAACAGACTTTAACCTTCTCTGAACGTGTCTTGATGACTTCATGTTATCCTTTGAGATGCTCACTTTCGTGATCACAGTTTGATTCTCGCATTTCATAAGGATACCCGGTACATGTTTCTCAATAACCGGCAAGTCATTCAAGAGCCGACAAAGCCAATCTGCTTCGACCGTAGCTGTATCTAGTGCTGTAAGTTCAGCTTCCATCGTTGACCTCGTTAAGATGGTCTGCTTGCAAGACTTCCAAGAAACAGCGCCACCTCCATGAGTGAATACATATCCGCTCGTGGCCTTTATCTCACAAGCATCTGAGATCCAGTTTGAGTCACTATACCCTTCAAGCACCTTTGGGTGCCCAGTGTAGTGAACTCCATAATTCGGAGTGCCTTTCAAATAACGCAAAACTCTCTCTAGAGCTTTCCAATGCACATCTCTTGGTTTCGAGACAAACCGGCTTAGTTTGCTAACAGTAAAAGAGATGTCAGGTCTTGTAGCACTGGTTAAATACATAAGCGAGCCAATAATCTGAGAATATTTCAATTGGTCTCTAGCAACTCTTCGATTCTTTCGAAGCAACACACTAGCATCATATGGTGTTGGAGAGGGTTTTTGGATTGTTGGAAATATGAGCAATTTACCATATGATTTTATTAACAGAAATACTTAATAAAGCATGAACAAAATATCAGAGATAAATCAAGTCATGCGATCTAACAGAGAGAAGGTAAATATCATCTTCACATATGAACTGTAGGCACACATATTTAGGGCAAGCAGCATATATGAAGTAGAGTCTAACATATGTTGGGCAAACAGTAGAACAAGGAACTGTGACATGACCTCAAACAGAAAGAGTAAGAACACGTATGGGACAACATTAGTATCGGTAGCACTGCACTTGGGGTCGGTGTCCTCGCCAGCCATGTCGTCGAGGAGGTTGTCGACGTCGGGGAAGAAGTTGTCGTCGGGGAAGTAGTCGTCGGAGTCCGTGACGAAGGAGTGAAGTCAGTAGTCGCGCAGAGCACTCCCCAAAAACCTTATCACCCTTCTCTCGTACATAACTGAAAAGGTGCGGTTTTGGAGGCCTACTGTCCCGCCCTGCGGTGCACGCCGCAAGCCGGGATGGGGAAGATCGTAGCAGCAGCGCAGTGCTCAGGAACCGGTGGCGAGAGGAGGAAGTAGTTCTGGTGCGTCTCTCTGAGAGGAGTGACCTCCCTTTTATAGGTGCAAGAGAAGGAGGCGAGAGGCTGCGCCGGGAGCTGAAGGGAACGAGGGAGACGAAACGAACAGGTAGCAGCCGAAGGGTGCAATGTTCGTATTCAATATCCACTACAACAAAACTTCTCAGCTCCTGAGTGACCTTTCGTATACCCGTAGCGCGTGGCAAAAATTTAGACATCGGCTCGGCTCATTCCCACAACCCGCGGTGCGGCGCGACGCGGCGTGACATGGCGTGGCGTGGCGTGGCGTGGCAAGGCGGGCGGCGGAGGAGGAGCGCATGGATGTCCCTCTGGTTCTCATGCTCATACAAGTGGGGAAAGAACCTCCCATATAAAGAGGTCCAACTCCCTCTAAACTAGCAATGTGGGACTAAACTTTAGTTCCACCTCTTGCCTTGCACGACTGGGCTGCATGGGCCTCTATGATTTATTAGGAATTTCTGAAACTGCTATTAGGCTAGGCCCAAATAGACAAAAATTCCAGCAATCCCCACCAGATCCCAGAGGCACACAAAATTTGCCTTTGGTTACAAAACACTGTTTATATACTGGTACTGCAGTGGAGACTGTTAAGTTGAACTTCCACCTAGAACCCTATGCTACACTAGTAAGTGATGACCCACAAGTATAGGTGATCTATCGTAGTCCTTTCGATAAGTAAGAGTGTCGAACCCAACGAGGAGCAGAAGGAAATGACAAGCGATTTTCAGTAAGGTATTCTCTGCAAGCACTGAAATTGTAGATAACATATTGTTTTGTGATAAGATAATCTGTAACGGGTAACAAGCAATGAAAGTAAATAAAGTGCTGCAAGGTGGCCCAATCCTTTTTGTAGCAAAGGACAAGCCTGGAAAATTTCTTATAATGAGAAAAGCGCTCCCGAGGACACATGGGAATTATCGTCAAGCTAGATTCATCACGCTCATATGATTCGCGTTCGTTACTTTGATAATTTGATATGTGGGTGGACCGGTGCTTGGGTACTGCCCTTTCTTGGACAAGTGTCCCACTTATGATTAACCCGTATTGCAAGCATCCGCAACTACAAAAGAAGTATTAAGGTAAACCTAACCATAGCATGAAACTAGTGGATCCAAGTCAGCCCCTTACGAAGCAACGCATAAACTAGGGTTTAAGCTTCTGTCACTCTAGCAACCCATCATCTACTTATTACTTCCCAATGCCTTCCTCTAGGCCCAAATAATGGTGAAGTGTCATGTAGTCGATGTTCACATAACACCATTAGAGGAGAGACAACATACATCTCATCAAAATATCGAACGAATACCAAATTCACATGACTACTAATAGCAAGACTTCATCCATGTCCTCAGGAACAAACATAACTACTCACAAAGCATATTCATGTTCATAATCAGAGGAGTATTAATATGCATTAAGGATCTGAACATATGATCTTTCACCAAGTAAACCAATTAGCGTCAACTACAAGGAGTAATCAACACTACTAGCAACCCACGGGTACCAATTTGTGGTTTTGGATACAAGATTGGATACAAGAGATGAACTAGGGTTTGAGAGGAGATGGTGCTGGTGAAGATGTTGATGGATATTGACCCCCTCCCGATGAGAGGATTGTTGGTGATGACGATGGTGATGATTTCCCCCTCCCTGAGGGGAAGTTTCCCCGGCAGAATAGCTCCGCCGGAGCACTAGATTGGTTCCGCCAAGGTTCCGCCTCGAGGCGGTGGAGTTTCGTCTCGTGAGCTTGCTTATGATTTTTTTTCCAGGGTAAAAGACCTCATATAGCAGAAGATGGGCACCGGAGGGCCACCAGGGGGCCCAGGAGACACGAGGCGCGTCCAGTAGGGGGGGCACCCTCCTGGCCAGGGTGTGGGCCCCCTCCGCTACTTTCTTTGCTCAATAATTCTTATTAAATCCAAAAAATGACTTTCGTGGAGTTGCAGGTCTTTTGGAGCTGTGCAGAATAGGTTTCCAATATTTACTCCTTTTCCAGCCAGAATCCCAACTGCCGGCATCCTCCCTCATCATGATAAACCTTGTAAAATAAGAGAGAATAGCCATAAGTATTGTGACATAACGTGTAATAGCAGCCCATAATGCAATAAATATCGATATAAAAGCATGATGCAAAATGGACGTATCAACTCCCCCAAGCTTAGACCTCGCTTGTCCTCAAGCGGAAGCCGATATCGAAAAATATGTCAACATGTTTAGAGAAAGAGGTGTCGATAAAAATAAAAGACGGGCATGAGGGCATCATGATCATTCTTATAACAGCAACATATATAGATTTTGTCATATGATTTCTTATTCTCAAGTAATAATCTATTCACAATGTCAAGTATGGTTTAGAAACTTCATTGAAAACTAACAAACTATAATCTCAGTCATTGAAGCAATTGCAATTTATCATAACATCAGAAAGAGTCAAGAATAGAGCTTTTCAGCAAGTCCACATACTCAACTATCATATAGTCTCTACAATTGCTAATACTCACGCAATACTTATGGTTATGGAGTTTTAATCGGACACTGAGAAATATAGGGGCTTATAGTGTTGCCTCCCAACGTTTTACTTCAAGGGTAATGTCAACAATAATAGTTCATGCTAACGAACATCCAATTGGATATATGTATCAGGATCTTTCCAACACGAGGTGCTTGCCAATGGATAAAATGAAAAGGGGAAAGGTGTGGAAATCACCTTGACTCTTGCATAAGGTAGAAGACATAAAGTAAAAGATAGGCCCTTCGCAGAGGGAAGTAGAGGTTGTCATGTGCATTTAGGGTTGGATGCACAAAATCTTATGCAAAAGAACGTCACTTTATATTGCCACTTGTATATGGACTTTTATTATGCAGTCCGTCGCTTTTATTGCTTCCATAAGAAGATCGTATAAAGCTTATTTTCTCCGCACTAATAAGTCATGCATATTTAGAGAGCATTTTTTATTGCCTGCACCGATGACAACTTACTTGAACGATCTTACTCAATGCATAGGTAGATATGGTGGACTCTCATGGCAAAACTGGGTTCAAGGATATTTGGAAGCACAAGTAGTATTTCTACTTGGTGCAAGGAATTTGGCTAGCATGAGGGGGAAAGGCAAGCTCAACATGTTGGACGATCCATGACAATATACTTTAACTGAGATGTGAGGAAACATAAACCATTACATTGTCTTCCTTGTCCAACATCAACTCTTTAGCATGTCATACTTTAATGAGTGCTCACAATTATAAAATATTTCCAAGATAGTATATTTATGTGAAAACCTCTCTTTCCTTATTACTTCCTATTAATTGTAACGATGACCAAAACTACATTTGTCAACTCTCAACAACTTTTAAGCCTCATACTTTCTACATGTGAAGTCATTACTATCCATAAGATCAATATGAACTCTTTTATTTCTTTTTATTTTCTTAAGATCATGGCAAGATAGCAAAGCCCTTGACTCAACACTAATCTTTATTATAGATAACTCATGGACTCGATTACATAGAAGGATCACAAGGAAAAACTCAAAACTAAATCAAACCAAAACTTTATTCTACTAGATCTAGATATTACCAAAAGGATCGAACTAAGAAAAACCATAAAGATAGGAGTGTGGTGGTGATACGATACCGGGACACCTCCCCCAAGCTTGGCAGTTGCCAAGGGGAGTGCCCATACCCATGTGATTATATCCTCGGAGGTAGAGAAGAAGTAGTTGTTGATGATGTAGTCTTGTCTTCCATCTACCAAGGCATAGGCTCACCATCATAGAAGGATGATCGAGTCTCCGGGATCCTCAAATCTGTAGCCAAACTCATCCTCTTGAATCTATATTCATACTCACAATTTTGGTTTTGCAGGTCATAGATCTGGGCTTGGAGATGTTCGATTTTCTCATGAAGCTTGAAGATGGTCTCCCCAATGTCCTTGGCATCTAGCTTGGGGTTGTTGGTGAACTCCGTGATCATCATCTGGTTGGCGTTGAGTCCATGCTCCACCATCTCTTGGCACTTGAAAACTTGCTATTCCATAGCTTCGAGCTTTGTCTCCATGCTTCCGGTACGCCTTGGTCCCTCCACATCACGGATGTGCAGCACCCCCTCACGCATCTCAATGGCTTGAGGATGTTGCATCACCTCTGCAAGATAGGGGTTGATAACCCTCTCGAAAAACTTGTCCTTGGGAGCGCTTGGAGACGTCATGGTGCTCTAGATCTGTCAGAAAAAAAACAGCTCGAAACGAAAACAAAAGATTTTTGCGTGATATGGTGGTCAAAACTTTCGGGAGATTATATAATAAATTTTTACTGACCAAAAGAAGTAACGTGCAAGAAAACGGAGTCCGGGAGGAACACGAGGTGCCCACGAGGCAGGGGCGCGCCCAGTAAGGGTGGGCGTGCCCTCCACCCTCGTGGAGGCCTCGTGTCCTTCCCGGATTACTTTTTGCTTCCATAAATTTTTAAATATTCCAAAACGGAGGAAAATTGTCATTAGAATTGTTTTGGAGTCGGTTTACTTACCGTACCACATACATATTCCTTCTCGGAGTCTGAAATGTTCTGGAAAGTGTCCCTTATGTATTCCTCTGGGGTTACGGTTTCAATAATATTAATTTCAACATTTATAGGATTACCTGAGATATAATGTTTGATTCTTTGACCGTTCACCACCCTCGGACTTGTGCCTTTGAAGTTGTTGATTTTTATGGCACCGGAACGATAGACCTCTTCGACAATGTAAGGACCTTTCAATTTAGAGAGAAGTTTTCCTGCAAAAAATCTTAAATGAGAGTTGAATAGTAACACATAATCACCTACATTAAACTCACGCTTTTGTATCCTTTTGTCATGCCATCTTTTAACTTTTTCTTTAAACAACTTGGCATTCTCATAGGCTTGGGTTCTCCATTCATCAAGTGAGCTAATGTCAAATAACCTCTTCTCACCGGCAAGTTTGGAATCATAGTTGAGCTCTTTAATGGCCCAATATGCCTTATGTTCAAGTTCAAGAGGTAAGTGACACGCTTTTCCATATACCATCTTATACGGAGACATACCCATAAGATTTTTATATGCAGTTCTATAGGCCCATAATGCATCATCAAGTTTCTTGGACCAATTCTTTTTAGATCTATTAACAGTCTTTTGCAAAATTAATTTTAGCTCTCTATTGCTCAATTCTACTTGACCACTAGACTGTGGGTGATAAGGACATGCAATTCTATGATTAACATCATACTTAGCAAGCATTTTACGGAAAGCACCATGAATAAAATGTGAACCACCATCAGTCATGAGATATCTAGGGACTCCAAACCTCGGAAAAATAACTTCTTTAAGCATCTTAATAGAGGTGTTATGATCAGCACTACTAGTTGGAATAGCTTCTATCCACTTAGTAACGTAATAAACAATAACTAAAATATGTGTGCATCCATTAGAGGCAGGAAAAGGTCCCATATAATCAAAGCCCCAAACATCAAATGCGCGCTTGTGATCCCTCATGGGGATGTGGGTTACATAGATCATGTTCACCGTTTTTACCTCGGGGGGAAACTGCTTCTGCCCCCTAGTGTTAGGCTGACGGGGATCATCACCGTCCTCGCTTGGAGGTCCTTTCCCCTTATGTTTGGTGTTTAACTTACCGGCCTGCTTGTAAACCTAGCAATTTATATTGGTGTGATTGGCAGGCTTGTCGGGGGTGCCATGAATCTGGCAAGGACTCTCGAGGATTTTGTCCAAGTTGGATGGACCGTCTCTGTTGCCCTTGAAAGGCTTCTTCCGCTGACTGGGTTTGGAACCACTGAATCTGGCATTGACAATCGTATCTTCTATGTCGTCGTTATTGTTCCGATGCTTGTTTTTGTTGCGTCATGGTCTACCATTGTCGTCCGTGGCCTCAGAAGTGTCAGGGTCGCTGGAACTGTTGCTTCTACGAGCCAACCAGCTATCTTCGGTTGCACCGGAGCAGGTCATGAGTGTAGTAAGAGCTGCCATGGTCTTCGGCTTTTCCTGCCCGAGGTGACGTGCGAGCCATTCACCACAGATGCTGTGTTTGAAGACGGCTAAGGCTTCGACATGTGGACAATCCTTGATTTGTTTTTTTAATTAGGTACTAATTCCAAAGTTTGCAAGCTGACTCACCGGGTTGTTGGACTATGTGACTTAGGTCATCTGCATCCGGTGGTTGGACATAAGTGCCCTGAAAGTTGGCTCGAAAAGCGTGTTCTAAATCTTCCCAACTCCCAATGGAGTTCTCTGGGAGGGTATTCAACCAGTGCTGTGCTAGTCCCTTCAGCTTTAGAGGGAGGTATTTAATGGCACGGAGGTCATCTCCGCGAGCCATGTGAATGTGGAGAAGAAATTCTTCAATCCATACTGCAGGGTCCATCGTTCCATCGTACTGCTCGATGTTCACGGGTTTAAACCCTTCCGAAAATTGGTGATGCATTACTTCATCGGTAAAGCACATAGGGTGTGTGACACCTCTATACCAGGCGACATCACGATGGAGTTCGGATGACATTTGTGCTCGGTGCTGACCCTGAACTAGATGATGCTCATCGTGCCAGGCTTGATGGTCGTCATCTCGTGTCGGGGCACGTCCTTTGGATCCATATCGATCCATTCTGGCCGGCTTTATTGGCCGGGTCCTGACGTAAGTCGTATGTGTAGCCCGGAGCCGCTGTCTCCTTGCCTCTATGGTGAGGGGGCGCGAGCTGATATTTGGCGTGATGAGCCGTTTTGTCCCGCCCACGTGGTGGTCGATCTGGTTGATCAACATAATTGTATTTTGACGGTATTGTCTCAAGGGTTTCATCATCGAATTGTGGCAGCAACCTGCATTTGGGGTCTTTACTGGTGGCTCGAGGCCGTATTCTTTGGTGGCTACGACCTTGGTCCATCTGTCGTTGGGTGTATCCTCTTCTGCTTGAAGCTACTGTTGTTTCTTTTTCAGGCTCCGTGCGGTGGCAATGAGCTGTGCTTGAAGCCTTCTTGTTCGAGGGGTTCCACTGGGACGATAGAATCTTCGTCACCAAGGGTAACATCCTCTTCGGAGGTAGGTAAGTAGTTACTATCTTCCGAATCTTCGTGATCAGCGTGTTCGAGGCTGTATTGGCCCTCTACCCTCTCATCATGTTCGGATGCGGGTTCGATGGGGTCCTCGGTGTTGTTCGGAGTGTCATTATCTCTGTTACCAGTATTACTTTCCCTAGCGCGACGCGATCATGAGTGGAGACACTGACGTCGGATCTTTGGTGGTTCATTGACGGGCTTGTCCTTCGGCGTCGGCATCATCGTCCATGTCGTCGATGTCTTCGGAGGCGTACTCTAGCATGTCTATTAAATCCTTGACAGTGGCTATTAAGTGGGTGGTGGGTGGGGCATAAAATTCCCTGCTCTCAGCCCCTTGTTCGAACTAGAGGTAGTTCGGAGGAGACACTTCCGTGATGGCGAGAGACTGTATTAAGTCCAGTGTTTCGTTTAAGAGCGAAAGCTGTATTGGAGTCTGTGGATCTGCAGAGCCAGGCTCGGTGATAATCACTTGATTGAGCCCGATGAACACAGACCTCGATACTTCGGAGTTGACGTCTAGAGGCGAGTCTGGCTTCCATATAACGGGGAGAGTCTCGTTTGACTTCGGGTTCGCAGACGACGTTGTCGCATCTGGGTTTCTGGTTGGGAGCTCCATGACACGAGAGAGTCAGGCGGGGTTAATCCTCACGTCTTCAAACGATGTGGTCTGCCCCGGATCTAAGGCCGAGGCAGGTATGAGGATCGACCCCTGGACGGGATCTGATAGAAGATCTGAAGGACCTTCTTTATGAGGGTGGAGAGCGTGGGCCGAGGCCGCGAACCCCTCAAAGATCAGGTCTCCTCGTATATCACCAATGTACTTCAGGCTTCCAAACCTGATCTTGTGACTGGCGGTGTAGCTGTCGACCTACTCAAGGTGGCTAGTCAAGTTGGCACGTAGTATGAATCCGCCGAACACAAAAAGCTGAGCAGGGAGAAAGGTCTCCTCGGACACAGCATCGTCATTGATGACGAGGCAAGCAATCGATTCCTCTGTTGACAACGCAGCTGAGCTCTCAATGAAAGCACCAATGTCGGTGTCAAAACCGACAGATCTCGGATAAGGGGCCCAAGCTGTGCGTCTAAGGATCAATGGCAACAACGGACAATGGGACACGATGCTTACCCAGGTTCGGGCCCTCTTAAAGAAGGTAAAACCCTACGTCCTGCTTGATTGTATTCGATGAGTATAGGGGTTACAAGAGTTGGTCTACCTCGAGATCGTAATGGCTAAACCCTAGCTGTATAGCCTGTGATTATTCTGATTGCCTCTACGGATTAAACCCTCCAGTTTATATAGAGACCGGAGGGACCTTGCACTAGTGCAGAACCGGGCAATAGCACCGGTTCGTAAGGCCCTTTAGTGCCGGTTCCATAACCGGCACTAAAGTGTGGGCACTAAAGCCCCCCACCCTTTAGTACCAGTTCAGCATGAACCGGTGCTAAAGGGCAACCACGTGGCATGAGCCAGCTCCGGGGGCCTGGAGCCCTTTAGTACCGGTTGGTAAGACCAACCGGTACTATAAGGTTTGGTTTTTTTTTTAGTTTTATGATTTCTTTTTCATTTAATTTTTTGTTTCCATTTTAATTCTTTTTCGTTTGCTGGTATTTTACAATACTACAATTGTACACGTTATGCATATATATATATATATATATAAATAGCATTTCTAGTAGAACCAATCATGCATATATATATCATCAATGTCTATAGCTATATACAATTTCTCCTACATATGCATGTTGCCTTCGGAGCCAGTGGCATTAGCCTAATTGGTGCCTTCGGAGCACGATGACAATTGGAAGTGGTTTTCATGGGGGCGGTAGTGGGTAATAGTATTCTCCCTTCGGATTTATGACCTGGTCGAGCAAAAATCCCGCTATTTCCTCTTGAAGTGCTTCTACGCGCTCCGTTTCTAGGAGCTTCTCCCGCACCTCTCTGAACTGTTAAGAAGGAGATCAATATGCATGTGTATTAGTTGTGTGACTAGATATCGATAATGGTGTAAAAATTGTGAATAGTGTTCTGACAAGCGTACCCATTTCTGTCTTTGAGATCTGCTCCTTTCGGACGCCATCATGCGAATGTTCTCGCAAACGCAGAATGCACACAGATCAGTCCCCTGCGCCTGCTTCAGGGCCTTTACGAGAATGGAATTTGATTAGATAATAATTAATCAAGCATGATAATTAAAGAGATGGCAGCTAGCTAGCTAGCTAGTACTACTTAATTACTTACCTTGGGTCGAAACCATTTAAGCTTTTTTTCCATTCGCCTTCCGTGACGCTGATGAACCTTCCCCAAGCCCTGCCCGCCGACAAAGAAAATGAATAAAGGGGTTATTAAATAGTTCATATCATGAAATGACGAACTAAATAGGCCGAGATATATAGTTAATAATGATTAAAATTACCTGTTGACTATCCCAAACAAGATGTTATAGTCAGTATTTTCTTTGAGTAGTGAGTCCAGTATTTCAACTGTTCCGACGTCAACTTTAATGATACACAAGATCCAGTGAAATCTGCATGCACACACGTTTGCATGTCTTAATTAAGCGGGCATATGTAACCAAAAACATGTAGCTAGCTAGTAGGCAAAAACAGAGAATTTGTAGTACAAGACAGTGTGACTCACTGGAAGTTGTAAGGAAGTAGTATATCTTCATTGTATTTGAGGCGCTTCAAGAACTCTAGCATGTTGTCCTCTACGGCCTTTTGATGATGTGGATTTATTAGCCATGTGTATTCATTAACGGTGTTTGGGTCAATGAACCCAATGCCAAAGCGTCCACCTTTTCTCATTTCATACATCTTCATCCTGCATAATACCACAGAAAAGAATATAGTGAGGGTAATTACAGGTAATGATTGATCAAAAGGATCACTACATCTAGCTTGAGACTTAAATTACAGAAAGAAATCACTTACAGACAATAGCAACTGACGATAGATTTGTCGAGTGCGTCTTGATTGTATAACTGAAACAGTTCAGAATACTCAACGGACAGAGCTTTCTCATGGAAGTAATGCTCCTCCTTGACATTCCCCATGAGGGACAATCAATCGGAAATCTTGGTAATGTTCATGTACCATTGATGCAATTCATACATTCTCGTTGGGAGGTTCTTGACCTTGTCTGGCTCGACCAAAGATTGGGCCCGCACATATTTCCATTTTATTTCATCCTCTATAAGCACAGGCATGGGCTCGATCTCAAGGAGTTGTCCAACAATGATGTTGAGAACTTCAGCCTGCATTATATGGTCCTTGGTTATTACCACATTGCCCACCTCGGGAACGTAAACTGTTTGCCCACAATAATATTGGGCGTGCGTACTGTCACGTGTTATTGGCACAACAAGCGAGGGGATCGATTGCGCCGCCTGTTCTCCCAGCTGGGGAATGGTTTTCCCGCATTTTTTAACAGCTGCTTGTTGTTTGCTCGATCCCGAGCTCGCCTCCTTACGTAGACGTGCTCGATTTAACTTCCTGATGTGGCGCTCATAGTCTGTGTCAACAGGCTTGGGAGCTGGTGGTTGAGCCATACGAATGAAGTGGTCAATTGTTTCCTCAGGCACTTTCTCCCTTGGCGGCGGTTGCGGTTTCAGTGCAAAATGGGCTTCCACCTCGGCCTTCGATATGGCTGCGTTTTCCTCCTCGGACTTGTCATAAGGCCTCTGCGGAAGAGGCTTGAGGCTTGGACCATATTTATATCGCTTGCCTTTGCCTGTACTTCCTGTACTACCTCGACTCGTACCGCTACGCACCATAGCTGCGGGGTGTCTCTTCTGCGATTGCTGAGGCGGCGGAGACGGCTGACGGGGCTGAGTTGGACGACGAGGAGTGGCCTGAAGCTGTGCCGGACTTGGAGGAGGAGTGGCCTGAGGTTGTGCCGGACTTGGAGGAGGAGTGGACGTCTGACGTTGTGGCGGACTTGGAGGAGGAGGAGTGGCCTAACACTTTGTCGGACTTGGAGGAGGAGTGGCCTGACACTTTGCCGGACTTGGTGGACTTACAGGAGCGGGAGTCTGCTGACTCGGTGGCGGACTTCGACGAGGAGTCGGCTGACGCGGTGTCGGTGGCCTTTGAAAGATGATGCAATCCTTTTTCCATAGGATGATACGATGGTTGGCCTCTCCGAGAAAGTGCTCGTCGTCACCTCCAGGAATGTCAAGCTCTAGCTCCGAATATGGGTCCACCACCTCATCAATCAAGACACGGGCATAGCCCGCTGGAATCGGGTTGCAATGGAAGGTTGCCTGGGGGGATTTGTAAAAGCAACGGCGTCCGCCACCTTCATGGATATGTTCTTCATTTTGACGTGTAGCTCGCAGTTAGTGTTCTCCGTGATGTCATCCACGGGGTATCTACCCAGCATTGCGTCGTCCGGGGCGGAACCCACGCTGCTTCTCGGCATGGATGGGGCGGTGCTATCCAATGCTGGATCATTCGCTAGCTGCTGAGACCCCCTTTGCTGGGTAAGTGAGTCGATCTGCTCCTGCTGCCGCTGAAATTTGACTGCCAATTCCGCTTGACTTGCTTCTAGGCCTTGAAGGCGTTCATAGTCCCGCTTCCTCTGCTCCTCCTTCATCTTCCTCTTCTTCTCCTCCGCAATCTTCTTTCTTGCACGGGTTCTGTAGTCGGTGTTCCAGTCTGAAAACCCCTCATACCACAGAATAGCGCCCTTGCGTCGTGTTCTTCTCGGGTGTTCAGGATTTCCCAGGGCACGCGTAAGCTCGTCGTTCTCTCTGTTGGGCTGGAACACCCCCGATCGTGCCTCTTCTATTGCAACAAGTATCGCATCGTCGGCTCCCTTCAGACTTGCCCTCGTCGAAACATTGCCTGTCTTCGGGTCCAACTCCCCCCCATGCGCATAGAACCAAGTCCTGCACCTGGGGGGCCAGCTCTTAGTAACCGGAGTGACACCTGCATCCTCCATCTCATTCTCAGACTTATCCCACTTAGGCATTGCCACCGCATAGCCACCTGGCCCCAGCTTATGGAACTTATCCTTTTTTTTCAGCATTCTTCTTGTTTATTCCCGACCGTTCCTTAGCTAATTCCGAATCCTTGAATTTCATGAAATCATCCCAATGAGCACGTTGGTTCTCTAGTGTTCCCTCGAATACTGGAGTCTTCCTTCCTCCCTTGACGTACTTGTCCCATTCATGATTCTTGTGGTTCTTGAATGCAACCGCCATCTTCCTAAGAGCAGCATCCTTGACTTCCTGCACATCTGCTTCTGTGAAATGATCTGGTAGGGTGACATGTTCCATGAGAGTATCCCAAAGCAGATCTTTTTGTCTTTTGTCGACAAAAGTAACATCTGGACGTCGAGCAGCGTCCTTTTTTTCTTTTTGCCTTTTGTCTTTTGCTGGCTCTCTCCATTCTTGAAGGGAAATCGGGAGTTGGTCCTTCACAACAACTCCACACTGACGAACGAACTTGTCCGCAATCTTCTTAGGCGCTAATGGTTCGCCATTAGGTCTGATTGCCTCGATATTGTACTTTACGCCCTCGTTCAACTTTTTGTTCGGCCCTCATTTCGTCCTTTTGCCTGAAGATTTGCTCGATCCGGATGGCTGAAAGAACAAAGATCGATTCGTTAATATATCTTCAAGTCATTTAAAACATGTGATGATCACCAGATGCCTGCTTATATAAATATATATACCTCGCCGGTCTTTGTTGTTTCAAGATCAACATTTTCTTCGTCATCATCATAATCATAGTTCATGACTTCATCAATTCGGTCGTCGCGATCGAATATCATATCACCCTCTCCGGTGTTGTTTAGAAATTCGGAGCCGTCATAATCTTCTTCATTCTGATCATCACCTGGCCCGTGAGGATGGCGTATCATATCGAACATGGCCTGTTCTCCCTCTCTGCCGGTATTGTCCGCCATAGCTTTTATTTAACTAATCCAAAAGAAATATAAAACAATTTAGTATTCAAATTACATTGTCTCGAATAATAGATATAATCTCGAATACATCGTCTCGAATAATAGATATAATCTCGAAAACATCGTCTCGAATAATAGATATAATCTCGAATACATCGTCTCGAATAATAGATATAATCTCGAATACATCGTCTCGAATAATAGATATAATATCGAATACATCACTGGCTAGGTAGCTAATAAAGATCGAATACTACAGAAGAATCTAGGACACTCGCGGTTCCTGCGGCGCGGGCGGTGGACACCCAAAGAGAAGGAACCCTCACAGGATCATAGCTGAAGTGAGATCCCCGAAGAAACTACCAGGTATTGGAGAACCTGCCGCCCTCTAACGCAACCATGTAGCGATGGACGTGCTCGTCCTCCTCCCTGACACGGCGACGTACCACCTCCGGCTGGGCCGGCTCCCTCCGCGCCGAAACTGGCCCACGCGAACGCCACCAAACGAGATCAGGGTCGACGACGGGACCCGGGGCCGGGTTCCTCATCAAGCGGCGCGCCCCTCCAGGCAGCACCTCCCAGTGCCAGCCCGGCGGAGCCCAGTCCCGGACATGGGTCAGCCGGACGTCGTCGCGGACGTGTCGACGGCGAGGATGCTGGTCGGGCATCGTCGAGAACAAATACTAGCTATATGCCCGCAAAAAGTAACATTTTTTAATGATTGGATTTTGATAATTAAAATTTCTAACATTTCTATATAACTAACATTTCTAACAATGCTATATATAACTAACATTTCTATAACATTTCTAATATTTCTATAACTAAAAAACAGAAAAAAAAATATAACATTTCTATATATATAACTAACATTTTTATAACTATTTCTATAACTAAAAAACAGAAAAATTTCTAACAATTCTAACATTTCTAACTATTCTAACAATTCTAACATTTCTAACTATTCTAACAATTCTAACATTTCTAACTATTTCTGAAAAACAGAAAAATTTCTAACAATTTCTAAAAAACAGAAAAATTTCTAACTATTTGTATAACTAAAAAACAAAAAAAGTATGTGTGTGTGTGTGCGCGCGCTCACCGGCGAGGCGAGGGACGACGGGGGCCGAGCGCGCGGCGATGGGGACGGCGACGGGCGCGGCGAAGACGGGGACAGGGACGGGGCGGCGACGACGGGGACGGGGACGGACGGGCCGGGGCGGCGATGGCGACGGGGACGTACAGGGCGGCGCCGACGACGGGGACGGGGACGACGCGGGACGGGCCGGGACGGGGCGACGGTGACGACGGGGACGACGGGGACGGGGACGACGGGGCGGCGACGACGGGGATGGGGCGGCGACGGGGCGGCGACGAGGGATGGAGACATACGGGGGGCGGCGGGCGACGGTGCAGAGGAGAAGAAGTCACTGAAATTTTCGTAAGTGTTGTTTATATAGGAGGGGTCTTTAGTACCGGTTTGTGCCACCAACCGGTACTAAAGGCCAGTTTTGCCAGCCCAAGCGGCGGGAAGCGACCCCCTTTAGTACCGGGTGGTGGCACAAACCGGTACTAAAGGCCCCCCCTTTAGTACCGGTTTGTGCCACGACCCGGTACTAAAGGGGGTGCGCTGGCGCAGGTGCGGTGCGGCAAGTTTAGTCCCACCTCGCTAGCCGAGGGGTGACCGCACTGGTTTATAAACCCCCGTGCGGTCGCTCTCTCGAGCTCCTCTCCAAAGCAGGCCTACTGGGCCTACGTGTTCTTTGCTGCCCTGTGGGCCCACTTGGCCTTTGCGGGCCTGCATCCTGGCCCAACAACAAGTTGGGTTTCTAGTCGTATGCAGGCCGCTCTGGCCTAGTAGGCGGGCTTTTTTTATTTATTTTTTTGCTTTATTTATTTTTTGTTGTTTTTTTGTGTATTTAGAGTTTCTTTGTGAATATTTTTGCTTTAGGTACAAAAAATTACAAACTTTCTGTTAGAGCCCGTAGTTTTCAAATTTGAATAGTTTAAATTTTGAATTATTTGAAATTAGTGTGAATCACTAGTTTGTGAATAACTTAACTTTAAAAATCAGTAAAGGCATGAAAGAATTTGTTTGCACATAAAATTTCTTCGCGTTTCAAATGCCAAAACACATAATTACCCTAACTATTACAGAGATTCCCCTCTGGGTGTGAAACACAGAAGAAAGTGATGATAGTGAAGCCGATCACATCCCAAATCTTTGGGTGTGAAACTTTTTCTTCGCGTGTGTCCCTTTGTGCTGTAACCATGGAAAATCTTCATCATTTAACGGGATGCTCGGGTCAATATTCACTGTGAATGGAGCAATTTCATCAAACTTTTCATAATCTTCTGACTTGTCTGTCTTGTCATCCACTCCCACGATGTTTCTCTTCCCAAAAAGAACTATGTGCCGCTTTGGCTCATCGTACGATGCATTCGCTTCCTTATCTTTTCTTTTTCTTGGCTTGGTAGACATGTCCTTCACATAGAAAACATGTGCCACATCATTGGCTAGGACGAATGGTTCGTCTGCATACGCAAGATTGTTGAGATCCACTATTGTCATTCCGTACTGCGGGTCTTCCGTTACCCCGCGTCGTGTCATATTGACCCATTTGCACCGAAACAAAGGGACCTTTAAACCACGTCGATAGTCAAGTTCCCATATGTCCTGTATATAACCATAATATGTTTCCTTTCCCGTCTTGGTTTCTGCATCAAAGCGGACACCACTGTTTTGGTTGGTGCTCTTCTTATCTTGGGCGATCGTGTAAAATGTATTACCATTTATCTCGTACCCTTTGAAAGTCATTATATTCAAAGATGGTAACTGGGACAGCAAGTACAGGTCATCTTCAATAGAGGTGCCATGCATGGTACGTGTTTGCAACCAGCTGGCGAAACTCCTGGTTTGTTCACGTGTAATCAGTCATCAGACCGCTCCGGGTGTTTGGAGCGTAGCAAATTCTTGTGTTCATCCATATACGGAGCCACCAAGGCGGAATTCTGTAGAACTGTGTAGTGTGCTTCAGTGAGAGAATGTCCGTCCATACATATTAGTTGTTCCCCTCCTAGCGTGCCTTTTCCATCCAGTCTGCCCTTATGCCGCGATCCAGGAACACCAATCGACTTAAGATCAGGAATAAAGTCAATACAAAACTCAATGACCTCCTCATTTTGATGGCCCTTGGAGATGCTTCCTTCTGGCCTAGCACGGTTATGAACATATTTCTTTAAGACTCCCATGAACCTCTCAAAGGGGAACATATTGTGTAGAAATACAGGACCCAAAACGTTAATCTCTTCGCATAGGTGAACTAGGACGTGCGTCATGATGTTGAAGAAGGATGATGGGAACACCAACTCGAAACTGACAAGACATTGCACCAAATCATTCTGTAACCTTAGTATGATTTCTGGATCGATTACCTTCTAGGAGATTGCATTGAGAAATGCACATAGCTTCACAATGGCTAATCGAACGTTTTCCGATAGAAGCCCCCTCAATGCAACCGGAAGCAGTTGCATCATAATCACGTGGCAGTCATGAGACTTTAGGTTCTGGAACTTTTTCTCTGCCATGTTTATTATTCCCTTTATATTCGACGAGAAGACAGACGGTACCTTAATACTGAGCAGGCATTCAAAGAATATTTCCTTCTCTTCTTTGGTAAGAGCGTAGCTTGCACGACCCTGATGTATGCCGTCTTCTCCGTGCATACGTTGCTGGTCCTCCCGTGCCTCAGGTGTATCTTTTGTCTTACCATACACGCCCAAGAAGCCAAGCAGGGTCACGCAAAGATTCTTCGTCACGTGCATCACGTCGATTGCGGAGCGGACCTCTAGGTCTTTCCAATATGGCAGGTCCCAAAATATAGATTTTTGCTTCCACATGGGTGCGCCTCCGTCAGCGTCCTTCGGAACAGGTTGTCCGCCAGGACCCTTTCCAAATATCACCTTCAAATCCTTGACCATATCATGTACATCAGCACCAGTACGGTGGCGAGGCTTCGTCCGGTGATCCGCCTCACCTTTGAAATGCTTGCCTTTCTTTCTTACGGGATGCCTGCTCGGAAGAAATCGACGATGTCCCAGGTACACATTCTTCTTACAACTATTCAAATATATACTGTCGGTATCATCCAAACAGTGCGTGCATCCGCGGTATCCCTTGTTTGTCTGTCCTGAAAGGTTACTGAGAGCAGGCCAATCATTGATGGTCACGAACAGCAACGCCTTTAGGTCAAATTCTCCCCCCATGTGCTCATCCCACACACGTACACCTGTTCCATTCCACAGTTGTAAGAGTTCTTCAACTAATGGCCTTAGGTACACATCAATGTCGTTGCCGGGTTTCTTAGGGCCTTGGATGAGCACTGGCATCATAATGAACTTCCGCTTCATGCACAACCAAGGAGGAAGGTTATACAAACATAGAGTCACAGGCCAGGTGCTATGGTTGCTGCTCTGCTCTCCAAAAGGATTAATGCCATCTGCGCTTAGACCAAACCATACGCTCCTTACGTCATCTGCAAACTCCTTCCCGTACTTTCTTTCGATTTTTCTCCACTGCGGCCCGTCAGCGGGTACTCTCAACTTTCCGTCTTTCTTACGGTCTTCTCTGTGCCATCGCATCGCTTTGGCATGCTCTTTGTTTTGGAACAAACATTTCAACCGTGGTATTATAGGAGAATACCACATCACCTTGGCAGGAATCTTCTTCCTGGGGAGCTCGCCCTCGACATCACCAGGGTCATCGCGGCTAATCTTATAGCGCAATGCACCACATACCGGGCAAGCGTTCAAATCCTCGTACTCACCGCGGTAGAGGATGCAATCATTAGGGCATGCATGTATCTTCTGCACCTCTAACCCTAGAGGGCAGACAGCCTTCTTTGCTTCGTACGTACTCTCGGGCAATTCGTTGTCCTTTGGAAGCATATCCTTTATCATTACCAGCAACTTGCCAAATCCCTTGTCAGATACACCATTCTCTGCCTTCCATTGCAGCAATTCCAGTGTGGTGCCCAACTTTTTCTTGTCACCTACGCAATTCGGATACAACAATTTTTTGTGATCCTCTAACATGCGCTGCAACTTCTTCTTCTCCAAATCACTTGCGCAGTTTCTCTTTGCATCGGCAATGGCCCGACCTAGATCATCAACGGGCTCATCTGATGCCTCTTCTTCAGCTTCTTCCCGCATTGCCGGCTCAGCTTCTTCCCGCATTACCGGCTCAGCTTCTTCCCCCATTGTTGTATCATCGTATTCAGGGAACCCATGGCCAGGATAGTTGTCGTCGTCCTCTTCTTCTTCATTGTCTTCCATCATAACCCCTCTTTCTCCGTGCTGGTCCAAACATTATAGTGGGGCATGAAACCGGACTCAAACAGGTGGACGTGAATGGTGCTTGACGTAGAGTAATTGCGACCATTCTTACAGCCAGCACATGGACAAGTCATAAAACCATCCGCCCGCTTGTTTGCCTCAGCCGCAAGCAGAAAAGTATGCACGCCCTCAACGAACTGGGGAGAGCATCGGTCATCGTACATCCATTGCCGGCTCATCTTCATTACACAACACCGAATAGACCAAATTAATACAAGTTCATACATAAAGTTCATACAACACTTAAATGCAACAAACAAATAACTCTCTAGCTAAAGCATTTAAATGCAACAACAAATGCGATCAAGATCGCAACTAAGGTAACAATTGATCCAACAGCATAATGATACCAAGCCTCACTATCGATGGCATATTTTCTAATCTTTCTAATCTTCAAGCGCATTTTCTCCATCTTGATCTTGTGATCATCGACGACATCGACAACATGCAACTCCAATTCCATCTTCTCCCCCTCAATTCTTTTCAATTTTTCTTTCAAGTACTCGTTTTCTCTTTCAACTAAATTTAACCTCTCGACAATAGGGTCGGTTGGAATTTCCGGTTCACATACCTCCTAGATAAAAATATCTATGTCAACTTGATGGGCATAATTTGTCATAAATACGAAATGCAACAAATAGTTTTAAAAGAGAATATACCACATCCGAATCATAACAAGGACGAGGGCCGACGGGGACGGATATCAAAACCATGGCACTATGTATAACAAACAACGTACGGGTAAGATAATTATACGAGTAACTATATATCCAAATCACACAAACATCAATTTTTTATATAAAATTTCATGAACAAGAGGCTCACCACAAGGTGGTGCCGGCGACGGGACGGTGCGGGCGATCGACGGTGGTTACGACGGAGATTTAGAAGGCACTAAGTAAAACACACCTACATATGCAAACTAAGTGTTATTTTGACCTCAGATTGCATATAAATCAAATACTACCACATATAATTCCTCCCAAATTACTAAAACCCACAATTAATCACTATATAAACCAATGCAAGAGCTAATCTAGCAATGAGAGATGAAAGAACAAAGTTGCTAACCTTGGTGATCATTTGAATGGATGGGGGCCTGCAAATCTTGACAAATTTGGGGCAAATTTTGTGATGAACTCGAGAGGAAGAAGGGAAGAACAGAGGAGAGGGAGAGGGGAAAGGGGGAAGAACAGAGTGCGGGTGGACGAAGGGTTTATATAGGACGACCTTTAGTACCGGTTCGTGCCACGAACCGGTACTAAAGGTGCTGGAAGGGCCCCACTCTGACAACATCCTGCCACCACTTTCTTTAGTACTGGTTCGTGGCATGAACCGGTGCTAAAGGTTCGCCACGAACCGGTACTAAAGAGCTCCTCCCGCCTAGCCGTTGGAACCGGCACTAATGGACACATTAGTGCCGGTTCTGTTACAAACCGGGACTAATGTGTCTCACATTTGACCCTTTTTCTACTAGTGTAGGGTTGTACAGGGCCGGTTTACAAGGAAGGGAAATAGAATATCCGGACACCAATCTTGCCGTCCACGCATATAGGAGTCCTACCCGGACACGGGAGATGGTCTTCTGCTTTATCTTCACGGCCCATCAGTCTGGCCCATATCGAATAGACCGGACACCCGAGGACCCCCTAATCCAGGACTCCCTCACATCCACACCGCTCCAAACGGAGATTAGCATCCTCAAGGGTGTGAACTTCGGGATACATTGTCGTCTCCGCATGCCTCGGTTATCTCTTACCAGAGTCTTTGCTTTGTGATAGCCATATTGTTTCATGTCATATATCTTGATATCACTTAGTTGTCTATCTTGCTTAGCATAAGTTGTTGGTGCACATAGGTGAGCTTAGTCGTTCTAGGTTTTGTGCTTGACAAATCAAACGTTAGTTTTATTCTGCATTTGTTCAATTCCAAAACAGTAATTGTTTTGAAGCGCCTATTTAACCCCCCCCCCCCCCCCTCTAGGCGACATCCTCGATCTTCCAGATTCAAATTAGAAAGAGCTTTTCAATTACACTATTTTTATGGTATATAACTTATGTTTTGGTAGTTAAATCAAAGGTCAAAATTTCACCCAGAATACAAGGGGGACTAATAAATCCGGACGAAGGTAGTATCTCCAACTACCTCAATAATTGGAATGTCAAAGTTCATACTAGCTAGAGCTACTTCTTAATCCTTTGCAGTAAAACAACCACTAAATAGAAGGAGAATGGGCTCCTTACAGTTTCAAGCATATGAATTCCTTGTCCGTGCAACCAGTCTACTCCGAGGCCGATTCTAACCATGTGGATCAAACATATGGGCATGATGCCCATGAACGTCTTGTGGAAGAAGCCGAAGGGATCAAATCACTCGCATAGATATGAAGTGAAGATGTAAAATAATTTCTGTTGCCGTCCAAGCCTAGACAATCTATGCATATATGACCCGATTTCTAGACTTTGAACGTATGCATGATCTCTATCCATCAACTTTGTTGGAACTGGAATGAGGAGTATTGGAAGGGACCTATATTTATATATTTTGGCCGGAGTGAGTGTAGTGTTTAAATGCATTTATTAGCTTATGCGAATGCGGACATCTTCAATTCTAGCACATTGTGGTAATATCTTCTACTCCCTCCATCCGGAAATACTTGTCGGAGAAATGGATGAAAATGAGTGTATCTAGGATTAAATTGCGTCTAGATACATCCATTCATCCGACAAGTATTTTCAGACGGAGGGAGTATTATGTTTTGATTGGCTATATTCATATTTATGTTAGAGTTGTATCACCGTCCTGTCATAGGCTCATGTGCTTCTGATATGGTTGCCTGCATCTCAACCATGCATATTTCTTCTAATGGGCACATTGTTACTAGCCGTTTTTTTATTACCTAAGCCCGCAACTAGTCAATTCTATCGAATTGTGTGGTGCATTGGTGGGAGGTTTCGGTGTTAGTATCTTGTGGACTGTGGTGTCTAGCTCATACGGCCCTGCGATTTACGACACTGTCGCCATTTAGCAGCGATTTACCATCTCCTAGGATGGTGAGAAATATGAAAACTAGTATGTAACGGACGATAGATAGATGTGGTCTAGATGTCCCACGTTTAGTTTTTGTCCGACAGAATTTACTAGGAAAATTCCTTGGTCTAGTAGTACTGTGGTACAAAACGTCAGTGGTTATTTTTAATCCTATACTTGACTTGTTCGCCATTGGCTCATAGAGAAGAGCTAACCAGTCCACAAAGGAGCCTTCCTCATTCCAACCGCAAAGAGAAAATGACGGGATCGAAGCTGTGTTCACGAACTTGTCCCAAGTCTGCCTTGACCAGTTGCAGTCGGAAAGTAAGTGCCTTGCCGTCTCTAGGGTCTAGGCAGCACATGCAAAGAGGGCAAAAATAATTGTTCTCCCAGCCTCTAAGCATCAGGATATCTGTTGTTAGGATATTGCCTTGCAGCGTTGTCCAAAGAAGGATCTTGTATTTGGCTGGTGCCCAACCCTTCCAAATGTAGCTATAAAATTTGGATCAAACCAGCCCTCAAACTGGAAGTAGTAAGCAGAGCTAGCACAGTAAGTGCCATCAATCCTCATGGAGTTGTACCTTTTTTTTCATTCCACTATAAACCATCTTTACGTACGATTCTTAAACGTTCCCATAAGATGGTTGTGTGCATTATCTGATCCAAAGCACGAGGTCTACCCCCCTTCCGAAAAATCAAACAAAATTTTTTCATACAATTGATGTTACGGCATTTGTATCTATTTGTGATAACCGTCTACAAAAAAAATAGGCAGTAATAATAGTTGCTCAAATCTAGACATGAGTGACGATATGCACGTAACTGTGGTTGTCTTATTGTCTATCCAGTTGACGTAATGATTATATAGACAATCCTAGTCATCATGGGCATCGCCAACACCAATGGCAACAGGGATTGGAAAGACCGCAATAACAAGAGCTACATCTTAAACCTAGCATTGAAGTAGCCACGTGGTAGAAGTGATCCCTTACAGTTTCAACCATCTGCTGGACTCCTTGTCCATGCAATAAGTTACTTTTAGATGTGATGCCCATTGATGTGGTGTATAAGTGGTCAAAGGGATCAAATAGCTCGTAAGGATTGGGCTCCTAGTCGTAAAATAATTTTCATTGGCTTCCAAGCCTAGAAACTCATTCATATAAAAACCAGTCTCTGGTTACTGAATATATGCATATTCTCAATTCGACAGCATTTTAGGAATTGGAATCATGAATATTGGAAGGGACCTATATATATATATATCCTGGGCATTGTTGGAGTGAACGTAGGCTTTCAATGCATCTATTAGCTTGTGTGAGTGCAATCTTGTTTATAAGCACATGTGTGGTAATATCTTATATTTTTGTTTTTATATACAATATCCACATTTATGTAAGAATCATATCGATATTGTGTCATAGGCTCATGTGCTTTCGATATGATTGCATGCATCTCAACCATATGCATATTCTATCTAATAGGCAGATTATTACTAGTTGGTTTTTACCTTGGCCTGCAACCAGTACATTCTATTCACTGAGGTGTGGTGAGAGATTTCGGCGTAAGAGCAACTGCAACCATGACCCCATCTCCCATATTGGTGTTTTTGCAAAAATAAAAAAAACTCACTACAAGGCTCCCTCCACCCACCTCTATATTAGGGACGCCCACCCCACCCTACTCCTCGCCTTAAAACATGAAGGAAAATAGGCCCTCCCAACCACCCTTCCTTACTTAATATATAGAATAAAACCGAATGGCACTAACCGGCCAAATCATATCTTCACTGTCAGAAGTTTGGCCCGTCTGTGACTCGGGGTTAGTAAGGCTGGTCATAGTGGGAGTAACATAGGTAGTAACATAGATGCCACATAAGCAAAAATGATGATGTGGCAAGTAGTTAATGAGGAGAGAGGCAAATAGAGTAACATAATATGTTACCATCACATAGCGGTTTCCAATGCATAATGAGTCTACAAAGTAATAAATGAAGGCAACTATGTTACCACACCTATGACACTACCCACTATGAAGGTAGTAACATAGACTAGTAACATATGTATGTTACTAGTCTAAGTTACTCCCCACTATGACCAGCCTAATAAAGTATAAGCACAGACCGTCGGCCCGTCTTTGTTAATTGTTCATCACAGGCTGCTTTGCCCTCTTCACATGGTTTGGCTTTATTTATGTTGGTACCAACCCAGCAAATGAAACTAATAAAACACTCAAACCCGGCTTTATTTATGTTGGAAGCATATGGTGAGAATAATTATCTCACCAATCCGTGTCAAAATTTTCGATCTAATGACCAATGGAACAAGTGTTGGTGAAACCCATCGTGCTTGCAACAACATGTATACTTGTAGCATCACTCGTGATATTCATTTGTGCTGTGCAACAAAATATAACTATGCATTGAAGAAAACATTTTTTTTGCGGGAGTGCATTGAACAAACCTTGAAAAGACAATCAACATAAGATATTCATCCATTTACAAAATGCATGTGGTTAATAATAAAATGCAATAGCTGGGATGGGAAAGTAACCACTAGTGGCATTCTATCTGGCAACATTCACCATAGAATCTATTGCTGACTAACATAAGAAGAACATGGTTAACTTATTTGAATTCAAATGCAAGTAAAGTTTAAGAAATAGGAAACTTGTAAACATTATACTCAACTTAGGAAGTGATGTGATTAGAACAGACAAAACCCTTGGAATTTTTCGAGATCATGTTCACCTTCTCCGAACCGACAGCAAGTTTGGTGTGTACACTATATAAGTTTAGTGGCTTGCAAATCTCCTCGGTGTCACTACACATGCTCATCCAGAAATTCAGGCTGTAACAATGCAAATACTGTGCAAGGAAATCCAGCCGGACATGAAAATTATAGACGAACGAACTCCTCATGGTCTACAGTACAATTAAGTTAGCTCCATGTCTCGACAAGCATTGTAAAACGCTACACGTTTGCTGCAGCTTGCAGGCACAGTAGAAATGGCGAATCATGTTCACACAATTAAGCTTACTCCAAATCTCGACTATGAACGAAAGTAGGGATGTAAGTGACAAAAAAATGGCATCCGCAATCCTGTTTAGTTAGTTTTTGCTAGCTTGTTAGTTCATTTTCCTCAAACAAATAATTTTTTTTTTGAACTATTATATCATAGGTGGACTTTAAACGGGATTAAACGGGACCGGTTGACATCCTTAAACAAAAGCAAATCGGGAAGGGAGCGTATGCCTGACCAGCCGAAGCTAGCTAGCAAGCTGCACAGGATTGCGGCGAGACGGCGACGTGCCAATCATTTCCGAGGAATCCGACGTACGGCCGTCGCCGTCAAACGCCGTACTAGGCTTGACGTTTACACCACCGTCGGCGGCACAAGGCGCGTGTGCCGGTGCCCAGGGAGAGTTGTGGTGGATCTGGATCGCTGGCACTAGCAGCGGAGCAGCGGTGGCTGCGGGTGGTGGTCCAGTCGCACGTCCCGATAATGAGGATACGTTTTTCTTTCCTCGAAATCATGTTAGCATACAAGAGTAGGAGTAGGGAGTATATATACAAGGAATCTGATCAGAGGACACGTGCCAAAACGAACAAACCAAGCATGGATCCTACTCGGCACTATTGTTTAGCTGAGCCCTCTCCCCGTCTCGATCCTGTGGGTGACCCACCCATGTGTGTGTACAATAACTGGTGTGTGGATCCGGTGATTTGGCTCCAAATGTTATTTCCTCCCTAACACATGCTCTGCTCTGCCTCATGAAATTGAGTTCAGCAACAGTTGCAACTGCTAAATTGTGTTGAGTATATTGATTATTAGGACAAACTAGATAGACTAGGATTAGTTCTGGCTTGTCTTGTACTCCAAGTTGATCATTGTACTCCTATATATATGCCCACGAGGATCAAGCAATACAATAACAATTCCACCAACCCTCTCTCCCTTCTAACAAATTCTACTCTAAAATGATATAAAAATGAAAGGGGGAACTCTAAAATGTGATTGGCTTCACAAGTTTCTTTTGATTGATGGTACTTATTTTAAAATTTTCAAAGTATCAAGACAACATTTTCTAACGTTTTGAAGAAGACGATAAGCTATGCCTGGAGCTACAAACTTATTTTCCAACAAATCTATTGATAATATGTAAGAATCCATGTTCCATATTTGAAGCGGGTTGATCTTTATTCTTATCTCGTGGTACAACCGGTATGTCCTACACACACTCTTCAGTTTTTAATGTAATATAATATGTGATAAGTGATAATATATTTCTATTTGTTATGCTGTTTTTGGGTTCTATACTACTATTGTAAGATAATTTAAATTTAGTCTCACGAAAGAGGCTTTCGCCCAGCTTTAGATATAAAGCAATCACCGAGCAGAGTACACAACCTTGTACGTAAATTTAGTTTTGGTTTCATATCAAATCCCCACAGCAAATCATTGAGTGAATCCAATGGCTAAATTTTCTAGCTCCGCCCTGGCCCAACGTGTAACAGCAAACGAACAAACGTCTTCTTTTTGTTCGGTTTTGACGGTCAAATTTAGGCAGTGTTTGCGGTGAAACGGATAGCACGCGGAGAGGCAGGACGGGCGTCCTTGTCCTTCCCCGGCCCGCTTATAGGGGACACGACCCCCTTTTCTCCCACACCCCGCCCTCCCCCCGCCCCAGCCATCGTCATCGCCGCCCCATTTTCCGGCAGCCTCCTCTCTTCTCAGTCCGGTTGCACAAACCACGACCACCCATCGCCATAGCCGCCCCACGCCGGCGTTTTCGCAAGTGTTTTTTGCTGGCGTTTGTGGCTCTTTTCCATCGCATCCAATATCAGGGAAGCTACGGCCGCCGGCGACGCCCATCAACCCTAACACATTCCGGCGGGCGCTGCATATCCGTCGGCCGCCGGCCGCCAACGCCAACCTTCCCTGCTGCCTGTGAGGGGAGCTTAAGGTGCTTTTCCCAACCGCTTCTCCACCACGAACGCAAGGTGTTCACACTTTGCCCAAAAGGTATAGTGGAGATGAGTATGTTTTTTCCATTCATTTCTTCATCGGATGATTCGTCCTCGGGTGACATAGAGCTTGTGGTGGCTGCATTGGTCGTCAATGACCACATTGCTAGGCAGCTGCGTCGGTTCAGGGGGTCAATCCCAGGTCATGCTCCGGCCTTGAACCACAAAAGGGAGAGCGGTCATGCCCTGCTCCATGTCGATTACTTTGAGAATTCCGTTCTCTTGAAACCACATCAATTCCATCGCCGCTTCCGTATGGTGAGACATGTGTACAGTCGTATTCGAGAGGGTGGTGTAGCCTATGACTCATACTTTGAGTGCAAAGAGGATGCCCTTGGCAAGCTTGGCTTCTGCTCTAACTAGAAATGCACTATGGCTATTCGCATGCTAGCATATGGAATTCCAGTCGATCTTGTGGATGTGTATACGCATATGAGTGACTCGACACACCCGATGTCAATGTACAGTTTTTGCAAGGCCATGGTGGCAGTGTTTGGCCCTGAGTACCTAAGAGAGTCAACTGCCGCAACATAGATTGTATGCACTGAAAGTGGAAGAACTGTCCATTTGCTTGGCAGGGGCATGTGAAATGCGACATTGTCAGGATAGAAGCGGTGGCTTCACAAGATCTTTGGATATGACATTCTTTCCTCAGCATGGCTGGCACCCACAATGATATCAACGTGCTCTAGCTCTCTCCGGTGTTCGCAAGGCTTACAGAAGGCCACTCCCCAGAGGTCAACTTTGATATCACTGGCCACCAGTACAACAAGGGATACTACCTATGGTATCTATCCTCAGTGGTCAACTCTTGTTAAGACATTTCTCAATCTGCAAGAAGAGAAGAAACAACGATTTTCCCAAATGCAAGTGCTAGAAAGGATGTTGAGCGTGCTTTTGGTGTGCACTGACATGTAGCACCGAAAAGCTTTGGAGATGATGACTGCTTGTGTGATCATGCACAACATGATCGTTGAGGGTGAGTGTGATAACAACAGCTACGACCAAGGGTTTGATTTTTAGTGAGAAAATGTTGAGTCTAAGCACCAAGAACCGGAAACATTTGAACAATTCATCCAATTTCATCATGAAATGTGTGATTGGCATACTCAAATGCAGCTCCAAGATGACCTAGTTGAGCACATGTGGACTAACATTGGCAACCAGTGAATGTATCGGTTCATTTTCTTTTGAGGTGCTGAAGACAATTTCAATAGGGTTGTAAAACTATTTGATTGTGTTTTATTCAGATGTGGAACTATTTGATTGTAAAACTATTTTGCACTATTTGATTTATTTTGTTGCAAACCTATTTGTAATGCGTATTGTTCAAAAATATGTATACATAGTGCCTCTAGGAGCCGTGGCGGACCAGGTGCGGCCGCACGTTGGACGCATCCAGAAAAACGGCCGGACGCCGCCTCATTACCCTACTCAAACGGACGAAATCCTGACAAAACGGACATCCGTTTAGGATCATGCGTTGGAGTTGGCCTAATGGTCGACAAAGTGATCTCCACTCAAATGTCCATTCAGCCAGGGTGCAATAGTATATTTTGCCCAATCTTCAACTCCATCCCTGGGCACACATGCACCCACACAGTTAGGTTGCTGACAGGACAGGGAGGCTTTGGAGCGGTGACTTTTCCACTCCATCGAGTGTTGATATATCTATCATGTGCCACACCCCTAAAATGGTAGCACCAGGCTAGCTTCGATTGTGCATCCACCCATGGCAGCCACTTTCTGCAACCAAGCTACTACGGTCCTACAAAGAAACTTCACATCCTACTTAATGCTAGCTACTGGTACCAGTCGTGCACAAAAACACATACACAAAGCTGTCTCATGTCAAGACGAGATCGATGAAGCATGTCATTCCAAGATGGATCGAGAAATGCCTCGGGTTTTAGGTGGCGGAAGAAGCAGAGGCCAGTGTATGTACATTGCAGTAGTAATTATCACACAAACAAATGAACTGCACATTTTATCCTCCCTTTGTTTTTGCCATGTTTTCATGACAAGAGAAAAACAGAGGCTCATGCGTGCATCTTGAAGTAACAGTTCAAAGCTCACAAATGATAGTGGAGGAAGTTTCTTTTTCACATGCACGTACTTGGGTCATGTAACGTATTTTTTTTTCTCTCTGCCATCATGGTTTGATTTATCTCTACATGACCAAAACTACGAAACCCTTGTCATCTTATCTCTCCACAGTTTTGGCCGGCCATCATCATGCATGCATAAGATGCATTGCTAGCTCTGCCTTCACTCACATGGCCTGTGCCTGCTGCCAACAATAATATGTCCACTAGATCCAGTAATGGGGAACCACCCGGGTACCCCACAAGCTCTGGCTGCGCCCTGAAGATCTGGAATACGGCAACGCACTGAATGATTTATTGCCATGCTGCAAGTATACAGGTGGGTGACTTTCTACATGTTCCAGCCATATACAATGAGAGAAGCAACACTTTTCTGATGGTATATATGACGGCAATATGTTTCTGCCAGCATTTGCATTTCATGGATAGATAGCCACGATGGAGGCCAACTCCACCGCGCGACCCCATCCTGTCCGCGCGCGTCCGTTTGAGGTAAAACGGACGAACCAGACGGCCCAACGCGCGGGCGCAGACGGACTTTTGTCCGTTTTCTGTCCGCTTTTGACCCATCCCCGGCCCAAGTTTGCGCCGCTTTTGGGGTGAAACGGACATCACTTGGACGCACGGGCCGTCTGCACGTGTCCTCCCCTTGCCCGCCCGTCGGTGGCACAGGGGCGTCTTTTTCTATCCTCCCCCTCCCTCCCTCCGGCCGCACCCCCTCTACTCTTCTCCACTCTTCCCCACTCTTCCCCTCGCCGCCGCCGCCGCCGCCGCTGCCATTGCAGCCGTGCAGCTCGGACGCGCGCTCGCCCAGCCCCTTCCCCTCGGCGCCCCCGAGCTACCCAACTCAGTGCACCCGTTCGGGATTCATCAGTGAAGGCAAAATATATTTGAGATGCATCTTGAAGAGAGAGAGACAGAGGAGGAGAGGCGAGAGAAGGGTCTTTTGGATCATATTTGTTCGTTTGTGGTGTGCATATACTGGAATAAAAAAAGATGAATTCCCGGAGAGGGAACTCCGGGAAGATACAATAAATTAAGATTAACTGGTAGGAATCAACGAGCTGGATTACTTTCTTTATAATATATATAGGTCTGGCCCTTTCGAATTCGAATAAAATATCCTGCTTGAAGGCTATAGCTGGCCTTTAAGGCTACAAAGCATCAGCATAAGCCTGATGGAGCTCAGCTGGGTTAACATGGCCTTGTTTGTCTCGCCTCGGAGCTAGTACATGTCACTGGAGCGCTCAAAGGAGCCTAGGAGTACATCACATAAACCATGCTTGGCTTGGGTCACCAAAACACCGGCCAGAAAAGTACAGAAAGGATGAGAAGAACAGTGACATGATTTAGGACGTTTTTGGTACGTCTGCTGGACTGGGAACTGGCGTCTGCCTAAATCTTTCCATTTACCCATTTTGCGTCCACCAGGCGATTAAACGTCAGTGGTTGATTTTTGTTCATGTCCGTGATTAAACGAGTCTTTTGCCTGTCAATGGTGTCTCTGTTGGGAGCCAAAACACTTCTCACTCTAGTTTATATAGCTTCCAGGAGCTGTTGGCTCAACATTGTCTGATGCAGAGACCCGATATTTACCACTTCTGCAAAAAAGCCTCCTGGAGTGGCAGCTCCTCTATAACTTTTTTTTGTTCTGTTGTTATAAACTATTTTTTTTAGAAGTTATTATAAACCATCTTTGTGTATGATTCCTACACTTTGCGATAGATGGTTGTGTGCATTATCTCATCCATAGTCCATCGTCTACCTTCCTTTTTAAGAAAACTGACAAAAACCAATTCTCCCAATTGATGTCACGGCATTTGTACTTTTTTTTAGGGGACGGCATTTGTACCTATTTGTGATATTCATGGCACTTGTACCATTTGTGACATTTGTGCCCTCAATGAGCAACTGGGTGGCCCTGTCAATTTTATCCCGGCTGCAACTCCACCCTCAATGCGAATTGGGGGCCCGACTCATTTTTTTCCGAATTGCAAGTCCACTCTCGGCAAGCAACTGGGCCCGGCCCATTTTTCTCCCACTTGCATGTCCATCCTCGGCACACATCTGCATGCCTACAACAAGACTGCAATTAGGGGCGAGAGGAGGGTTGTCCGCCAGTTGCATCTCCACATTTAAAAATATATTCATTATATTTTTTCATTTCAATATTTTTTATAAAATTCATGCACATTTCTTTTAAAATTATGGAAAATTCTGAAAGTGTTTTTTTCAAACTCGTGTTTTTCTTGAAAAAAAATCGTGATCTTCTTCCAAATTTGTGGAAATTTTTAAGTTCAGGAACATTTTTGTATGCACTATTTTTTTGAATTTGTCAACATTTTTTGAATTTGCTAGCCCATTTCTAATTCATGATCTTTTTAAATTTTGCAAACAATTTTTTATTGCATAGAAATTTCAAAATTAACAGAAAAGGCTTTTTTTACCACCAGATTAGCTTCAAGCAAAATTGGTGCGGGTGCGGTGAAGCAGCCGAGAAGGTCAAAAACATTACGGGCGTTGGTACCTACATATCTCAGGTGTATTATTTGTGTATGTATTATATTGGTTCGGGCAGTCGACATGATGGACTGATCGAGTACCCGACGCGATACCCAACAAGTAGGAGATGAGTGATGGTCCCGGGTGTCAATCAATGTGTTGTAATCATGTATTGTGTGTGGCCTGCATGAAACTAGATTCATGAGAGACCAAAATTGACTTGTTTCAAAAAATTAAAATAACAAACAAACAAATAAACAAACACCACGAGAGAGGCTAGGTTTGTTACAGAATGAGGTGATATGTGACATAGCTGTGTCACATCTAGATGAGCCCTAAACACCCATGAGTTATGTTTGGGTATGATAGCTACTGGTGTCATGGTGTGGTGTAAAACAGGTAGAAGATATCAAACAAATCGTTGGGCTGTGCCCCCTGGTTGTGAAATAATTTCTGGTGCCTTCCAAACCTAGAAACTCACCCATATCAAACCCGATGCGGACTCACTGAATATATGCATTGTCCCCATTCATCGGCGTTGTAGGAAACTGGAATCAAGAGTATTGGAAGGGGCCTATGTTTATATCTTGGCCATTGTTGGAGTGAAGGTGGGGTTTCAATATATTTATTAGCTTGTGTGAGTGCTATCTTCTTTAATTCTAGCACGTGTGACAATATCTTCTACTCCCTCCTTTCACTTGTATAAGACGTTTCAGACAGCCCACGTTCCACTGTTTTGGGTGATGTCTGAATTGTCTACAAGATCTTAAAAAAGTGAACAGGGGGAGTACTATATTCGCAATATATAAGGACCATATTGTTATTGTGTCATATGTTCATGTGATTTTCATTAAATCTTTCCCTTTACACATTTTACGTCCATCGGTGATTAAGCATCACAGTGGTTAAATTTTATGCATGTGCATAATAAAACGAGTCTTTTGCCTGTCAATGGTGTCTCTATTAGGAGAAAAAAAATCTCATTGTAGTTTACATAGCCTTCCAGGGTTGTTTCTTTTTTGCAGAGAAAACTTCTGATCTATTTATCAACTATCAAGATAGTACAAATAACACCATACGTAAATATTACATCCAGGTCTGTAGACCGTCTAGCAACGAATACAAGCATTCGAGCGAGCCGAAGGCGCACCGCCGTCATCGCCCATCCATCAGCGGCGCCTGGCAAACCTTGTTGTACTAGACAGTCGAGAAGTCGTGGCAGCGGCCAAACCTTGCCGGACATGAAGAAATTATCGCCCAATGCTTGGAACAAGAAGGGGTAACATGCAGGATCGGTACATTGAAATCGTAGAAGCAGCGAGCTCAAGGCGGACAACAAGCACACAAATAAGCACAAAAGAAGAAGGACCAGGTAACTTCATGACGCCACGGAACAAACCCATGGAAGGCGAACCCTTTCCCCTCCCATCTAGGTTCGAGGGTGACGAACGGGCCACCGGCGAATAGGTAGCGATTACCTCACTGAAGATAGTATTCAGCGTTGCACACAAACTGCCGCTCGAAACCTGCAGCAGCCACAGAATTAATCACATGGCACTGCACACCAGCCTTTCCTAGCCAAACGGCGCCCCCAGGTAGGTAACGCCACAGAGCGCCGCCGCATCCGCAGGGGATAACAGGAATTAACCTTGGGTCGAAGAAGAGAGGGTTGGGAGAAGAGATCTCGTCGATGCCTCCAAGGAAGGGAGTAGCACCCGCAAGCGGTGTCACCAACATGGATGGCCAAGCAACCAAAGGATTTATCTCGTACCTAACTTGCACCGCCGTGCCCAGCCACCATCAGCCCAGCGAGACAAGATCACCGGCGCGAGATCCGGCAGGAAGTGAACCAGATGAGAAAAAGGAGTGGCCTTCAGATCTAACACAAGAAGAATTGTTGGCCATGAACCACGCCTGCCGTCGCTGCACCGCCGACATGGACGAGGACGCTGACCCTCTCCCGCGAGAACCGCCAGTTGCGAAGACGACGTCGCCTCTCCAAGCAGGGCCACTGCCCTGGAGTCGAAAGCCCTCCGCCGAGACTGGAGCGATGAAATCCCCGCCAGCACCTTCACCGGCGGCCGCGTGGGCTTTCCCGGCAGCCTCCTCCGGTGGCCACGAGGAAGATGAGGTCCCGACCAGGCGTTGCTGAGAAGTTCAATGCTTCTCTTCTCAAGTTCTCATCTCATCTACCCTCTAGTTCTGGCCGGCCATCAGGGCATCTCCAAGGCAGACCCGCAAACCGCCTGCATCCGTTCGGACAGCGTAAGCCATCCAATGCGGTCCTGTATCGGTCTGTGGGGCGGTCCAGCCGCGATTTCTCCCGCAAATTGGAGACAAAGTGGGGCGAGGTTTGCGGGACTTCGGACACCCAAAACGTAGGACTCTGACACCCCCGGCCCACGCAACCCCCCTTTCGGTCCCATTTCCTTCCAGTCCCCCCTTCTCCCCCTTGCTTTGCAACCGCACCACCATCCTCCGCCAACTCTGCGGTACGTCTTCGACCGTCACAGAGGCATTGCCGGACGTCCGCAACTAGCGCTGACACGCCCTCTTGCCTTTTATGAAAGAGTTGTCCACCCTGGAGCTGTTTGTACCCTGGTACATTCCGCCCTGTGCCGATGACCTCCATGGCAGACACCACGCCCAACAGGTGTTCGATCAAATGGCATTGAGCTTATTTTCAAATGCTATGTCATTTTCTAGAGTACGAAGGATGGTGAACTACTCGACGATGGAGGATGAGTTGTTGTGCGATGCTTGGCTGGCCATATCCACGGATTTCGTCAGCGGGAGCAGAGGGGGCCCTTTTAGGAGCAAGCATGTAAATTTTCATGCACAAAAGCACATTGCGCCCTACGACGTGTACATCATTCAACAATGCAACGTGAAGGTGTCGTATCACTGGCACGCTATTCAGATTAGTGTCACCAAGTTTTGTGATGTGGTTCGTAAGCTCGAGGCAAGGTGGCGATTGCACGCGGCTGACGACGAGATCGCAAGTTTTAGTTCACTTTTTCAACTTGTTGATTGATGCATTCATCCAATGTTGGTTTACAAATTATATGTAGCCCGCACATGCTGCCGTGGTGTACCACAGAACAGAGGCACGGGTATTTACATACGCACACTGTTGGATGAAGCTGAAGGGCAGTATGTGTGGGATGATATGATCCGTTGATGAAAAACTTATTGGACATATGGTTAATCTAGTCGAATTTGAGACACTACGTATGGATGATTTGTGCTATTTTCTATCCAAATTTTGACAATATCAGCCTGTTTGCGTGAGTTTCGTTCTGTTAGTTAAAATACGATTTAAAATGTACTAACTTGGTTTACTGGTCCCTTTGTAATTTGTGCCAAATTTTAACTAAAGATTTAACTCACAAAATATTAATGCATGTCAATAAAAATTATACCACTGGATTTGTATTTAAACATAGTTTTCAATGATATAACTTTTTATGACATGCATGAACATTTTATTAGTTAAATCTATGGTCAAAATTTGGCACGAAATGCAACGAGGACTAATAAATCAGGACGGAGGTAGTATGCGGCTATGATTGGATGACGTTCTTCCGCATCCGTGTATGTGGACTGTTCCGCTATCCGCGGAGGGATATAGGAGGTAATTTATGGGTTGTCGTTGAAGATGCCCCCATCATGCACACACAAGATGATGCATTGCCAGCTCTACCTTCACTCGCATGGCCTGTGCTTGCCAACAATAATATGTCCACTGATCCAGTAATGGGGCACCAGGGTACCCCACCACCATCCAATCTTCTCACTTTTGGCCTCACGTCTTCGCAAACTCACCGCTCATAATCTTCCAGAGTGCATGGCAACCAGGCCCGGTCCTGGGGGGGGGGGGGGGGGGGGGGGGCGGCCCCCCCCCCCCCCCCCCCCCAAAGTCAGGGGGCCCCCTCCGACTAGGACGCAGGTCAGTTCATCATCCAGGCATGCAGGGACGACGCAACCCCACGCAGGAGGTAAGAAGGTAACTGACGACAGACCACACACGATTAGGGCCCCTATAGTAGCCAACCTACGTTGATTTTTGGGCCTGGCCCAGCGCGTGAGCGTCGTTGAGGAAAGACCGCAGATAGCGCACAATGCCCTGCCCTAGTCCCCTTTGTTTCCCGTAGTGGATGACCACCGCCGACGCCAAGCTTCAGTCCCAATCACATCGCGGCCGATCCGCCGAGGCCACAACGGCGGCGACGTAGGGGGAGCACGCCGCGGGTTGGCTCGTCATCAGGCGGTAAGAATCTCTTCACATGTTTTTATCAAATCTTGCGGGGTTTGTATGGATTTTGAGATTAATTACTAGCTTTCCCTTCTCCCGACGGGAAAAAATCCAGTCACCATGAGTAGGATTTTCTTTTGGCATTCAAGACATCGGAACTGTGATGTTACACAGATTGATTAGGAAAATTAGGAGTATGGGAGATGATGTCTACTGAAGTAGGATTAACCAGTATAAGTTGTGTTGAAATCCTTGCGAACACGTCTATTATATTAACTCCGTGATCGATTTTATGGTTTTATAGGGATGCTGCAAAAGCTTTATCTCAAAGGTGTTTGCATGGCTCCTTCCTTGCAGAAGATTTGAACTTAAATCTCCAGAATCAAAGTTGTCAGAAAATATTGCTTTTGGATCTGCAGACGGTATCAAGTAATATACTGAATCTTCTGTTCAACAATTTTCTCATATAGTTTATGTAACTATATGAAACTTAACTCATAATCTATGTTATCTCTAGGGCTTAGAAGATGGTTCTAATGCTTCATCAAAGAGGACATGTATAACGAGGTATACTGGATGTGTTGATGAGGGCCGAGGTATGCTGCATGCCTTATTTGATCATTATTGTCCTACTGGAAATAGCATGTGCATCTTTTGAAGAGGTATAGATTGAGGAAAAACAATACGAGGTTTGTAATTGTCCGGAGAGAGGTTAAATGGTTTGATAACTTTACATATTTAGGAGATTGATATTCATACCATGAATGAACCTACATCTAAGAACTTTAACTTATTTGATTTTGGATGGATTTTAAGTGTTTACTGATAAGGTTTACCATATACATGTACTAAATATTATTTCAATGTCTATATTAAGGGGCCCCGGATTTTTGTCTCGCCCCGGGCCCCATAAATCTCAGGACCGGCCCTGATGGCAACTCACTAATGATACATTGACATGGTGCATATTTATAGGTGGCGACTCCGACTTTCTATATGATGCAGCCTTATGTTCCTTAGCTAAACATGGAGCATTTCGTTCAGGGCTAGATATATCGATGGAGATGGGCATGGCATGTGGTCCATGGAGTCGCTCAATGATTCTCTTTGCTGTAGAGATGCAATAATGGCAAGCATTGGATGTGAGATTCTCACACAAATTGCATGCTTTATGCCACGTGTATTCTCCATATATTGTAAGTAGTCTCTAAAATGGGTAATGCTACACCTACATAGGAGAAGTTACGTACTTTACGTCCTATACCCATGTAAAGCCACGAAAGATTTCTACGTTAACCTATCTAAATCCTTCTCTGCACCCCTGTTTTTCAGGTTGGTGGGGCCCATCCTCCCTCTTCCACAATGATGATTATCCATGTTGATAATTATGTAAAGTACGTACCTTCTCCTACGTAGGTGTAGCATTACCTGTCTAAAATCTAAAAAAAACTCAGAAACTGAGGAACATATCGAGAAATAAGGGATGCGGTCACTCCCGGGCGCTCTCAGCGATTTGGAGTTCCTGGCCGTTGGATCTGGCCGCTTGATGTATTTTCGGCCGTTGGATCCAGAGGTGGGAGGATATGGGCCGTCGGATCGGAGAGGGGTAACTATAGGAATGAATAGTTACCTCCCTCTCGTGCCACCGCGCGTAATTCCAGCGCCCCCCCCCCCCCGAGGGCATTTTAGTCATTTCCTGTTGGGTATAAACGCCAGCTCCTCCCGTAGAACCCTAGCCGCCTCTTCTCTTCCCTTCCCAGCCGCTCGCCCCGCCGCATCGCTCGCCCCATCTCGCCCGCCCCGCCCCGACCGTCCCGCTCGCCGTGGCCGTGGCCGATGACCGCGGCCACGTCGTCCCGTGCTTCCCGTTCGCTGTGGCCGTGGCCGATGACCGCGGCCCCGTCGGCCCACCCCGCTCGCTGTGGCCGATGCCCCGCCGCCTCCCTTCCCCCCCCCCCCCGCCCGTGGTGAAACCCTAGCCGCCTCGCTCCCTTTCTCGCGCGTCGCCGCTGCCTCCTCTCCTCCCCGCGACCCCGCACCACCTCTTTTCCCAGGCGCCCACTCGCCTTGCCCCCGATTGAACCCTAGCCTCCACTCCTCGCTGGCCATCCTCCCCGTCCACGGCTGCCACGCGCATCGCCGACAGAGGGCGTCGCCGGTTGTGGGCGTGCCTCCGCGGATTTGCGCCACGGTTGCCGGAGGCGTGGGTGCCGCGGGTCAACCTCCTCGGGGACGATGGGCGCCACAAGCCTCGTCGGAGGTCACTGTTGGGTAACGTAGCAGAAATTCAAAATTTTCCTACGTGTCACCAAGATCTATCTATGGAGAAACCAGCTACGAGTGGAAGGAGAGTGCATCTACATACCCTTGTAGATCGCTAAGCGGAAGCGTTCAAGTGAACGGGGTTGATGAAGTCGTACTCGTCGTGATTCAAATCACCGATGATCAAGTGCCGAACGCACGGCACCTCCGCGTTCAACACACGTACAGCCCGGTGATGTATCCCACGCCTTGATCCAGCAAGGAGAGAGGGAGAGGTTGAGGAAGACTCCATCCAGCAGCAGCACAACGGCATGGTGGTGGTGGAGGAGCGTGGCAATCCTGCAGGGCTTCGCCAAGCACCACGGGAGAAGAGGAGTACTTGGGAGAGGGGGAGGGCTGCGCCAGAACTTCGTGTGAAGCTCCCATGCGTCTCCCCACTATATATAGGGGTGGAGGGGCTGGTTTCTTGCCCTCCAAGTCCATTGGGGCGTTGGCCAAGGTGGGAGGAAAGAAATCCCATCATTTCCTTCCCCACCGATTGTTATCCCCCCTTTTTAGGGATCTTGATCTTATCCCTTCGGGATATGATCTTATTCCTTCTAAGGGGGGATCTTGGTGCGCCTTGACCAGGGGTGTGGGGCCTTGCCCCCACTACCCACGTTCATGTGGGTCCCCCATGCAGGTGGGCCCCACTCTGGAACCTTCTAGAACCTTCCCGGTACAATACCGAAAAATCCCGAACATTTTCCGGTGGCCAAAATATGACTTCCCATATATAAATCTTTACCTCCGGACCATTCCGGAACTCCTCGTGACATCCGGGATCTCATCCGGGACTCCGAACAACATTCGGTAACCACATACAAACTTCCTTTATAACCCTAGCGTCATCGAACCTTAAGTATGTAGACCCTACGGGTTCGGGAGACATGCAGACATGACCGAGACGTTCTCCGGTCAATAACCAACAGCGGGATCTGGATACCCATGATGGCTCCCACATGTTCCACGATGATCTCATCGGATGAACCATGATGTCAAGGACTTAATCAATCCCGTATTCAATTCCCTTTGTCTATCGGTATGTTACTTGCCCGAGATTCGATCGTCGGTATCCAATACCTTGTTCAATCTCGTTACCGGCAAGTCACTTTACTCGTTCCGTAACACATCATCCCGTGATCAACTCCTTGGTCACATTGCGCATATGATGATGTCCTACCGAGTGGGCCCAGAGATACCTCTCCGTTTACACGGAGTGACAAATCCCAGTCTCGATCCGCATAAAACAATAGATACTTTCGGAGATACCTGTAGTGCACCTTTATAGTCACCCAGTTATGTTGTGACGTTTGATACACCCAAAGCACTCCTACGGTATCTAGGAGTTACACGCTCTCATGGTCAAAGGAAGAGATACTTGACATTGGCAAAGCTCTAGCAAACGAACTACACGATCTTTGTGCTAGGCTTAGGATTGGGTCTTGTCCATCACATCATTCTCCTAATGATGTGATCCCGTTATCAACGACATCCAATGTCCATAGCCAGGAAACCATGACTATCTGTTGATCACAACGAGCTAGTCAACTAGAGGCTCACTAGGGACATATTGTGGTCTATGTATTCACACGTGTATTACGATTTCCGGATAATATAGTTATAGCATGAATAAAAGACAATTATCATGAACAAGGAAATATAATAATAACACTTTTATTATTGCCTCTAGGGCATATTTCCAACAGTCTCCCACTTGCACTAGAGTCAATAATCTAGTTCACATCGCCATGTGATTAACACTCACAGGTCACATCGCCATGTGACTAATACCCAAGAGTTTTAGGTTTGATCATGTTGCTTGTGAGAGAGGTTTTAGTCAACGGGTCCGAATCTTTCAGATCCGTGTGTGCTTTACAAATCTCTATGTCATCTCCTAGATGTAGCTACCACGCTCTATTTGGAGCTATTCCAAATAACTGTTCTACTTGGAGCTATTCTAAATTGTTGCCCCATAATACGTATCCGGTATCTCTTCTTAGAGCTATCCGGATAGGTGTTAAGCTTGCATCGACGTAACCTTTACGACGAACTCTTTTACCACCTCCATAATCGAGAAAATTCCTTAGTCCACTAGTTACCAAGGATAACTTTGACCGCTGTCTGTGATCCATTCATGGATCACTCTTGTACCCCTTGACTGACTCATGGCAAGGCACACTTCAGGTGCGGTACTCAGCATGGCATACTGTAGATCCTATGTCTTAAGCATAGGGGACGACCTTCGTCCTTTCTCTCTATTCTGCCGTGGTCGAGCTTTAAGTCTTAACTTCATACCTTACAACTCAGGCAAGAACTCCTTCTTTGACTGATCCATCTTGAACACCTTCAAGATTATGTCAAGGTATGTGCTCATTTAAAAGTATTATTAAGCATTTTGATCTATCTTATAGATCTTGATGCTCAATGTTCAAGTAGCTTGATCCAGGTTTTCTATTGAAAACACCTTTCAAATAACCCTATATGCTTTCTAGAAATTCTACATCATTTCTGATCAACAATATGTCAAGAACATATACTCATCAGAAATTCTATAGTGCTCCCACTCACTTCTTTGGAAATACAAGTTTCTCATAAACTTTGTACAAACCCAAAATCTTTGATCATCTCATCAAAGTGTACATTCCAACTCCGAGATGCTTACTCCAGTCCTTAGAAGGATCGCTGGAGCTAGCATACCTTTTAGCATCCTTAGGATTGACAAAACTTTTCTGATTGTATCACATACAACCTTTCCTTACAAAAACTTGTAAGGAAACTTGTCTTGACATCCATCTGCCAGATTTCATAAATGCAGCCAATGCTAACATGATTCCGACGGACTTTAAGCATCGCTACGGATGAGAAAATCTCATCGTAGTCAACTCCTTGAACTTGTGAAAAATTCTTCGCCATAAGTCGAGCTTCATGGACGGTGACATTACCATCCACGTCCGTCTTCTTCTTAAAGATCCATTTATCTCAATGGCTTGCCGATCATCGGGCAAGTCCACCAAAGTCCATGCTTTGTTCTGATGCATGGATCCTATCTCGGATTTTATGGCCTCAAGCCATTTATCGGAATCCGGGTCCACCATCGCTTCTCCATAGCTCGTAGGTTCATTGTTGTCTAGCAACATGACCTTCAAGACAGGATTACGTACCACTCTGAAGTAGTACGCATCCTTGTCATCCTACGAGGTTTGGGAGTGACTTGATCCGAAGTTTCATGATCAATATCATAAGCTTCCACTTCAATTGGTGTAGGTGCCACAGGAACAACTCCCTGTGCCCTGTCACACACTAGTTGAAGAGACGGTTCAATAACCTCATCAAGTCTCCACCATCCTCCCACTCAATTCTTTCGAGAGAAACTTTTCCTCGAGAAAGGACCTGATTCTAGAAACAATCCATATTGCTTTCGGATCTGAATTAGGAGGTATACCCAACTGTTTTGGGTTTCCTATGAAGATGCATTTTATCCGCTTTGGGTTCGAGCTTATCAACCTGAAACTTTTTCATATAAGCGTCGCAGCCCCAAACTTTTAAGAAACGACAACTTAGGTTTCTCTAAACCATAATTCATATGGTGTCATCTCATCGGAATTACGTGGTGCCCTATTTAAAGTGAATGTGGTTGTCTCTAATGCCTAACCCATGAACGATAGTGGTAGTTCGATAAGAGACATCATGGTACGCACCATATCCAATAGGGTGCAACTATGATGTTCGGACACACCATCACATTATGGTGTTCTAGGCGGTATTAATTGCGAAACAATTTCCACAATGTCTTAATTGTGTGCCAAAACTCGTAACTCAGATATTCATCTCTATGATCATATCATAGACATTGTATCCTCTTGTCACAATGATCTGCTACTTCACTCTGAAATTACTTGAACCATTCAATAATTCAGACTTGTGTTTCATCAAGTAAATATACTCAACATTTACTCGAATCATCTGTGAAGTAAGAACATAATGATATTCACTGCATGCCTCAGCACTCATTCGACTGCACACATCAAAATGTGTTACTTCCAACAAGTTGCTATCTTGTTCCATCTTACTGAAAATGAGGCTTTTCAGTCATCTTGCCCATGTGGTATGATTTGCATATCTCAAGTGATTCAAAATCAAGTGAGTCCGAACGATCCATTTGCATGGAGTTTCTTCATGCATATTATACCGATATGACTTACGTGGCAGTGCCACAAATAGGTGGTACTATCATTACTATCTTTTGGCATGAACATGTGTATCACTACGATCGAGATTTCAATGAACCATTCATTTTAGGTGCAAGACCATTGAAGGTATTATTCAAATAAATAGAGTAACCATTATTCTCTTTAAATGAATAACCGTATTGCAAAAGACATAATCCAATCATGTCTATGCTCAACGCAAACACCAAATCTCGATGGTAGAGGGAGCGTGCGATGCTTGATCATATCAACATTGGAAACACTTCCAACACATATCGTCAGCTCACCTTTAGCTAGTCTTCGTTTATGCCGTAGCTTTTATTTCGAGTTACTAACACTTAGCAACCGAACCGGTATCTTATACCCTGGTGCTACTAGGAGTACTAGTAAAGTACACATTAACATAATGTATATCCAATATACTTCTATCGACCTTGCCAGCCTTCTCATCTACCAAGTATGTAGGGTAATTCTGCTCTAGTGACTGTTCCCCTTATTACAGAAGCACTTAGTCTCGGGTTTGGGTTCAACCTTGGGTTTCTTCACTGGAGCAGCAGCTGATTTGCCGTTTCATGAAGTATCCCTTCTTGCCCTTGCCCTTCTTGAAACTAGTGGTTTCACCAACCATCAACAATTGATGCTCCTTCTTGATTTCTACTTTCGCGGTGTCAAACATCGTGAATACCTCAAGGATCATCTTATTTATCCCTGATATGTTATAGTTCATCACGAAGCTCTCGCAGCTTGGTGGCAATGACTTTGGAGAAACATCACTATCTCATTTGGAAGATCAACTCCCACTCAATTCAAGTGATTGTTGCACTCAGACAATCTGAGCACAAGCTCAACGATTGAGATTTTCTCCCTTAGTTTGCAGGGTAAGAGAATCGTCGGAGGTCTTATACCTCTTGACGTGAGCACGAGCCTGAAATCCCAATTTCAGCCCTCGAAACATCTCATATGTTCCGCGATGTTTCGAAAACGCCTTTGGTGCCTCTACTTAAACCATTTAACTGAACTATCACGTAGTTATCAAAACGTGTATGTCCGATGTTCGAAACATCCACAAACGACGTTTGGGGTTCAGCACACTGAGCAGTGCATTAAGGACATAAGCTTTCTACTGTTCGCATAATCGCTACTATCAACTTTCAACTATATTTTCTCTAGGAACATATCTAAAACAGTAGAACTAAAGCGCGAGCTACGACATAATTTGCAAAAGGTCTTTTGACTATGTTCAGGATAATTAAGTTCATCTTATGAACTCCCACTCAGATAGACATCCCTCTGGTCATCTAAGTGATTACATGATCCGAGTCAACTAGGCCGTGTCCGATCATCACTGAGACGGACTAGTCATCATCGGTGAACATCTTCATGTTGATCGTATCTACTATACGACTCATGCTCGACCTTTCGGTCTCCGTGTTCCGAGGCCATGTCTGTACATGATAGGCTCGTCAAGTTAACCCTAAGTGTTTTTCGCTGTGTAAAACTGTCTTACACCCGTTGTATGTGAACGTAAGAATCCATCACACCCGATCATCACGTGGTGCTTAGAAGCGACGAACTGTAGCAACGGTGCACAGTTAGGGGAGAACACTTCTTGAAATTGTTGTAAGGGATCATCTTATTTACTACCGTCGTTCTAAGCAAACAAGATGCATAAACATGATAAACATCACATGCAATCAAATAGTGTAGTGACATGATATGGCCAATATCATATAGCTCCTTTGATCTTCATCTTCGGGGCTCCATGATCATCTTGTCACCGGCATGACACCATGATCTCCATCATCATGATCTCCATCATCGTGTCTTCATGAAGTTGTCACGCCAACGACTACTTCTACTTCTATGACTAACGCATTTAGCAATAAAGTAAAGTAGTTTACATGGCGTTCTTCAATGACACGCAGGTCATACAATAAATAAAGACAACTCCTATGGCTCCTGCCGGTTGTCATACTCATCGACATGCAAGTCGTGAATCCTATTACAAGAACATGATCAATCTCATACATCACATATATCATTCATCACATCCTTTTGGCCATATCACATCACATAGCATACCCTGCAAAAACAAGTTAGACGTCCTCTAATTGTTGTTTGCATGTTTTACGTGGCTGCTATGGGTTTCTAGCAAGAACGTTTCTTACCTACGCAAAACCACAACGTGATATGCCAATTGCTATTTACCCTTCATAAGGACCCTTTTCATCGAATCCGTTCCGACTAAAATGGGAGAGACTGGCACCCGCTAGCCACCTTATGCACCAAGTGCATGTCAATCGGTGGAACCTGTCTCACGTAAGAGTACGTGTAAGGTCGGTCCGGGCCGCTTCATCCCACAATACCGTCGAAACAAGATTGGACTAGTAACAGTAAGCATATTGAACAACATCAATGCCCACAACTACTTTGTGTTCTACTCGTGCAAAGAATCTACGCAATAGACCTAGCTCATGATGCCACTGTTGGGTAACGTAGCAGAAATTCAAAATTTTCCTACGTGTCACCAAGATCTATCTATGGAGAAACCAGCTACGAGTAGAAGGAGAGTGCATCTACATACCCTTGTAGATCGCTAAGCGGAAGTGTTCAAGTGAACGGGGTTGATGAAGTCGTACTCGTCGTGATTCAAATCACCGATGATCAAGTGCCGAAAGCACGGCACCTCCGCGTTCAACACACGTACAGCCCGGTGACGTATCCCACGCCTTGATCCAGCAAGGAGAGAGGGAGAGGTTGAGGAAGACTCCATCCAGCAGCAGCACAACGGCGTGGTGGTGGTGGAGGAGCGTGGCAATCCTGCAGGGCTTCACCAAGCACCACGGGAGAAGAGGAGTACTTGGGAGAGGGGGAGGGCTGCGCCAGAACTTCGTGTGAAGCTCCCATGCGTCTCCCCACTATATATAGGGGTGGAGGGGCTGGTTTCTTGCCCTCCAAGTCCATTGGGGCGTTGGCCAAGGTGGGAGGAAAGAAATCCCATCATTTCCTTCCCCACCGATTGTTATCCCCCCTTTTTAGGGATCTTGATCTTATCCCTTCGGGATATGATCTTATTCCTTCTAAGGGGGGATCTTGGTGCGCCTTGACCAGGGGTGTGGGGCCTTGCCCCCACTACCCACGTTCATGTGGGTCCCCCATGCAGGTGGGCCCCACTCTGGAACCTTCTAGAACCTTCCCGGTACAATACCGAAAAATCCCGAACATTTTCCGGTGGCCAAAATATGACTTCCCATATATAAATCTTTACCTCCGGACCATTCCGGAACTCCTCGTGACATCCGGGATCTCATCCGGGACTCCGAACAACATTCGGTAACCACATACAAACTTCCTTTATAACCCTAGCGTCATCGAACCTTAAGTATGTAGACCCTACGGGTTCGGGAGACATGCAGACATGACCGAGACGTTCTCCGGTCAATAACCAACAGCGGGATCTGGATACCCATGATGGCTCCCACATGTTCCACGATGATCTCATCGGATGAACCATGATGTCAAGGACTTAATCAATCCCGTATTCAATTCCCTTTGTCTATCGGTATGTTACTTGCCCGAGATTCGATCGTCGGTATCCAATACCTTGTTCAATCTCGTTACCGGCAAGTCACTTTACTCGTTCCGTAACACATCATCCCGTGATCAACTCCTTGGTCACATTGCGCATATGATGATGTCCTACCGAGTGGGCCCAGAGATACCTCTCCGTTTACACGGAGTGACAAATCCCAGTCTCGATCCGCATAAAACAATAGATACTTTCGGAGATACCTGTAGTGCACCTTTATAGTCACCCAGTTATGTTGTGACGTTTGATACACCCAAAGCACTCCTACGGTATCTAGGAGTTACACGCTCTCATGGTCAAAGGAAGAGATACTTGACATTGGCAAAGCTCTAGCAAACGAACTACACGATCTTTGTGCTAGGCTTAGGATTGGGTCTTGTCCATCACATCATTCTCCTAATGATGTGATCCCGTTATCAACGACATCCAATGTCCATAGCCAGGAAACCATGACTATCTGTTGATCACAACGAGCTAGTCAACTAGAGGCTCACTAGGGACATATTGTGGTCTATGTATTCACACGTGTATTACGATTTCCGGATAATATAGTTATAGCATGAATAAAAGAAAATTATCATGAACAAGGAAATATAATAATAACACTTTTATTATTGCCTCTAGGGCATATTTCCAACAGTCACCTCTTCATCCGCCACGGCTCCGGCGCTCGTCCTCCTCACCGACGGTCGCCTCTCCATCCGCCACGGCAGCGGTGCTCGTTCTCCTCCTTGGCTATCCGCCTTCCCCTCCCCCGAAGCTCTGCTCCAACCCGAGCCGCCGCTGTTCGTCCGGAGAAGCGCGGGAAGAACAAGAAGATGGGTAAGCTCCTCTTGCGCTAGATTCGTTTGGTATGTAGTTTAGCCAATGGATGTATCTCTTTGTTGTCTTCTTTCTGGTAGAGGCAAAAGGTATTATCCCCTGGTTGGATTTTTGTGGGCTCCTTTCCTTGTTTGTTCTTTTGTGGGTTATAGGTGTTTCTTTTTGTTTCTTGTGTAGATCCTACTAGGGGTGGGATTTTTTTGTTTGCACATGGATGGTTGATGCCTGTGTTCTTTGCTCTGAATTGACATGGCCGATTGAATTATTAGTGGCTAGGATTATAGATGTGTTGCCAGGAAGTTTTGGGTAATAAACTATGTGGGCTTTAGTTTAATCTGGTCCAAAATATTGCTATAGTGGTACTGCTGTTTATGTTAAACTTAATTTAGCAATATACTGATTTAGGCTTGTGTTACTTTTCCTTGATCTAGCTCTGCTCATCTTTGTAGTTGTATGTTTGTTTTTCTTATCTTTTTATTTTGATTTCTTTTGACTTCTACATTCATGGAATTAATTTTGTATGCTCAAATGGATGTACATATTGTGCCACCCTCCCGTCGAGCTTGAGCGTCCCCATCGCTAGGAGGAGCGGAGGCTGCCACTCCTGCAGCTGCTCGGCCCCTCTCTCCCTTGGCGTCAAGCGGCTCATGGCGGCGCCGGATATGGTGTCCAACACGTGAGTGAGATGAATGATTGCCCCTCTACGTCACGCGGTGGCCATGGTCGGAGCTCTGACTGTTGCTCCTCTTGCCTTGCAGGTCACCAGCTACAGCTAGCCCAACGTCGCACAGGTGTAATGAGGCGCACATACGAGAAGTGGACGATGCCAGAGGTGAGGTTCTACTGTGGAGGGCCAGATTGGTTGCCATGGGAGGATCTGGCTAGCTTTGGTGAGTGCTTAGGATCAATGACTTACATTTTTGTAGTTCTCACGATCTGATTTTGTGTTCTTCCTTGTGCTCTAGCTAAGGAAGGAAGGGTTAAAGGAACTTGAAGCAGACATTGGTTGTGGTCCTCTAGAGTTGGTACATGACTTGGTTTTGGAATAGGTACAAACTGCCACTATTTCATTTATTTATCCCAATAAACTTTCTGTTGATGTGGTGTTGGAGTTATCATTGAAATTTCATTAGCTCCACACCCTCATTTTCTGATTCATAAAATACGATTTGCTGCAATGTTTAGCAATTGTGCATGCATATACCGAATAGTTAGGTTTATACATGAACTGCAACATGGTTGGCATTTATTCAAAGAGTTGTAGCAAGTGTGCATTCACATCCTAGAACCTTATCTGTAGATAGGAATATAGTAGATTTTTTGTAAATTTATCTATAGAAGCCCAAAAGGTTTTAACTGATGCATCTCTGAACCAAGTTGCCAACTATAGATGCACACTTGCTAGATAAGTATTTAGGAAAATCTACAATACTGCTTATTAACTGATGCATCTCTAAATCATATATTGTATGTTTGATATTTGCATGTAGTTACTATTTCATATAGGCCTATGTTTGACCTTCTGTTATATCAGGACATCTTGGTTTGAAATTTCATTCCAGAGATTTGCTTAATATTTCATTTAGATTGGTTGTTTTAGGAAATGACAAAAATGCATTCTCTATTTGTTCTCTCTTTCCCTGTTTTTATCATCTTCAGTATTTAATGTTTGTTCATACATGCAATTTTATCGTCCCAACCATCCACTGGCCTGACTAGGGCGCGCCAAGGCTCACATTTAATTATCAGAACCTGTGGCCTTTTGTGCTGCCTTGCTTGGACTTGATGGGAGAGAGAGAAGAGTTTGGCTAGGTTCCAAATATCTACTGTTTAGGAGTGCACCGTGGGTGTGATCTGGATTGTTTTAGCTCGGATTTTGTCGTCTTTTCTACCTCTTATTTCGCTTTGGGTGCGGTGTTAGCCGTTCCTTCCTTGGATTGTAGCTACCTCCTTTTCTTTCTCTTCATCTTCTTCTTTCATTTTTCTTTTCTTTGTCTTTGCCTTAGCACTGAAATGCATATCTACTATTTTTGCAGGTAATCTTGGTGTGAGCTCAAGGTAAAAGGCAAAGCCTGAAGATAGGCAATCATCATTAGCTAGGTAGTCAATTATTATACAGTATGTAGCAAACACTATTGTCTTCGGCTGAATGTTTGACTTATTCTCATTCAATCTCACCTTTTCATTTGCATGGCATCAGAACTGGAAACATCAAAATTGGTGCCCCGGTCATCTCTGCCCCTAGTGGTGCTCCTGGATGTACATCATTTCCTCACCTCCTTGGCTGCTTCAGTGCCCGTGGCATTCGTCCTCGTCGGTGGGACGGTGCAAGGCACGACTCCGATGCGGCGGCGTGGATGTGCGGTGTAGGAAGTGGTTCCTCGCCGGCTGGACGGCGTTTAGGCGCAACCCCAGCGCCCACTGAGCACTGCCTCGGCTACAACCTCCCTCGGTGAGCTCCATCTTCCTCCTACTCCTCTGCTTTGGCTACTGTATATGGGACATGGCTAGGGCTATGATGATCAGTTATGGCTGATATAGGCATGCTCTCGAGCAATCGAGGCACATGTGGGTATTAGGTTGGACCCCCACCCCCCTTGTTTCTTTGACCCGTTTTGATCACATTCTATTTTAGTGGCTCTGTCCTTGCACGGTCATTTTTGATGAGTGATACTAATAACCATCCAGAAACAAGAACCGCGGGGATAACCGAGCTCTCACTGCGATTAGGAAGATCTGGCCATCCATTGCGTTTCCTTGATGCGTTTCCGACCGTTGGATCGAGGCGTTGGAGGACATTGGCCGTCAGATCGAACCCGAGCTCCTATAGCAACGAATAGTTACTCAGCGGTGAAATGTCTCGTACCACCGCCTGTAATTCATTTGCCCCATCGGTCAGAAGCCATTCTTGCTAGGGCGATGATGATTGGCCGTGGCTGAAATAAGTGTGCGTTTGAGCAATCGAGGCACCTGTGGGTATCAAGTTGGATCCTCCCTCTTGTCTCTAGAATCCTTTTTCATTCTGTGATACTTATTGTTCTGCCCTTGGATGGTCATTCTTGTTGAGTGATAACCAGGGCAGCTCATATAAACAGATTGATCTGGTGATAAGAGATGATGGGGGTAGGTTATATGATCGAGAAAAGGCGAATCTGAGCCCACTATGCATTGAACCCTGAACTCTTTTTATTTGTATTTAAAGGTGTTGCTTATCGAGAAATAAGGGAGACGGTCACTCCCGGGCGCTCTCAGCGATTTGGAGTTCCTGGCCGTTGGATCTGGCCGCTTGATGTATTTTCGGCCGTTGGATCCAGAGGTGGGAGGAGCTGGGCCGCCGGGTCGGAGAGGGGTAACTGTAGGAATGAATAGTTACCTCCCGCTGTAAAAATCCTATGCCTTGCCTGTAATTCACGTGCCCCATCGGTCGGAAGCCATTCTTGCTAGGGCGATGATGATTGCCGTGGCTGAAATAAGTGTGCCTTTGAGCAATCGAGGCACCTGTGGGTATCAAGTTGGATCCTCCCTCATGTCTCTAGAGTCATTTTTGATCTTGTGATACCTGTTGTTCTGTCCTTGGATGGTCATTCTTGTTGAGTGATAACCAGGGCAGCTCAACTGTATAAACAGATTGATCTGGTGATAAGAGATGACGTGGTAGGTAAGATGATTAAGGAAAGGCGAATCTGAGCCCACTATGCAATGGACCCTGAACCCTTTTTATTTGATTTAAAGGTGTTGCTTATTTATGCTCCGGTGTTTATAGTCGTCTTATGTATAGATCTCTTCTCTCTTATATCTTTATTGCATATAAGTTGTTCTTGATCTTTTATTGTTTGTTGTTGGTCCTTAACTTAATCTGGTTAAGAGTAAGAGTAAGTTCCATATAAGTTGTTCTTGATCTTTTATTGTTATACTTGATTTAATATTTTATTGATTGTTTTTGGTTCTTGATCTTTTTTTTTTGTTGGTCCCTTTATTATCCTTGTGTGACACGTCTCTATATTCCGCTGAAAAGGTCTAGACTGGTTCATTTGCTTGCCTAATTAGAAATAACTCTCCGTTTTGATTTCATCGATTTTTTGGACAATATGGCCCTTACTGTTGTTGCATGGCAGGGTTGTCTTAACAAAATGTTCTATCTATAGTTCATTCGGTGTCGTTGGAATAACATGATAATGTCCAGAAGAAGGATGTCAAAGTAGCGCAACCAACAATTTGTTTTCAAAGACTTCTAATTTTATCCTGAAACTATTAAGGTTGAGAAAATATGATTCACAATATCTAAAAACCTTTTATGCTATGGTTAATCTAATCAGTAATAAGAAAATACTTACTAAGTTCTATATATATGCATGTTCTGTAGACATATTGCTTAGGCTACTTGTGTGTTGGAGAATTATTAGATCCTTTTCTGCATTAATACTGGCATCCACTCTTTCTTCTTTGTATATTCAAATTGTAGATAAAATGCATAAGTGGCATGCGCTTTGGTCCTTGTTTTCTATTTATGTCGTACCATCTATGATGATATCTCCTAGCTCTGTAATTTTCACACGGAGGGAGAGGGAGGGAGAAAGTACATTTAGTTGTTTCAATTTTAAACTACACTTGAGCCCATGTTCCTAATAGCCTCAAACTGACGTCTTTCCGTTGTTGCTGCATTCCCTTTTTTGTATATTACATGTTCTTTTGTATCTCATTCTGCATGTAACATAACTAAATAATACATTGAGATGAAAGGTTATATCTGATATCATTGAGAGGAGCAGGCCAACATCCCTACCTCCCTCTTCAACTCCCACCCAACACAATTGTGGTGAGCCTAACTTGCTACTAACTTTACCATTACTTGCTTGGGCACATCGTTGGGACCGGCACCCTCGCGCCAAGGCGCGTTGCCGATCTAGATGGCGGTGGCTGGTCTGCAGGCTTTTATTGTTGGGAACAGGAACTGGACTGTTCGTGTGTATGTTTCGCGTTTGTGGCAGCATCGTGGAACCACTGATAACGGTCCTATCAAACACACTGACATGGTTCTTTTGGATGCCCAGGTATATAGTTTCTCTAGCTCAGTGCCCTGTGTTGTTTGTAGTTTTCTTCTGCCTTTTATGCTTGGTAATTGATGCATGTTGTGTATTTGTTGAATCTGTAACCTGCAGTGTCGTGTAAAGAAAGTGCCAGCAAGTGGTCTACATAAGTCTGGACTGCATAAACCTTTGTTTTCCGATGGGTATGCTCAGGTATTTCCTTTCATTTGCTTGGTGAAGATTCATCCACACCTATTCTCAAGATTGTTTGGTGGTCGGTTGACGATGTATATCTGTTTATACCTGCTAGGGACTCGCAAAAGTGGATGGCAGCTCCGTTGGTCCCGGTGATGAACTTGCTGCTACCTCGAGGTTTGATGCGGGTTTTTGACAGTATATGCATCATCTCTTACTTCTTTCACATAATTTTCATTTGTTATTGAAGCAAATCAACTGAAGACCTGGCGGCAGATGAAGCCGAGCCCTCTGTAGCTAAAAGGGCCAAGCTTTAGATCAAACGCCCTTAGGTAGCCTATAGTTTTGGTGTGTCTGCTTAGTACCTTTTCTATCATCAACTGCCTCGTGTGCTGTACATGGTTTGGCTCTTACTTGAACCTGTGTTTTTACAGGGCATGGCTTGTTGGTTATGTGTTCTCTCGCAGTGATGGTCTAGCGAGTGGGCGTCTCGACGTGGGATAGATGGTGAAGCTTCTCTCTAGGTATATCGTCCCTTTTGTCGTGCCGTGTTGTCTATGATATGATGTTCTGTTATTTCCATCCACGGAAAAAATTAATGTGGTGCTTGTGAAACACCCTTCGCTGTTGGTTCTAGGATCAGTATTGGCCTTCGTTTATTTAGCTCTTGGTTGCTGGCGAATGTAATTGGATACTTGACTATCTTATTTAGTATGCCCGCTATGGATGTTGTTTCGTGTCTCGCTTGCATTTTACATGTACACGTACACTATGCCTATCGATGATATGGCCTATGTTGTGATCTATGTGTGCTCTATATCTTGGTTATAGAGGTTGTCCAGTGCGGACTAATCATGCTGTTTGAAATGGTGGCGACGCATTAGTGGGTCTTTTAAACTGTATAGTTTTTCTTGATGCACAGGGCTGCTTACATAATAAATGTGTTTCATTTGTTTCCTTGGCAATTGTGCCTGGGACATGAGGTGTCTTTTGATATGCTACTTATGGCTTTGGTAGCATGGTATATGCACATGTTCCTCTTGTGATGCATACCCTGTGTAAATGATTTTCCTTTCTACATATTTTAACAGATGAAGCGTTCTGTCATGGTTAGGCTGAAGGCCATGCTTAGCGCAGTTCTTGCTGAAGCTGGTTTTCCTGAGGTGAAGTACAAGACCTACACAACCTATCGTGGCAGTGTGGTGGCTGCTGCTTACTTCTGGCCATCACTCACATTCGTTTGCAGCGGCAGAACATATATGAGGATTAATGGTGACCCAGCTGTGGATGCAGGCGAGGCCATGCAAATGCTGCTACTCGGTGCTTGGAGCGTCTTCAAGCCACTATGGATGTTGAGTTCGATTGCCCTCAGATGCAGAAGATTAAGACCGAGATAAAAATTGTCGAGCAGTTTAGACGAGAAGGACAAGAAGATCAGGAATCTGAAGACTAAGGTGGAAAGAAGGAATCTCAAGGTCAGGGGGCTTAGCAGGGGCTGGGGTCATTGGCAGAAAAATATACCCGAAATATATGCTTTTATTATTCCTCCATGTTCATGCCTTTATTACTTCCTGCCTTGTATTCACGCTTGTGATGTCGAACTTCATGTCAAGTAGCTGCTATTTTAGTGTCAAACTTCATGACAAGCCATAATCTTTTGTGGTATTATAAACGATCTGAAATCAATTCTGCTTTCTAATCTCTTACCATCTTTGGGCATCAATATATCTTGCTCCTACTGTAGTTAATTGTTTTTCCTTAACTTTGTTGTTATTCTATTTGAATGCATATGCTAAATCTGGGCTACCACTAACTTATCATTACGTGTTTGACCAAACGTTGGGACCGGTACCCCGCGCCAATGCGCGATCCCGATCTAGTAGAGACAGAGTGACACATGTATACTACACTCAAAATGGACAGAAACAAACTTTTTCGGCTGGATTCTCCATGCATGGTGCCTATATGTTTCTGGCATAATTTCACGGCTAGATGGATAGGTGTTAATAAAGGAGAGCGATCTACCCATCACGGATTCCATGATGTGTTCAATCAATCTATGCACCCCCTCATGCATGGTCTACACACACACACAACACATATACATTGTCCAGTGTGCACTGAGCTTCGGCCACCTCCTTTACCTTCATCCATCCAACCGCATCAAAGAAACTGAAAACAAAGAAAGAGAGTGCAAAAAATTGCAATTCACATCGGGGTTTTTTCGTGTGTGTAGAGAGAGAGGGAGGGACGAGAAAGGAAACCAAAGATTTCATGAGTGTCCGAACCGTTTCACGGACCGATAGATCGGTGTTGGATGGCTTCGGCAGTCCGGACAGTATGGTCCGAACGGTCGCCGGAGGTTCGCGGTCCTTCTTGGAGATGGTGCCTTTATCCGGTGTGAACTGAGTTGCTGCCGCCTCCATGAGATTCGTCCATCCATCCAAGCACATGCAAGGAGTTCAAAACTAAAAAAAAATCACTTCACATCGTTTCAAGTGTGTCTTTCTAGAGACCGAGTAAAGAAAAGAATTCATGAGTCGATGATTGATGGATGGGGCATGTGATCTTGCACGGATAAGGAGCCTGCGCGCACCTGTACGGCAGCAGCTCCTCTAGTTTCAGAACATACACAGCTATCCACCCGAGATGAAGGTATTGTATGGCGAAGGAAATCTCCCCCTCCCGCGACTAGGCGGCTAGGGTTCCCCCTCCTCCCCTGCCGCCGCCGGCCTCGCGCCCCGCCTCCGTCCCCTTCCGCCCTTCCCCTTCCCCCGTCCAGATTTGTCTCGCGCCGCCTCCCAGGGAGGTGGCCGGGGCGGAGCTCGAGCTCCTCACCCGTGGGCCCCCTCCTCCCCCGTCTCCCCCCGCCACCGCCGGCGGACGCCCCCGGCGCTGGCCCGGGTGGTGCCGGCGGCGGCGGGCCTTCTCGTCCCCGTGTGCGCGTGCTCCCTTCCCGGGGCAAGGAGGCGGCGGCGATGCAGCCCGGCTTGGCTGTGGTCCGGCGGCCCTGCGGCAGCAGCCGGCGTGGTGTCGGCGCCGCTCCTTGGCGGCTTGGTGGTGCTGGGTGGCCGACGTCGCGCCCCCGGCCCAGATCTAGGCCCGGCAGGCCCCATCTGGGTCCTAGCGGGCCAGCCCCCGGTGTGGCCTCGTTGTCTGTGGCGCGGTGAGGAGGAGGAGCGGCTCAGATATGGGGCGGCGGCACCGACGGCGCGCCGGCAGCAGCGCGAGAGAGGGAGCTTTACGGGCCAACGAGGGCTCGGCCGGGCCTATGGGCCCACGGGCCTGGTGTGCTCCTGCTATTGCGTCCGGATGGCTACCGTCACTGATAGTGGAGGTGGGGCCCTCCCACGTGCTGACGGTGCTGATGCCCAAGTCCCGACTCTGATTCTTCGACGTGTTGTCCTCACTTCGCGGTGCCTTTGTGAGACAGCGTGGGGGCCTCATGACCACATTGGCGCAGGGTGGTGGTTGGTTTGGTGGCAGGCTTCGGACCGCCTGAGGTGCGGGTTGGGATCGGGGGAAACGCCTATCGGCATGGCCAACACCGGCACAGTGGTGTCTGGGGCTACCCTTCCTCTCGCCTCGTCGTGTACCGGGAAAAACCCTTGGCAGCAGTGTCGTCATCGTCGTGATCGTTCTTGAAGGTGTTGATAGGTGCCGGCGCTTCGGAGTCTTGGAGCCTTGTGGAAGATCCCGGTGGGCGCAGCGATCGCGAGGCTTCTTCGTTTTTGTTGATCCGCCGTTGTCGGCATTTGTTTCTTTTGCTTTTTCTCTGTCGTTTTTTTTGGACGTGCATGTGCTGCTTTCGCCCAGCACCTATTCCTGTATGGTTCGGTTGGTTGGAAAACCCTTTTTCAGATATCCACCCGAGAAAACCTCTACCTCCTTGTTGGGGCAGGTTAGGCTAAAAAACCGATGATGCATCGGGATTAGTTAATGAATCTGGTTCATCAATCCTTTGATGCGGTGGACCATTTATTCATTTTTCAGAGTTCAGAGCTTGCAGAGTACTAAAAAACCTGAAATCTTCCACGGCAATTAACCGCCACACGTCACACCCAGCATAAAGAAGATACAGTAGAAGTTTTTGCTAGTGCTAGCTGCCGGGACGCGCTGGTCCCCTACCACTATCATCCTCACACACATCTCGTTCACTTTTGCTCTTCAGAATTCATCTCTGCTACTGTATTCTGGTTGATCTCCAATTCTCCATGAATATGTGTTCCCTTGAAGGCAGATGTGTGTGTGTGTGGGGGGGTGGGGGGGGGGGGGGGGGGGGGGGGGGGAAGAAGACCGTGGGACAAAAAATGAAGGGCAAGAACAGGAGATGCATGCAGCAGATGCCACAGCCGGAGAGCGGGGCATGAAAAGATTCAAAATTAGTTTTGGGTTGCAACAATGCCTACCATTCGTTCGACGAAGTAAATGTGTTGCGTTGAAATGTTGCACATCTCATCTCCGAAGAACAGAGTATGACAGCGGAGGCAATGGCACAGTGCATTTGACTTGTCCAGAAGGGGGCACGCAGCCATTGTCCCATGTGGCCGTGGGCTGTAGCATGCATGGGCATGCATCTGAGCTTCCAGCCATTGTCATTGTCACCCCAAATCACGTCCGTGTCAAAAAAGTATTAAAACAACGGAAAACATAAATAAAATGACTAAAAAAATAAATAAATGCAGTTTAATAAACATAAAACTTAATTATGGGGGGCACGGCCACAAAACGACCCAGTTTCACATCCGAGTCACATTAATAATTAAACATAAAAAGAAAAAAGAAAAACGGCCGCCGCCGGCGCGCTCCTGCCCGTGCCCGTCGATGCCGTCGCCGTGGCCGTCTTCAGTGGCCGCCGGTGTCGTCGTCGTCGCTGACGAGGTCGACGTAGGCCGGCGGCGTCCACAGGTGGGCCAGCGGTGCATGCGGTGCGTGGTAGACGGGGGCGGGCTGGACGGCGGGAGGCGCCTGCACCACCTCCTCCCATGGCGACGCCTCCTGCTCCGGTGACCGCGGCGGAGTGGCGCACCAGTTCACGCCCACGCCGGCGGCCATCTCCGGAGCAGTGCAGGACCAGCCCCACCCCTGGCCCAGCAGCTGCTGGAACGCGGCCGGCGGCTCCTCCTCCATCGCGTCGTCCCTCCTCTCCTCCGTGACGGCCGCTAGCTGCAGCTCCGGAAAGGCGATGTCGCCAGCGGCAGAGAGTGCCATGGCCTCCTCCAAGCCATCCCATTGCCGCTCGTCGTGCGTGTTCATGGAGTTCTCCATGACACGCTGAACGAGACGGGCCTCCTCCTCCGCCGTCATGCGAGGAGGTGGTGGTGGCGATGGAGATGCCGACGGCGACGACGTGGGCGTGAGGCCGTGCACCCGCCTACGGCCGCGCTCCTGGGGAGCAGCCGCTCGGCGCCCTGGGCGTGGCCGTCGTGGCCCCGTCGAAGTGCCGGCGAAGAAGGATGCCCGTCGCGTGTCGTGCTCATCGCAGAACAAAGTGTCCCACAATGGCGAGTCGGGGGCATACCTCTCGTCGTGGTAGAGGTCGTCGGGGAGGAGGCGGCGGCACTCGATCTCCTCGCGGCGCGCACGGCCTGTCTCCGGGACCGGCGGGATCGGCACGCGGTCGGCCGACAGGTGCCAGTTGTTGGGGAGGTGGGCGTCGCTCCAGGGGAGCGGGGTCCTTATCTCCCAATAACGGCGACACACCGACGCCCGGATGTAGTGCCGGTCGCGCTCGCCAGCGGAGGCGGGGGCGATGGAGAACGCGGGCGGCGAGGGGGCCCGGCATGGTGGCGATGGCGAGGTCGGCTCCTCCTTCTTCACTGAGCCGCGGCGACGCCCCGACGAGGAGCTAGCCTCGCGTTCGTGCTTGCCTTTGTGGCCGTAGTTCCAGAGCCCCATGGCTGCGGGCGGCCGGCCGGCGAGTTCTTGGGTAGGGTTTGGCTGTCGGGTTTCGAAAAGGCCGTCGGGTGGCGTGGGGCAGTGTGGACGACGACCGGTCCACGGTTTCCACTTAAAGAAGGACGGCGACCTTTCGATGTGCGGATGACAGGTGGGGCCGCCCGCCCGTGCGCATTGATGTGAGCGGGTGGGAGGTAGGTGGCCGCCTGCCATGCGGCCCCGACACGAACGAGGCGCGCGTCCGTTTGGTGTCCGCCAGGACCCAAAACCGGCGCAAGTTTGCGCTCGAAATGGGTCGGCCCGGACACAAAATGAACAAGATGGGTCCGGGCTAAACTCAGGCATGGGCAGCCCGGCCCGACGACCCTACCCGAGCCCGGCACGAAAAACCCGGGCCGGGCCGGGCCAGGCTTGACACTCGGGCCGGGCTCGGGCTTTGTTTTGCAGCCCGAAATGTAGTTCGGGCCGGGCTCGGGCTTCTTTTTTTCTATTTTTCGGGCTGGGCTTTCGGGCTTCGGGCCGGGCTTGCACGTACGCGTACTAAAAAATAGCATTCGGGCCGGGCTTTCGGGCTTCGGGCTTGAAATCAGGGAGTATTTCAGGCTTCGGGCTGGGCTCGGGCTTGAGAAATGAAGGTCGGGCTTTTACATGCGCGGCCCGAAACCTGGCCCCCGGCCTGACGTTTGCCCAGGTTTCGTCCGGGCCGTCGCGCGCTGGGCCGTCTCATTTGTTCCTTTTACCTCAAACGGACGGGAACGAACAGGATAGGATCGTGCGGTGGAGTTGGACTTAGAAAGATGCTAGACTTGGACAAAAAGATTCGAACAGAGACAAGATTTACGACGCGTGTCAACGTTTTGGTGTCGTCTGCTTAGCACTGACAGGCGCCTAAATCTTTCCACTAGCAGATTTATTATCTCCTAGTATAAGTGATTAAAACACTCCCTGTTGTGAATTTGTGATACATGCTCCCTTTCGGAGCTGTGGTACAGATTATGTTTTTCTCTCTCTAATTTCTGTCTAGCTACTTTATGTAAAAATGCGAAACCTATCAATGTTAAGTGTTAGCCGTCTAAGAAAAACAATGTGGACTCAAAGAATATTTGCATAAATTGATGAATGGATGACTATATGCGAGTATGTTGCTGCAATACTTTGTCTGTCCAACTGTAGCACCATGGCCGGGTACGTAAACAATCCTAGCCATCACGGCAACTAGCTCCGTCTGGGTTTATTGGTCCCCTTCGTATTTTGTGCTTAATTTTGAACATATATTTGACTAATAAAGTACAAGTTATACTACCTAGTCATGGTCGCCCACGACTGGCGACACGGGGGAAAGCTAGCCGCCGCCGGCCAGGTCCCCTCTCCGCCACCCTCTCCGCTACGACGTTGCCGGAGGGCTTGCCGGCGAAGCCGCGCGGTGCCCCGGGATGGTGGCGGCGGGGCGGCCTCGTTCCTGCGCGTCGCGACGGCACGCCCCCCTCCTCCCCAGATCGGATCTTGCGCGTTGTCTTCTCTGCCGGCTGCTGCGTTCTTCTCTGTCGGCTCGGCACGGCGGCACGGCCCGGGCCTGCTCATCCCTCGGCCGCCTCCTGCCCTCCTCCCGACGCAGCTCCTCTGCTGCAGCTGGTGGATGCGCTGGAGGCCCGCTTCTGGCCCCTCCCCGACGCAGCTCTCCTTCTACTGCTGGTGGTGGATGGGCATGAGGCCCTTGGGTGTTGGCGGCCGGCTGGCTGAGGGTCGGCCCTGCTTCAGCACTGCCCGCTCCTCGTCCCCAACGGCGTCTCCTCCAAGTTGCGGTTCCGGCTCCTGCGTGTTCGTGTGGTCAAGGTGGTTTTTTTGGTCGGTGGTTGAGGCCTCGCGGTAGATTCTTTTCTGTCGTGGTTCCGGTCCCGGTGGTCATGGACCTGCGTCTTCCAGTGTCCACGGCCTGCCGGCGTCCTTCCCGGCGCTGCCCCGGCTGTCGTGCTCCGATTGCTGCATCCTCTCTCGTCTTCGGCTCGCTGGCGTTTCGTCGGCTACGCCCCGACAACTTGGAGCTGCGTTCCCTTTTCCGGTTCCTAGCTTGTTGGTGGCGTCGGTTGCCATCCCATCCTCCGCGTCAGCTCTCTTTACCACGCCGCCTTTCTGACCCCGTCCACCTCCATGCCATGCTGGTCCCAAAGCTCATGTTTTCTCGGCGATGCCCGGTGCCTCCCGCTCCGGTGGAAAGCGCAGCCCCACCCTCCTTTTGAGGTGGTGCTCTCAATCAATGGATTGACCTCCTAATCTCTAGACCCTGAACCGGCGGCAATGGGATTGCTCGGTCCTAGGCCAGGGCGAAAGCTCTGCTCGGCTTACCGATGCTGGCAGCGGCGGCACTCACAGGTGCCGTTTCCCTTCCTGAAGGCGCTGCCATGGCCTTTATCCGTGCCCCTCTTCGAGCATCGGGGGAAACCTTGGTCTGGTTCTTCGGATCGGACGGCGGTGGTGTCATGACGTCGCTCCCCTACTTGAAGGTACCATCTTGCCTGCTCGCGGCGTCCCCGGTGTTGGCTCTGGAGATGTTCGGCGTCTTGCTGGTTCTGCCGCACCTCTATGTCCTAGGCTCGATGGGTTGAGCTGTGTGTTTTTTCTTCTTTGTTCGGGCTGAGCACCCCTTGTCTCTCTGCTCAGGGTACCATGCCCACGCCTTCTCATGTATGCGTTCGTGCCATGTGTTGTACCTTCTTATGTACTCATTCTGCTTCCTTCTATCAATGAATGATACGCAAGCTTTGCGTATTCGTGAAAAAAAAAATACTACCTAGTCCTCTAAAAGGTCTTATATTACTTTTACAAAGGGAGTATGTTATAAAGTATATATTGTTGGATTCATATTTGACAGAGTTTCCCAATGACAATATTTTTATGACATATAACTTGTCTTTTGGTAGTTAAATCAAAGGTCAAAGTTTGAATCAAAATTCAAGAAGGACCAATAAAGCCGGACGAAGGTAGTATCTCTTACTACTATAGCAACTGTAATCTCAAAAAGCATAGTAGCTAGAGCTACATCTTAAGCCCTAGCAGCTAAATAGTCACTAAATAGAAGGAGAATGTGCTCCTTATAGCTCCAAGCATATGAACTCCTTGTCCGTGCAGCCAGTCTACATATGGGCAGGATGCCCATCAATGTCTTGTGGATGAAGCCGAAGGGATCAAATCACTCGTCACTAGTAGAAAAGGGGGCAATGGTCTAGGCCGGTCCAGCCCATTAGTCCCGGTTCAATCCAGAACCGGGATCAATGGGGGCATTGGACCCGGTTCTTGAGCCCCGGGGGCCGGCCGGGCCACGTGGGCCATTGGTCCCGGTTCGGCTGGACCTATTGGTCCCGGTTGGTGGGACGAGCCGGGACCAATGGGCCTCGCTCTTGGCCCAACACCATTGGTCCCGGTTGGTGGGACGAACCGGGACCAAATGATTGGTCCTCGTTGCGGCCAGAGTTTAGTCCCACCTCGCCAACCGAAGGGGAATCAGACCGGTTTATAAGCCCCTCCCTCTCTGCCATATTGAGCTCCTCTAAAAATGAAAATAGATGCCCTTATATAGGGAAATTAGCCTAAATTCATACGTATTTCGATTGAAATTCGTTATGAATTTAAGTTGATTTTCCTCTATAAGCGCATCTATGCTCGTTTCTGAGTAGTTTTTTATATTTTTTTTTCTTTTCTGCTATATTTATTTTTTTCTTTTTATTTCTGAGTTGTAATAAGCCATTAAAAATAAGGACATATGCTCCTTTTTTAGTACAGTTAATCACAACTATTTTTTGCTTCTATTCATTTCTGAGTAGTTTTCTATATAGTTTCTTTTTTCTTTTCTGTTATATTTATTCTTTTGTTTTTATTTCTGAGTTGTAATAAGTCATTAGAAATAAGCATCTATGCTATTTTTTAGTAAAGTTAATCAAAATTATTTTTTCTTCTATTTATTTCTGAGTGGTTTTTTATATAGTTTTTTCTTTTCTGCTACATTTATTTTTTTTCTTTTTATTTCTGAGTTGTAATAAGTCATTAAAAATAAAAAAGAGGCGCAATGCTCGTTAAGACGAAGCCGCTCCCCCGGAGCAATACGAGTGGGTCAATGGTAGTCACACGACGATGCCTTCATCATGGTAACGACATGGAACGCCGCCATCGCCCGCCGTCAGCTCGGTTTTCACCGGCAACTACGTCTCCCCGACTCGCAGCTGGTGCCAGATGACGGATCCCGAGATCCGAACACCCAGCCTCAGGCCGACCACCTCTGACTGAAGAGATAACCACCATCGCCGGCTGCAACGGTCAGAATTATTTTTTAGTAAAGTTAATCAAAATTATTTTTTCTTCTATTTATTTCAGAATTTTAATAAGTCATTAAAAATAAAAAAAGAGGCACAATGCTCGTTAATTTGCTTCAAGCCTTTCGGAATAGTGTCAAATGCACTGCACATAGCTCTGTGCAGTCTACCGTATTCCTCAAGGCTTGAAGCTAACCAACGTGCAGGAGCATTGAGCCTCTTCGTCATCGTCTCTGCACTCAGGGCTTATAAACAACTGCAACTGCCTCTCGCTTGGCGAGGTGGGACTAAAAAAACAGCTGCAGGAAGAATCAACAAAAAAATAGCTGCAGAAAATAAAAAAGTAGTTACACGAGTCCATTGGTACCGGTTCATGGAACCAACCGATACCAATGCCGCTCTTTGGTCTCGGTTCGTTGGACCAACCGGAACGAATGCTCATCTTTAGTCCCGGTTGGAGCCACCAACCGGGACCAAAGGTCTTTGTTTCCCGCCCTTTGGGCTGCTTAAAAGAGGCCTTTGGTCCCGGTTGGTGGCTCCAACCGGGACTAAAGGGGGCATTAGTCCCGGTTGGAGCCTCCAACCGGGACCAATGCTCTTGCTATATATACTGGACTTAGCAGTTTTCGCCAAATCTCATCTCTTTCTCGCCCCTGCCCCGAGCCTCTGCTCCTCGTCGCCGTCGTCGCCGAGCCCGCCCCACGCCGCCCCGAGCCCGCCGTCCCCGTCGCCGCCCGGAGCCCACTGTCGTCGCCGCCCCCATCGCCGCCCGCGTCCCGCGCCGCCGCGCACCGACGTCGCCAGCCGTCGCCCCTGCCCCGAGCCCGCCGTCCCCGTCGCCGCCCCCGAGCCCGCTGTCCTCGTCGCCCCTGCCCCGCGCCGCCCCGAGCCCGTCGTCGCCCCTGCACCGCGCCGCCTCGACGCCGACGTGAGCGTTTTTTATTTTTGTTAGATTTTTTTAGATTCTTTTTGTAGTTCATAGATTTTTTTTGTTAGGTTAGATGTGTAGTAATTTAGATATGTAGTTCATAGATTTTTTTTGTTAGATTAGATTTTTTTTGTTAGATTACATGTGTAGTAATTAATTTGTTCATATTATGTTAGATTTTTTTGTTAGATTAATTAGATTTTTTTTGTTAGACTAGATATGTGTAGTAATTAATTTGTTCATATTATGTTAGATTTTTTTTCTGTTAATAGATTTTTTTGTGATATTATTATTGAATATGCATGTTTGGTGATATTACTGTTAATAGATTTTTTTTGGTGATATTTAGATTGTGTAGTTAATTTTGTTCATAGAATTTTAATGATTTTTTTGTTCATAGTATTTGGAAAAAGGAAAAAAATTAAGAAGTAGTTTATATATAGTTGTACTAGCTAGTTGATTTAATAAACTAATTTATTTTACTATATAACGAAGTAGTTTGTTTTTAGTAAGTACTACTTATTTATTTATAGTAAGTGCTTAGTAGTTGAATTAGATAGTTGATTTAATTAGATTTTTTTGTTAGATTAGATTTTTTTTGTTAGATTACATGTGTAGTAATTAATTTGTTCATATTATGTTAGATATTTTTGTTAGATTAATTAGATTTTTTTTTGTTAGACTAGATATGTGTAGTAATTAATTTGTTCATATTATGTTAGTTTTTTTTTCTGTTAATAGACTTTTTTGGTGATATTATTATTGAATATGCATGTTTGGTGATATTATTGTTAATAGATTTTTTTTGGTGATATTTAGATTGTGTAATTAATTTTGTTCATAGAATTTTAATGATTTTTTTGTTCATAGTATTTAGAAAAAGGAAAAAAAATAAGAAATAGTTTATATATAGTTGAACTAGCTAGTTGATTTAATAAACTAATTTATTTTACTATATATAGAAGTAGTTTGTTTTTAGTAAGTACTACTTATTTATTTATAGTAAGTGCTTAGTAGTTGAACTACATAGTTGATTTAATTAATAAAACTACTTTTATTTAACTATATATAGAAGTAGTTCCCGCGTCGACGTCGGCGATGCCTATCCAGCATCCTCGTCGTCGTCGACTCGGCGGTGGAGGCCTGCTTGATCAGGGCCATGTTCGGGACTGGGCTCCGCCGGGTTGGTATTGGGAGGTGCTACCTTCCGGGGGACGTAGGTTGGTGAGGAGGCAGCCCGTTGTTGACCCGATCCTTGTTTGGTGGCGGTCGCGTGGGCCAGTGACGGTGGTGAGGCATCCGGACACCGCGGAGGTGGTACGTCACCGTGTCAGCGAGGAGGACGAGCACGTCCGTCGCTACATGGTTGCATTGGAGGGGAGGTTCGACAATACCTGGCAAGTTCTTCAGGGATCTCACTGGAGCTATGATCCTGTGATGGTTCCTTATCTTTGGGTGTCCACCGCCCGCGTCGATACCCGTTGGGAGCTACAGTTCTAGTTGTATTAGTGATAATATTCGACGATGTACGGACACCAAGAGATGATGTACTTTTGCTTATAATTATTGAATGCATGCTAATTTGAATACTATATTTTATTTTATGATTTGGGTTTTTCTTATTTTATGATTTGGTTTTGCTTATTGAATGCTCATATTGGATAATTTCTCCTTCATTCCCGTGTGCTAGACAATTTGATATAATTAATAATGCATTCGGGAATGAAAGGAGGAGCTACGTACATCGATCATCGATACTCAACCCGTGATTAATAATAATGATCTAGTTTAATATTTGAATTATGAACGTATAGGCCAGAAATGTCGTACTCATCGGACGACGAAAACCGCCCGGGGGAGTGCGACTGGTGCCACAACGACCGAGGTATCTGTGACAGGTTCATTGTGCCACAATGACTTCAACTATTTTAATCATGACAATATTTTTCATCTTTTCCAATTCGACTAGCTTATCCCATGCTTTGCAAGACGCTATGTCTTGGAGAGGATGGGTTTTGAAGACCATGAAAGTTTCGAAACCAAAAAAATTATCCTAAGTACCCATCATGGTGTGGATTTTCAAGTAAAGTTGTACAATGCTCAGAGTGTAACCCATTTTGGTTGGAAAAATTGGGAAGCACTTTGCAAGATGTATGGTTTTGATGAGGGTATGCTTGTTACCATGGATCTTGGTGATCCTACAATCGAGCAAGAGAGACCTACGATTTTCGTCCTTGTGGATACACCTCCAATTCTTCCCCCATGTGAGCTTAACATAGTTATTAAGTAATTTATATTGTTTATTTGAAAATAGTTGACAACTTATTCTCCATTGACAGCTTATTTTCATTCTTCAAAGAATGTGCGGAAGATGGTAGACAGAACCTACTACACCGAAGGCTCCGAACTAACTTATCAGGAGAAAAATCATCTGGTCGGATTTTGTACTGATCTTGAGAATTACAATGTCTACAATCGAACTCCTCAACATTATGGTCAATACGTGCCACTAGTGCACGTGTTGAACTACGGTAACTACCATGGAGATACCCTGATATGATTTTTTACTATTACAACATTCGTGCATCTTTTTGCACACTTCTAAAACTAGTACATCATATCATTGCTAACTACGAAGTTATTACTATGTTTTTCAACAGATAATCCCAAATGATTATGTGCCTCATCTGATGTATACACGGGGTAGCCTTCATGTTTTGAACATACACCCAGGTCGTCCTACGAATCTGAACTGTCCATACCAGGTTTCTAAAAGAAGTGGAGACATGATAATCAAAGAATGGAAAAAATGTATGGACAGTCGTAAGGAGCTTCTTGGAAGCAACATTCAGCGAAGGGCAAAAATTGGAGACAGGATGATCGCCATTCTTCATAATGGAGAGTCAGGGTCTATATTGTTTTATGCTATTTTACCTTAAGGGTGTTTAGGTCCTACCTGATACTGATGATCATGTGCTAAGAACAATTATGTAGGGTTGGGTTCGATGACTATGAGGATGATGATCGTATGACTTATTATTAATAACGAGTAGAAGTTGTATATGATGATGCAAGATTAGTAGGACTTGTTATTATATATATATGATGATGTATGATGCAAGCATGCATGAGCATTTTATATCTGCGGGTGCAATGAACATAGCAGCAGCGTTGATAAACCAAGAACGAAGATATAAGAGAGGACACTTCTCTCTATTAGCTAGCTATAATAACAACCTAAAAATAACCCCTAAAGCAGCCACTTTAAAAAAATTGACTTTTGGTCCCGGTTGGAGCCACCAACCGGGACCAAAGGCCCCCTGACTGGGGTGGGCGCACAGGGCCACGTGGAGGCACATTGGTCCCGGTTCTGGTTTGAACCGGGACTAATGAGTGGAGGTATTAGTAACGACCCATTAGCCCCGGTTCATGAACCGGGACTAATGGGTGGTTTTCTACTAGTGCGTATTGATACGAAGCGAAACCGTAAAATAATTTCTGTCGTCTTCCAAGCCTAGACAATCTATGCATATATGACCTGATTTCTAGTCTTTGAACGTATGCATGATCTCTATCCATCAACGTTGTTGGAGCTGTAATGAGGAGTACCGGAAGGGACCTATATTAATTTATACTCCCTCCGTCTGAAAATACTTGTCGAAGAAATTGATAAAAATGGATGTATCTAGAACTATAATAAGTCTAGATATATTCATCTCTGGGACAAGTATTTCCGGACGGAGGGAGTATATGTTTGGCACTGTTGGAGTGAGCATAGTGTTTAAATGCATTTATGAGCTTATGTGAGTGCAGACTTCTTCAATTCTAGCACATTGTGGCAATATCTTGTATTATGTTTTGGTTTGCTATATTCATATTTATGTTATCACCGTCCTGTCAGTGTTATAGTCTCATGTGCTTTTGATATGGTTGCATGCATCTCAACCATGCATATTTCATCTAACGGGTACATTGTTTAGTCAAATTTTTATTACCTAAGCCCGCAACTAGTCAATTGTATCGAATTGTGTGGTGCATTGGTGGGAGGTTTCGGTGTTAGCATCTTTTGGTATATAGCTCATACGGCCTCGCAATCTACGGCACCACTGCCACCTCCCACCGATCAGGTCACAACCTTCCTACCGTCTCCTAGGACGGTGATATATATGAAAACTAGTATGTAATGGACAGTAGTTAGATGTTGTCTGGATATCCCTTGTTTAGTTTTTCGTCTGGTGAAATATGTTAGGAAAATCCCTTGGTCTAGTGGTATAAAACGTCCGTTGTTAATTTTTATGCATGTCCATTATTGAACAAGTCTTTGCCTGTGAATGGTGTCTCTGTTAGGAGCAACGAAAAAATCACTATAGTTTATATAGCCTCATGGAGGTGTTGGCTGCACACTGTCGGATGCAGAGATCGCGGATTTTCCCTCTTTTTTGAAAGACAGCAGGAGAACTGATGTGATTCCATTGAAGTAGAAGAGGCTGATGGCCAAGTACAAAGATGGCCGTAGATCAAAGGAAACTAATAACAAAAGAACGACAAGATCGGAGCTTTGTACACAACCCACACCACGGCCTAAAGCCAGCTAATCTGATTCAGCTAGGGTCAAAGGGTATTGGACAACCTGCAAGTTTCCACGTTGTCGCTTCATCTCTAATCCGCTGAATCATGTTTACCACTGGGAGGTCCTTCTGCCAGAAGATTTTGTTGTTGCCCTCAAGCCCAAATTTCCCAGCAAATTAATGCTGCCAGCACCGTAAATCATTTACTTGACTTGTTCGCCAATCGTTGTTCGCTCACAGAGAAGAGCGAACCAGTCCACAAAGGAGCCTTCCTCATTCCAACTGTAAAGAGAAAACGACGGGAGGGAAGTAGTGTTTGGGAACTTGTCCCAAATCTGCCTTGTCGTCTCTAGGCAGCGCATGCAAAGAGGGTGAAAATAATTGTTCTCTCATCCTCTAAGCATGAGGATATCTGTTGTTAGGATATTGCCTTATAGCGTTTTCCAAAGGAAGATATTGTACTTGGCTGGTACCCAACCCTTCCAAATGCAATTATAAAATTTGGATCAAACCATCCCTCAAACTGGAAGCCGTAAGCAGAGCTAGCAGAGTAAGTGCCATCAATCCTCATGGATTTGTATATTTTCTTTATTCCATTATAAGCCATCTTTATGTACGATTCTTACACGTTACCACAAGATAGTTCTGTGCATTATCAGATACAAAGCCCAGGGTCTACACCCGCTTATGAAAAATACTAACTAAAAACAATTCATATAATTGGTGTTACGGCATTTGTACCTATTTGTGATAACTGCCTAAAGAAAAGGTTGTAATAATATTTGCTCAAATCTAGACATGAATGACCATAAGCGAGTAATATTGTAGTTGTCTTATCGTCTATCCAATTGAAGCAAGTGCAGCCCCACCAACCCCCTTCCATCATGGTGTTGTCGTCCAATGTTGGCTCCCTCATCTTCAATTCCAGATTCGGCGGCTATGGGATTGCTCAGCTTCAGGCCAGGGAGAGCGATCTCTGCTCCGCTTGCCGGCGCTGGCAACGGCGGCGCCCGCGGGTGTCGTTTCCTTCTTGGAGGGATTGCCAAGGCCTTAAGTTGTGCCCCTCTTTGAGCTCAGGGGAAACCCTAGGTTTGGTTTCTCCAGACCGGATGGCGACGGCGCCTCGACGTCGTTTTCTTCTTCAAGAAACTATCTTGTTTGCTCGAGGTGTCCGTAGTATTGGCTCGCGTTAATGCTGCCAGCGTCTTTAATCCTTTACTTGACTTATTCGCCAATCGTCATTCGCTCATAGAGAATAGCTAACTGGTCCACAAAGGAGCCTTCCTCATTCCAACTGTAAGGAGAAAACAACGAGAGGGAAGTAGTGTTCGAGAACTTGTCCCAAATCTGCCTTGACCAGTGGCAACAGGAAAGTATGCCTTGTCGTCTCTAGGCAACGCATGCAAAGAGGGTAAAAATAATTGTTCTCTCAGCCTTTAAGCATCAGGATATCTGTTGTTAGGATATTGCCTTGTAGCGTTCTCCAAAGGAAGATGTTTTTTTTTGCGAGGGCTCCAAAGGAAGATGTTATACTTGGCCGGTGCCCAACCCTTCCAAATGCAACTATAAAATTGGAATCAAACCATCCCTCAAACAGGAAGTCGTAAGCACAGCTAGCAGCGTTAGTGCCATTAATTCTCATGGAGTCGTATCTTTTATTTTTGCACTATAAGCCATCTTTATGTATGATTCTTACACGTTGTCATAAGCGATGGTTGTGTGCATTATCTGATCCAAAGCCCGGGGTCTACACCCCCTTATGAAAAAACTAACAAAAATAATTCGTACAATTGGTGTTACAGCATTTTACCTATTTTTGATAACTCACTACAAAAAAAGGTTGTAATAATACTTGCTCAAATCTAGACATGAATGGCCATATGCAAGTAATACTGTAGTTATCTAATTGCCTATCCAAATGAGGCAATGATTATGTAAACAATCCTAGTCATCGCCAACACAATTGGCAACAGGGATTGGAAAGACCACAATAACAAGAAATTGTATGTGCCTTCCAAGCTTAGAAACTTATGAAAACCGGTCTCTGGTACTGAATATATGCATATTCTCCATTCGCCAGCATTGTGAATTGGAATCACGAATATTGGTTGGGACCTATATTTATATCCTGGACATTGTTGGAGTGAACAAAGGGTTTCAATGCATTTATTAGCTTGTGTAAGTGCAATCTTCTTTAATGCAATGACATGTGTGGTAATCTCTTATATTTTTGTTTTTATCTACTATATGCACATTTATGTAAAAATCATATCGATATTGCATCATAGGCTCATATCGATATTGCATGCATCTCAACCATATGCATATTCTATCTAATAGCCACATTATTACTAGTTATTTTTACCTTGGCCTGCAACTTGTACAATCTATTCATCATGGTGTTGTGAGTTTGTGAGAGATTTTGGTGTTAGAGCAATGGCAACCATGCCCCCATCTCCCATTTTGGTGTTTTTACAACAATACAGAAAACTCACTACATGGCTCCCTCCACCCACCTCTATATGAAGGAAAATAAGACCTCCCCAACCACCCTTCCCCATCCAATACTATAAAAGCCGAGTAGAACTGATCGGCTAAATCATATCATCATTGACGCACGTTTGGCTAGCTGTGGCTTGGGGTTAGTGATAAAGTATAAGCACAGACCGTCAGCCCGTTTTTGTTAATTGTTCATCACATGATGCTTTGCCCCCTTCATGGCTTTGCTTTATTTATGTTGGTACCAGCCCGGCAAATGAATTAATAAAAACACACAAACAAAATATGTAGGAATACATCATTGTTCATTTGTACAAGTAAGTTGTTTTTCATACAACAATACGTACATTTACACACTCCACATTCAACATATATATAGGGTGGGTCCATTCTACAACTGATTGTAGAATAATATTCTATAATACGCAAGCCCCTATATAAGGTTGTTTTGAATCGGAGACATGGCCCGACCAGGAAACACCTGCCCGGATCCCGAAAACAGATCCCGCGACCAAGCACCCTCGGCCCCGACCCCGGCTGCACTGGCGGCAGCGGCACACCCAGCGGCCGCCGCCACCGCCGCAGCCACCTCATCAAGGGAGCCTCCTTCCCCGACACCCTGCAAGGCTACCCCGCCCTCGGCACCCCTCTACGCGGCAAGCCCCATTTCCCCCTCGTCCACCGCACCGCGGGCGTCGGCGGCGCGGCGGCCCCCACCCACTTCCGGCGCCACGCGCGGGAAGCTGCTGTCGTGGTTCTAAGTCTGACAGTATTGTAGGGGGGTACTAAGGAGAGGCAAGATCCTAGCTATGGAGTAGTTGTGCACACAAGAGTTTTACGAGTTCAGGCCCTTCTCGAAGGAAGTAACAGCCCTACGTCTCGGTGCCCGGAGGCGCTGGATTATATGTGTGAGAGTTACAGGGGTGCGAACCCTTCTGCCAGTGGAGGGGGTGGCTTATATAGAGGATGCCAAGACCCCAGTCAGCCCACGTAGCGGAGGGTTTAAAGTACATTAAGGCCTGGCGTTACTGGTAACGCCTTACATAAAGTGTCATCATGACCATAAAGACTACTTACTTACAGACCGTTTGGATACAGAGTAGAGCTTGAACTCCTGGTGGTCGAGTGAGTCTTCATGGTCGAGTATCTTTAAGTTCGTCGAGTGTCTTCCAGTACGTCGAGTGGAGTCCCTCTAGGTCGACTGGAAGACGGCTTCTTCTAAAGATGTCCTCGGGGAGGGTACCTTGGACAGGTCCATGACCCTACCCCAGGTACATGACTTCATCATTAGCCCCCGAATGGATCGAGGTTTGAGTGAGGAAGGAGTTGATAATCTTTCCGACCTGTTTTCTGTTGTTGTAAATGTGTCTTACTCTGGATCAATGACTTTTAAGTGAGGGTGTCAACTTTTGTTTCAGTCGCCTTGATCCATTCTTTATATTTGTCGAGTGAACTTTATGAACTTGGAGATTTCCTAGCGATGGATCGCAGGAGATCTTCCGTCTGACAAGCTGCCCTGCGGTTAGCGGATTTAGTGGGATCCGAATTTCGGGAAGCGCGCGAAGCGGAGAAGGCCGCGGTACTCGGATGGGATAAGGCAGAGACGCCTCGATTCCCGCGCCGCCTTTTTCGCCACGTATCGCTCGCGCGACTGTTTCGGGATTTGACGGGATTGCCCGGGCCTACCAGTAAGCCACTCGGAAGCGACTCCATATAAGGAACCGGGCGGAGGTTTTTGAACAGTGCTCCCTCATTTTCCCCTCCCCCGTCTTCAGATTCATCCGCTGCGCTTGCCATCTGTTCAGTGTCGCTGCTCCGTTCCAGCCTCGTCGGTGACAATGGTGAAAGAGAAGACGGCGGCTTTGGAGCGGGCGAAGAAAGCGAGGGCGAGGGCGAAGGGGAGAGCGACCAGTCAGGGCGGATCCTCGTCGCGGTCCCGCCTGCCGCAAGGTTGGATTCAGGGGGATTGGATCCGCTCGACCATCACCCAGAAGGATCTCGACGACCTGGCCAACGAAGGGTTGATCGAGCACGGGGCAGCGAGGCTTTCGGGGATGGAGTGGCAGCCGCAGCCTCAGGAGGGTGAGTGTGTCCTCTTAGCGACTCATGTCGATCGTGGGTTTTCTCGGCCGCCGCATCTTTTCTTTCGGGGGTTTCTGAACTTCTTCGGGGCTCAGCTCCACCACTTCACACCCAATTCCATTGCCTATCTCGCCGCTTTCGTGTCTTTGTGCGAAAACTTCTTGGGTTGTCGGCCGCACTGGGGCCTTTTCAAACACATATTCACTTGTCGCTCTCAGACGGTGAAAAAGGCTAATCCAAAGACGAGAGAACCCAAGTAATCCAGATGTGTGGTGGTCTTGGGGTCCAGATGAGGAGTAAGAGTGCTTTTGCAGCTATGACCCTTCCCGAGTCAGTTAGAGGGTGGCAGTCGACCTGGTTCTATTGCCAAGACCAGTCGACGCCAGGGCAGTCGACTAGGCTCCCTCCCTTCTCCATGAGTCGAGTGAACAAGCCGTCTTCTCTGAAAGTAGTTCCGGAGGAGAAGGCTCAGGTTAAAATGTTGATGGAGCGTGTAGTCCAACTCATTCGCGACGGTGTGACTGGCATGGATGTTCTGGAGGTTTTCCTTCGACGGCGCATCCAGCCACTCCAATACTGGGGCCACCCGATGTGGTTGTACTCTGGTACTGAAGACACCACTCGGGTCCACCCAGAGGAGGTCGACGATGTCACACTGGAGAGGTGGATGACTGCCATCACAGGGAACAAGGACAACCCTCGTGGGGCCAGGAGGATCCCGCCACTCGACCAGTCTTATGAACCAGACAAGGTATGACCACTTATCTCTTACTATAATCATGTTTCGTCCATTCCGTTTTGCTGCAGATCAGTCGATCGACTTTTGTCTTGTTTGTTGTCCTTCAGGCTACCACTGAGTTGTATTCGATGCCCAATGGGGCGCAAGCACAGACCGAGGAGGAGGAAGGAAGTGGAGGTGAAAGCAGGAGGAGTGGGAATCGGATGGCGATGAGGGCGATGAAGATGCAGGCTCCGATGAGGAGGAGGAGGAAGAGGAGGAGGAAGTTGCGCCTCCCCATTCTGAAAGAAGGTCCAAGCTTGCCCATGACCCTGTGGTCGAGCGCGGCAAGGGGGGCATGCCTGTTGTGCAATCGACCAAGCATCCTCGGACGACCTCTCCGACGCCGACTGAGAAAGCGCTGAAGAAATCTCGAGTGGTGCCGTCGAAGCCGACGAAGGCTTTGCCGAAGATGAAGATGGTGATTCCCACTATTTCTAGGTAATGACATAACTTGTGTCTTCTTGTTTCTCATAGATTTATTCTTGGTCGATTCGTCAGCTGACCGACTGATTTCTGAAACTGCAGTGCTGCTACTTCTGATACCTCGGCCAGACCTGAAGATCAAGAAATGGAGGATGCCGTCACTTCCAACCCTGGTATGACCTTTGAAGTATCATTTTCAGTCGGTGGGATCTTCGTTTTAACTTTGACTCTTTTCTGCAGCTCCATCTAATATCATCATTGATCTTCCTGATGATGATGAAGACGAGGAACCACTTCGGCAGAGGAGGGATAGGAGAGCGTCTGCTGGCAAGGCAGCTCAGGTCGTATCAGCACCTGAGACGTTGGTTGCGGAGGGGACAACGTCACTCGGCCTACCGTATCCTTTGCGGTGCCGCTGACGAGTGCTCGCCCTTCGTCGTCGAGTGCTGGTCAGCCTTCACTTTTCTCTACCCACCACGTCCCTGAAGACCAAGCAAGCGCTGCTAAAGAAGCCATACGCCAGGTGGGGGTTATGATGGAGCAAGTGAAGGCGATCCGAGACGCCAGTCAAGAAGCTTATGACGCCAGTTCAGCCCTTCAGAGCAATGTTCAGGTTGGTCGATCACTGCCTGTTCTGTTAGGATATGGTATCTGAAAGCTTTTCTTTCTGAAAATCTTAGTAACTCTCGTATGCCCACTGGGTGTGTCGATTGAGATTCTGGATTGGTGGGGGCACGCTGAGTGCACCCACTGGGTGTAGTCCCCAAGGCTATGGTCGACTGCTAGCAGTGGACCATAGTCTTTATGTCTTGAGTTTTTTTGTTATTACTGTCTTCACTCGATCTGATCGAATGGAATCATAAACCGGTGGGGGCACGCTGAGTGCACCCACTGGGTGTAGTCCCCTGAAGAACACACTCTCTCTTTTTGGTCGACTGACCGACTCTGAGTCTAGCTGATAGAACTAGTGGGGGCACGCTGAGTGCACCCACTGGATGTAGTCCCCGAGACTACAGTTGAATGTTTAGATTCGACTGTAGTCTTAGAAATACTATGATTTTTCTCTTAGTCACTCGGAAGTGACCTATCTTTGACGTCTGTCGATTGGTTTTTTGCAGAAATCTTGCGAGCTTGCAGCTCGTTATACTGAATTGGAGAACAAGCATATCCAACTCGAACTTGACCTGAAGCTTGTCCAGGAGAACTTCACGAAGGCGAAGGAGGAGGCAAAAGGTATGTTTGGTGAGAATCTTGACGACTGCCTTTGCTTCTTGTCCATCCCCGAGTCTGATCTTACTGTGATTTTACAGATAAACTGAGGGATTCTCTGAAGAAGAAGGATCTTGACCTCGCTGAGGCGCAGAAAGCAGCTTCCGAGAAGACCAGGCTCGCAGAAGAAAAGTTGGCTTCGATCAGCAAACTTGAAGAGGAAAACACTAATCTGAAAGCTGCTCTCGACGTGGCCAACCAGGAGGTCACTCGACTGAAGAATGACAAGATGGTCCTGAGTGACAAAGCTAGCGAACTGGTGGGAAAGAAGAATGATCTGGAGGCTTATCTGGGAGGACTCGCCAAGAAGCTATTCCTCATGCTTGAAGGTAACCCTTTGTATCTGACAGGCTTTTTAATTTTGGCCTCACCACCAAATTGCTGCCTTAGCTTTGGGGTTGTGTCTACAGAGTTCTGCCAGAACTTTGAGGAGGAGACTGGTCGACTGGAGACGAGCCTAGATCCCATCAACTCTCCTGTGAAGGATGAAACTGCCATGAACATGCTCCGACTCGAGTCTCACGTTGCTGCCATTGTTGACTATCTTGCAAGGCTGAAGGTTGCGATGTCACGCATCGACACGGCGCTCTAGCCAGGAGAAGCACTTCAGAATGATCTTGAGTCCCTGATGACTCGACTGAACGAAGTTCCAAGTCGAGTGCAAGAATGGAAGAAGTCTTCTGCCAGGTACGGTGCCGTCGTTGCTCTATCTCTGGTCCGTTTTCACTGCAAGGATGCGCGAGAGGACAAGCTGGCAGCTCTCAAGGTGGCCAATACCAAGAAGCATGACTTCCGATCCTTCATGGAGACCTTCATCGCTGCTGCCACTCGGATCGCAAATAGAATCGACCTGGACGAGTTCGTTGCGCCTTCCATCCCTCCACGGGAGGGGTAAAAACCTTCTATGCTTGATGCTTTAAATTTGCCTCGGAATGCCGAGTGGTTTTTGTAACCGACAAACTTTAACAGGCTTGGTGCCTGAGCACTTCTGGATCCGTAAGACATTATCTGAACTTAGGTTTTCTGTTGAATATGTTTGCTTCTGCCTTCGAACGATCATCATCGTTTGCTTGGAATATATACTAGTGTTTGCGATGCTCTTTTGCAGGTAGGGACGAAGCACAAATTGCAATCGACTTGTACTCATCATGCTTAGGCGAGCGCTGGGCTGCAGCTAAGCCCCCGAGTGGGAGGTTTGCTCTCCACTCGATAGGATTTTCAAAAACTTAGGCAAGCACTGGGCTGCAGCTAAGCCCCCGAGTGGGAGGTTTGCTCACCACTCGGTAGGATTTCAGAAACTTAGGCGAGCACCGGGCTGCAGCTAAGCCCCCGAGTGGGAGGTTTGCTCTCCACTCGGTAGGATTTCAGAAACATAGGCGAGCACCGGGCTGCAGCTAAGCCCCCGAGTGGGAGGTTTGCTCTCCACTCGGTAGGATTTTCAAAAACTTAGGCGAGCACTGGGCTGCAGCTAAGCCCCCGAGTGGGAGGTTTGCTCTCCACTCGGTAGGATTTTCAAAAACTTAGGCGAGCACTGGGTTGTAGCTAAGCCTCCGAGTGGGAGGTTTGCTCTCCACTCGGTAGGATTTTGAAAAACTTAGGCGAGCACTGGGCTGCAGCTAAGCCCCCGAGTGGGAGGTTTGCTCTCCGCTCGGTAGGATTTTCGTGGCATAGCTCTGGAGCAGAAGGTAGCAGTCGACCTGCGCTTCGTCCTCCTTGCGGAGCGCACGTTGTATTTGTGGCGAAGCTCAGAAGGAGAAGGTAGCAGTCGACCTGCACTTCGTCCTCCTTGTGGAGCGCACGTTGTATTTGTGGCGTAGCTCGGAAGGAGAAGGTAGCAGTCGACCTGCGCTTCGTCCTCCTTGCAGAGCGCACGTTGTATTTGTACTTAGGCGAACACTAGGTTGCAGCTAAGCCCCCGAGTGGGAGGCTGGCTCACCACTCAGCAGGATTTTGTTTAAACTTAGGCGAGTACTTTGACTGCAGCTAAGCCCCCGAGTGGGAGGCTAGCTCACCACTCGGCAGGATTTTGTTTAAACTTAGGTGAGTAATTTGACTGCAGCTAAGCCTCCGAGTGGAAAGCTGGCTTACCACTTGGTAGGATTTTGTTGAAACTTAGGCGAAACAGATTCGCAGCTAAGCCTCCGAGTGGAAGGCCGGCTTACCACTCGGTAGGATTTTGTTGAAACTTAGGCAAAACGGATTCGCAGCTAAGCCTCCGAGTGGAAGGCTGGCTTACCACTCGGTAGGGATTTTTTACAAACTTAGGCGAAACGGATTCGCAGCTAAGCCACCCACTAGGGGACTGATTTATTTGAGCAAAAGTAATAACGATCACTGGGAAAATTATGAAACTCTTGTCTTTGATAAATAAACTACAGAAGTACTTTTATTACAACTCATCCGAGTGAATAGTTAAGTATAAAAGGGGAGGAGCAGATCCGCATTCCAAGCTCGTGGCTCGTCAATCTGGCGATCGACGTTGTAAAGACGGTATGCTCCGTTGTGGAGAACTTTGGTAACAATGAAGGGGCCTTCCCAAGTAGGGGCGAGTTTGTGTGGCTTCTGTTGGTCCACTCGGAGGACCAAGTCTCCTCTTGGAAGGCTCGGCTCTTCACATTTCTGGCGTAGAATCGACGCAAGTCTTGCTGATAGATGGTCGATCGGATCATGGCCATCTCTCTTTCTTCTTCTAGAAGGTCGACTGCATCCTGCCGGGCTTGTTCTGCTTCAACTTCAGAGTAGAGCTCGACTCGCGGTGCATTGTGAAGCAGGTCACTTGGCAGAACCGCCTCAGCTCCGTAGACCAGAAAGAACGGAGTCCTCCCAGTCGACCGATTTGGAGTAGTCCTCAATCCCCAAAGAACTGATGGAAGTTCGTCGACCCACGCGCCTGCTGCGTGCTTGAGGTCGCGCATCAACCGGGGTTTCAGTCCTTTGAGAATTAGGCCGTTTGCTCTTTCTGCTTGTCCATTCGACTGGGGGTGGGCGACTGAAGCGTAGTCGACTCATGTACCTTGGGAAGCGCAGAAAGCTTTGAATTGATCGGAGTCGAAGTTTGACCCATTATCAGTGATGATGCTATGCGGAACTCCATATCTGAATATTAATTCTCTGATGAAGCTGATGGCAGTGCCAGCATCAAGATTTTTAATGGGCTTGGCCTCGATCCACTTGGTGAACTTGTCGACTGCCACCAGTACATGGGTGAAGCCGCTCCTGCCAGTTCTCAGTGGTCCAACCATATCTAAACCCCAAACAGCGAAAGGCCAGACGATCGGGATGGTCTTCAAGGCTGAGGAGGGTTTGTGTGACATGTTGGAGTAGAACTGACATCCTTCACACTTGTCGACTATCTCTTTCGCCATTTCATTTGCTCTGGGCCAGTAAAAACCCGCTCGGTATGCTTTAGCCACAATGGTCCGAGAGGACGCATGATGGCCACAGGTCCCCGAGTGGATGTCGTTGAGAATCATTCGACCCTCTTCCGGTGTTATGCATTTCTGGCTGACTCCAGTCGTACTTTCTCTGTACAACTGTCCCCTCATGACAGTAAAGGCTTTGGATCAACGGACGACCTCTCGAGCCTCTTCTTCATTCTCTGGGAGCTCTTTCCTTAGAATATACACGATATAGGGCACTGTCCAGTCGGGAGTGATAACCAGAACTTCCATGATTAAGTCGACCACAGCTGGGACCTCGACTTCAGTCGGATCTGTGGCGCTTTTTGGCTGCGGGGCTTCTTCAGTGAAAGGATCTTCTTGAACTGACGGCGTGTGAACATGCTCCAAAAACACGCCACTCGGGATGGCTTCTCTTTTGGAACCTATCTTCGCCAAGTCATCGGCTGCTTGATTTTTCAGTCGGGGGACATGATGGAGCTCTAATCCCTCAAATTTCTTCTCCAGCTTTCTGACTGCATTGCAGTAACCAGTCATGGCTGGGCTTATGACGTCCCACTCCTTCATCACTTGGTTAACCACTAAATCCGAGTCACCGTAGACCATGAGGCGACGGACGCCGAGTGAAATGGCCATACGCAACCCATACAAGAGTGCTTCGTATTCTGCTTCATTGTTGGAGGAATCAAAGTGAATATGGAGTACATATCTGAGCTTATCTCCTCGGGGGGAAACCAACACTACCCCGGCACCGGAACCATTCAGCATTTTAGAGCCATCGAAGAACATAGTCCAGTGCTCCGAGTGAACTTGAGTCGGTAACTGCTGTTCAGTCCACTCGGCGAGGAAATCTGCTATTGCTTGGGACTTGATAGCTTTCTTTGCCTCAAATCTGATATCCAGGGGAAGAAGTTCAATCGCCCATTTTGCCACTCGGCCAGTTGCATCTCTGTTGTGCAGAATCTCTGATAAGGGGGCGTCGCTGACGACTGTGATGGTATGGTCAGAGAAGTAGTGAGCAACTTTCTTCGTGGTCATATAGATCCCATATACAAGCTTCTGATAATGAGGGTATCTTTGCTTTGATGGGGTTAGGACTTCAGAAATGTAATATACTGGGCGCTGAACTTTGAAGGCTTTCCCTTCTTCTTCCCGCTCGACCGTAAGTACAGTACTGACGACTTGTCCTGTGGCTGCAATGTAAAGCAGCAAAGGCTCTTTGCTGATCGGGGCAGCAAGCACCGGCTGGGTGGAAAGCAGGGTTTTTAACTCTGCAAACGCTGCGTCAGCTTCAGGAGTCCACTCGAACTTGTCTGACTTCTTCATCAGTCGGTAAAGAGGCAATGCCTTCTCACCGAGACGAGAGATGAATCGACTTAAAGCGGCCAAGCAACCAGTAAGCTTCTGAACATCGTGCACACGCACAGGTCGTTTCATTCGGAGTATAGTGCCCACTTTCTCTGGGTTTGCATCGATTCCTCGTTCGGAAACGAGAAAACCGAGTAACTTTCCACCAGGAACTCCGAATGTGCACTTGGATGGGTTAAGCTTGATATCATACCTCCTGAGGTTGGCAAATGTTTCAGCGAGGTCAGTCAGCAGGTCGGAACCTTTCCGTGACTTGACCACAATGTCATCCATGTACGCTTCCACATTCCGACTGATTTGAGTGAGCAAACACTTCTGAATCATCCTCATGAACGTGGCTCCGGCATTCTTGAGGCCGAATGGCATGGTGACATAACAGAAGCACCCGAATGGGGTGATGAAAGCTGTTTTGATCTCATCGGGCCCAAACAGACGGATCTGATGGTACCCGGAATAAGCGTCTAAGAAAGACAGTCGCTCACATCCCGCAGTCGAGTCGACTATTTGGTCGATGCGGGGAAGAGGAAAATGATCTTTCGGGCAGGCCCGATTGATATGTTTAAAATCAATGCACATGCGAAGCGAATTGTCCTTTTTGGGGACCATGACGACATTGGCGAGCCACTCGGAGTGGTAAATCTCTCGGATAAACTCTGCTGCTAAGAGCCGAGCCACTTCTTCGCCAATAGCCTTCCTTTTCTGGACGGCGGACCGTCGCAGATGTTCCTTGACAGGTTTTGCCTTTGAATCGACTCGCAGACGATGCTCAGCCAGTCCCCTGGGTACACCCGGCATGTCAGAAGGTTTCCATGCAAAGATGTCCCAGTTCTCACGGAGGAACTGGATGAGCGCTTCTTCCTATTTGGGGTCGAGTGTTGTGGAGATATGAGTCGGAGCAGCGTTGGGGTCGGTCGGGTGGATGTGAACTGGTTTTGTCTCACCGGACGACTGGAACGCTGATTCCGTAGCAGGCTTTTTGGCTCGCAACAAATCACTCGGGTCCGCATTCCTCTGGTGTTCCTGCCACTCTTCTGCCACCATCTGAGCATCGGCGATCTTTGAGCCTTTCTGGAAGCACTCTTCTGCCTTCTTGCGATTACCAGTACAGTGATCACGCCTTTAGGGCCAGGCATCTTTAATTTGAGGTACACGTAACATGGTCGGGCCATAAAACGTGCATAAGCTGGCCTGCCCAAAATAGCATGGTAGGCACTCTAGAAATCTACAACCTCAAATGTCAGCTTCTCTTTGCGGAAGTTCTTGGAATCACCAAAAACCACATCAAGAGCAATCTGGCCGAGTGACGCGGCCTTCTTGCCAGGAATGACTCCATAGAAACTCATGTTGCTTGTGCTGAGTCTGGACATCGGAATGCCCATCCCTTTCAGCGTCTCAGCGTACAGTATATTCAAACTACTGCCGCCATCCATCAACACTTTAGTCAGTCGAGTGCCCTCAACGACTGGGTCGACCACCAGAGCTTGCCTCCCAGGGGTGGCTATGTGCGTCGGGTGATCAGACTGGTCGAATGTGATGGCGATTTGAGACCACTTCAGATAATTGGGTTTTGCCGGAGCAGCCATATTCACCTCTCGGTTTATAACTTTCAGTCGGTTTTTGCTCTCAACGTCAGCAAAAATCATCAGGGTGGAATTGACCTGCGGATATTCTTCGTCACTGTCCTCCTTGTCCTCGACTTTGTCCGACTCTTTTTCCTTATCCTTGTGTTGCTTCCCTTGGAACTGCTGTATCAGGAGTCGACACTGCCGAGTGGTATGCTTCGGGTAAATGAAGTTACCCTCTTCATCTTTCTTCGTGTGGATGTGACACGGTAAATCCATCACGTCGTTTCCTTCTTTATCCTTTACTTTTTTGGGGTTCCAAGGCCCCTTGGGCTTTCCTTTGAACTTTCCTTGAGTCACGGCCAGGGCTTCTCCAGGAGCAGCTGGCTCGGCTTTCCGCTTTTGCTTCCGACTGGAGTTCCCTCCTCCGGTTTCCTGGGCGACTGACTTATGCTTGCCGCTCCGGAGCCGATCCTCTTCCCCACCATTGGCATATTTGGTGTCTATTTCCATCATTCGACTCAGAGACATGTCTCCGGTTCGACCGAATTTCAGGCTTAGCTCTCTGTACTTTACGCCCACCTTGAAGGCGCAGACTGCCTGGTGATCAGATACATTCTCTACTGTGTGATGCAATGTGATCCATCTCTGGATGTAATCCCTCAAATTCTCATTCGACTTCTGCACACAAGATTGCAGCTCCGTCAGTCCTGCTGGTCGCTTGCATGTTCCTTCGAACATTCTGACAAACACTCGGGAAAGGTCTTCCCACGTGTAAATGCTGCTGGGTGTCAACTAATTCAGCCATGCTCTGGCTGACCCTTCCAACATAAGAGGCAGATGTTTCATGGCCACCTCATCATTTCTGCCGCCGATCTGAACAACCACTCGGTAGTCTTCAAGCCAAGTATCGGGCTTAGACTCACCGTTGAACTTGTTGACTCCGGTCGCCAACCTGAAGTTGGGAGGAATCACTGCGGCTCGGATGGCTCTACTGAAACACTCTGGTCCGGAGACATGCACTTGGCTGCTGATGGGTACATCTCTGTCGTTGCCCTCTCTGTGAGCTCTGTTCCAGTCGACCAGACCTTGAATGATGATGGATCTCGCATCAAAGCCTGGTTCTCTGGGGTCGACCGAGATCCTTCGTCCGCCACTGTGCTGGCGTCTATCATCCTGTTGTCGAGGCACATAGGATCCACCCCTTGGGGGAGGAGTGGGCACTCGACGTCGATCGTTGCGATCGAAACGGTGATCATACTGCTCATAGTTCATGTACTGATCGTGCCGGTCACCACGCCCTTCACGCCTCGGGGGCGATCTGGGGCTATGAGCCAACTGGACCGTATTCGCTGCCACGGATCTACTGTGAATCCTGTTCCGCGACTGCGATACAGCTGAATTCTGATCTCCTGCTGCCCGGAGCAAATCTCTGATCTACATCAAGCCTCTGCCAGCCTCTGACTGGGAAGGCTGAATCAATTCTGCTATACGGGCTGCAGCTGCTAAATTCTGAATCGGAGTTCGATATACCTGAGTTGGTGGTGGAAAGAGCTGGCATCGACTGGAGTCTGGAATCCGTTGTCGCGCACGCTCGTCGAATGCCCGCTGAAGGTTCTCCATTCAAGTGCGCTCGGCCAGGTTGGCCAAGCGCGCGTCCTCCAAGGCGCGAGCCTCAGGGGTTTCTCCAACCATCGGAGTGTGAAGCGCATCCATGTTCCGGCGGCGAAGCTCTTCCCTCTGCTGCGAATTGAGGGGCTCGGGGAGGTATTCCTCATGGATGTGCGAAGGATCGCCTCCGCTGTTGCCTCCCTCGGCACCGGGAAAGCCGGGGGGAACGTGCGGTCCATTGACCATCAGGACCTCCGCCGCTGGATCACTGTTGTCGCACTCGGACGCAGTCTCTGCGGAGCCAGTCGACAGGTCGAACAGGCCGTAGAGAGATTCGTCGGGCTCGATTGCCGCGACTTGGGCGGTGGTCGACTGGCGAGCCACCGCGTGCCTCACCCACCGCTGAAGCCTCGACCGACCGGAGCGCTTATGCCGGCAGGAAGCTGGGAGGGAGGATGACACAAAAACCGGCCGATACTGGGTCGACGGTTGCCGCAGAAGGACACCGCGGACGCACGCTCGAAAGTGCGTAGCTCGGCGGACTGGGAGCGCGTCGACGTCGAGCGGAGCCTCCTACAGCCAAGCAGAGTCGTCGGCGACGAACGTGAGCGCGCCGAGACGGATCTCGCGACGCTCAACCAAAACTCCACCTGAAACCATGATGATGGGAATCGGAAAAATTGCAACTTCTCCAATAAGTCGCTAAGATACCTGCCCCACGGTGGGCGCCGACTGTCGTGGTTCTAAGTCTAACAGTAGTGTAGGGGGGTACTAAGGAGAGGCAAGATCCTATCTATGGAGTAGTTGTGCACACAAGAGTTTTACGAGTTCAGGCCCTTCTCGGAGGAAGTAACAGCCCTACGTCTCAGTGCCCGGAGGCGGTCGACTAGATTATATGTGTGAGAGTTACAGGGGTGCGAACCCTTCTGCCAGTGGAGGGGGTGGCTTATATAGAGGATGCCAAGACCCCAGCCAGCCCACGTAGCGGAGGGTTTAAAGTACATTAAGGCCTGGCGTTACTGGTAACGCCTTACATAAAGTGTCATCATGACCATAAAGACTACTTAATTACAGACTGTTTGGATACAGAGTAGATCTTGAACTCCTGGTGGTCGAGTGAGTCTTCATGGTCGAGTGTCTTTAAGTTCGTCGAGTGTCTTCCAGTCCGTCGAGTGGAGTCCTTCTAGGTCGACTGGAAGACGACTTCTTCTAAACATGTCCTCGGGGAGGGTACCTTGGACAGGTCCATGACCCTACCCCAGGTACATGACTTCATCAGCTGCCGCGACAGCTGCTGCACGGCGCCGCCGACAGAGGCGCCGAAGTCGGACCCGGCTTGCCCGAGCCGGCCGTCGATCTCCACGAAGGACGCGACGGCCACGGCCGGGAGGTCGACACCGACCACGGAGGGGGTGGCGGGGAGCTCGATGTCGAAGGGGAGGAGCTTGAGCGGCGGGGCGGGCCACGGGAGCTGCAGCGTCTACGCGTGGAGGTGAAGGAGCAGCCCCGAGACGCACTGCGTGAGGCGGTAGGCCAGGTCCTGCCCGTGCCGCTGCACGCCCAGCAGCGCGTCCAGGGAGATCTCCATGGATGGCGGTGGTACGGGGTGTCGGGCGGAGGCGCGCCCCGGCGTAGCGGATTAGCTCGAGCGGCGGCGAAATAGACTGGTAGTAGCATGTGTATCCCTACCATCGAGCTGTTCGACGGGAAGTACAAAGGTAGCAGTAATGGGAAGTACATACAATATTTAGGTAGAAGTACAGAGCAGTACAATATGCGAACGAGGAAGTACCTGCTGAGAATTATTCCTACTAGGGAGGCAGTACCATAGTTACACTGAGAGAAGTACCGAGTAGTTTGAAGTAGCCGTACAGGGTGTCCTTTATGCTAATTTGGTACTCATCTTTTGCAGCTGCTACTTGGAGTTGTGGAATTAGCAAGCTTAGGTAAGTGCAAAAAAGGTTCTCTGTAGTGAAGAGAAGCAGCAGTGCAGATAAAAATGCAAAACTAGCCTCAATAAAAATTGTGTAATTGAGAAGTACAAACCCTATAAGATCAAGAAGTACGAAACTGATATTCCCAAGAAGTACAAGATACATGTCAAAGGAAACTGACTTATGTAAAATATTTTACGAGCAATACAATTTAATCATTTTGAGTAATACAAAAAAATTATTACAAAGCAGTACGAAACTCGTATTCTACAGGTGCTGGGTAATTACGGGTTCCAACGTCGAGCACAAGCACGAGCTCCTTCTCCAGCGAGAGGTGCGAGGGTAAAATGTACTTCTCCTTATGGTGGCATTCTTTTTACTCCGGCGGGCAGCGAGGAGACTGAATGAAATTTTGACCTCCTGAGTGGAGAATTACGGGAAGTACAAAGGTAGCAGTAATGGGAAGTACATACAATATTTATGTAGAAGTACCACTAGTAGAAAAGAGGGCTTTGGTCCAGGCCAGGTTTGCCCATTAGTCCCGGTTCAATCCAGAACCGGGACTAATGGGGGCATTAGTCCCGGTTCGGGAGCCCAGGGGGCCGGCCGGGCCACGTGGGCCATTTGTCCCGGTTCGTCTAGACCTTTTAGTCCCGATTGGTCCCACGAACCGGGACTAAAGGGTGCGATGCCCATTAGTACCGGTTCGTGGCACCAACCGGGACTAAAGGGTTAGACCTTTAGTACCGGTTCGTGCCATGAACTAGTACTAATGGGGTTTGAGGCATTAGTACCGGTTCATGCCACGAACCAGTACTAAAGGTCCCATTTTCAAACTCTACCCCCCCCCCCCCCCCCGTGTGGATCGCCTTTTCAGTTTTCAAAAAAAATAAAAGAAAATGATGAAAATGTCAAAAAAATAAAAGAAAATAAGTTTCCCATGTGATATGTGGTCTAGTTGTTGGGAAAATTTGCAAATGTGAATTTCGACTTTATTTGCAAAATCTCTCTAGAATTTAGTAAAATGGGCATAACTTTTGCATACTAACTCGGATGAAAAAGTTTTTTATATGAAAAATCATCTACTCGAAAAGTTACATCCAAATTTAATAGGGGGAGCCCCGTTAAACATTTTTAAAATCCTCAAAAACCTAACGGAAAAAAGTTACGGGGCTTTTAAGATCTAGAGTGGAAAAAATCAAAAAAAATTCAAACTATGTGGTCAAACTGTGGTCAAACAATGGTATAACTAATTATTCTAGAATATTAGTGTTACTAAATAATTATTTCAGTTATTTTGAATTTTGGTCAAATCTAGTCAAACTGTGGTCAAACAATGGTCAAACTAATTATTCAAGAAATATTAGTGTTACAAAATAATTATTGTTTTTTAAAACAATAGTTTCAAACTCAAACAGTGAAATGTGTCACTTCATGCTCACGCAAAATTCCTGAGGGTTAATAGGATTGACATCTTACTATTGTCAGGAAAACAACAAGAGGAGACTTAGAAACGAGGGAGAATAGAACCTGAAAGTTAAGCGTGCTCAGGCTGGGGGAGTAGGAGGATGGGTGACCTTTCGAGAAGTGATGAGGGGTGATTAGAGATTAGAGGATAAATTGAGCAGTGATGAGGGATGGTGATTAGAGATTAGAGGTTAAAATAATTCAGAAATTTGAAAATAAAAAAAATCAATTTTTTTAAAAAAAAATCATAAAAGAAAAATCACCAAATTCCCGGTTCTGGTTTGAACCGGGACTAATGGGTGGAGGTATTAGTAACGACCCATTAGTCCCGGTTCATGAACCGGGACTAAAGGCCCTTACGAACCGGGACTAATGGGTGGTTTTCTACTAGTGTACATAGCAGTACATCATGCGAGCGAGGAAGTACCTGCTGAGAATTATTCCTGTTAGGGAGGCAGTACCATAGTTACACTGAGAGAAGTACCGAGTACTTTGAAGTAGCCGTACAGGGTGTCCTTTATGCTAATTTGGTTCTCATCTTTTGCAGCTGCTACTTGGAGCTGGGAAATTAGCAAGCTTAGGGAAGTGCCAAAAAGGTTCTCTGTAGTGAAGAGAAGCAGCAGTGCAGATAAAAATGCAAAACTAGCCTTAATAAAAATTGTGTAATTGAGAAGTACAAACCCTATAAGATCAAGAAGTACGAAACTGATATTCCCAAGAAGTACAAGATACATGTCGAAGGAAACTGACTTATGTAAAATAATTTACGAGCAATACAATTTAATCATTTTGAGTAATACAAAAAAATATTATTGCAGAGTAGTATGAAACTCATATTCCACATAAGTACAAGGCAAAATTGTGTTCTTTTAAAATAAATCCGAGCAGTACAATTTATTCATTTCGAGGAGTACAATTATCATTATTATTATTATCAGACAGTAAGAAACTCATATTCCACAGAAGTACAAGGGTACATGTGGAGGGAATTTGAGTTCTCTGGAGAAAAAAATATGGGCAGTACAATTTAATCACTTTGAGAAGTACAGAAACTTCTTTATTGTCGGGCAGTAAGAAACTCATATTCCACAGAAATACAATACTATGTTTCCTTGTAACAGTAAAAATCTTGGTATTTTGAATATTGTTCAAAAACCGTGAAGAATTAGAAAAATGTTAAAACACAAAAATTTGCTAAATTTCAATACCTTTCCAACACCATATCATTTGCACCATTCTGAGGTCCAAAAAAACATCAATGATCATATTTTAATAGATCTAAAATTTAGTATTTCCAAAACTGTTTCAAAACTATGCATAATTTGAAAAAACTTAAAAAACGTTTGTAAATTTCAGTAGCTTTCCAACGGTATATCATTTGCGCTATTCCGAGAAGTGGTTAAAAAATTAATATATAATTATTGTTCGTCTATTTTGAATGAATCTCGGTATTTTCAAAACTGCTCAAAAAATATGTAAAATTTGAAAAAAAATACACGAAAAAGATGGGAATTTCACTACCTTTCCAACGCCATATCATTTGCATCATTTCGATATCCAAAAATGATCCATGATCATCTTTTAATAAAAACAAATTTTTAGTATTTACAAAACTGTTCCAAAACTGTGCAAAATTTGAAAAAACTTAAAACATGAAAATGGTATATTTCAGTAGCTTTTCAACGGTATATCATTTGCTATATTCCGGTAAGTGGTTAAAAAATTTCGGTCAAAACACTTTTCATTCAGCTTGTGATGATTTCTCTTTTTTGAAAATTCATGATAAAAAATTAAAAAAAGTGAAGCAAGTTACAATATAAAAAAGTTGAGATTTTTTTGTAGCTTTCCAACGGTATATCATTTGCGCAATTCTGATTAATGGTTTAGAATCTATTAGTGAATTACTACGCAAGTACAGAAGAGCAGTACCGACTTTACGAAAAAAAGTACGGTTGTGTTATGCAGAGGCAGAACCAGATCTTTATTCCGGACAGTACGAGATTATTGCACAATAGTATTCTATCATCGATTGTAGAATAGACGGACATTCTAAGAGCTTATTAAAAAGAGTTGTCCGTCGAGCCACTTAACAAGCTAGACAATGGACATAGATATAAATCTAAATATTTCTGAACTACTCACCGTCTCGAGTAGTCTATCCGTCGTGCCTCTTAAGAACTAAAGGCCGCTTAATTGGAAGCAGATGGCAAAAATAATTATCTCACCAATCAGTGTCAAACTTATCGATCCAATCACCAATGGAACAAGTGTTGGTGAAACCCGTCGTGCTTTCACCAATATGTATTTGCAGCGTCCCTCGTCATCTCCTTTTGTGCGGTGCAACTAAAATATAGTCTGCATAGAACAAAAATTGAAAAGACAATCAACACGAGATATTCATTGATTTATAAAATGCATGTGGTTAATAATAACATACTTAAGTCCAATCTATTGGAATGCAATAGCTGTGATGGGGCGCAACCACTAGTGGTATTCTTTCTGGCGACATTCACCATAGAATCTATTGCTGACTAACATAACGTTTATTTTGTGCGATGCAACTAAAATCGACCTACATATGAAGAACATGGTTAACTTATTTGAATTCAAATGCATGTAAACTTTAGGAAATAAGCAACTTGTAAACATTATATTCAACTTAGGATGCGATGAGATTAGAACAGACAAAACCCTTGGGATTTTTCCAGATCATGTTCACCTTTTCCGAACTGACAGCAAGTTTGGTGTGTACACTAAATAAGTTTAGTGGCTTGCAAATCTCGGTGTCACTACACACGCTTATCCAGCCATTCAGTCTGTAACAATTGAAATAGCCAAATAATATACAAGGAAATCTATCCGGACGTGAAAATTATAGACGAACAAACTCCTCGTGGCGTACAGTGTAATTTAATTTGCTCCACGTCTGGAATAGCAGTATAAAACGCTACACGTTTGCTGCAGCTTGAACGAAAGCAAATCAGGATGGGACATATGATTGCGGCGAGATGTCGACGGGCCAATCATTTCCAAGGAATCCGACGTACCGGCCCGTCGCCGTCGCCGTCGGTCGCCGTACCGGGATTGACGTTTACACCATCGTCGGCGGCACAAGGCGCATGTGCCGGAGCCCAGAGTGAGCTGTGGATCTCGATCGGTGGCTGTAGGTGGTGGTCCCGACCACGAGCATTCGCTTTTCTTTCTTCAAAGTCATTAGGCATACATGAGTATGGATTATACACGCATGGGAACTGATGAGAGGACCCGCGCCCAAACGAACAAACCAAGCATGGATGAGAGACGCAACATGGTGGCGTAGGATCCTACTCGGCACTAGTGTTTAGCTGAGCCCTCTCTCACTCTTTCTGTCTCGATCCTGTGGGTGGGCCGACCATGTGTGTGCACTGTGGGCCTGGTGATTTGGCTCCGAATGTTCTTTCCTCCCTAACACATGCTCTGCTCCGCCTCAAGAAATTGAGTTCAGCAACAGTTGGAACTGCACTCACAGTACTCCTGGCATTGCCGTATTAGATTAGTTATACTACATCGATCATCATCAAGTTCACCTTTCCTTTTTGTCCTTTGTACTGTAGACAACTGTTGCCACTAACCACATACAGTACTACATGCATCATCAACATCATGGGCATGCATACTAGGAATGGCCTAACGGTCGACAAAAAGGAACGCTGGATGATATAGTAGTGGTCTCCAAATGCTCTCCACTCAAATGTCCATCCATCTATCCATTTCCAGAGTGCAATATCTTTTGCCCAATCTTCAACTCCATCCTTGAACACACATGCACCCACACAGGTAGGTAGGTGACAGGATATAAGGCCTTCGGAGTGCTGACTTTTCCAACATCCACACCATATCCCAGTGATGATGGATAGGTCACCTATCTATCATGTGCCACACCCCTAAAATGGTAGCACCAGCCTTGGCTTCGATTGCCCATCCATCCATGGCAGCCACTTTTTGCAACCAAGCTACTAGTACAAAGAAACTTCACATCCTACTTAATGCTAGCTAGTAGAACCAGTAGTACATCTCATGTCAAGACGAGATCGATGAAGCATGCCATTCCAAGATGGATCAAGAACTGCTTCGGTATTTTGGGGGCACCCATGTATGTATGGACGTATGGATGGTGGTGGGACTCACATCCCATCACTCATTTCTCATCCATCTCTTCCCTTTCCTTGTATGCAAACCAATTGCGAGTGAGCGAGTGCACCTCCCTCGCACTCCCCTAGTAGTAGTAGTGTAGTGCGCCACAAGGATCTACTGTAGATGAGATCACTAATCCGCCGCTGGCTACTTCTAGTAGAGTTGGGGCAGGCACAGAGCATTGTTATGTATGGGTAAAATCAGTTTTGACCAGCGTATGTGTATTGCACTAGTAATTATCACACAAACAAAAGATCTGCATTTTGTTTTTGACGTGAAAGAACTGCATATTTTATCCTCTTTTTCGCTTTGCAATGTTTTCACGACAAAAAAAAAAGATTTAGAATGGTCCAGACTTCAAAGCTCACAAATTGTAGGGGAGGAAAATTATTTTTTCACATGCACGTACTTGGTTCAAGTACTAGTGTCTCTCTCTCTCTCTCATCGTGGTTGGCTTTAGGGCGTCTTGAATGCCAACCCTCAAACCGCTCACATACGTCCAAACTGCGCCGGACATGTTCTACCATCCAGCGTGATCATGTATCGGTCCGCCGAGCTATCCGGACGCACTTTTTCCCTGCAAATTTGAAGCAAAGTGGGGGATGGCTTTGCGGGTGTGCGAACAGGGGCAACATAGGATTCCGGCACCCCCGGCCCACTGAAGTCCCCCTCCCGGTCCCATTTTATTCCAATCCGCCCCTCACCCCTTGTTTTGCATCTTAAACCTCATCCTCCGACGCCGCCGATGTACCTCTCCGTCCGCCACACAGTCATTGTTGCACCTCCGCAACCAGCACCGACGCGTCTGCTCGCATTTTACGATGGCGTCTTACACCCAAGATTAATCAGTAGCCAGTACACTCCTCCTCCCCTGTCGACGACGTCCACGGCGGACACCACACGCGGATGTGTTGGGTCAAATGCCATTGGTCTAATTCTCAAACGCCATGTCGTTCTTCTAGAGTACGAAGGATGGCGGGGTACTCGAGCATGAACTCCCGGTCCCATTTTATTCCAATCCGCCCCTTCACCCCTTCTTTTGCATCCTAAACCTCATCCTCCGACGTCGCCGATGTACCTCTCCGTCCGCCACATAGTCATTGTCGGACCTCCGCAACCAGCACCGACGCGTTCGCTCGCCTTTTACGATGGCATCTTCCACCCAAAATTAATCCGTAGCCAGTACACTCCTCCTCCCCTGTCGACGAAGTCCATGGCGGACACCACACTCGGTACGTGTTGGGTCAAATGCCACTGGTCTAATTCTCAAACGCCATCGAGGGAGTCCTGGACTGTGGGGTCCTCGGGGAGCCGGTCTATGTGGCATGGGCCGGACTAATGGGCCGTGAAGATACATGATAGAAGGCCTTCTCCCGTGTTCGAACGAGACTCTCCTTTGCATGGATGACAAGCTTGGCATCCGGATGTGTAGTTTCCTTCATCTGCAAACCTACTTTGTACGATCCTAGTCCCCTCCGGTGCCTATATAAACCGGAGGGTTTAGTCCGTAATGGCAATCACAATCATACAGGCTAGACATCTCTAGGGTTTAGCCATTACGGTCTCGAGGTAGATCAACTCTTGTAACCCCTATACTCATCAAAGTCAATCAAGTAGGAAGTAGGGTATTACATCCATTAAGAGGGCCCAAACCTGGGTAAAACATCATGTCCCCAGCCTCCTGTTACCTTCGATCCTTAGACGCACAGTTCGGGACCCCCTACCCGAGATCTGCCGGTTTTGACACCGCAATTTATGCTTTCATTGAGAGTTCCACTTTGCCATCGCTAGAAGGCTCGATGGCTCCACTGATCATCCACAACAACAACACCTTGAGGGAGACCTTTCTCCCCGGCCAAATCTTTTTATTCGGCGGCTTCGCACTGCGCGCCAACTCGATTGGCCATCTCGAGCAGATTGACAGCTACGCCGCTGGTCATCAGATCAGTTTTGGTAATCTGAACTACGTCGCTGATATCCGAGGAGACTTGGTCTTCCAAGGTTTCACGACCCCAATCACCGCTCTGGCTTTAGATCCGGAGCGCACCACCAGGTCTGAAGACGGGAGTTTAAAGCCCACCGGACTCCCTGCAGCTATAAAGCCCGACACCGGAGAATCGGAGGGGATTACATCACCGGCCGGCCTGGAGTCATGCCAGGCTCCCTCTATCCTCATGGAGCCAGAATCGCCTCCAGACACCAACTCCAAACTCTCGAGGTCCGCATCGTATGAGCTTGGCCAGGGAACTTCTGTCCCGCCCTGCTCCACGGACTCTCTCTTCCCTTTCCAAACTCACTCTTAAATGAGGCCCTGGACTTAATGCGATCTCTCGCCATTACAGAAGAATCGCTGCCAAACTACGCCCAGCCCACACTAGGGGTTGAGAGCGGGGAATTTTACGTCCCACCCACCACCCACTGCAAAGCCACTTTCGTGGACTTAACCGACATGCTCGATTACGCTTCCGAAGACATCGACGGCATGGACGACGATGCCGGAGAAGAGCAAAGCCAGAACTCGCCATCTACCGGACGCTGGACAGCCACGTCCACATATGACGTGTACATGGTGGATACACCCAAAGAGGACGACGGTGATGGTGGTAAGGATCCAGTCAAGAACAAGCCCCTCGTGGCACCACCAAAGCGTCGACGTAAGCCGCGCCGCTCGAAATAGCGTCGTGAAAAAGACAGTAATGTCGGCACCGGAGACAACAACACTCCGGATAATGCCGAAGATCAAGAAGCCCCGATCGAACCAACATCCGAGAAGAATGATTGGGAAGATGGGCAAGTCAACCCCGACGATACTATCGGGAACGAGGGCTCAGAGGATAGTAACTATTTACCGGTCTCCAAAGAGGACGAGAGCCTCGGCAACGAATAATTCATCGTGCCAGAGGAACCCCTTGAACAAGTGCGCTTTAAGCGTCGGCTAATAGCCACTGGAAGAAGCCTGAAAAAGAAGCAACACCTTCAAGCTGATCAGGATCTGCTCAATGACAGATGGATTGATGTCCTGGCAGCCGAGGAATACGGCCTCGAACGCCCAACTAAGAGTTACCCGAAGCGCAAGCTGCTACCTCAATTCGATGATGAGGCCCCAGAGCCTATACCGCCAACGCGTAACGCTGCCGATGGACCTAACCAACCACCGCATGGCCGGGACAGAGCGACAACTCAAGCCGAACACCAGCCTACACCACCCGCCATAAAGGTAGAGAGACAACAGTTGTAGGACACACTTATGACCTACGACAGGACCTGGCTAAGAGAGCCAGTCAGACCAGATCAATCTATGGATCAAGGGGGCATGCCCCAGCGCGAGAAAACGGCCATCAGGCCTGGCGCGACAAGCACAACTTCACCCGGGCCGGAAACCGCATACGGACTCCATCCGAGCTACGTCGTGATGTTGCCCGATACAGAGGCACCGCACACCCCCTATGCTTCACCAATGAGGTAATGGAGCACCAGCTCCCAGAAGGGTTTAAACCGGTGAACACTGAATCATACGATGGCACAACAGATCCCGCAGTATGGATTGAAGACTTTCTTCTCCACATTCACATGGCTCGCGGTGATGATTTACATGCCATCAAATATCTCCCTCTAAAGCTTAAGGGGCCAGCTCGGCACTGGCTAAACAGCCTCCTAGAAAACTCTATTTGAAGTTGGGTAGACTTGGAGGACGCCTTTAGAGACAACTTCCAAGGCACTTATATCCGCCCCCCGGACGCCGGAGAGTCAGCCAGAAAATACGGACCAGGTTCCTAATCAAGAAGAACCAAATTGTTGATTGTCTAGACGCCGAGGCTTTAGCAGCCTTTAAACACAGCATTCACGATGAATGGCTCGCCCGACACCTCGGCCAAGAAAAGCGGAAGTCCATGGAAGCTCTCACATCACTCATGACCCGCTTTTGCGTAGGCGAGGATAGCTGGCTAGCCCGTAGCAACAACAGTATCAGCGACCCTGGCACTTCTGAAGCCAGAAACAGAAGCGGCATGCCCCGACACAACAAAAACAAGCGTTAGAGCAACACTGACAATGCCGAAGACATGGCGGTCAACATCGGATTCAGTGGCTCCAAACCTGGTGAGCGAAAGAGGCCATTCAAAAGAAACAAAGACGGTTCATCTAGCCTGAACCGAATACTCGACCGACCTTGCCAGATTCACAGCATCCCTAACAAGCCTGCCAACCATACCAACAGAAGCTGTTGGGTTTTTAAGCAGGCCGGTAAGTTAAACACCGAGCACATGGGGAAAGGGTCGCCCAGCGAGGATGACGACGAGGAGCCTCGCCCACCAAACACAGGGGGATAGAAGAAATTTCCCCCCAAGGTCAAAACGGTGAACATGATATATGTTACTCACATCCCCAAGAGGGAGCGCAAACACGCGTTAAGGGATGTTTATGCGATAGAGCCAATCGCCCCAAAGTTCAACCCATGGTCGGCATGCCTGATCACTTTTGATCGCGGAGACCATCCAACCAGTATCCATCATGGAGGTTCAGCCGCGTTGGTCCTCGATCCAATTATCGATGGATTACACCTCACGAGAGTCCTCATGGACGGCGGCGGCAGTCTTAACCTGCTCTATCAGGACACAGTCCAGAAAATGGGTATTGACTCGTCAAGAATCAATCCCACCAAAACTACCTTTAATGGAGTAATACCTGGTGTAGAAGCCCACTGCACGGGCTCAATTACATTGGAAGTCGTCTTCAGTTTGCCAGACAACTTCCGAAGTGAAGACTTGATCTTCGACATCGTCCCTTTTCGCAGTGGCTATCATGCACTGCTCAGACGATGCGTTTGCCCGCTTCAATGCGGTCCCCGCACTATGCTTATCTAAAACTCAAGATGCCAGGACCACGCAGTGTTATAACAGTCCATGGAAACATGGATCACTCCCTTCGTACTGAGGAACACACCGCGGCCCTTGCGGCGGAAGTGCAGGTCAGCATTATCAAGCCAAACTCCACATCGGTAGTCAAGCCCCCGAACCCTATCAAATGAGTCCGGACTACCCTGCAAAATGACAGTCTAGCTCATCAGGAGCTCGATTAGCAATTCGGCCTCTGTCTTAGCCCCAGCCCAACTGCGGCGTATGTACCGCATGCACATAACTACGCACTAAAGATACCATGGGCGGCGATGGAGGCATATCAAGGATAAAGTACACAATATGGCTCAACCGTACCTGGACCCCCATATCTACCTTTTTCTTAACTTCGTTTTTTTTCAGGTTCCCCAAAACCCACATCACCTTTTTTATGGTGCCAGGGGCCCTTTTCCCTGCCCCTTATGAAAACCTGCTCATTAATCCTCTCAAAGGATCACACACCAAGGCGAAAAGCAGCGCAGATGTATGGCAGAGAACCTAAAGGATCTTTAAAGATCATCTCTTCACCTTTTTTAGTACCTGTACATAGCTTTCCCTTATGCTCGGCATGTAAAATAGCCTCGATGCTTATAGCATTGTCTGTACAAATACGTTTTGATGTATCAATCAGACTATAATGAAAACAGTCTTCGCCCAACCTATTCAGTACTGGCTTATTTCTTAATATGTATTCCATATTTTTCTTCAGTTTGCTTGTCGTGTACACCTCGGCACGATTTCAATCGCCAGGGGCTCCATGCAGCCGCGTACACCTCTTCATAATACAATAAGTCCGAACACTTTTTAAAGTACAATTCAGCGTCTCGAATATAGCATTATATGCATCGGCTCCGAATCATGTCTTTGGTCAACAGTTGGGTTGCCTGGCTCCTGTGGTTACTACCTTACGTTCCGCTTGTTCGGCTAAGGTAGTAAAGGGAGTACTACTGCGATTGTGTTTCTGGCTCATCCGGATAAAACAACTCAGTAGAGAAAGCCGAAAACTGACTGTCATGATGCGGTGAGAGCTGGTCAGCTATTCAGCGACTAATTAGAAATCTCTTGCGATTTTTTCCGTGTTACGCAATGTTCCGGCCTTTACCAGGACGGGCGCCTACAACACCCATGTTCGAACCATCGAACAATACGAGGGGCTGCGCCTACAATCTTATTGTCAAACTACTATGGCTAAGTGAGAGTAATAAAGTCGCATAGTCCGATTGCCTGGTTCGCCGCACTAACACCTCCTTCAAGGACCAGATCGTTGGGGTTAAGTGTCTTTTTGTGTTGTTCCGAACACCCCCGTACTATCTACGTGAGGGTCTGAAGCCGATGACTGGCGAACTCTCAGATTCAATAAAGGTCGCAACGGAGGATAAATAATTTCAGATTAAACAAGACAGATATTACAAACGCTTTATAGCGTCAAGCCGTGGGCAGGCATCGACTAGCCGCTTAAACAACCCAAAGTAACTACTGGGTATGGGTTCGGCTGTCCAAAGACGGACTATAACATCCTTCATGGCCAGTTCGGCCACCCTATGTAGCTCGATCAGCTGTTTCAGCTGATCACTTAGGGGCACAGGATGTTCTGGCGCAAGGTACTGCGACCAGAACAACTTTTCTTTTGAGCTCCCCTCTTCGGCTCAGAAGAAATATGCACCATCTGCAATACTTCGGGGCAGATCCGTAAACGCTCCTGGAAAACTCTAAATGTGTGTCAGTAAGGTGTACTTTCTCCTTATGAATTTGCTCTGCATATTAAAGTCCTTACCCGCCGCGATCTGTTTGGCTTCTCGAATCTCCTGACAGGCGTCTTGGGCTTCAACTCGGGCCTCCTCCACACTTTGGAGTGTCGTAGCAAGTTCGGAGTCTCGATCCAACACCTTGCGCTCCAAGGACTCACATTTGCTTATAGCATCCGTGAGCTCTTGTTGGACTTCATCCAACCTCGCTTCATGTTTCCGGCAGGCGGCTCGCTCCTCGTCCGCCTCCTTCTTGGCCTCGACCAAAGCACTCTTGAGGGCCTCGACCTTAGACGTGTCACCTATGAGCGTAATCATAAAGCTCATTTAGATACCAATCAGAACTAATGTCATTTCAGATATGCTTCTGTATCGCATACCTTGCTTTTCCTCCAACTTCCGCTTAAGTTCGGACAGTCAGCAGCATGCGAGGTTGCTGCTAGCTTCACAGCCTGTTCATCAAAAGAGACATATATGTTAGCTCCTGCACAGTATTATTCGATCCTCTGTTCGGCCTTTCTTCATGAACGCGAACAGAGTCTTAGGGGCTACTATCTACACAGAGGCATTCCTTTTCCAAACAGCCAAAAATATATTATGTCACATACCTCAAAGCATGTTAAAAGGCTGGTATAGGCTTGGTTCAATCCTTTTTTAGCGGACCGAACCTTTTCAACCACCGTACCCATAAGGGTACGGTGTTCCTCCACAATGTAAGCACTCTGAAGCGCTTCCACCAGAGTGTCCGGCGCCTCCGGATTGACAGAGGATGCTGGTGGAGAGGGCGCGTCCCCTTCTTTTGAAGGAGACTGCTCGCCCGATTCCAGAGCCGTACGTACCTCCAAAAAAATATTCGGTTGGGGGCCAAATTGAGCTTGGCCCCCATCGTTGGTCTCCATGGGGGGTCAATTTCCCCCTATCTTCGGCAACAGGGGTGTTACCTTCCGTCGCCACCTTCATGGCCTCCCGCACTTTCCCGTGACCTAGAGAGGTTCTTCGGGACAACACTTCGGTGTTGTCCATAGCGGTGGGTGGAGAGACCCGCGGAGGCGACTCGCTCTCCAATGCGTTCGGCCCCAACGAGTTCCCAGATGACGATGATCGTCGAGGGAGACCGCGAGCCGAACTGCAACGCGCAATTCAATATGTTAAAATCACAAGGCATAAAATTCCGATATGTGTACGGTGTATTCGGATACTTACGATCCGGCCAGGGGCTTCGGCCTGGGGTGCCATTCTGGAGTAGCGTCAGCATCCGATTCGGAATCATCCGAAAGGGAGTGTTTTCCCTTCTTGGACGCCTCCGCCTCCAGGTCCATGGAAGCCACCCTTTTCTTCTTTCCTCCCTTGAGGGGAGAATTGCTATCTTCCTACTCTTCATCTTCGTCATGAGAGGAGAGAGTTTCGGTGTCTTCGGACACAATGTCCGAAGCACCTTTGCGGCGGAGGCCACTTCTGGTCTCCTTGCTCTTCTTCTTGGCCTTCTTCTCCAGCGCTTGATACGGCGCTGAACCCAGCATCTTCGTCAACAAAGGGATGGCTGGGTCTTCGGGCAGCGGAGCCGGACATTAGATCCATTCCGCCTTCTTTGTCCATCCCTATGTGAATAATTGAAAGTTCAATATACTCCTTGGATTTGCAAATTAAAGTTATCATAAAACTTACGGGAGTGGCCAGATGAGCACAGTCGAGGCCGCAGCCTTCGGTCATCTCCGGCCACGATTTTTGAGCCTTGAAAATCAGCTTCTATATGTCTTCGTGCATCGTGCCGAAGAACCACTGCAAGGTAAGAGGACCGGCTGGGTCGAATTCCCACATATATTGAGTCCGTTGTTAGTAGGGGAGAATCCGGCAAAGAGCATCACCTGGATCACGCTGGCAAGACTGGTGTTCTTGTTTATCATACCCTTGATGCGACTTTACAGTGTCGTCACCTCGTCGGGCGACGCCCAATCCAGGCCCTTGTTGATCCATGAGGTAAGCCGCATTGGAGGCCCGGATTTGAACTCGGGAGCGGCGGCCCATGTGGTATCGCGGGGCTATGTGATATAGAACCACCCCTGCTGCCATCCCTTGACAGTCTGCACAAAGGTCCCCTTTGGCCAGGTGACGTTGGGAAGTTTGCTCACCTTGGCGCTGCCGCACTCCACGTGTTGACCTTCAACCACCTTCGGCTTCACATTGAAGACCTTGAGCCATAGGCCGAAGTGGGGAGGCATGCGGAGGAATGCGTCGCACACAACCATAAACGCTGAAATGTTGAGGAAGGAATTTTGGGCTAGATCATGAAAATCTAGCCCATAGTAAAACATGAGACCATGGGCGAAAGGATGGAGGGGAAACCCTAATCCGTAGAGGAAATGGAGAATGAACACTACCCTCTCATTAGGCTCCGGAGTGGGAATGATCATCTTCTTGGCAGGGAGCCGGTGGACTATGTCCGTGGCCAAGTACCCAGCTTCCCGGAGCTCCTTGATGTTCTCCACTGTAACAGAGGAAGCCATCCACTTGCCCTGCGCTCCAGATCCGGACATGGCTAAGAGTGTTTGGTGGCGATGGAAAAGATTGGAACTTGGGCGCTGGAGCTCGAATGGCAGATGGGCTGAGGAGGAAGAAGGCGTGGGGTGAAAAGACAAATCCTTATCTTCTTATAAAGACAGTGGATATCAAGTGTCCCCTCTTAAGCCTTAAATCTTGCCTATTCCCAAGGGGATGTGTGAATGGCACGGTTGGATTACCCAAACCCTTATTAATGAGAATCCCATGATAAGGGGACATGATCCCTGCTTTGACAAGACGTGCCTATGACCGTGCCTCGAAACACGAAGCAGGGGCTGTAAAACAGTTCAGAATGCTAACAAGGCCATGACATAACGCCTTGCCAGAAAATCGCCTATGGACGTGATTTACATTGTTTCGAGTATTGTTTGCCCTTACAGCTTAAGGTTGTAATTATTAAACAGAGCCAGATACAGCTATCATGTGCGGAGGACTGCTTTGCAGTATTCAGAGAAGGAACCTGCCTTGCAATGCCGAAGACAATCTGCTCGTCGCATACATCGACATTGAAGCCCGGTTCAGGGGCTACTGAGGGAGTCCTGGACTGTGAGGTCCTCGGGGAGCCGGCCTATGTGGCATGGGCCAGACTAATGGGCCGTGAAGATACATGATAGAAGGTCTTCTCCTGTGTTTGGACGGGACTCTCCTTTGCGTGGATGGCAAGCTTGGCATCCGGATGTGTAGTTCCCTTCATCTGCAAACCGACTTTGGACGATCCTAGTCCCCTCCGGTGCCTATATAAACTAGAGGGTTTAGTCCGTAGTGGCAATCACAATCATACAGGACAGACATCTAGGGCTTAGCCATTACGGTCTCAAGGTAGATCAACTCTTGTAACCCCTATCCTCATCAAAGTCAATCAAGTAGGAAGTAGGGTATTACCTCCATTAAGAGGGCCCGAACCTGGGTAAAACATCGTGTCCCCTGCCTCCTGTTACCTTTGATCCTTAGAAGCACAGGTCGGGACCCCCTACCCGAGGTCTGCCGGTTTTGACACCGACAGCCATGTCGTTCTTCTAGAGTACGAAGGATGGCAGGGTACTTGAGGATGAAAGATGAGTTGTCGTGCGATGTGTGGTTGGCCGTATCCGCGGATTTTATAGGTAGACACAAAAAGGAGGTTCTTCTGGTTGTGCGTGCATGATTCGTTTCACGCGCAAAAGAACATTGTGCCCTACGACATGCACGTCATCCAACAACGCAATATGAGGTCATTATCATATCGATGGTACGCCATCCAGACCACCGTCACCAAGTTTTGTGACGCGGTTGCTCGGCTAGAGGCAAGGTGGCCACTGCGTGCGGCATTGGAGAAGATCTTAAGTTTTGCTTCTTCTTGCTCAACTTATCCATTGAATCATTCATTCACTTAACATTGCTCTACACATTGTGTAGCCTGTACGCGCTGCCGTGATGTACCACAGGGTTGAGTGACGGGTATTTTGGTACATACATTGTTTGATAAAGTTGAAGAGGCAGTATGTGTGGGATGACATGATCCATTCATAAAAAACTTGTTGATCATCTGGGTCATCTCGTTCAATTTGAACTATTGTTGTACTGGTCTTATTTGCGTGTTATGTATGGATGATTTATGTCATTTTACATCCAAACTTTGATAAGTTCTGTCAGGTTTGCATGAATTTCGCCCAGTCTGTTGAAATACAGTGAACCCCCCCCCCCCCCCCCCCCCCCGCAAAAAAAAATGTTTTGGCCGGCCATCAACATGCATGCAAATGATGCATTGCAAGCTCTGCCTTCCTAGCCACATCTTGCCACACTTTGCCACACCTAACCTTAGGCAAGTTTGACCAAGTTAGGTAGGTTTTTGGTTCTAGCCACACCTAAGGTAAGGATTTTTTTTTATGAGCAGTGAGCCCCACATGTCATAGACAAATAGTGTGGCAAGATTCCCTTAGGCAAGCCAAAGTGTGGCTAACAATTTAAGCAACTCAACTAAGGCAAATGTGGTAAGTGTGGCAAAAATCGTGTGGCAATATATGGCAAAGATAGTCACAATCCAAACAGCCCCTATGTCCACATGGGTACCCTACTAGCTCTGGCCGCGCCCTCCTTCAATTTTCCTTCTCCCCTTTTTTTTGGTCTTCCCCATTTTGCAAACCCACCCCTAAACATCTCAATTCTCAAATATGGCAACACACTGTATAGTTAGTGACTTTCTACATGCTGCATCCTTCTTTTCTTTGGCTAGACATGGAGCAGGAGTATGTTTGCATTGTGTGCATGGCTAGCTATCGATGGGGATGGGCAGGGTGGTGGTGCACGGCATGTGTCCACCGTGTGGCTCATTCATTCTCTTTGTTGTGGAGATGCTTCTTAGTTATGCGGATAATGGCGGGCATGGATGTTTGATCCTCGCACATAAGTTGCAAGGTTTAGGCCACGGATTATATATGCTCTATATGTGATGGTTCTTTCGTTGAGCCCTACCCAACCTAGTTATGTAAATAATCCATGCATGCACGCACGGCAGTTCTTACATTTCCATGTAACTTTTTTACATTTTTGTTATGCAAGACACACTAAGCGGGGGGTACGGGGAGGTTAACCTGCTTTCCTAAATAAAACGGACACCCAGCTTGAAACTTCTCTTTCCCTGTAAAAACTCAACAACAAAAACGATACTCTCTGGATCTCACAGACACAGTGACACATGTGCTGCATTGAGAGTTTGAGACTGAGAGAAGCAAACTTTTCGGATGGTATATATGCATGGCGGCGGAACTGTCCTAACTCGATCTCTCCCTCCCCGTACCCCCCGCGCCTCCCGCCCCGAGCGGGGCGACCGGGGCGGCCCTCCCTCCCCTCGCCGCCCAGCCCCCACCTCCCACCCCTCCTCCCGCCGCTGCCGCTGGCTGGCGTGGCCAGCCATTGCCCGCGCGGCGTCGTGGCGAGGCCGGCGGTGGAGGCCCTCTTCCTCTCCCCCTCGCGGTTCCCTGGCTCGGGCGGCGGTTTCCGGCCATGGTGCACCTCGGCAGGCGGTGCTCTGGTGTAGATCGGGCGCAGATACGATGGCAGTGGCGGCTGGCGGCTGGCGGCGGGGATTGGCCGGCGGAGCCCTGCAGGCCCAGATATGGGCCCTTTTTGGCCCGATCTGGGTCAGGGCGGGTTGGTCTGTCCTCCGGAGGGTCTCCTACGGCTGGGCTGGCGGGACGCGGTCGTTGGGATTGGCGGTTCTGCGCTGCGTCGGCTGCAGCGCGGCAACAGGAGCTTAATGGGCTTGATCTGGGCCCGGCTGGGCAGGTGGTCTGGCGTGCTCTCGCTCCTGCGTTCGGTCTGCTACGGCTTGTGCCAGTGGACGTTATCCCCTCCCAGGTGGTTGTGGTGATCCTGGTCCCTATCGGCGGTGGTCTCGTTTGGTTCGGCTGGCCTCACAGCGTGTGTGGTGGAGAGACGACGGTGGTGTCCTCGTGACTGTGGTGGTGCAGGTTGGTGGGCGGTTGGCGTGGTGGAGCCGCAGATCGGTCCTGGGTTGTAGGTATCCCTCTCGGGTCCGCCCGGCACCGACACGGTGACGCCTGCGGGCACCATCAACCTTTTTGAAGGGCGTCGGGAGTACCTCTCGCCCGCTTCCCTTCGTGTACCGGGAGAAATCCTAGGATTCTTCCGGGCAGCAATGTCGTGATCGTCGCAGTCCTTCTTGAAGGTGTTGCTTGGTTCGCGGTGACTCGATGGCATTGGAGCATGGTGGATGTTTCCGATGGGCGCAACGGTTGAGGGATGCTTCAGCTTTCGTTCATCCGGTGCTGCCGGCATTTCTTTCTCTTGCTTTTCTCTTGTTTTTCTTTTGGGCTTGATTGTGTTGTTTGCCCCAGCGACGAACTTTTGGCTGTATCGGGTGGTTGCTATATTAATATAGCGGGGCACAATCCTATTTTGATATATGCATGGCGGCAATATATTTCTGCCAGCATTTCACGGATAGCTGATAGCCACGATGGAGCAAGGAGAGCGATCTACGCATCACGGATTCTGTGATGGGTTCGATCGACCTATCCATCCATCCTCCTCATGCATGGTCTACAACTCTACATACTGAGCTGCTGCATTATCCAGTGTGCACTGAGATGCAGCCACCTCCATGAGGTTCGTCTGTCCATCCAAATGGAAGGAGTCAAAGAGCTGAAACCTAAAAACAGAAGTTCAATTCTCATCTCCAAAGTGCAGTACGTATGACAGTAGTGGCAATGGCATAGTGGGGCTTTTGACTTTGTCCAGAACTAGGCACCACTAGTAGAAAACGGGGCAATGGCCCAGGCCAGTTCAGCCCATTAGTTCCGGTTCAATCCAGAACCGGGACCAATGGAGATATTTGCCCCGGTTCGTGAGCCCAGGGGGCCGGCCGGGCCACGTGGGCCATTGGTCCCGGTTCGTCTGGACCTTTTGGTCCCGGTTGGTGGGACGAATCGGGACCAATGGGCCTGGCTCCTGGCCCACCACTATTGGTCCCGGTTGGTGGCATGAACCGGGACCAATGGCTACCCGTTAGTCCCGGTTCATGCCACGAACCGGGACCAATAGTGCTGCCTATATATACCCCCTCGCTCGCGAGCAGAGCACTCCAGTGCTCTGTTTTTCTCTTGCCGGCGAGGGGGGGCTTTGTGGTGCTCTAGCTCACCTCCATAGCACATGAGGTGTTCGATGAAATGCCCGAGCCACACTACTTAAGCTTTCTCCTCTCCAAGCTCGACCTCCAACCTCTATTTTCCTCAATATTTGTCTAGGTTTAGCGGTCCATCACGCCCCGTCCCCGTCTTCACCGCCGTCGATCACCCGCGCCGATCTCATCGCCAGCACCACCGTGGTGAGCCTCTTGTTCTTATCTTCTTTCTGAAAGGAAAAATATTCTTACTTGTATTATTTTCTTACTTTTATTATTGCATCTTATATAGTGCGATGGTTTTGGTATCCGCCCCCGTCGGCCCTCGTCCTGTCTATGATTCGGATGTGGTATATATTATCTTTTCATAACTATTGGTTCATTTATTGTTTATGAAAATTATGCCGACCAACGTGACATAGATTTTATTTATCTAGGAGGTTGTTGAACCGGAAATTCCAACCGACCCTATTGTCGAGAGGTTAAATTTAGTTGAAGAAGAAAACAATTTCTTGAAGGAAAAAATAAAAAAACTTGAGGAGGAGAAGATGATATTGGAGTTGCATGTTGCGGATGTCGTCGATGATCACAAGATCAAGATGGATGCAATGCGCTTGAAGATGAGAAAGATTAGAAAATATGCCATTCATACCGAGGCTTGGTATCATTATGCCGTTGGATCAGTTGTTACCTTGGTTGCGATTATGATCGCATTTGTTTTCGCATTGAAATGTTTTACATAGTTTCAATGTATGGTTTAATTAATTTAGATGCTCTGCAGAGCTTTATGTTGTTAGATGAGAACTATGTATGTACTTTGGTTTTTATGTGATGATGAACTTCTATTAATTTGGTCACTTAATTATCTATTCATGATGTTCTGTAATGATTTTTGACACACTTAATTATATATAATGCACGCAGATGAACCGGCAATGGATGTACGGTGACAGACACACCTCCGAGTACATTAAGGGCGTGCATGATTTTCTCGAAGTGGCTGAGGCAAACAAGCAGAATGGTTTTATGTGTTGTCCATGCCCTATATGTGGGAATACGAAGTCTTACTCTGACCGGAAAATCCTTCACACCCACCTGCTTTACAAGGGTTTCATGCCACACTATAATGTTTGGACGAGGCACGGAGAAATAGGGGTTATGATGGAAGACGGCGAGGAAGAAGAGTACGATGACAACTATGTGCCCCCTGAATACGGTGATGCTACTGAACATCAAGATGCACCAGACGATGTGCACGATGGTGCTGCAACGGGCGAAGCTGCTGAAGATCAAGAGGAACCAGACGATGTGCCCGATGATGATGATCTCCGCCGGGTCATTGTCGATGCAAGGACACAATGCGAAAGTCAAAAGGAGAAGCTGAAGTTCGATCGCATGTTAGAGGATCACAAAAAGGGGTTGTACCCCAATTGCGAAGATGGCAACACAAAGCTCGGTACCGTACTCGAATTGCTGCAGTGGAAGGCAGAGAATGCTGTGCCTGATAAAGGATTTGAGAAGCTACTGAAAATAATGAAGAAGAAGCTTCCAAAGGATAACGAATTGCCCGACAGTACATACGCAGCAAAGAAGGTCGTATGCCCTCTAGGATTGGAGGTGGAGAAGATACATGCATGCCCTAATGACTGCATCCTCTACCGCGGTGCCTACAAGGATCTGAACGCATGCCCGGTATGCGGTGCATTGCGGTATAAGATCAGACGAGATGACCCTGGTGATGTTGACGGCGAGCCTCCCAGGAAGAGGGTTCCTGCGAAGGTGATGTGGTATGCTCCTATAATACCACGGTTGAAACGTCTGTTCAGAAACGGAGAGCATGCCAAGTTGATGCGATGGCACAGTGAGGACCGTAAGAAAGACGGGAAGTTGAGAGCACCCGCTGACGGGTCGCAGTGGAGAAAAATTGAGAGAAAGTACTGGGATGAGTTTGCAAAGGACCCAAGGAACGTATGGTTTGCTTTAAGCGCGGATGGCATTAATCCTTTCGGGGAGCAGAGCAGCAATCACAGCACCTGGCCCGTGACTCTATGTATGTATAACCTTCCTCCTTGGATGTGCATGAAGCGGAAGTTCATTATGATGCCAGTTCTCATCCAAGGCCCTAAGCAACCCGGCAACGACATTGATGTGTACCTAAGGCCATTAGTTGAAGAACTTTTACAGCTGTGGAATGGAAACGGTGTACGTACGTGGGATGAGCACAAAAAGGAGGAATTTGACCTAAAGGCGTTGCTGTTCGTGACCATCAACGATTGGCCCGCTCTCAGTAACCTTTCAGGACAGACAAACAAGGGATACCACGCATGCACGCACTGTTTACTTGACACCGATAGTATATACCTGGGAAGCTGCAGGAAGAATGTGTACCTGGGCCATCGTCGATTTCTTCCGACCAACCATCAATGTCGAAAGAAAGGCAAGCATTTCAAAGGCGAGGCAGATCACCGGAAGAAGCCCGCCATGCGTACCGGTGATCACGTACTTGCTATGGTCAATGATTTACACGTAATCTTTGGAAAGGGTCCCGGCGGACTAGCTGTTCCGAATGACGCTGAGAATCACGCACCCATGTGGAAGAAGAAATCTATATTTTGGGACCTACCCTACTGGAAAGACCTAGAGGTCCGCTCTTCGATCGACGTGATGCACGTGACGAAGAACCTTTGCGTGAACCTGCTAGGCTTCTTGGGCGTGTATGGGAAGACAAAAGATACACCTGAGGCACGAGAGGACCTGCAACGCTTGCACGAAAAAGAGGGCATGCCTCCGAAGCAGTATGAAGGTCCTGCCAGCTACGCTCTTACGAAAGAAGAGAAAGAAATATTCTTTCAATGCCTGCTCAGTATGAAGGTCCCGACTGGCTTCTCGTCGAATATAAAGGGAATAATAAATATGCCAGAGAAAAAGTTCCAGAACCTAAAGTCTCATGACTGCCACGTGATTATGACGCAACTGCTTCCGGTTGCATTGAGGGGGCTTCTACCGGAAAACGTCCGATTAGCCATTGTGAAGCTATGTGCATTCCTCAATGCAATATCTCAGAAGGTGATCGATCCAGAAATCGTACCAACGCTAAGGAGTGATGTGGCGCAATGTCTTGTCAGTTTCGAGCTGGTGTTCCCACCATCCTTCTTCAATATCATGACGCACGTCCTAGTTCATCTAGTCGACGAGATTGTCATTCTGGGGCCCGTATTTCTACACAATATGTACCCCTTTGAGAGGTTCATGGGAGTCCTAAAGAAATATGTTCGTAACCGCGCTAGGCCAGAAGGAAGCATCTCCATGGGCCATCAAACAGAGGATGTCATCGGGTTTTGTGTTGACTTCATTCCTGGCCTTAAGAAGATAGGTCTCCCTAAATCGCGGTATGAGGGGAGACTGACTGGAAAAGGCACGCTTGGAAGGGACTCAATAATATGCAGGGACGGATATTCTTGGTCTCAAGCACACTACACAGTTCTACAGAACTCTACCTTGGTGACCCCGTATGTCGATGAACACAAGAACAGTCTGCGCTCCAAACACCCGGAGCAGTGCGACGACTGGATTACATGTGAACACATCAGGACTTTCAGCAGTTGGTTGGAAACACGTCTCAGAGGTGACAGCACTGTTTGTGATGAGCTGTACTTGTTGTCCAGGGGACCATCTTCGACTGTAATGATTTGGAAAGGATACGAGATAAATGGGAATACATTTTACACGATTGACCAAGATGAAAAGAGCACCAACCAAAACAGCGGTGTCCGCTTTGATGCAGCAACCGACAATGGAAATGACACATATTATGGTTACATAGTAGACATATGGGAACTTGACTACGGAGTAGATTTTAAGGTCCCTTTGTTTAAGTGCAAGTGGGTCAATCTGTCAGGAGGCGGGGTACAGGTAGACCCACAGTACGGAATGACAACAGTGGATCTGAAAAATCTTGGGTACACTGACGAACCGTTCGTCCTAGCCAATGATGTGGCACAGGTTATCTATGTGAAGGACATGTCTACCAGACCGAGGAAAAGAAAAGATAAGGAAGCGAATACATCATACAATGAGCCAAAGCGCCACATAGTTCTTTCAGGAAAAAGGGACATCCTGGGAGTGGAGGGCAAGACAGACATGTCTGAAGAGTATGAAAAGTTTCATGAAATTCCCCCCTTCAAAGTCAAGGCTGACCCAAGCATCCTGATAAACGATGAAGATTATCCATGGTTACGGCGCAATAAGCAAACGACACAAGCGAAGAAAAAGTGAAGACTTTCTCCCGCAACTATTATGATGATACCATGCCAACTTTGTAACAGACGAGTATGATACCATTGTCCGTTTTGTACATGCACATGCTATGCCAACTTTTTCAGAGTTCATTTGAAAACTATGAATTTGAAAACCTCGCCAACCGAAGGGCGCTCACACCGGTTTATAAGCCCGTCCCTCTACACGCCTTGTTGAGCTCACAAACTTGTGATTCACACAAATTTCAAAGAAAACTAATGGCACAAACAGAAAGTTTATAATTTTGCTGACCTAAAAGCAAAAAGAATTAAAAAATAAAGCAAAAAACCAAAAGAAAATAAATAATGCAGAAAACAAAACAAAAAAACTTGAAAAAAATAAAAATAGCAACAATAAGTATTTTGTTGTAAGTAGAAACAAAATAAAATAAATAAATAAAGCAAAAAGTGTTTTCAAATTTGAAAACTAATGGCACTAACAGAAAGTTTATAATTTTTCTAAAACTAAAAGCAAAAAGAATTAAAAATAAAGCAAAAAACAACAAAAAATAAATAATGCAGAAAGCAAAACCAAAAAACTGGAAAAAATAAAAATAGCAACAATAAGTATTTTGTTGTAAGTAGAAACAAAATAAAATAAATAAAGCAACAAAGAAAACAAAAAAACAAAAAAAGTGCCACCTACTGGGCCCCCACGGCCTGAATACGACTAGAAACCCTACCATGGGCCAGGATTCAGGCCCGCGGGAGGCCCAGTAGGCCCACAGGCACAGATTGCACGGTCAGGCCCGAAAGCCTGCAGTTGAGAGGAGCTCGAGAGGGTGGGCGCAGCAGCGCTTATAAACCACTCTCGAGCTCTCTCAACTAGCGAGGTGGGACTAAACTTTTCGGCGCGGGGCAGCACAAGGCCTTTGGTCCCGGTTGGTGGCACCAACCGGGACTAAAGGGGGGATTAGTCCCGGTTGGTGCCACGACCCGGGACTAATGCCCCCCTTTAGTCCCGGTTGGTGCCACCAACCGGGACCAAAGGCCGCCGCTTCCCGCCCTTTGGGCTGCTGAAAATTGGCCTTTGGTCCCGGTTGGTGGCACCAACCGGGACTAAAGGTGGTCATTAGTCCCGGGTCGTGGCACGAACCGGGACCAAAGCCTTTTCTATATAAGCAAAGACTTGGCGTTTTTTCAGATTTCATCGCCAGTTCCCCGCCCCGACGACGCCGCCAGGCTGCCCGAGCTCGCCCCGACGACGCCGTCAGGCTGCCCGTGCTCGCCGTCGCCGTCGCCCCGCGCCCCTGCCCCGTGCTCGCCGTCGCCGTCGCCCCGCGCCCCTGCCCCGTGCTCGCCGTCGCCCTGCCCCTGCCCCGTCCCGCCCCGCGCGCCGGCGCCCTCGCCGCCCCCGCCGTCGCCTCGAGCTCCCCTGCTACGGGCTCGCCGTCGCCGCCCGCTCCTCGTCGCCGTCGCCCTGCCCCCCTGCCCCATCCCGCCCGCGCGCCGGCGCCCTCGCCTACCCCCGCGCTGTGAGCCGCCGCCCGGCTCTTTTAATGTTTAAGCTCTTTTTTTATTTTTATGCACTGTTTTTTATGTTTTAATTTTTTTGTTCATATGTGATGTATATGTGTATGTGGCTATAATGTATATGTGTATGTGAACAATGCAAAAGATAGTTTTTTAGAAAAATTAGGATTTTTTTTCTGTTCATAGATTTTTTTGGTGATATTAATTATTGTAAATATGCAAATGTTTGTATATTCATATGAACAATGAATTAGGCAATACTACTTCATGTATTTTTAAGAAGGAAGAAGAAGAAAAAGAATGAGAGGAAAAAGGAAATAAGAAGAGGAAGAAAGGAGAAGAAGAGGGGAGAGGAAGAAGAGGAGAAATAAATAAGAAGAAGAAAAAAGAAGAAAAAGAAGAGGAGAAGAAGAAAGGAATAGAGGAGAAGAAGAAAAAATAGAAAAAAAATTCTATTTTTTCTTCTTCTCCTCTATTCTTTTCTTCTTCTCCTCTTTTTTTTCTTCTTCTTTTTCTTCTTCTTCTTCCTTCTTCCTTCTTCCTCTTTTCTTCCTTTTTCCTTATTTTCCTTTCTCGAGGGATAAGAAGAAAAAGAAGAGGAGAAGAAGAAAGAAAGGAATAGAGGAGAAAGAAGAAACTTTGACACGAGGGGGGGGGTACCGATACCCCCTCCCCGATAACATTATTTTCCCATGTATATGTATGTTGCGTCGTTGTCGATATAACGAGGGTGTCGAGGATCACCGAGGGGTCGAGGGTCGGGAACTAGGGTAGAGGGTCGAGGGTCGTTAAGGGGTCAAGGGTCGAAGGTTTCAGGGTCGAGGGTCGTTAAGGGGTCAAGGGTCGAAGGTTTCAGGGTCGAGGGTTCCTATAGTGTCAAAGTATTGAAGAAATCCATGGCTTCATCATTAGCCGGAAGTAACCATGGCATGATGGTACGAAGTCCTCCAAAGTTATTCTGGAATGGAGTCCCGGATAGGATAATTTGCCTTTTTGTACGAATCTCAGCAAAGGCCTTTCAAATAACGATATTCGGAAGGTTCTTGCTGAACTTTGTACCAAAAAGCGAATTATCCTATCTGGGACTCCGTTCCAAAATAACTTTGGAGAGCTTCGTACCATCATGCACCTGTTACTTTCGCCTAATGATGAAGACATGGTTTTGTTGAATCCTTTGACACTAGGCAACCTCCCGACCCCTCGGCGATCCTCGACCCCTTGACCCTCGACCGCTCGGCAATCCACGACCCTCTACCCTACCGCGGGCGTCGATGCCCACGTCACTTGTGGGACATAGATGTAGTGTTCAACGCCGACCCCCTCCCGATAGCTTCAACACGTGGGGGGGGTCGATATTACCCCCTCCTTGAAGCGTTCTCGAGGCCACCCCCTAACCCTTGAAGCGTTGTCGAGGCCACCCCAAACCCTAGAGAAGCAGCGTCGAGGCCACTAATATGATTCCTTATTGTGATTAGCTAGCTAGTTCTACGTTTGCCACTAATATATCCATATCTGTCATGTTTGAATAATAATTGCCATGTTGTAAATATTTGTAGAAACTATGGACACCCCCCGAGACGAAGCACAAGAAGCGTTGTTGAGGGACATAATCGCACAAGGAAGTGATGCCGTCTCCTCGTTGATGTTTCTCAACGACAACGATGGTCTGGAAGGAGAGGGTGAAGAAGCAGCTGGCTATGATTTACATGGCTCCGATGACCCAATGCCGGTGCAAGAAGGAGAGGGTGAAGAAGTAGACCGTGAGGACGGCTCCGGTGATCACCAAACCGAGTCCGGCCAGGTATATATATTAGTTAAGCCTGTGCTGACTAGCTAATTGATGCATTCATTGTTTTGGTATGTACACATATTAATTAACTCTCGTCTTTGTTCTTTTTTCTAGCCCTCCGGATCGAGCACAACTTCGGTAAAGAGACGAGGCCCGAAGAAAAAGTTGAGCTCGGATGAAAAGTTTGAGATCATACAAATCGCGCGCGACGGCCAACCGATTGAACCCTACCGGACAAAGAAGGCATTTGTTGCTCAGTGCGGGGTTCTGGTTAGGGACAAGATCCCGATCAGCATCCAGCAATGGTATAAGCCTAAGAACGAAGACCCTGAGGTGTCTTATGTCAATGATATGCAGAAAAAGAATCTTTGGACTGAGCTGAAGTCAAATTTCACCCTACCGCCGGAGGATGATCCGGAGAAGCCAGTTATAGAGCCATTAATCAAGTCTTTTGCTCTGAAGAAGATGGCAGACCTATTCAGGAATTGGAAGAAAGACCTCAATAGGTATGTCGAAAAAAATGAGACACCAGAATTCATGGGCAAATATGAGAAGATCAGAGATGACTGGCCCGCATTTGTGGCCCACAAGACATCGGAAAAGAGTAAAAAGATGTCGGCGACAAACAAGAGAAATGCTGAGAAGAAGAAGCTTCACCATCGCACGGGGTCAGGTGGCTACCTCGTAGCCCGGCCTAAGTGGGCCAAGGCTGAGAATGATCTGCTTGATAAAGGGATCGAACCAGAGACAATGAACTGGCCAGAACGTTGCCGGACTTGGTTCTTTGGGGCCGGCGGATCCTTGGACCCTATAACAGGGAAGTGCATTTGGACGGACGAACAATTGGACATACCAGTCAAGAGGCTTCAGCAATATATCGAAGCAGCGCAGCAAGGGACGTTCGTTCCAGACAGGGAGAAGGACGAGCTCACAATGGCCCTCGGCAATCCTGAGCACCCTGGACGGACACGAGGCACGCCAGGCTCCGTTTCGTGGAAGGCTGGATTTCCGGACGCAGGGGGTTACAAAACCCAGGAGAGGAGGAAGAAACTGGAGCAGAGCCAACTGCAGGCGCTGCACGAAAGGGTAATGGGGCTAGAGGAACGAGAAGCAGATCGCAGCAAACGACCTGCCGAAGCTTCCCCCGAAGCTACCCCGCCATCTCAGCGGAGAAGCAGCGTGGCTTCCACCGAGCTGCTTCAGCCAGAGCATGCCTTGACGGCTCCTGCCAGCTATCCCGTGGATGCTATCACGGATGCTGAAAATTGCCACCTTATGGCGCAATGGAGCAATTTGAAGGTCAAGGCGGCTGTTGGCTCTGTTTATCCTACTAAACCCGACTCAACTTTTCACTGCCGGCCGATTCCAGAAGGATATGCTAAGGTGATGGTCGATGAAATAACGGAGGGATTTGAGGACCTCCGGCTTGACCACCCTACCGGTGAAGGGGAGTATCGGCTGGGTTCTGCTCTGAAGACTCCATGCCTATGGCGGAAGGATCTCATCAACCTTCCGAACTGGACGCCTCCGCCTCCTCCTCCTCCTCCGGCGAGTCAGGGCACTCCGCCTCCTCCACCGCCTCCTCCTCCGGCGAGTGACGATCAGGGCACTCGGCCGGCTCCTTCTCCGGCGCGTGGCGGCACTCCGCCTCTCCGCCTGCGCCGGCGCGCCCGAGCAGCCAGCCTCCTCCTTCTCCGCCTCGTCAGCAAGGGCGGAAGAGACCCGCCGCCGCTCCGGCTGCTCCGGCGCGTCGTAGTCCTTCTCCTCCGCCTCGTAAGCAAGGAAAGAAGACATCCGCTCCGTCTACTCTGCCGGCGTCTAGCAGTACAGCCAAAGGCGGGAGGAGATACAGATTCGGTCCTTCTCTGAAGACTCCAGAGAAGTTACCGTACGAGAGGAGCGAGGAGGAAAACGCGAAGATCGCGCAGACCGAAGTGGATGACTGGTTTCAAGGGTTGAAAGCAAAGAGACATCCACCTCCGGAGGAGAAGGTAGATCCGGTGAAAGCGAAGCGCACTCTGGCTGCCCTGACAAAACCACCCAAGTCTCCGCCGAAAGGCAACTATGAGCGCATTATTGGAAAGGCATTTGCCGAAGCGGAGAGGTCGGGAAGTACTAAAAGTGATCAAAGGATGAAAGAACGACGAGCTGGGAAACAAATTGCCCAGCTCGGCGAACAAGCGAAGCAATCGTGCCCCCCGCTCAAGGTGCCTGCTAGCGACATCGTCGATCCGAGGATGGTGCCCGGTTATGGCAATCCTGCAGATTACCTGCCCGACGATGTACATTATGATATCTTGGAGGTGCAGATACAAAGATACGAGTACGGGAAGCCTCTCGTCAAAGATGAAAGTTCTCTATCAACGATGATGCGAAGATTGCATGATTGGTACATGAAAACCTGCAAAGAGTCTGAGGGGAGGAGTACTTTGTATGTGAGAGTTAAAAAGGAGCATGACCTCCTTGGAATTGAACTGTTGCCTATTCCATTTGAGGAGTTCTATCAGTTTTTCAATCAATTGGCCATCGATAAAGCAACGGTCACCTCCTACTGTCTGTAAGTAGTACTACTTCTGTCATTAAGTCTCTCTATATAACTCAGCCCTTTCATTGCATGTATTTATAATTATCCTCACTATATTATGCAGATTGAAGATCGCCGAATTGAAGAAAAGACAAGTGGGAGATATTGGGTTCATTAACACGTATCTCATAGATGCAACTGAGGTTCAATATCGTGCCCAAGAAACCGAGGCCAACTTGCTACGATCGTTGGAAATAAATGAACACAAAGATATAATACTCTTTCCTTACAACTTCAAGTGAGTGTTACTGTCTTGTGGCATATTCGGTTTCCTTATTAGTCCAGGTTATAGTAATGTAATATTGATGAGTTATGCATGTGTGCGCAGCTACCACTATATTCTCCTAGAGATTAAGCTTGAGAAGGGAGTAGTAACTGTCTTAGACTCCAAGCGAAAAGATCCCAAGGAGTATGCGGACATGACTGAAATGCTCGAGAAGTAAGTTAAATCGATCATTATCCACCATATCAGCAACTTTGTTCATTTCTGATATCAAGTAATTGTTTTCTTTGTATGGCAGGGCTTGGAGAAAATTCACCAAAAAAGCTCCGGGACTACCGAAGAAGCTGCAATTTAGGCACCCGAAAGTAAGTACTATATAGTAGCATATTCCAGGCATCTCCTAGTGATTCAAGCGCTAGTTTCATCAATACCATTTAGCATGCTTGCTAATTATCAGTTTGATTGACCTCTATTTCTTGTAAAGTGGTTGTGGCAGGAACAAGGGAATGATTTCTGTGGATACTACATTTGCGAGTCCATCCGCCACACGACCTGTGAGCGGGGCTACTCCGACAAACAATATGAAGTGCGTAAATAACAATATTCACAATTTTATTTTATTACCATCATTTGTGTTGAGTTTCATTCATTCATATATATATATATGTATTGACCCCCTTCTTAAAATTAGATGTTTCGGATGCGGGATGAACTCCTAGCACCAGATCGCATGCGAGCAATTCAAGAGGAATTGGCGGCATTCTTTCTTGACCACGTGATCGCTGAAGACGGAGAATACTATGTGGACCACGCGTCCGTATTTTAGGAGATTATATATTTGTAAAAGATAATTATTGTATATATGTAGCCGGTAGTGTCGGATAGATATACGAGAACTTGTTGTTCGACCAATCTCTCGGAGAAGGAGAGGTGGTCGATATCACTTCTCTCTGTATGCATATATGTTCATGACGATCTTCTGTTTGCTTACTAGCTAGCTAGCGTGTCTAGCTAGTCCTCTCTATACGTATGTATGGTACGTAGCGTCGACCAAGCACGGACAAAAGAGAGGACACTTCTCTCTATTAATTAGCTAGCTATAGCACAATATATGAAACACCTAAATTAACCCCCCAAAACCCCCAACCCCCCCCCCTTTTCAAAAAAAAACAAAAACCCCAGCCACAGAAATGCTGACGCGTGGATGCCTATTGGTCCCGGTTGGTGCCACCAACCGGGACCAAAGGCCCTCCTGCCTGGGCTCAGCGGACAGGCCACGTGGAGGCCCATCTGTCCCGGTTCTGGATTGAACCGGGACTAAAGGGTCAAGGCATTAGTACCGACCCTTTAGTCCCGGTTCATGAACCGGGACTAAAGGCTCTCACCAACCGGGACTGTAGGCCCTTTTTCTACTAGTGCACGCAGCCATTGTCCCATGTGGCCGTGGGCTGCATGCATGTGAGGGGGTTTCAGCCAGCCAGCCAGCTTGTGACCCGCTGCATGGCAGCTTGCTGCCGTTGCCATTTGCTCGCTAGCTGCTCCTGCGTGGCTGTCTGTCACGTCACGGCACGGCTCTTATTACAAAGGCGCGCCACCTTTTTGGGCTTTGGGCATGGTTCTGCACCAACATGATGGACTTCGTTTAGCATCTCATTAATTAAGGCAAGATATGTTTGAGATGAAAAGATGCATCTTTTAGAGAGAGAGAGAGAGAGGGGAAAGAAGAGTCTTTTGGGATGTTCATATTTGTTCGTTTATTTGTGGTGTGCATATATTTGCATGCACAAACTTGTGTATGTAGGAGGAGTAGTACGATTTTTCCCTGCGTTGATTTACTACCTTGTGTGAGTGTGTGCACCTCTCTCTCTCTCTCCCTCTCCCTCCCTCTCTCTCTCTCTCTCTCTCTCTCTCTGTGTGTGTGTGTGTGTGTGTGTGTGTGTGTACTGGTAGGCTTTGTATACAAGGCAGGCTATAGCTGGTGGCCAAGGCTGCAAAGCATCAGCTCGGCCGGGTTAACATGACCTGTGCATGTATGTGTGCATGCTGCCTTGTTTATCTCGGCTCGGGGCTACACCTCATTGGACGACGTCTGCTTAGCACTGACCCCGCCGAAATCTTTCCAGTTACAGATTATGCCCCAATCAGTGATTAAACGTCTACTATATGTTAATTTTTGCGTCCGTCCCCTGATTAAATGGATCTTCTGCCTTTTAACAATACCTCTCTTACCAAAAAAAAAATCCCTGTTATGATCTATGTGCCCTTTCGGAGTTGTGACACCTTTATGTTCATTTTAATTTTTGTTTGGCTAGTACTTTGTGTAAAATATGCAAAACCTATCAGTGGTAACTGACGAAGAAAATAAAGGTATAATATAGGCTGCAAGAAGATTTTCATAAATTGATGAATGGAGGCTTTCACTTATAAAGCTGGAAGGATACTCTTTGTTTGCACAAGTGTATCACCACCTCCAGTTAAGTAGACAATTCTAGCCATCGCAGCTATCTCCAACTCAACAAGAATTGCAAAAATCACAGTACCCAAAGCAACGTCTTACAGCCTAGCAGCAAAATAGCCACTCAAGTATCCTTCCAGCTTCAAGCATATGGACTCCTTGTCCGTGCATTGAGTCTACTTCAGGCCGATTCACGTCATATGGATAAAAAATATGGGCATGATGCCCATCGAATTCGTGTGGAAGAGACCGAAGGGAGCAAATTGCTCACGTGGATATGCTTGAAAAGCCATAAAATAATTTCCGATGCCTTCCAAGCATAGACAACTAATTGGTATATGAACCGATTTCTAGTCTTCAAGCGTAGGTATGGTCCCTATCAATCAAAGTTGTTAGAACTGGAACGAGGAGTATTGGAAGGGACCTATATTTATATATCTTGGGCATTCTTCGAGTGAGCATACTGTTTAAATGCATTTATTAGCTTATGTGAGTGCAGGCTTCTTCAATTCTAGCACATTGTGGCAATATCTTCTATTATGTTTTGATTTTCTATACTCATATTATTGTTAGGACCATATCATTGTCCTGCCATAGGCTCATGTGCTTTCGATATGGTTGCATGCATCTCGACCATGCATATTTCATCTAATGGACACATTGTTTTCTGGTCTTTTTATTACCTAATCCCGCCACTAGTTCATTGTATCAATCATGTTGTCCTGAGTTGGTGGGAGGTTTAAGTGTTAGTATGTTTTGGCGCATAGCTCATATGGATCGGCAACACTACTTCCACCTCCTTGTGATCGGGCCACAACCTCCCGTCCTTCCATCTTCTATTGGACGATAATTAGATGTTCTCTGGATATCCATTGTTTAGGCTTTTGTATGGCGAATTTATATTAGGAAAGTCCCCTCGTCTGGTGGTACAAAACGAGGCTAGCAGTTTGACACTCGATTATTTTCCCAGTTATCAAAATCTCAAATCCAATGGTCTATATCTCCCTATATTTTTGCATTCAACATCCTTACCAATACTGAGCCATTAACTCGCTTCCTCACTTCCACAATTTCGGTAATGTGGCTATTACCATTGAATATATCATTATCATGTGCACACCACTTGGTCAGTTCTTTCCACTAAAACCTCCGACGCCAGTGAAAACACCATCCACCGCACCCTCTGAACAGTTTCCTCTGCCTCGCGCATGCCACGACGCCACCAATCCATCTTTTAAAAATATAATCGCAAGGGGGTCCCACTAGTCCTACGTGATCATCCAACAAAAATCCAAGCTACTCAACAAGCGCCAATGCGGTCAACAAAATTCCAACCTAGTCAAGGAGGATAAAGACCGATCAAAGAAAGTCCAAGAAAATAGCCATGATCAACAAGTCAAAGGATAAGGAAAAATAAAAGGCCAAGTCAACAAAGAAGGCAAGAATCCCAAGTCTACATGAGGCCCAACTAGCCAAAGGCCCATTCATTCTTGGATGAAGGGGAGTCGAGCACATGTTTAGAGGGAGAGGTGTCGATAAAACAAAAATACGGAAATGATGGCATCGTGAACAATAACATAACAATAAGTATTTGTCATATAGCTTCTCAGAAACAAGTAACAATTCATTCACAACCTTTAAAGTACGAAGCATAACCTTTATTCAAAACAAAAAAAAGTTTTAGCAAGTTTATGTAAGAGCTTTTGTTTTGGTAAGTTCACATACTCAACCATCATTTAATCTTCTATGATTGCTGACACTCAATGCATATTTTTTGGAACAAACGTTTTCGTCAGACACATATAAAGATAGGGGCTTATTGCTTTCGCCTCCCAACTTGTTTATCTCGAGGATAATGTCAACAATAATAACTCATGATCACCTACATCCAACTGGGTATATGTGCCTGAATCTTTCTCCATCACATAATGCTTGCCAACTAGAGAATTAATAGAAAGGAATAGGAATGAACACTATTGACTCTTGCATAAAAATTAAATACAGAAAAGTAAAAGATAGGCCCTTCGCAGAAGGAAGCAGAGGTTGTCATGCGCTTTCTATTTCTGGATGTGCAAGCTCTTAATGTAAAGGAACGTCACTTTATATTGCCCCTTATGATAGCATATTATGCAGTCTGTCGCTTTTATTTCTTTGGCATCACAAGATCGTACAAAGCTTATTTTCCCTTAAAATAAAAGATCATACATATTTGGGAGCAATTTTTATTGATTTATGCATCGATGACAACTTACTTGAAGGATATTATTCAATCCATAGTTTGATATGGTGGACTCTCATGGCAAGAAACCGGGTTTAAGGGTTTTGGATGCGCAAGTAGTATCTCCACTTAGTGCGAATTTTTGGCTAGCAAAAGATACTAGAGAAGCACCACCTATCAAAGGATCCATGATAATATAACTTCTGTGTGAATGTAAACAAACATTACTCTTTATATTGTCTTCCTCGTCCAACGTCAACTATTTGACCATGCATAAAGTATTTGATGGGGGCTCACAATCATAAAAGATGCCCAAGATAGTATGTTTATATCTGAATCTCCTCTCCCTTTAATAATTTTGCATGAATTGTATCCATGACCAATGCTATGTTTGTCAATTTCCAATAACTTTTATCAACCATACTCTTTCTATGTGAAGTCATTACTCTGCATGGTATTAGCATATGATCTTTATTTCTTTTTATTGTTGAGGTTGAAACAAGAAAGTAAAATAAACAAAACTCAAACTACTCTTTATTATATAACTCTCACACTCGATTACACAGATAAGACACAAAGCAAGCACTCGAAGCAAAAAAACATACTAAACTTTTATTCTTCTAAATCACTAAATAACTAAGGATCAAACTAAGATAGATAATAATGATAAAAGGTGATGATGATACGATACCAGGGCACCTCCACCAAGGTTGGAACAAGCTAAGGGTGGCGCCCATACCCATGTGTTCAAGTGTCTTTGGTGATGTAGGTGATGAAGTGGTAGGCTTGTCTTTCAGCTTTAATAAGTACTCAAGATTACTATTAATCCTTCGAAGGGTATGGTTTTATTCATCCAATACAATTACCTCATGAGTAAGCAATGTATTCTGAGCACAAATTGCTTCAAAGATCTTTATTGTGTCAATTTCAGATGGAGTTAGATCCTGATAAACGCTTTGCAGGATGTCTCCATCGTTTGTACACTCTTGTGCGGGCATGGATTGGTTTCCTCCATTGCTTTGGCTTCCCCTGACCTCTTTAGTTTCATCCTGCTTGCTGGTATCCTCCTCCCCTGACGACCACTCATAATACACCTCGTTGAAAGGACGTATGCCCGGTGAAGGTTGGATGATTTGGTGCTTGGTATGGAGCCTTCGGGGAATGCTACTTGTGAACTGCATTGGGATTTCCCCGAAGAGGAAGGGATGATGCAGTACAGTAGAGATAAGTATTTCCATCAGTTATGAAACCAAGGTTATCAATCCAGTAGGAGAACCAAGCAACACTATGTAAACAACACCTGCACACAAACAACAAATACTTGCAACCCAATGCGTAGAGAGGTTGGCAATCCCTCAATAGTCAAGAGAATGATTAAATTGTATAGGTTTTGATAAATAGATCTAACAAAAATACAAAATAAAATAAATAGAATAAAATTACAGCAAGGTATTTTTGGTATTAATATATGATAGAAAATAGACCCGGGGGCCATAGTTTTCACTAGATGCTTCTCTTGAGAAAATAGCATACGGTGGATAAACAAATTACTGTTGGGCAATTGATAGAAAAGCAAATAATTATAATGATATCCAAGGCAATGATCATGTATATAGGCATCACATCCAAGATTAATAGACCGAAACGATTCTGCATCTACTACTATTACTCCACACATCGACCACTATCCAGCATGCATCTAGTGTATTAAGTTCATGGGAAAATGGAGTAATGCTTTAAGCAAGATTAATATGAATTAAATCCCATCTTGGTATCCTTAATAGCAATGATACATCTGTGTCATGTCTCGTTCTATCACTGAGATTGAGCACCGCAAGATCGAACCCATCACAAAGCAACCCTTCCCATGGCAAGATAAATCAATCTAGTTGGACAAACCAAACCAATAAATCAAAGAAGAAATAAAAGGCTATAATAATCATGGATAAAAGAGTTCAAGAAACTCAAATAATATTCATGTATAGATCTGATCACAAACTCACAATTCATCGAATCCCAATAAACACACCGCAAAAAGAATTACATTAAATAGATCTCCAAGAACACCGAGGAGAACATTGTATTGGAGATCAAAAAGAGAGAAGAATCCATCTAGCTACTAACTACGGACCAATAGGTCTGTGGTAAACTAATTGCGCATCATCAAAGGATGGCAAGGATGATGAAGACCCCCCTACGTGATCATTTCCCCCTCTAGCAGAGTGCCGGAAAAGGCATCTAGATGGGATGTCATGGTTCTGGAACTTGTGGCGGAAGAAAAAGTATTTCGTGGACTCCCCTGAGAGTTTGTGAATTTTAGAGTATTAATAGAGGCAGACGTTGGTCAAAACGATGTTTCCCTGGTGCCTAGTGGGCCCCTCTTTCATCTTCTGGTTCCCTCCTAAAGCTTCCAGGGTCTCTTATCACCAGAAAAAAATCTCCAAAAAAGTTTGTGGCATTTGGACTTCGTCTGATACTGATATTCTACAAAGAAAAAAACAAGCAAAAACAGCAACTGACACTAGGCACTAAGTTAATAGGTTAGTCCCAAAAATTGATATAAAGTTGCTAGTAAATGTATATAAAACATCCAAGATTGATAATATAATAGCATGAAACAATAAAAAATTATAGATATTTTGGAGACGTATCAGGGAGCCATGGCGATCTAGATCTGTCAGAAGAACAGGCTGAAACATGAATAGTGGAGAAACTTGCGATGCGGTGGTCAAAACATACGAGAATATATATAAAGAATTTTTATCTTGCAAAATAAATATTTTGAAAGAAAACATAGTCAGGAAGGCACATGAGAGGCCCACAAGGCAACCCGGTGCGCACAGGGTGGTAGGGCGTGCCCTATTGCCTTGTGACCTCCTCGTGGGTCCCCTTGGCTTGTTTTTATTTTTGTAATTTTTCTAATATTCCAAACTGGATAGTAATATTTTTTAGGGTTTTTTACTTCTGTGCCCCTGGTTCCTTAGCCATACTCATTCATCCCCACGCTCTTAACTTTTGCTCACTTTTCCCCACTCCCTTGCCCGAAACCCTCAGAACTGGTCACAAACGGTGGATGCTATCGGGTCAGTGCTTTGATCGTCAACTCTGACGAGTGGGGCCGCGCTGACTGTGTCGTCCGTTGGATCTGATGAGTGGGGTCGCGGTGGACGGTGCCGCTGTTAGCCCGTGGGGTCGTGGTTAGACTGTTGGGCCGTGCCGTGCCGCAACGACATAAGCCTGATATGCATGCATGCACGTAGCTATCCTACCTGCATGTGCCGCTGCCCGCCACCACAATGCGCTGACCGGCCTTTTTTTCACGCGAGCCGGCATGGACACAGGGACGGTTACTGCCGCTGGTTCGTAATATCTCGCACGCGTGTCTCCTCGATGTAGAGCGTTGTTCCACACTTTTTGATCCACTCGCATCTATTCAACGTGGCAATTAAAGTGACATATCGATCGACGCGGCTCGTTTGAACATAGCAAATCCAAAGCGCGGCTGGTGCCACTCCCCTTCCCTTCCCCTTTCCCTATTTAAACCACCACCCCTCGACCTTCTCCACACATCGATTTGTGCCACCCCCTTCTCTTCTTCACCCAAACCCAGGGCACTCTCAAAGCGAAGCGAGGATGCAGTACAACGGCCCAACCTTCGAGCTCCCACCAACTGTGTCGGAGAGACGGTATCCGGCTGGCGTTGTCGTGGAGAGGACGCTCTGCGTGTGGGCGTTCTCAAGCTGGAGGGGTGCAAGGGGGTTTGCCGAGTGGTTCCTCCGTGCGGGCTTCGCCCACCTCCCGGCGGGCTCGCTGGTGATGTTCCGACTGGAGGAAGTGCGTCCAAACTCCAGGACTCCGCCGGTAGGGCTCACCGTCACCTTCACCAACATATTTGATGCGTACTATCTCCTCGGCAAGGTGTTTTGGTGTGGATGCGAATTCATCACTTTCACAACCCACAACATCTTCACAAACTTTGACTGCATCTTCCCCACCTGCGGCGGTATGCACTGCCTCCCCTACTACATCGGCCAGGACGCCATGGAGAGGAGGAGCGGTGAAGAGGAGGCGCAGTGAAGATGGTGGTGAAGGCCCAGTCTCGTGAGCTTGTCTTGCCCTAGGGTGTTAGGGATTTTTATCTTTTTTATATTTCTATCTTATTATGTCATTGGTTGTACCGTGAACTTTTAATCTCTGTCGTGTTATCCCCTAAGAACTATGTTACGCTTGCTACCCTTATTTGATCCTATTTGATGTGTCGTTGGTTATATGTGTTTTGCTTGCTATTTCTATCTTATTTGACGTGAGATATCGCTACATGGATATGGTGATGTACACGAGCCCTTCTGCTAAATCAATCAATGAAAGGGTATCCCTCAATGAAAACCAGCTAATTTTTTTGAATTGTTGGTGGCCCTATTCCGTATATTGTATGAACAAAAACAGGCTAACTTTTGTATAGTTTGTTGCCTATGATATGAGTTAGGGCACCCTATGTTTTATGTAAGAAGTATGCTATATATGGTTGCTACTTTCTAACACCTCTATGTTATGGATGTATGCTTGCTACGTGAGATGTCGATAGATGGATATGGTGCTGTAGCCGAGCCGTAGACATGCTCTGTAGATGGATATGGTGTCGTAGCCGATCCCTAGACATGCTCTCTAGATGGATATGGTGGCTAATGGTGCAACCGAACTTTATTTTAGACGTGGTTTCAGATGGATATCATGATCTACATAATTAAGTCTCACATGCTCTCAAAAAAATCAAGGGACCCAAAAATCAAAGTGTTGTGTCGTAGGCTATATACAGAAGGAAATTGCCATGATATGTACAAACAAATTTGACATGGGTAAGTCCAACAATAAATCAATTTACTATATGTATTTATGTTCGGCATGGCAATAAACAAGGAAAAAAACAGAGCCATCACGTGCACTATTTTGTAGGCCTCTTTCATATTTGTGGGCCTTCGACACTCAACGCAATGAGACGGCTTAACCAGAGCTTAGTTTCAAGGGTTTCAATTTGGGCCCTAGAACTACATTTTTTTCTTCTGCGGTCGGTGTTGTCTAACGAAACAGAAGAAACTAAAAGTGTACAAAACTGACATGATCCACAAATTAAGCAACACAGAGCATAGAGCACATGATCCACAAATTAAGCAACACAGAGCATAGAGCACATGATCCACAAATTTAAGCAAATTGTATAGCACATGATCCACAAATTTAACCAAATCCTAGAGCACAGGACACCACACTAATAACATCTCTAACGAGTGATGACCAGCAAGTAAGCAAATCCTAGAGCAACTACACAAAAATAAAAGGGATAAAATCCTAAAGCTATCAGATTCGCCTGCTTGTTCAATTGAATCATATGCTTCAAGTTCTGGTTCATCTTGTTTAATTCCCCCTTCAGATCTACATCCCCAACTATCAGAGTAGCACTTTCAGAGATCAAATTCTTTCGTGCTGACAGCAGATTGAGCTCCCTGGTTGGGGTCCCATTGAATTGAATCCGCTTAACGTAGTCATCCAGGCATTCAAAATGTGTACATTTCTTCAAGATCTAAAACAAAAACATGAACCCTAAATCCCAGATCGACAAAGAACTAAAAGCAAATAGAAAAAGAAATCAGAGAAAAATCATGAGATCCAACCTGCCCCTCTCGCTTGCTCTCGCATTTCACGAACGCGCGCCCATAGTTGCCATTCTTGACCTCCTTCGAAGTCAACTGTATCAGTGGCGCTGCATGGGTAGTCAGGACATCGCTCCATAGGAAGTGGACCATACTGGGTCCACGAGGGGCGGTAGGCTAAAGTGGATCTCGACATATCGCCCATAGTCGCCGGAGAAGAAGAAGCAGAGGAGTGGCCCCTCTCGTCACCAGAGAAGAAGAAGCAGAGGAGTGGATCCTCTCGTCGCTGCAGAATAAGCAGCAGAAGAAAGGGGAGGCATGTTGGAAATATGCCCTAGAGGCAATAATAAAAGGATTATTATTATATTTCCTTGTTTATGATAATTGTCTTTTATTCATGCTATAATTGTATTATCCAGAAATCGTAATACACGTGTGAATACTTAGACCACAACATGTCCCTAGTGAGCCTCTAGTTGACTAGCTCGTTGATCAACAGATAGTCATGGTTTCCTGACTATGGACATTGGATGTCATTTATAACTGGATCACATCATTAGGAGAATGATGTGATGGACAAGACCCAATCCTAAGCATAGCACAAGATCGTGTAGTTCGTTTTGCTAGAGCTTTTCCAATGTCAAGTATCTTTTCCTTAGACCATGAGATCGTGTAACTCCCGGATACCGTAGGAGTGCTTTGGGTGTACCAAACGTCACAACGTAACTGGGTGACTATAAAGGTGCACTACAGGTATCTCCGAAAGTGTCTGTTGGGTTGACACGGATCGAGACTGGGATTTGTCACTCCGTATGACGGAGAGGTATCTCTGGGCCCACTCGGTAATGCATCATCATAATGAGCTCAAAGTGACCAAGTGTCTGGTCAGGGGATCATGCATTACGGTACGAGTAAAGTGACTTGCCGGTAACGAGATTGAACGAGGTATTGGGATACCGACGATCGAATCTCGGGCAAGTAACGTACCGATTGACAAAGGGAATTGTATACGGGGTTGCTTAAATCCTCGACATCGTGGTTCATCCGATGAGATCATCGAGGAGTATGTGGGAGCCAACATGGGTATCCAGATCCTGCTGTTGGTTATTGACCGGAGAGCCGTCTCGGTCATGTCTGCATGTCTCCCGAACCCGTAGGGTCTACACACTTAAGGTTAGGTGACACTAGGGTTGTATCAATATGAGTACGCGGTAAACCGAAAGTTGTTCGGAGTCCTGGATGATATCCCGGACGTCACGAGGAGTTCCGAAATGGTCCGGAGGTAAAGAATTATATATGGGAAGTCGAGTTTCGGCCATCGGGAAAGTTTCGGGGTCCACCAGTATTGTACCGGGACCACTGGAAGGGTCCCGAGGGTCCACCGGGTGGGGCCACCTTCCCGGAGGGCCCCATGGGCTGAAGTGGGAGGGGAACCAGCCCCTAGTGGGCTGGTGCTCCCCCCCTGGGCCCCCCTCTGCGCCTATGGTTGGGAACCCTAGGAGAGGGGGCGCCTCCACTTGCCTTGGGGGGCACTCCACCCCCCTTGGCCGCCCCCCCCTAGAGATCCCATCTCTAGGGCCGGCGCCCCCCCTGGGGTCCCTATATAAAGAGGGGGGTGGGAGGGCAGCCGCACCCAACACCCTGGCGCCTCCCTCCCCTTCCTGCTACACCTCCTCCTCCCGTAGTTGCTTGGCGAAGCCCTGCCGGAGCCCTGCTGCATCCACCACCACGCCGTCGTGCTGCTGGATCTTTATCAACCTCTCCTTCCCCCTTGCTGGATCAAGAAGGAGGAGACGTCACGCTGACCGTACGTGTCTTGAACGAGGAGGTTCCGTCCGTTCGGCGCTAGGATCTCCAGTGATTTGGATCACGACGAGAACGACTCCCTCAACCCCGTTCTCTTGAACGCTTCCGCATGTGATCTACAAGGGTATGTAGATGCATCTCTCTCTCTCGTTGCTAGATGAACTCATAGATTGATCTTGGTGAACGTAGGAAATTTTTTATTTTATGCAACGTTCCCCAACAGTGGCATCATGAGCTAGGTCTATGCGTAGTTCTCTATTGCACGAGTAGAACACAAATCTGTTGTGGGCGTAGATCTTGTCAACTTGCTTGCCACTACTAGTCTTATTTTGCTTTAGCGGTATTGTGGGATGAAGCGGCCCGGACCGACCTTACACGTACGCTTACGTGAGACAGGTTCCACCGACTGACATGCACTAGTTGCATAAGGTGGCTAGCGGGTGTCTGTCTCTCCCACTTTAGTTGGAGCGGATTCGATGAAAAGGGTCCTTATGAAGGGTAAATAGAAGTTGACAAAATCACGTTGTGGTTATTCGTAGGTAAGAAAACGTTCTTGCTAGAACCCAATTGCAGCCACGTAAAAGATGCAACAACAATTAGAGGACGTCTAACTTGTTTTTGCAGCAATTGCTATGTGATGTGATATGGCCAAAAGTTGTGATGAATGATGAATGATATATTGTGATGTATGAGATCATGTTCTTGTAATAGGAATCACGACTTGCATGTCGATGAGTATGACAACCGGCAGGAGCCATAGGAGTTGTCTTAATTATTGTATGACCTGCGTGTCAATGATTTAACGCCATGTAATTACTTTACTTTATTGCTAAACCGTTAGCCATAGTAGTAGAAGTAATAGTTGGCGAGCAACTTCATGGAGACACGATGATGGAGATCATGATGATGGAGATCATGGTGTCATGCCGGTGACGAAGATGATCATGGAGCCCCGAAGATGGAGATCAAAGGAGCTATATGATATTGGCCATATCATGTCACTACTATATAATTGCATGTGATGTTTATTATGTTTATGCATCTTGTTTACTTAGAACGACGGTAGTAAATAAGATGATCCCTTATAATAATTTCAAGAAAGTGTTCTCCCTAACTGTGTGCCGTTGCTAAAGTTCGTCGTTTTGAAGCACCACGTGATGATCGGGTGTGATAGATCCTTACGTTCACATACAACGGGTGTAAGACAGTTTTACACATGCAAAAACACTTAGGGTTAACTTGACGAGCCTAGCATGTACAGACATGGCCTCGGAACACAGAGACCGAAAGGTCGAACATGAGTCGTATGGAAGATACGATCAACATGGAGATGTTCACCGATGATGACTAGTCCGTCTCACGTGATGATCGGACACGGCCTAGTCGACTCGGATCATGTAACACTTAGATGACTAGAGGGATGTCAAATCTGAGTGGGAGTTCATTAAATAATTTGATTAGATGAACTTAATTATCATGAACTTAGTCTAAAATCTTTGCAAAATATGTCTTGTAGATCAAATGGCCAACGCTCATGTCAACATGAACTTCAACGCGTTCCTAGAGAAAACCAAGCTGAAAGATGATGGCAGCAACTATACGGACTGGGTCCGGAACCTGAGGATCATCCTCATAGCTGCCAAGAAAGCATATGTCCTAGAAGGACCGCTAGGTGAAGCACCCATCCCAGAGAACCAAGACGTTATGAACGCTTGGCAGTCACGTGCTGATGATTACTCCCTCGTTCAGTGCGGCATGCTTTACAGCTTAGAACCGGGGCTCCAAAAGCGTTTTGAGCAACATGGAGCATATGAGATGTTCGAGGAGCTGAAAATGGTTTTCCAAGCTCATGCCCGGGTCGAGAGATATGAAGTCTCCGACAAGTTCTATAGTTGTAAGATGGAGGAAAATAGTTCTGTCAGTGAGCACATACTCAAAATGTCTGGGTTGCACAACCGCCTGTCCCAGCTGGACATTAACCTCCCGGACGAGGCGGTCATTGACAGAATCCTTCAATCGCTCCCACCGAGCTACAAGAGCTTTGTGATGAACTACAATATGCAGGGGATGGTGAAAACTATTCCTGAAGTATTTTCAATGCTGAAGTCAGCAGAGGTAGAAATCAAGAAAGAACATCAAGTGTTGATGGTCAATAAAACCACCAAGTTCAAGAAGGGCAAGGGTAAGAAGAACTTCAAGAAGGACGGCAAAGATGTTGCCGCGCCCGGTAAGCCAGTTGCCAGGAAGAAGTCAAAGAATGGACCCAAGCCTGAGACTGAGTGCTTTTATTGCAAAGGGAAGGGTCACTGGAAGCGGAACTGCCCCAAATACTTAGCGGACAAGAAGGCCGGCAACACTAAAGGTATATTTGATATACATGTAATTGATGTGTACCTTACCAGTACTCGTAGTAACTCCTGGGTATTTGATACCGGTGCCGTTGCTCATATTTGTAACTCACAGCAGGAGCTGCGGAATAAGCGGAGACTGGCGAAGGACGAGGTGACGATGCGCGTCGGGAATGGTTCCAAGGTCGATGTGATCGCCGTCGGCACGCTACCTCTACATTTACCTACGGGATTAGTTTTAAACCTCAATAATTGTTATTTAGTGCCAAGTTTGAGCATGAACATTGTATCTGGATCTCGTTTAATGCGAGATGGCTACTCATTTAAATCCAAGAATAATGGTTGTTCTATTTATATGAGAGATATGTTTTATGGTCATGTCCCGATGGTCAATGGTTTATTCTTAATGAATCTCGAACGTAATGTTACACAAATTCATAGTGTGAATACTAAAAGATGTAAAGTTGACAACGATAGTCCCACATACTTGTGGCACTGTCGCCTTGGTCACATTGGTGTCAAGCGCATGAAGAAGCTCCAGGCTGATGGACTTTTAGAGTCTCTCGATTATGAATAATATGACACATGCGAACCATGCCTCATGGGCAAAATGACCAAGACTCCGTTCTCCGGAACAATGGAGCGAGCAACCAACTTATTGGAAATCATACATACTGATGTGTGTGGTCCAATGAGCGTCGAGGCTCGCGAAAGATATCGTTATGTTCTCACTCTCACTGATGACTTAAGTAGATATGGCTATGTCTACTTGATGAAACACAAGTCTGAGACCTTTGAAAAGTTCAAGGAATTTCAGAATGAAGTAGAGAATCAACGTGATCGAAAAATAAAGTTCTTACGATCAGATCGTGGAGGAGAATATTTAAGTCACGAATTTGGTACGCACTTAAGAAAATGTGGAATCGTTTCACAACTCACGTCGCCTGGAACACCTCAGCGTAATGGTGTGTCCGAACGTCGTAATCGCACCCTATTGGATATGGTGCGATCTATGATGTCTCTTACCGATTTACCGCTATTATTTTGGGGATACGCTCTAGAGACAGCTACATTCACTTTAAATAGGGCTCCGTCTAAATCCGTTGAGACGACACCGTATGAATTATGGTTTGGAAAGAAACCTAAGCTGTCGTTTCTAAAAGTTTGGGGATGCGATGCTTATGTCAAGAAACTTCAACCTGAAAAGCTCGAACCCAAGTCGGAAAAATGCGTCTTCATAGGATACCCTAAGGAAACCATTGGGTATACCTTCTACCTTAGATCCGAAGGCAAGATCTTTGTTGCCAAGAACGGATCCTTTCTGGAAAAAGAGTTTCTCTCGAAAGGAGTAAGTGGGAGGAAAGTAGAACTCGATGAAGTACTACCTCTTGAACCGGTAAGTAGTGCAGCTCAGGAAAACGTTCCTGTGGTGCCTACACCGACTGGAGAGGAAATTAATGATGATGATCAAGGTACTTCGGATCAAGTTGCTACTGAACTTCGTAGGTCCACAAGGACACGTTCCACACCAGAGTGGTATGGCAACCCTGTCCTGGAAATCATGTTGTTAGACAACGGTGAACCTTCGAACTATGAAGAAGCAATGGCGGGCCCAGATTCCAACAAATGGCTTGAAGCCATGCAATCCGAGATAGAATCCATGTATGAAAACAAAGTATGGACTTTGATAGACTTGCCCGATGATCGGCGAGTAGAAAAAAAATGGATCTTTAAGAAGAAGACGGACGTGGATGGTAATGTTACCATCTATAAAGCTCGACTTGTCTCTAAGGGTTATCGGCAAGTTCTAGGGGTTGACTATGATGAGACTTTCTCTCCCGTAGCGAAGCTGAAGTCCGTCCGAATCATGTTAGCAATTGCCGCATACTATGATTATGAGATATGGCAGATGGACGTCAAAACGGCATTCCTTAATGGGCATCTTAAGGAAGAACTGTATATGATGCAGCTGGAGGGTTTTGTCGATCCTAAGAATGCTAACAAAGTAAGCAAGCTCCAGCGATCCAGTTATGGGCTGGTGCAAGCATCTCGGAGTTGGAACATTCGCTTTGATGAGATAATCAAAGCGTTTGGGTTTATGTAGACTTATGGAGAAGCCTGCGTTTACAAGAAAGTGAGTGGGAGCTCTGTATACGCAGGCTTCTTGTATACGCAGGCTTCTCCATAAGTCTACATAAACCCAAACGCTTTGATCATCTCATCAAAGCGAATGTTCCAACTCCGAGATGCTTGCACCAGCCCATAAATGGATCGCTGGAGCTTGCATACCTTGTTAACATTCCTAGGATCGACAAAACTCTCCGGCTACATCATATACAGTTCTTCCTTAAGATAGCCGTTAAGGAATGTCGTTTTGACGTCCATCTACCATATCTCATAATCATAGTATGCGGCAATTGCTAACATGATTCGGACGGACTTCAGCTTCGCTATGGGAGAGAAAGTCTCATCATAGTCAACCCCTTGAACTTGCCGATAACCCTTAGCGACAAGTCGAACTTTATAGATGGTAACATTACCATCCACGTCTGTCTCCTTCTTAAAGATCCATTTTTTCTACTCGCCGATCATCGGGCAAGTCTGTCAAAGTCCATACTTTGTTTTCATACATGGATTCTATCTCGGATTGCATGGCTTCAAGACATTTGTTGGAATCTGGGCCCGCCATTGCTTCTTCATAGTTTGAAGGTTCACCGTTGTCTAACAACATGATTTCCAGGACAGGGTTGCCATACCACTCTGGTGTGGAACGTGTCCTTGTGGACCTACGAAGTTCAGTAGCAACTTGATCCGAAGTACCTTGATCATCATCATTAATTTCCTCTCCAGTCGGTGTAGGCACCACAGGAACGTTTTCCTGAGCTGCACTACTTTCCGGTTCAAGAGGTAGTACTTCATCGAGTTCTACTTTCCTCCCACTTACTCCTTTCGAGAGAAACTCTTTTTCCAGAAAGGATCCGTTCTTGGCAACAAAGATCTTGCCCTCGGATCTTAAGTAGAAGGTATACCCAATGGTTTCCTTAGGGTATCCTATGAAGACGCATTTTTCCGACTTGGGTTCGAGATTTTCAGGTTGAAGTTTCCTGACATAAGCATCGCATCCCCAAACTTTTAGAAACGACAGCTTAGGTTTCTTCCCAAACCATAATTCATACGGTGTCGTCTCAACGGATTTAGACGGTGCCCTATTTAAAGTGAATGTAGTTGTCTCTAGAGCGTATCCCCAAAATGATAGCGGTAAATCGGTAAGAGACATCATAGATCGCACCATATCCAATAGAGTGCGATTACGACGTTCGGACACACCTTTACGCTGAGGTGTTCCAGGCGGCGTGAGTTGTGAAACGATTCCACATTTCCTTAAGTGTGTACCAAATTCATGACTTAAATATTCTCCTCCACGATCTGATCGTAGGAACTTTATCTTTCAGTCACGTTGATTCTCTACCTCATTCTGAAATTCCTTGAACTTTTCAAAGGTCTCAGACTTGTGTTTCATCAAGTAAACATACCCATATCTACTCAAGTCATCAGTGAGAGTGAGAACATAACGATATCCTCCGCGAGCCTCAACGCTCATTGGACCGCACACATCGGTATGTATGATTTCCAATAAGTTGGTTGCTCGCTCCATTGTTCCGGAGAACAGAGTCTTGGTCATTTTACCCATGAGGCATGGTTCGCATGTGTCAAATGATTCATAATCGAGAGACTCTAAAAGTCCATCAGTATGGAGCTTCTTCATGCGCTTGACACCAATGTGACCAAGGCGGCAGTGCCACAAGTATGTGGGACTATCGTTATCAACTTTACATATTTTGGTATTCACGCTATGAATATGTGTAACATTACGTTCGAGATTCATCAAGAAAAAACCATTGACCATCGGGGCATGACCATAAAACATATCTCTCATATAAATAGAACAACCATTATTCTCGGATTTAAATGAGTAGCCATCTCGTATCAAACGAGATCCAGATACAATGTTCATGCTCAAACTTGGCACTAAATAACAATTATTGAGGTTTAAAACTAATCCCATAGGTAAATGTAGAGGTAGCGTGCCGACGGCGATCACATCGACCTTGGAACCATTCCCGACGCGCATTGTCACCTCGTCCTTCGCCAGTCTCCGCTTATTCCGCAGCTCCTGCTGTGAGTTACAAATATGAGCAACGGCACCGGTATCAAATACCCAGGAGTTACTACGAGTACTGGTAAGGTACACATCAATTACATGTATATCAAATATACCTTTAGTGTTGCCGGCCTTCTTGTCCGCTAAGTATTTGGGGCAGTTCCGCTTCCAGTGACCCTTCCCTTTGCAATAAAAGCACTCAGTCTCAGGCTTGGGTCCATTCTTTGACTTCTTCCCGGCAACTGGCTTACCGGGCGCGGCAACATCTTTGCCGTCCTTCTTGAAGTTCTTCTTACCCTTGCCCTTCTTGAACTTAGTGGTCTTATTGACCATCAACACTTGATGTTCTTTCTTGATTTCAACCTCTGCTGACTTCAGCATTGAAAATACTTCAGGAATGGTCTTCACCATCCCCTGCATATTGTAGTTCAACACAAAGCTCTTGTAGCTCGGTGGGAGCGACTGAAGGATTCTGTCAATGACCGCCTCGTCCGGGAGGTTGATCTCCAGCTGGGACAGGCGGTTGTGCAACCCAGACATTTTGAGTATGTGCTCACTGACAGAACTGTTTTCCTCCATCTTACAACTATAGAACTTGTCGGAGACTTCATATCTCTCGACCCGGGCATGAGCTTGGAAAACCATTTTCAGCTCCTCGAACATCTCATATGCTCCGTGCTTCTCAAAACGCTTTTGGAGCCCCGGTTCTAAGCTATAAAGCATGTCGCACTGAACGAGGGAGTAATCATCAGCACGTGATTGCCAAGTGTTCATAACGTCTTGGTTCTCTGGGATGGGTGCTTCACCTAGCGGTGCATCTAGGACATAATCTTTCTTGGCTGCTATGAGGATGATCCTCAGGTTCCGGACCCAGTCCGAATAGTTGCTGCCATCATCTTTCAGCTTGGTTTTCTCTAGGAACGCGTTGAAGTTCATGTTGACATGAGCGTTGGCCATTTGATCTACAAGACATATTTTGCAAAAGTTTTAGACTAAGTTCATGATAATTAAGTTCATCTAATCAAATTATTTAATGAACTCCCACTCAGATTAGACATCCCTCTAGTCATCTAAGTGTTACACGATCCGAGTCGACTAGGCCGTGTCCGATCATCACGTGAGACGGACTAGTCATCATCGGTGAACATCTCCATGTTGATCGTATCTTCCATACGACTCATGTTCGACCTTTCGGTCTCTGTGTTCCGAGGCCATGTCTGTACATGCTAGGCTCGTCAAGTTAACCCTAAGTGTTCTGCATGTGTAAATCTGTCTTACACCCGTTGTATGTGAACGTAAGGATCTATCACACCCGATCATCACGTGGTGCTTCGAAACGACGAACTTTAGCAACGGTGCACAGTTAGGGGGAACACTTTCTTGAAATTATTATAAGGGATCATCTTATTTACTACCGTCGTTCTAAGTAAACAAGATGCATAAAACATAATAAACATCACATGCAATTATATAGTAGTGACATGATATGGCCAATATCATATAGCTCCTTCGATCTCCATCTTCGGGGCTCCATGATCATCTTCGTCACCGGCATGACACCATGATCTCCATCATCATGATCTCCATCATTGTGTCTTCATGAAGTTGTCACGCCAACGACTACTTCTACTTCTATGGCTAACGCGTTTAGCAATAAAGTAAAGTAATTTACATGGCGTTCTTCAATGACACGCAGGTCATACAAAAATAAAGACAACTCCTATGGCTCCTGCCGGTTGTCATACTCATCGACATGCAAGTCGTGATTCCTATTACAAGAACATGATCTCATACATCACAATATATCATTCATCATTCATCACAACTTCTGGCCATATCACATCACATGACAATTGCTGCAAAAACAAGTTAGACGTCCTCTAATTGTTGTTGCATCTTTTACGTGGCTGCAATTGGGTTCTAGCAAGAACGTTTTCTTACCTACGAATAACCACAACGTGATTTTGTCAACTTCTATTTACCCTTCATAAGGACCCTTTTCATCTAATCCGCTCCAACTAAAGTAGGAGAGACAGACACCCGCTAGCCACCTTATGCAACTAGTGCATGTCAGTCGGTGGAACCTGTCTCACGTAAGCGTACGTGTAAGGTCGGTCCGGGCCGCTTCATCCCACAATACCGCTGAAGCAAGAAAAGACTAGTAGCGGCAAGCAAGTTGACAAGATCTACGCCCACAACAAAATTGTGTTCTACTCGTGCAATAGAGAACTACGCATAGACCTAGCTCATGATGCCACTGTTGGGGAACGTTGCAGAAAATAAAAAATTTCCTACGGTTTCACCAAGATCCATCTATGAGTTCATCTAAGCAACGAGTCATGGGAGAGATGCATCTGCATACCACTTTGTAGATCGCGAGCGGAAGCGTTCAAAAGAACGGGGTTGAAGTAGTCGTTCTCGTCGTGATCCTATCACCGGAGATCCTAGCGCCGAACGGACGGCACCTCCGCGTTCAACACACGTATGGTCAGCGTGACGTCTCCTCCGTCTTGATCCAGCAAGGGGGAAGGAGAGGTTGATGATGATCCAGCAGCACGACGGCGTGGTGGTGGATGCAGCAGAACTCCGGCAGGGCTTCGCCAAGCTGCTGCCGGAGGAGGACGAGGTGTAGCAGGGGGAGGGAGGCGCCAAGACTTGGGTGCGGCTGCCCTCCCCCCTGCCCTCCTTTATATAGGCCCCCAAGGGGGGGCGCCGGCCCTGGGAGATCAATCTCCCAAGGGGGCGGCGGCCAAGGGGGGTGGAGTGCCCCCCAAGGCAAATGGTGCGCCCCCCCCCCACCTAGGGTTTCCAACCCTAGGCGCAGGAGGGGCCCAAGGGGGGCGCACCAGCCCACTAGGGGCTGGTTCCCCTCCCACTTCAGCCCACGGGGCCCTCCGGGATAGGTGGCCCCACCCGGTGGACCCCCGGGACCCTTCCGGTGGTCCCGGTACAATACCGGGTGACCCCGAAACTTTCCCGATGGCCGAAACAGCACTTCCTATATAGTTTTCTTTACCTCCGGACCATTCCGGAAACTCCTCGTGACGTCCGGGATCTCATCCGGGACTCCGAACAACATTCGGTTTGCTGCATACTCATATTCATACAACCCTAGCGTCACCGAACCTTAAGTGTGTAGACCCTACGGGTTCGGGAGACATGTAGACATGACCGAGACGGCTCTCCGGTCAATAACCAACAGCGGGATCTGGATACCCATGTTGGCTCCCACATACTCCTCGATGATCTCATCGGATGAACCACGATGTCGAGGGTTCAAGCAACCCCGTATACTATTCCCTTTGTCAGACGGTATGTTACTTGCCCGAGACTCGATCGTCGGTATCCCAATACCTCGTTCAGTCTCGTTACCGGCAAGTCACTTTACTCGTACCGTAATGCATGATCCCGTGACCAGACACTTGGTCACTTTGAGCTCATTATGATGATGCACTACCGAGTGGGCCCAGTGATACCTCTCCGTCATACGGAGTGACAAATCCCAGTCTCGATCCGTGTCAACCCAACAGACACTTTCGGAGATACCTGTAGTGCACCTTTATAGTCACCCAGTTACGTTGTGACGTTTGGTACACCCAAAGCACTCCTACGGTATCCGGGAGTTACACGATCTCATGGTCTAAGGAAGAGATACTTGACATTGGAAAAGCTCTAGCAAAACGAACTACATGATCTTGTGCTATGCTTAGGATTGGGTCTTGTCCATCACATCATTCTCCTAATGATGTGATCCCTGTTATCAATGACATCCAATGTCCATAGTCAGGAAACCATGACTATCTGTTGATCAACGAGCTAGTCAACTAGAGGCTCACTAGGGACATGTTGTGGTCTATGTATTCACACGTGTATTACGATTTCCGGATAATACAATTATAGCATGAATAAAAGACAATTATCATGAACAAGGAAATATAATAATAATCCTTTTATTATTGCCTCTAGGGCATATTTCCAACAGTCTCCCACTTGCACTAGAGTCAATAATCTAGTTACATTGTGATGAATCGAACACCCATAGAGTTCTGGTGTTGATCATGTTTTGCTCGCGGAAGAGGTTTAGTCAACGGATCTGCGACATTCAGATCCGTATGTACTTTGCAAATATCTATGTCTCCATCTTGAACATTTTCACGGATGGAGTTGAAACGACGCTTGATGTGCCTGGTCTTCTTGTGAAACCTGGGCTCCTTGGCAAGGGCAATAGCTCCAGTGTTGTCACAGAAGAGTTTGATCGGCCCCGACGCATTGGGTATGACTCCTAGGTCGGTGATGAACTCCTTCACCCAAATTGCTTCATGCGCTGCCTCCGAGGCTGCCATGTACTCCGCTTCACATGTAGATCCCGCCACGACGCTCTGCTTGCAGCTGCACCAGCTTACTGCTCCACCATTCAACATATACACGTATCCGGTTTGTGACTTAGAGTCATCCAGATCTGTGTCGAAGCTAGCATCGACGTAACCCTTTACGACGAGCCCTTCGTCACCTCCATAAACGAGAAACATGTCCTTTGTCCTTTTCAGGTACTTCAGGATATTCTTGACCACTGTCCAGTGTTCCTTGCCGGGATTACTTTGGTACCTTCCTACCAAACTTACGGCAAGGTTTACATCAGGTCTGGTACACAGCATGGCATACATAATAGATCCTATGGCTGAGGCATAGGGGATGACGCTCATCTCTTCTTTATCTTTTGCCGTGGTCGGGCATTGAGCCGAGCTCAATCTCACACCTTGCAGTACAGGCAAGAACCCTTTCTTGGACTGATCCATTTTGAACTTCTTCAAAATCTTATCAAGGTATGTGCTTTGTGAAAGACCTATGAGGCGTCTCGATCTATCCCTATAGATCTTGATGCCTAATATGTAAGCAGCTTCTCCAAGGTCCTTCATTGAAAAACACTTATTCAAGTAGGCCTTAATGCTGTCCAAGAATTCTATATCATTTCCCATCAAAAGTATGTCATCTACATATAATATGAGAAATGCTACAGAGCTCCCACTCACTTTCTTGTAAACGCAGGCTTCTCCATAAGTCTGCATAAACCCAAACGCTTTGATCATCTCATCAAAGTGAATGTTCCAACTCCGAGATGCTTGCACCAGCCCATAAATGGATCGCTGGAGCTTGCATACTTTGTTAGCATTCTTAGGATCGACAAAACCCTCCGGCTGCATCATATACAGTTCTTCCTTAAGATGCCCGTTAAGGAATGCCGTTTTGACGTCCATCTGCCATATCTCATAATCATAGTATGCGGCAATTGCTAACATGATTCGGACGGACTTAAGCTTCGCTACGGGAGAGAAAGTCTCATCGTAGTCAATCCCTTGAACTTGCCGATAACCCTTAGCGACAAGTCGAGCTTTATAGATGGTACATTACCATCCGCGTCCGTCTTCTTCTTAAAGATCCATTTGTTTTCTATCGCTCGCCGATCATCGGGCAAGTCAGTCAAAGTCCATACTTTGTTTTCATACATGGATTCTATCTCGGATTGCATGGCTTCAAGCCATTTGTTGGAATCTGGGCCCGCCATCGCTTCTTCATAGTTCGAAGGTTCACCGTTGTCTAACAACATGATTTCCAGGACAGGGTTGCCATACCACTCTGGTGTGGAACGTGTCCCTGTGGACCTACGAAGTTCAGTAGCAACTTGATCAGAAGTACCTTGATCATCATCATTAATTTCCTCTCCAGTCGGTGTAGGCACCACAGGAACATTTTCCTGAGCTGCACTACTTTCCGGTTCAAGAGGTAGTACTTCATCGAGTTCTACTTTCCTCCCACTTACTCCTTTCGAGAGAAACTCTTTTTCCAGAAAGGATCCGTTCTTGGCAACAAAGATCTTGCCCTTCGGATCTTAAGTAGAAGGTATACCCAATGGTTTCCTTAGGGTATCCTATGAAGACGCATTTTTCCGACTTGGGTTCGAGCTTTTCAGGTTGAAGTTTCTTGACATAAGCATCGCATCCCCAAACTTTTAGAAACGACAGCTTAGGTTTCTTCCCAAACCATAATTCATACGGTGTCGTCTCAACGGATTTAGACGGTGCCCTATTTAAAGTGAATGTAGCTGTCTCTAGAGCGTATCCCCAAAATGATAGCGGTAAATCGGTAAGAGACATCATAGATCGCACCATATCCAATAGAGTGCGATTACGACGTTCGGACACACCGTTACGCTGAGGTGTTCCAGGCGGCGTGAGTTGTGAAACGATTCCACATTTCCTTAAGTGTGTACCAAATTCATGACTTAAATATTCTCCTCCACGATCTGATCGTAAGAACTTTATCTTTCGGTCACGTTGATTCTCTACCTCATTCTGAAATTCCTTGAACTTTTCAAAGGTCTCAGACTTGTGTTTCATCAAGTAGACATACCCATATCTACTCAAGTCATCAGTGAGAGTGAGAACATAACGATATCCTCCGCGAGCCTCAACGCTCATTGGACCGCACACATCGGTATGTATGATTTCCAATAAGTTGGTTGCTCGCTCCATTGTTCCGGAGAACGGAGTCTTGGTCATTTTACCCATGAGGCATGGTTCGCATGTGTCAAATGATTCATAATCGAGAGACTCTAAAAGTCCATCAGTATGGAGCTTCTTCATGCGCTTGACACCAATGTGACCAAGGCGGCAGTGCCACAAGTATGTGGGACTATCGTTATCAACTTTACATCTTTTGGTATTCACGCTATGAATATGTGTAACATTACGTTCGAGATTCATTAAGAATAAACCATTGACCATCGGGGCATGACCATAAAACATATCTCTCATATAAATAGAACAACCATTATTCTCGGATTTAAATGAGTAGCCATCTCGTATCAAACGAGATCCAGATACAATGTTCATGCTCAAACTTGGCACTAAATAACAATTATTGAGGTTTAAAACTAATCCCATAGGTAAATGTAGAGGTAGCGTGCCGACGGCGATCACATCGACCTTGGAACCATTCCCGACGCGCATTGTCACCTCGTCCTTCGCCAGTCTCCGCTTATTCCGCAGCTCCTGCTGTGAGTTACAAATATGAGCAACGACACCGGTATCAAATACCCAGGAGTTACTACGACTACTGGTAAGGTACACATCAATTACATGTATATCACATATACCTTTAGTGTTGCCGGCCTTCTTGTCCGCTAAGTATTTGGGGCAGTTTCGCTTCCAGTGACCCTTCCGTTTGCAATAAAAGCACTCAGTCTCAGGCTTGGGTCCATTCTTTGACTTCTTCCCGGCAACTGGCTTACCGGGCACGGCAACATCTTTGCCGTCCTTCTTGAAGTTCTTATTACCCTTGCCCTTCTTGAACTTAGTGGTCTTATTGACCATCAACACTTGATGTTCTTTCTTGATTTCAACCTCTGCTGACTTCAGCATTGAAAATACTTCAGGAATGGTCTTCACCATCCCCTGCATATTGTAGTTCAACACAAAGCTCTTGTAGCTCGGTGGGAGCGACTGAAGGATTCTGTCAATGACCGCCTCGTCCGGGAGGTTGATATCCAGCTGGGACAGGCGGTTGTGCAACCCAGACATTTTGAGTATGTGCTCACTGACAGAACTGTTTTCCTCCATCTTACAACTATAGAACTTGTCGGAGACTTCATATCTCTCGACCCGGGCATGAGCTTGGAAAACCATTCTCAGCTCCTCGAACATCTCATATGCTCCGTGCTTCTCAAAACGCTTTTGGAGCCCAGGTTCTAAGCTATAAAGCATGTCGCACTAAATGAGGGAGTAATCATCAGCACGTGATTGCCAAGTGTTCATAACGTCTTGGTTCTCTGGGATGGGTGCTTCACCTAGCGGTGCATCTAGGACAAAATCTTTCTTGGCTGCTATGAGGATGATCCTCAGGTTCCGGACCCAGTCCGAATAGTTGCTGCCATCATCTTTCAGCTTGGTTTTATCTAGGAACGCGTTGAAGTTCATGTTGACATGAGCGTTGGCCATTTGATCTACAAGACATATTTTGCAAAAGTTTTTAGACTAAGTTCATGATAATTAAGTTCATCTAATCAAATTATTGAATGAACTCCCACTCAGATTAGACATCCCTCTAGTCATCTAAGTGTTACACGATCCGAGTCGACTAGGCCGTGTCCGATCATCACGTGAGACGGACTAGTCATCATCGGTGAACATCTCCATGTTGATCGTATCTTCCATACGACTCATGTTCGACCTTTCGGTCTCTGTGTTCCGAGGCCATGTCTGTACATGCTAGGCTCGTCAAGTTAACCCTAAGTGTTCTGCATGTGTAAATCTGTCTTACACCCGTTGTATGTGAACGTAAGGATCTATCACACCCGATCATCACGTGGTGCTTCGAAACGACGAACTTTAGCAACGGTGCATAGTTAGGGGGAACACTTTCTTGAAATTATTATAAGGGATCATCTTATTTACTACCGTCGTTCTAAGTAAACAAGATGCATAAAACATAATAAACATCACATGCAATTATATAGTAGTGACATGATATGGCCAATATCATATAGCTCCTTCGATCTCCATCTTCGGGGCTCCATGATCATCTTCGTCACCGGCATGACACCATGATCTCCATCATCATGATCTCCATCATTGTGTCTTCATGAAGTTGTCACGCCAACGACTACTTCTACTTCTATGGCTAACGCGTTTAGCAATAAAGTAAAGTAATTTACATGGTGTTCTTCAATGACACGCAGGTCATACAAAAAATAAAGACAACTCCTATGGCTCCTGCCGGTTGTCATACTCATCGACATGCAAGTCGTGATTCCTATTACAAGAACATGATCTCATACATCACAATATATCATTCATCATTCATCACAACTTCTGGCCATATCACATCACATGACAATTGCTGCAAAAACAAGTTAGACGTCCTCTAATTGTTGTTGCATCTTTTACGTGGCTGCAATTGGGTTCTAGCAAGAACGTTTTCTTACCTACGAATAACCACAACGTGATTTTGTCAACTTCTATTTACCCTTCATAAGGACCCTTTTCATCTAATCCGCTCCAACTAAAGTAGGAGAGACAGACACCCGCTAGCCACCTTATGCAACTAGTGCATGTCAGTCGGTGGAACCTGTCTCACGTAAGCGTACGTGTAAGGTCGGTCCGGGCCGCTTCATCCCACAATACTGCTGAAGCAAGAAAAGACTAGTAGCGGCAAGCAAGTTGACAAGATCTACGCCCACAACAAAATTGTGTTCTACTCGCGCAATAGAGAACTACGCATAGACCTAGCTCATGATGCCACTGTTGGGGAACGTTGCAGAAAATAAAAAATTTCCTACGGTTTCACCAAGATCCATCTATGAGTTCATCTAAGCAACGAGTCATGGGAGAGAGGCATCTGCATACCACTTTGTAGATCGCGAGCGGAAGCGTTCAAAAGAACGGGGTTGAAGTAGTCATTCTCGTCGTGATCCTATCACCGGAGATCCTAGCGCCGAACGGACGGCACCTCCGCGTTCAACACACGTATGGTCAGTGTGACGTCTCCTCCGTCTTGATCCAGCAAGGGGGAAGGAGAGGTTGATGATGATCCAGCAGCACGACGGCGTGGTGGTGGATGCAGCAGAACTCCGACAGGGCTTCGCCAAGCTGCTGCGGGAGGAGGACGAGGTGTAGCAGGGGGAGGGAGGCGCCAAGACTTGGGTGCGGCTGCCCTCCCCCCTGCCCTCCTTTATATAGGCCCCCAAGGGGGGGCGCCGGCCTTGGGAGATCAATCTCCCAAGGGGGGCGGCGGCCAAGGGGGGTGGAGTGCCCCCCAAGGCAAAATGGTGCGCCCCCCACCTAGGGTTTCCAACCCTAGGCGCAGGAGGGGCCCAAGGGGGGCGCACCAGCCCACTAGGGGCTGGTTCCCCTCCCACTTCAGCCCACGGGGCCCTCTGGGATAGGTGGCCCCACCCGGTGGACCCCCGGGACCCTTCCGGTGGTCCCGGTACAATACCGGGTGACCCCGAAACTTTCCCGATGGCCGAAACAGCACTTCCTATATAGTTTTCTTTACCTCCGGACCATTCCGGAAATCCTCGTGACGTCCGGGGTCTCATCCAGGACTCCGAACAACATTCGGTTTGCTGCATACTCATATTCTTACAACCCTAGCGTCACCGAACCTTAAGTGTGTAGACCCTACGGGTTCGGGAGACATGTAGACATGACCGAGACGGCTCTCCGGTCAATAACCAACAGCGGGATCTGGATACCCATGTTGGCTCCCACATACTCCTCGATGATCTCATTGGATGAACCACGATGTCGTGGGTTCAAGCAACCCCGTATACTATTCCCTTTGTCAGACAGTATGTGACTTGCCCGAGACTCGATCGTCGGTATCCCAATACCTCGTTCAGTATCGTTACCGGCAAGTCACTTTACTCGTACCGTAATGCATGATCCCGTGACCAGACACTTGGTCACTTTGAGCTCATTATGATGATGCACTACCGAGTGGGCCCAGTGATACCTCTCCGTCATACGGAGTGACAAATCCCAGTCTCGGTCTGTGTCAACCCAACAGACACTTTCGGAGATACCTGTAGTGCACCTTTATAGTCACCCAGTTACGTTCTGACGTTTGGTACACCCAAAGCACTCCTACGGTATCCGGGAGTTACACGATCTCATGGTCTAAGGAAGAGATACTTGACATTGAAAAGCTCTAGCAAAACGAACTACACGATCTTGTGCTATGCTTAGGATTGGGTCTTGTCCATCACATCATTCTCCTAATGATGTGATCCCGTTGTCAATGACATCTAATGTCCATAGTCAGGAAACGATGACTATCTGTTGACCAACGAGCTAGTCAACTAGAGGCTTACTAGGGACGTATTGTGGTCTATGTATTCACACGTGTATTACGATTTCCGGATAATACAATTATAGCATGAATAAAAGATAATTATCATGAACAAGGAAATATAATAAAAATCCTTTTATTATTGCCTCTAGGGCATATTTCCAACATCCCGGAGGGCCCCATGGGCTGAAGTGGGCGGGGAACCAGCCCCTAGTGGGCTGGTGCACCCCCCCTGGGCCCCCTCTACGCCTAGGGTTGGGAACCCTAGGGGAGGGGGCGCCTCCACTTGCCTTGGGGGGCACTCCACCCCCCTTCCCCCCCCCCCCTAGAGATCCCATCTCTAGGGCTGGCGCCCCCCCTGGGGTCCCTATATAAAGAGGGGGGGTGGGAGGGCAGCCGCACCCAACACCCTGGCGCCTCCCTCCCCTCCCTGCTAGACCTCCTCCTCCCGTAGTTGCTTGGCGAAGCCCTGCCAGAGCCCTGCTGCATCCACCACCACGCCGTCGTGCTGCTGGATCTTCATCAACCTCTCCTTCCCCCTTTCTGGATCAAGAAGGAGGAGACGTCACGCTAACCGTACGTGTGTTGAACACGGAGGTGCCGTCCGTTCGGCGCTAGGATCTCCGGTGATTTGGATCACGACGAGAACGACTCCCTCAACCCCGTTCTCTTGAACGCTTCCGCACGCGATCTACAAGGGTATGTAGATGCATCTCTCTCTCTCTCGTTGTTAGATGAACTCATAGATTGATCTTGGTGAACGTAGGAAAAATTTTATTTTATGCAACGTTCCCCAACAAGGCACAACCAACAAGTCTCGCGGATCGCCTCTCGCGGATCGCCCAACGATCCAACAATGTAGATCTATCCATGTGATCCAACGGCGTGAAGCCTGAACGCGGCCTGCCCTCAGAATTCCTTCTAGAAGACCACATCCGATGGCTGTCGCTTGGCGCTAGGGTATGATCAGACGGCTGACGCTCGGAGCTAGGGTTAGGCGAAACCCCGCGGGGTTTAGAGGGGTTTTAAGCTGGTCAATGGGGTTTCCAAGGCTTTGACTAAGCATAACTAATTTAAAAAAATCTAAAAAATACGAAACCTTCGCCGTTTGTCGTTTTATAAGACAAACTAACGAGGAAAAAATACTAAACTTGGTATACGGACATTTACAAAAAAAACTAGCTAGCACGACCGAGGTCAAATGAGCACCATTAATTTAAAAAAATCAAAAAAATATGAAACCTACACACAATGTTTCCTTGTGTGACATGTTACCCACTAAAAATCATAAACTTTGTCTATGGACATTTTCATGAAAAAACCTTCACACATATGAGCTATCACGTACATGGTTTCATAGAGACCAAGGAGAGGAGGTAGGGTTCCCTTCGGGTTTTGAAAATTAAAAAAATATAAAAAAAATCACCAAAGCTTGATTTCAAAGTGAATAAGAAGGATCTGAGTTTAGTTTTCCATTTTCATATTTTAAACGTATTTTTTCATGGTTTTCTATTAAAGTATATTTGTTTCAAAAAATGTAAAAATAGAAAGATTAATTCAGTAAATAGTGATTCTTCGAATCTACACTATATAGATTGAATAGGTGTTAATAAAAAATATTCGGCTCATTTGGAGCAGGTCCAAAAAAACTTGATTACAAATGGGGTTGTTTACCTTAGCTTGGGAGCTCATTTGGAGCACATTCTCATGACTACAAGTTTTACCATGCAAAAGAGATCGAAATGATCACCTAACATTTATAATAGTTCAGCAAACTTTGCAACTCACGCCATAGGGGAATGGACTTCAAGTGTTGGTTCAAATTCAAAGTTTTCCTAAAATTCAAAGTTTGCCTAAAATTCAAATTCTACCTCAAATTTCACATGAAATTACAAATAGAATTATTACACCTTAGAAGTTTTCACCCTTATTACAAATCCTTAAACTTCAAAGTTTATGACTTCCATTCAAGTTCAAATTCAAATCTTTGCCTTGCTCCTTGTGTTCCGGGATGGGTTAACCGTCTTACTTCTGGTTTCCCTGGCTAGGATATTTTGTGCTTTCGAAAGCTTTGTCTTGTTGCTTCTGATCTTCACTTCTGGTGGTGGCGGTTTAGTTGAGCTTTGACTGACCGAGAAAGTGATGACCAGTTGACGGTCATCTGTGGGTTCACTCATCCTTAAAGGAACTTCAGACAAAATAACTTCGTCCTCTCTTATAGCTTCAAAACCTTCAAAAGCCATGGTTTCAAATTCTACATCGGATGATGGTTCAACCAATGACGTTTCTTCCTCTCTTGGTCTTTTTTGTCTTGTGCCTCTAATTAACCTAGACCTTGGTCAAATTGAGCTTAGTCATCGATAAAAAAAGAGAACAAATGCAAAAAAGGGGAAATGTTGCACACGTACCCCGCTGCTACTTCAGTTGCTTCATTCAACTCTGCTGGTGCATTCTCCTCTGATGTTGCATTCTCCTCTAAACTTGCTCCATTCTCTTCTGCTGCTGCATTCTCCTCTGCATTTGCTGATGCCCATTGTTCCTCTTCTCCAAATGATGCATCAACTGGATTGGTACAATGCCTAGCAATATGCCCTAGGATACCACATCTTTTGCACTTATGTTGTTTTTTTACGCGGCCCTCTTCACCAGCTCTTATTATATTTTTCCTTGGTCTTCCTGGTGGTCTAGTCAGTACAGGAGAATAGAGTTTGAACCCTGGGTCTACTATGTTCCATTGGTCTTTTCCCAAGAATGCAGGCACATTTTCAGCATAAGCAGCCCTAAATTTGGCAACAGAGAAATATTCAGAGCAATATTGATCAAATTCACCGTCTTCTCCTCCCATAACAGTCATGAGATGTAGCGCATGTATGCATGGCTTCCCACGAATCTGCCATTGCCTACAACTGCATTCATTAGTTGCAAGGTTCACTGGATATCTCCATTCCCTATTTTTACTGTCTGTGTGTATGTCACCTCAGCCTCGTATGTCGACGGTCGAATGCATTTCATACTTAGTCCTCTTGCCTTGGCATGCAATGCCTTAATAAGAGATGGGAGAGCATAAGATGGCCAACATATTGTGTTTCTGCAATTCTTTTACGAAGAGCCATCTTTATCATGATCATCTGCCTGACCTTATCAAATGCTTTCCATAACAAAAGCCCTTTCACTGACTTGAACTTTGCATTGAAACACTCAGTGAGGTTATTGGTCACATCATCTACTTTGCAGATTTCATTGAATTTGATTCTTGACCACAACTTTCCATGATGTTCATCCATGTAATCCTTCACCAAAGATTGTGAGCACACAACACTCTCAAATGGTGCTCATGCTTCCTCAAGATGCATGTGTATGATGCTGGCCATAGGTTCTCATCATAAACTTTGTCTCTAAATTTCTTATTAAAATTCTGCACTCTATGTCGCATACATTCCCTATGTTCCACTCCAAGGAATACAATTTGTACTGCAGTTTCTAGAACCTTGCAAGCATCTGTGTGTATAACTAAACCTGAGGGTGTACATATAATGTTGCGCAACTGCTGCAGAAACCCGATCCAACTCTCCTCGGACTCTACCTCCAACACACCAAATGCAACTGGGAATAGCCAGTTGTGTCCTCAACTGCAGAAGCTGCTGCTAGCTGGCCTCTCCATCTTCCATTCAAAGCAGTTGCATCGACAACCAAATAGGGCCTACAACCATTCAGAAACCCCTGCCAGCAAGCCTTGAAACAAACAAAAGCCCTCTTGAAGCACTCTTTCTCTAGTGCCTTCCCTTTTATTTTGTACTTAACTGTATGCTTGTCAATCTCTACAACACTCCCTGGACTAGCCGTCTCCACTTCAGCTTTGAAGGTGTAAAGCAACTGAAAACTCTCATTGCATGGACCATTAATCCTATCAAGAGCCCTTTCCTTAGCATAGAAAATCCTCATGTAAGGTATATTAATCTTGTACTTCTCAAATAGCTTCCCATGGAGTGTTGTTGGACCAATTGTTGGTGTTTCCCTCACCCAATCCGAGATTGCATCTGCCACCCACCTAGTCTTTGCAAGCTTTGATTTGTCCTTTCCCCCTCCCCCTCCAAGTGGACAAGTGTGCCCGTGTGGGTTGCTTTTTATCCGAAACAAAATGAAAAATGATGTCAAATACAATTAAGAAATAGTACACATGATCTGAATATAGAATGGATAAATAATCTGTTAAAAAGATTTAGTTGTAATACCTGAATCAATTTGCTCTTTAGCATAGTGGATGCATGCAACCTCCACCTACACATATCATAAGGGCAATGAATAGTGAATCTTCTGGGCACACTCCTATCAACCTCATAGGAGTTTTCAATGAGAATGCAATATGTAGTCACTACATTACGATAGTCCACCATCGATTCGAATATGGTTCCTGGAGTAACCTCGGGATTCTCCCTGTTCCACTCAATTGTTGGCATGTCCTCCCCATCATATTCTTGTAAAACTAAGGAGTCGATGTTCTCCTCCCTCTCTTCATCGTCAGTGTCATCAAATCTAGCACGACTACTAGGCTCCTCTGCATATTCATATTCCACTGCTTGTTAACTAACTCTATCTACCAGTTCAGGGAATAGAATCTCATCCTCATCATCATGTCGAGGCACTTCCTCGTCAGGCTCTGCATCTACTTCTACATCAGGTGCAGAAGGGAGAGGAGAAGTGGCAGAATTAGTGGCAGCCGACATGTTGTGGCTTTCAGAACCACTAGCTTTACTTTGTCTCGACCTACAAGGAGTGCGAGGACGCTCGCTATTATCAGAGACAGATGATATCTGAACATCCTTCCCCTTCGGGATACGTTGTTTGCGTGCTTGAAGCACACCGATATGGATTTTAACGAAACGGTTGTCAGCATTCAAACTAAATAGCAATCCCAGATGCTCATCACAAGTTGATGGGACAAATCTGTGCTCGATACTATCAAAATATCTCACTTCAACAGCATCGGCAGGGCTCCACGTATACTCACAACAGAGTGTCGCGCGGAAATCTGTGAACGGAATGCTAGTTTCTACAACTTTAGGATAAAAAACCCAGAAATCAGACACGGTTTAGTTCCACGCAGCTTGCTAGTTTCCATTCTAACCGCCAACCGAAAAGCAAGTGCACGATCAACCCTATTTGATTGAAATAAGATAAAGGGCACATTTAGGACGAAAATTTTCAGATAAATTGCACTGATTCACGCTAACGGTGGTCAAATACAGCCTAATTTACGGATCTCCTAATCAACTTGAGAGCAAAACGATGCTTACCCAGGTGGAATCCATGAATTATCCGCCTCTGATACGACCCAATCATCTCCACGGTCGATGGGCCGGACGGGGTGCTCCCCCGACATTGTTTCCTAATCCTAGATGGGGAGAGAGGGTGGATGCGGTGAAGGCGGCACGATGGCGGCAGAGGCGGCACGACAGCGGTGAAGGGGGCGGCGCAGAAGCGACTCGATCTGATTCAGGTTATAGTGAGGGGAACCTAAAGTGAGTGTCAATTTCGCGGCCCCACTGGTTAGCATGTAACGATCAAAATGTGGACTCGGCCCTACACAGCCCCACTCGTCAGAGTTAACGGTCAGGCCATTGACCCGATGGCAACATCCGTTGTGACCAGTTCTGAGGGTTTCAGCCAAGGGAGTGGGGAAAAGTGAGCAAAAGTTAAGATCGTGGGGATGAATGAGTTGAACTAAGGAACCAGGGGCACAAAAATAAAAATCCCTATTTTTTATGGAACTTTTGGAGTCGGTTTACTTACTGTATCACATACCTACTCTTTTTTGGGGTTCTGGAGTGTTCCAGAAGTCTCTTCTATATGTTCCTCCGGTGTCATCACTTCAGTAATATTTGTTTCAACATTAATGGGTGTACCTGAGATATAATGTGCACATTAACCACTCTTGGATTAGTCCCTTAAGCACTGTTCATCTTAATAGCTCCGAAGGATAAACTTATTCGACGATATATGGTCCTTCCCATTTAGAGAGAAGCTTTCCTGCAAAGAATCTGAAGCAAGAATTTTACAAAACAACTTGATCGCCTAATTTAAATTCCCATTTTTGGATTATTTTGTCGTGCCATCTTTTAACTTTTTATTTAAACAACTTGGCATTTTCATAAGCTTGTGTCCTCCATTAATCTAAAGAGCTAATATCAAATAACCTCTTTTCACTAGCAAGTTTGAAATCATAATTAAGTTCTAAAATTGTCCAATAAGTTTTATGTTCTAACTCAAGAGGTAAATCATACTATTTTTATGGTATACAACTTAAATTTTGGTAGTTAAATCAAAGGTTAAAGTTTGACTCAGAATAGAAGGGGCACTAATAAATCCAGACGGAGGTAGTATCTCCAACCACTAGCGGAGAAAGGGGGACTAGGAGGGGGCTGCCCGCCCTAACATTATAGGTTTGTTGCTAATTAGCTAGTGAACAATGCAAGGTTAGTTAGGATGTGCTCCTAGAAACCTACATTGCGGTGATTTGGCCCTCCCCAACCAGTTCAAACAACACTCGACCCCGCTAATACAATTTCTCTGGCTTCGCCACTGTCTCCAACTACAGCAACAAGTGCAATGTCAAAAATCATAGTTGCTAGAGCTACATCTTAAAGCCTTGTAGCAAAATAGCCACTAAATAGAAGTAGAATGGGCTCCATACAACTTCAACCATATGAACTCCTTGTCCATGCCCCGAGTCTACTTCGGCCCTGATTCTAACCATATGGATCAAATATATGGCTACAATGCCCATAGACCTCTTGTGGAAGAGGCCAGAGGGATCAAATCACTCTCATTGGTATACAGTGAAGCCGTAAAATGATTTATGTTGCCTTCCAAGCCTAGACAATCTATTCATATATGAGCCGATTTCTAGTCTTTGAATGTATGCATGATCTCTATCCATCAACGTTGTATTGGTACTGGAACGAGGAGTACTAGAAGGGATCTATATTTATATACATTGGGCATTGTTGGACTGAGCATAGTGTGTAGATGCATTTATTAGCTTAGGTGAGTGCACTTTTCTTCAATTCTAGCACATTGTGGTATTATCTTCTATTATGTTTTGATTTTCTATATTTGTATTTATGTTAGAGTTGTATCACCGTCTTGTCATAGGCACATGTGCTTTTTATACATGCGTCTCAACCATGCATATTTCATCTACTGGGCACATTGTTGCTAGTCTTTTATTATTACCTAAGCCCACAACTAGTCAATTCTATCGAATAGTTTTGTGACTTGGTGGGAGGTTTTAGTGTTAGGATCTTTTGGTGTATAGGTCATACGGCCCCGTGGTCTGTGGCACTACTGCCACCTCCCGACGATCGGGCCACAACCTTCCTACCTTGAATTCCTACCATCTCCTAGGACGGTGAGATATATGAAAACTAGTATGTAATTGACTATAGTTAGGTGTTGTCTAGATATACCTTGTTTAGATTTTTGTATGGTTATATTAGGAAGATCCCCTGGTCTAGTAGTATAAAAAGCCAGTGATTAATTTTTATGCATGTCCATGATTAAATGAGTCTTTTGCATTGTATAGTGTCTCTTTTAGGAGCAAAGAAATTCTCATTGTAATTTATATAGCCTCATGGACTTGGTTGAATGTAGTTTGTGATGAATGAGACTTTGCCTTGAAGGATTTTGTGAGGTTAATTGTGACCCTGTGGGCGATGTGGGCAGCCAGACAGAAGGTAATTCATGAGATATTTTTCAAACACCATATGTAATACACTACTTCATCAACTCCTACATCGACGAGATCAAGTTTCTTGAGAAACCAACTACTATAGATGTTGTTTCTTCCACAACTTTGAGGCCACATCATTGGCTTCCCCCTGTGGATGGACATTCAAAAGTTAACGTCGATGCAACGGTAACAAGGGCCAGTGGCAGAGGAGCAGTGGCGGCAATCTATAGAAGCCAAACAAGAGCGCGTGAGGGGGCGTCGACAGCGGTGTTCAACTACATCTACGACCCAACGGTTGTCAAGATATTGGCGACCAGGGAAACTTTGGCCTTGGTAAACGACTTGTACATCACAAGGATCTCGGTGGCATCGGATTGCAAGGTGCCTATTGAGGCACTTGAAGAGGGAACTACAGCAGTTTATGGAGCCATTACACACAAAATCATAGATAGATCTCTTAGTTTTACTTCTTGTTTATTCAGACAAGAGTTTAGTGTTGGGGAACGCAGTAATTTCAAAAAAACATCCTACGATCACGCACGATCTATCTAGGTGATGCATTTCAACGAGAGGGGAGAGTGTTTCCACATACCCTCGTAGTCCGCGAGTGGAAGCGTTTCAATAACGCGGTTGACGTAGTCGAACTTCTTTGTGATCCAATCGATCCAAGTATCGAACGTACGACACCTTCGCGTTCAGCACACATTCAGCTCGATGACATCCCTTGTGCTCTTGATCCGGTTGAGGACGAGGGTGAGTTTCGTCAGCATGACGGCGTTGCGACGGTGACGATGATGTTACCGGCGCAGGGCTTCGCCTAAGCACTACGATGGTATGATCGAGGTGTGTAACTGTGGAGGGGGGGCACCGCACACGGTTAAGAGAAACTTGTGTGTTCTAGGGTTCCATCCTACCCCTGTATATAAAGGAGGGAGGGGGAGTCCGGCCGGCCCTATGGTGCGCCCCAAGAGGAGGAGTCCTACTAGGACTTCCTAGTCCTAGTAGGATTCCCCTCCAAGGAAGAGGGGGGAAGGAAGGAGTGGGAGAGGGAGTACGAAAGGGGGCGCCCCCCCCCCCCCTCCCTTGTCCAATTCCGACTGCTAAGGAGGGGCGCGCGGCCTGCCATGGCCGCCCTCCTCTCTCTCCACTAAGGCCCATGGTGGCCCATTAGTTCCCCCGGGGGGTTCCGGTAACCCCTTCGGCACTCCGTTTTTACCCGGAACACTTCCCGTGTCCGAATAACATGGTCCAATATATCAATCTTTATGTCTCGACCATTTCGAGACTCCTCATCATGTTCGTGATCTCATCCGGCACTCCAAACAAACTTCCGTCATCAAAAACACATAACTCATCACTACTAGGGAAAACCTTATACACAGAATCTTACCAGTAGCGCGTGTTAAAATGAGGCGCTACTGCTAATTAGCAGTAGCGCGTCTGCCAAAACCGTGCTACTGTTACCACCTTAGCAGTAGCGCGGTAGGAACAGAACGTGCTACTACTATAATTGCCACACCGTTCCCGACGTGCTAGGTATAGTAGTAGCGCCCTTCTAGAAACGGCGCTACTACTATGGATTTTAGCAGCAGCACGTTTTTCCTCCCCACACTACTGTTAAAGCTATTTTCACCTAACTCCCCGTGCGGCCTGATTCCCTCTCCTCTGCTTCCTCCACCAATTCCCCACTCTCTCTTCTCCCCCTCGTCGCCTCCGCCTCACCGCCGTCTCCCCCGACCCTGCCTCACGGCCATCTCCCCCGACCCCGCCTCCCCGTCGTCTCCCCCGACCCCGCCTTGCCGCCGTCTCCCTCGACCTGCCTCGCCGCCGTCTCCCCCGACCCTACCTCGCAGCCGTCTCCCCCGACCCCGCCTCGCCGCGCCTCGGTGCCGCCGTCTCCCCCGACCCCATCTCTCTCCCCGCCCTCTGTAAGCACTCTCCCCTTCCGATCCCTCTTGTTTGCTTAGTATGAACCCTAGCTATTTAGTGCTAGTTAGTATAAACCCTAGGCTATTTTTAGTGCTAGTTAGTTAATTACAATTAGTATTAACCCTATTTAATTAGGGCAGTAGTTCCTAGGTACAAATTAGTTAGTAAGAACTAGGTACTAATTAGCTAGGTATTAGTTTATTTTTATTTATAGTAAGTTTATTTTCGGTAAGAGCTAATTGAATTAATAGAACTAGTTAGTAAGAACTTTTGCTGTTTTTTTAGTTAAAGCAATTTTTCCTGCATCGACGTGGACAATGCCTATCCCGCATCCTCGTCGTCGAGTCGGTGGAGGACGACACCTGCTTGACCAGATGGGCCATGTCCGGGACTGGGCTCCGCCTGGGTGGTACTGAGAGGCGCTACCTACCGGGGGGGCGCAGGTTGGTGAGGAGCCAGCCTGTCGTTGACCCGAACCTTCTTTGGTGGCGGTCGCGTGGGCCAGTGACGGTCCAGAGGCTCGAGGACCCCACGGAGGTGGTGCGTCACCGTGTCAGTGAGGAGGACGCGCACGTCCGTCGCTACTTGTTTGCGTTGGAGCACAGGTTCTCCAATACCTGGTAGGTTCTCCAGGGATCTCACTGGAGCTATGATCCCGTGATGGTTCCTTCTCAGTGGGTGTCCACCGCCCGCGCCGATACCCGTCGTGTGCTAGGGTTTTAGTTGTATTACTGATGTTATATGTATGACACTATTCGGGATGTATTAGTGATAATATTCGACGATGTACGAACACGCATGAGATGATTTACTTTTGCTTATTCAATGCATGCTAATTTGAGTCCTATAAGATATTTTGAAATATATATCTTGTGTTGCTCAAATAGGATATGTGCTTGCCCAAGTGGCCGGTCATGTTTGCAGGTTACACCTCCGAGTGGCCTATGTTTTGCCGGAGTGTTGATTCATTTCCGTTCCGGCAAATTTCAGGCGCTGAATATGTCCTATTTTAGCAAAGGTCATGCCGGATTTTTCCGTGAATTTTGGCATGACTTGTGCCAGAATATGTAGGAAATATCGAGTGCCCCAGATTTGTGTGTTGAGTATCCTGGTAGTTGTCTTCAATCGATTTTCAATTAATGTTTTAACGATGAACATAGGAAATGTCTGACGACGAAAAGGATTTCGGTATTTGCAAATACTGCAAAGACGAGCGCGGCCTGTGCGACGGAATCTTCCTAGATGATGATAGGCGCTTCAGCATCAAGCTGGACGAGAACTTCGAAGTGGATACAGTAAGTCACAACGACAAGTCTTTTTTCGTAATTAAGCATGACATATGCTTCATTTGCTTCAACTTATAATTTTTTTTTACTATTCTACTAGCGTATCCCCTGCCATGCAAGAGTTTTTGTATTGGCTAAGATAGGTTGCAGTCGTACTATGGAGGTAAAGAAATTTTACTTGAAGACCCAGCATGGTTATATTTTCCACACAAAATTATACAATTCAGACGACTACACCTATTTTGGATGCAAAACATGGCGAGCACTATGCAAGACTTATGCATTTGTGCCTGATATGGTTATCACCTTTGATATTCGTCCAGAAGATGATATTGAAGGTAATACCGACATCTGGGTCGATGTGCAGACGCCTCCAGTTATACCAAAATGTGAGTTTCTCAACCATATTTATGTCTTTGATATTGTTTATTCAAAAATAGTTGACAATTAATTTATATTGGTAGCTTATTTCGGTGCAAGCAAACATGTCCAGCGCTTGGTAGACAGGACCGTATACTATGTCGGTGCTGAACTCAACTGCGAGGAGCTCAGTCATTATGTTTCATGGCTTGCGGATCTTGATACTGTCAAGACAAATTTTCTTCCTGCATTTAGAAATGTTAGTACTGAAAACGTGCGAGCAATAGTGTTCGTACTGAACTACGGTCACATCTATTTAGGAAGGATGGTAAGATTTTCAATATTTGTCCTCAGTGCATCTTTTCCATACATTATTTTTGAAGCTAAACTTCATTGCTAAGTATGTTACCATACGATGTTCTTGAACAGGGAGTCCCGATGAATGTTGTGACTTATGGGATCGAGACTAAACGTACCATGAGTATTATTAGCTTACGGCCAAGATATCCTACAGATTATTGTAGTGCATTCAAGATTAGCGACGGATGCTTAATTGTGCAAGACTGGACCAAATATGTGATGGGAGAGCGCAGAGAAGTACTAGGGGGCAGCAAACAGAAGCGCAGCCCACGATTAGGAGACAGGTTCATCTGCATGCTCCAACTTGATCAAGGAGGAGAGCTACACATGTTTTATGTTATTTTACCTAAGAGAGAGCAGCAGGAGTGATTAGCTAGCTAGAAATGAGTATGAGGATGATGATGTGCTACACTATTACTATGATGATAAAATAGCTAGTGTTCGTGATAATGACTATGATGATTATTATTAGCTAGTGTTAGTGGTGATTAAATAAATAATGTTGGTGGTTGAGGGAGTCCTGGACTAGGGGGTGTCCGGATAGCCGAACTATCATCATCGGCCAGACTCCAAGACTATGAAGATACAAGATTGAAGACTTCGTCCCGTGCCTGGATGGGACTTTCCTTGGCGTGGAAGGCAAGCTTGGCAATACGGATATGTAGATCTCCTACTATTGTAACCGACTCTGTGTAACCCTAGACCTCTCCGGTGTCTATATAAACCGGATGGCTTTAGTCCATAGGACGAACAACAATCATACCATAGGCTAGCCTCTAGGGTTTAGCCTCCTTGATCTCGTGGTAGATCTACTCTTGTAATACCCACATCATCAATATCAATCAAGCAGGACATAGGGTTTTACCTCCATCAAGAGGGCCCGAACCTGGGTAAAACATTGTGTCCCTTGTCTCTTGTTACCATCCGCCTAGACGCACAGTTCGGGACCCCCTACCCGAGATCCGCCGGTTTTGACACCGACATTGGTGCTTTCATTGAGAGTTCCTCTGTGTCGTCACCGATAGGCTCGATGGCTTCTTCGATCATCACCAACGACGCAGTCCAGGGTGAGACTTTTCTCCCCGGATAGATCTTCGTATTCGGCGGCTTTGCACTGCGGGACAATTCGCTTGGCCATCTGGAGCAGATCGAAAGCTACGCCCCTGGCCGTCAGGTCAGATTTGGAAGTTTGAACTTCACGGCTGACATCTGCGGAGACTTGATCTTCGATGGAATTGAACCACAGCCGAGCGCGCCACACTGTCACGATGGGCATGATTTAGCTCTGCAGCCGGACAGTGCCCTGGAGGCCGCACATGAGTCCGCTCCGATCTTCAATTCGGAGCCGGCTGCGCAGATCGAGGACGGGTGGCTAGACACCGCCTCGGGGGCTGCAACCTCTACGGTGATAGAGCCGAACACTGACCTTGTCCCTCATGAAGCCCGTGACTCCGAGGTGCCGGACTCCTCGCCGGACTTCGAACCTCCCGCGCCCCCTCCAATGGAATCCGATTGGGCGCCGATCATGGAGTTCACCGCTGCGGACATCTTTCAACACTCACCTTTTAGCGACATCTTGAGTTCGCTAAAGTATCTCTCATTATCAGGAGAGCCCTGGCCGGACTGCGGTCAGGACGATTGGGATGCGGACGACGAAGAAATTCAAAGCTCATCCACCACCCACTTAGTAGCCACTGTCGACGATCTAACCGACATGCTAGACTTCGACTCCGAAGACATCGACGGTATGGACGACGATGCCGGAGACGACCAAGAACCAGCCTACCGGGCACTAGAAAGCCACCTCATCATATGACATATACATGGTGGATATCCCAAAGGATGGGAACAGCGGAGGAACAGAGGAGGATGACCCCTCCAAGAAACAGCCCAAACACCGGCATCAGCGGCGCCGCTCTAAATCCCGCCAAAGCAAGAATGGAGATTCCAGCACCGGAGATAATAACACCCCAGACAGTGCCGAAGACAACCCCCTGCAGCAAGATTCAGCACAGGAGGACGGAGAGGCCAGCCCTCACGAGAGAGCGGCAGACGAAGAGGTAGAGGATGATAATTACATGCCTCCCTTCGGAGACGAGGAAAGCCTCGACGACGACGAATTTGTCGTGCCTGAGGATCCCGCCGAACAAGAGCGTTTTAAAGGCAGGCTTATGGCCACGGCAAACAGCCTTAAGAAAAAGCAGCAAGAGCTTAGAGCTGATCAAGATCTGCTAGCCGACAGATGGACTGAAGTCCTTGCGGCCGAAGAGCATGAGCTCGAACGCCCCTCCAAAAGCTACCCCAAATGCAAGCTGCTACCCCGATTAGAGGAGGAGGCATATAAACCCGCATCACCAGAGCACGATACGGCTGACCGGCCACCCCGTGGCCGCGACAGAGAGGCCTCTAGGCCCTCCATTAGAACCATACCCCGGCGTCGCTCGAAAAGCACAAGACCACAGGGGAACGCTCCGTACTTGCGAGACATATTGGAGGATAAGGCAAGACAATCAAGATCGATCTACGGATCGCGGGGGCGTCCCATGATACGTGACGACAACCATCGCGCCGGACACAGCAGGTCCGGCCGGGCCGAACATAGTAGACAAAACTCTTTTGAGCTTCGTCGTGATATAGCCCAATACAGAGGCGCCGCACACCCACTATGCTTCACAGATGAAGTAATGGATCATCAAATCCCCAAAGGGTTTAAACCCGTGAATATTGAATCTTATGATGGCACAACGGACCCCGCGGTTTGGATCGAAGACTATCTCCTTCATATCCACATGGCCCGCGGTGATGATCTCCACGCCATCAAATACCTCCCACTCAAGCTTAAAGGACCAGCTCGGCATTGGCTTAACAGCTTACCAGCAGAATCAATTGGGAGTTGGGAGGACCTGGAAGCCGCATTCCTTGATAACTTCCAGGACACGTATGTGCGACCACCAGACGCTGACGACCTAAGCCACATAATTCAGCAGCCAGACGAATCGGCCAGACAATTCTGGACACGGTTCTTAACTAAGAAAAATCAAATCGTCGACTGTCCGGATGCAGAGGCCCTCGCGGCCTTCAAACATAACATCTGTGACGAGTGGCTTGCCCGGCACCTGGGGCAGGAAAAGCCGAAATCCATGGCAGCCCTCACATCACTCATGACCCGCTTCTGAGCGGGAGAAGACAGCTGGCTAGCCCGCAGCAACAACCTCAGCAAAAATTCTGGTAGTCCGGATATCAAGGACCACAATGGCAGGTCGCGTCGCAACAAGAACAAACGCCGCATTAACAGCGACAATAACGAGGATACGGCAGTCAATGCCAGATTCAGAGTCTCTAAATCCGGTAAGCGGAAAAAGCCATTCAAAAGAACTACTCCGGGTCCGTCCAATTTGGACAGAATACTCGACCACTCGTGCCAGATACACGGCACCCCCGAAAAGACAGCTAACCACACCAACAGGGACTGTTGGGTATTCAAGCAGGAAGGCAAGTTAATTGCCGAAAACAACGACAAGGGGCTGCATAGCGATGATGAGGAAGAGACCCGACCGCCGAACAATAGAGGACAGAAGGGTTTCCCCCCACAAGTGCGGACGGTGAACATGATATACGCAACCCACATACCCAAAAGGGAGCGGAAGCGTGCACTCAGGGACATATACGCGATGGAGCCAGTTGCCCCAAAGTTCAATCCATAGTCCTCCTGCCCGATCACTTTTAACTGAAGGGACAACCCCACCAGCATCCGCCACGACGGATTCGCCGCATTGGTTTTAGACCCAATCATCGATGGATTTCACCTCACCAGAGTCCTGATGGACGGCGGCAGCAGCCTGAACCTGCTTTATCAGGATACAGTGCGCAAAATGGGCATAGACCCCTCAAGGATTAAATCTACCAAGACGACCTTTAAAGGCGTCATACCAGGTGTAGAAGCCAATTTTACAGGCTCAGTTACACTAGAAGTGGTCTTCGGATCCCCGGATAACTTCCGAAGTGAGGAGTTAATCTTCGACATAGTTCCGTTCCGCAGCGGCTATCACGCTCTGCTCGGACGTACCACGTTTGCAAAGTTCAACGCGGTGCCGCACTACGCATACCTCAAGATCAAGATGCCAGGCCCTCGAGGAGTCATCACGGTCAACGGAAACACTGAACGCTCTCTCCGAACTGAGGAACATACAGCGGCTCTCGCGGCAGAAGTACAGTGCAGCCTCCTAAGGCAATTCTCGAGTCCGGCCGTTAAGCGACCGGACACGGCTAAACGCGCCCGGAGTAACCTACAACAAGACCACCTGGAACGTTCCGAGCACGCGTAGCAATGCGGCCCCAACCCCAGCCCCTGCAAAATTGCAAGACCGGTCCTTCGCGTACATCATTACGCTCTGAAGATACCATGGGCATAGGGGGAGGGGTACGACCACGATAGGCCCAGAATGCGGCTTAACCACACCAGGGGCTCTCAAGTGTGTCGTTCTTTTTTTCTTTTCCTTTTTTTACCCACAGGACTCCGTTCATCAGAGGCCCTGTCCGGCAGCAGACCTACCGAACTCACGATGTAACAGCCAGGGAAGGAGAAAGGCTACGATGAATATCCAGGTGATCTCCATTACGAGCATTAAATCTGTTTTATACACCATTCCGCAGCCTACCCCTGGAGGGGGACATGTTTAATAGTCCCATCCCTTGCTTATCGCATCATTTGTATCGTTCTGCATTCACAGCAGTATCTCTTAAGCAATGTAGCACCTTTTTGCTTACAATTGCATTTCTTTCTTATACATATGTTCATTTATGACATGTTGCATCCGTACACTTTGGTACGGCTAAATACACCAGGGGCTTATGTTTCCCGCATCATGGTGTGATAAGTCCGAACACTTTCACCAGTGCGGCACCCGGAACTTATAGCATTATATGCATCGGCTCCGAATCATGTCTTGGGTCAATAGTTGGGTTTGCCCGGCTCCCATGTTTTGGTACCTTATGTTCCGTTGTATCGGCTAAGGTAGCACTAGGAGAACCACTGCGATTGCGCCCCAGCTGAGCTGGGCGAGCGCCTTAGTGGAGAAAGCTAAAACTGACCGTCATGATGAGGCGAGAGCCGGTCGCTGTTCGAGAGGTTTTTTGCGAGTCCCTAAAGACTTATGCCGCTTAGAGCGAGGAGCCGGCTTTGTCCGGCCCAGGCGTGGATAGCGCCCCAAATTCGGCCTTTCGAACACTAGGGGCTTCGCTGAAATTTAAAATTATAGAATTCTATGGCTAAGTGAGAGTGTTCAAGCATTATAAGTCCAGTTGCCTTGTTCGTTGTGTTGAGCGCCTCCCTAGATGGACCCAAAAATGGGAACAAGAGTGCTCAAATTTATCCCGAACACCCCAGCACTCATGGCATGGGGGCTGAAGCCGACGACTTGCCATCTCTCAGATTTGATAAACAGCCGCACAGAAGGTAATATTTTAAATTAACAAGCGTTGCTTAGTGCATAGGAACAAAGTTTTCAGCGCACAGGATAACAAAATGCGAGTCTACTCAAATATTACATATTTGGAGCACTCACCCGCAATAATGCGGGCACCCTTCAGGACACTCTTATAATACATCTCGGGTGTGCGATACTCCTTGCCCAGCGGTGGCGCGTCCGTCGCAAGCTTCTGAGCATCCATCTTGCCTCAGTGCACCTTAGCGCGGGCAAGGGCCCGACGGGCACCTTCAATGCAGGCGGAGTGCTTGATGACTTCAACCCATGGACAAGCATCCACCAGCCGCTGCACCAGGCCAAAGTAGCTCCTAGGCATGGCGTCCTTAGGCCACAGCCGAACTATGATGCCCTTCATGGCCTGTTCGGCCACCTTGTGGAGCTCGACCAGCTGCTTCAACTGGTCGCTAAGGGGCACCGGATGTCCGGCCTCAGCATACTGAGACCAGAAGACCTTCTCCGTCGAGCTCCCCTCCTCGGCCCTGTAGAAAGCGGCAGCATCGGACACGCTGCGGGGCAGATCTGCGAACGCTCCTGGAGAGCTCCGAATTCGGGTAAGTGACAGGTAATTCACACTCACATGCTTACTCTGCATGAAAAATTCCTTACCCGCCGCTATTTTCTTCAACGCCTCGATTTCCTGGAGGGCCTTGAAGGCTTCGGCCTTAGCGGCTTTGGCTCTCTCAAGAGCCGATGCAAGCTCGGACTTTCGAGTCTTCGAGTCGCGCTCCAAACTCTCATGTTTTTCCACGAGAGCCTGGAGCTCTTGCTGTACCTCCGCCAGCCGCGCCTCCTGCTTCTCTCGCTCGGTGCGCTCCACGGCTGCATTACGTTCGGCCACGGACACCGCCTCCTTCAGGGTCGCCACCTCGTTTGTGGCCCCTGCAATACTCATGTTATCCTTGTCATTTTTCTTGCAACCAAATCCTTTTCTGTAAGGTACAATTTTAATAAGGTGTTACTCACCTTCCTTGTCCTTGAGCTGCTTCTTGGCATGGACGAGTTCATTCTCGGACCGCTCGAGGCTTTGCTTCAAAGTATTGACCTCCGCAGTCAGTGCGGCAGAGGTCAGCAGCACAGCCTGCAATCCCATATTGACATAATTTTTATGACTCCTGCGTATATCTTTTTAGATCCTCAGTCCGGTTTTTCTTTCCGAACACCGAACCGAGCATCAGGGGCTACTGTCTATGCGGTACTATTTTACACATATCACAATTCTTACCTCAAAGCCTGTTAGAAGACTGTTGCAGGCTTCGGTCAGCCCGCTCTTGGCGAGCTGAACCTTCTGAATCACCGCACCCATGACGGTGCGGTGTTCCTCTTCAATGGAAGCGCCGTTGAGCGCCTCCAGCAAGCTATCCGGCGCCTCCGGTTGGACGGAGGCCACCGGCGTCACGGTCTTGCCCTTCTTACGAAGGGGCCCCCCGCCGGACTCTGGAGCCACTACAGGTTCCAGTGCGGAGTCCAGTCAAAGTCCGAGAGGTTGCCCTGCGGCACCTCCGGGGCCTCCTCCTCCTGGCGGGTCCCTTCTCGGGATCCCACCTCGGCATCGTCCGCATCACGAGGGGAGGAGGCGGTCGGAAGGGAATCCATATCCGACGCACCCAAGGACCCGCTCGACGAAGCGGGAAGATCCTCCTTGGGCGGACTGCGGGGTTGTATGCGGCATTAGAAAGACTCCATGTGGCGAAAATAAAAATCATGAAGTTATTCGGGAGTCCGGATACTTACGATCTCGCCAGGGGCTTGGCCCTTGGAGGCCAATCCTCGTCGTCATCGCTGGCGTGGGCAGAGCAGTCCGGGGGAAGAGTCCTTCCCTTCTTGGACCCTTCGGCCTCCCTCATTGGGGAGGCCTTCCTTTTCTTCCCTCCCCTTGCTGGGGGAGAGGCCTCTTTCTTCTCCTCCTCGCCTTCGGGGGAGGAGTCTGCCTCGGTGTCATCATCCGATGACACCTGAAAACGGGAACTCTTTCGAGTGCCCGTGGCCTTCTTCTTGGCCTTCTTCTCCGGCACCATATGGGGTGCCGGAGCCAGCAGCCCCGTTAAGTGGGCATCCGCTGGGTCTTCTGGCAAAGGGGCCGGACAGATAGTCTGCTCAGCCTTCTTCATCCAGTCCTGTCAAAGGAGAGGGAGTTTAGATCCCGCATAGAGTCAAACTATGGAAAACAAGCGTCCCGTAAAGGGCAAAATCGCTTACCTTGCTAGCCAGATGCTGTGAGCTGAATCCGTGATCTTCGGTGGCGGATGCAGGAGCCTCGGCGCCCTTAAACAGCACCCTCCAGGCCTCTTCGTACGTAGTGTCGAAGAGCCCGCTCAAAGTTTGGTGTTGCGCCGCATTGAACTCCCACATATTGAAGTCCCGTTGTTGGCACGGGAGAATCCGGCGGATGAGCATGACCTGGACTACGTTGACAAGCTTGAGCTTCCTTTTCACTAGCTATTGGATGCAGACTTGAAGTCCGGTCAGCTCCTCCGAATCGCCCCATACCCGGCCACTCTCCTTCCAGGAGGTGAGCCATATGGGGATGCCAGATCTGAATTCGGGGGCCACTGCCCATTTAGGGTCACGCGGCTCGGTGATGTAGAACCACCCCGATTGCCACCCCTTAATGGTTTCCACGAAGGTGCCCTCAAGCCAAGTAACGTTGGGCATCTTGCCCACCATGGCGCCTCCGCACTCCGCTTGGCTGCCCTTCACAACCTTCGGCTTGACACTGAAGGTCTTGAGCCACAAGCCGAAGTGGGGCTTAATGCAGAGGAAGGCCTCACACACGACGATAAACGCCGAGATATTGAGGATGAAATTCGGGGCCAGATCATGGAAATCCAGGCCGTAGTAGAACATGAGCCCCCGGACAAAGGGATGGAGTGGGAAGCCCAGTCCTCGGAGGAAATGGGAAAGAAATACTACCCTCTCATGGGGCCTGGGGGTGGGGATGAGCTCCCCCTCGTCGGGGAGCCGGTGCGCAATGTCGCTGGACAGGTATCCGGCGCTGCGCAGCTTCTGGATGTGCCCCTCCGTAACGGAGGAGGCCATCCACTTGCCTCCCGCTCCGGACATAGTTGGAGAAGGTTGAGGTGAGATGTGCGGACTTGGGCGCTGGAGCTCCAGTTCGCAGAGATGGATAGGCAAAGGAGGAAGAAGGCGTAGGTAAAAGGGTAGATCTTTATCCCCTTATATGGGCGGACGAAACCATGCGTCCCCACCAGCCTGATAAAACTCGCTTATCTCCCAAGCGCCGCAATCAATGGCGCGGTTGGGTTACCCACGTCCGTATTGATGAGAATCCCGGAATAAGGGGAACACGATCTCTGCTTCGACAAGACGTGCCAAGGAAACCGCTTCGCTAAACGCGCGGAGGTGGTATAATAAAAACGATTCGAGTAAAGGCTTGGTTGTGGTGTGACGTCACGCCACAAAATACGTCAGCAGATTGAACTTGTGTAAATATTATTCTCTCTACGGTTGTATGTGGAATTTATTTTGCAGAGCCGGACACTATCCTGGTGTTCACAATCTTCTATAAATTATTCGGAGGAGGAACCCGCCTTGCAACGCCGAAGACACTATGCGCGCCGGACTCGTCGTCATTGAAGCCTGGTTCAGGGGCTACTGAGGGAGTCCTGGACTAGGGGGTGTCCGGATAGCCGAACTATCATCATCGGCCGGACTCCAAGACTATGAAGATACAAGATTGAAGACTTCGTCCCGTGTCCGGATGGGACTTTCCTTGGCGTGGAAGCAAGCTTGGCAATACGGATATGTAGATCTCCTACTATTGTAACCGACTCTGTGTAACCCTAGCCCTCTCCGGTGTCTATATAAACCGTATGGCTTTAGTCCATAGGACGAACAACAATCATACCATAGGCTAGCTTCTAGGGTTTAGCCTCCTTGATCTCGTGGTAGATCTACTCTTGTAATACCCACATCATCAATATCAATCAAGCAGGACATAGGGTTTTACCTCCATCAAGAGGGCCTGAACCTGGGTAAAACATTGTGTCCCTTGTCTCCTCTTACCATCTGCCTAGACGCACAGTTCGGGACCCCCTACTCGAGATCCGCCGGTTTTGACACCGACAGTGGTAATTACTATGATGATGATTAAATAGCTTGTGCTGGCAGATTAGATTCAAGTGGAGGCAACATGTGGTGCACATCGAAAGTACTACTAGTCCAAACTAGATCAAGTTTGGATTAGTAGTATACTTTTGACAAGCACCACATATTGCCTCCACTTGAACCTAATCCACCTTCATTTGACACACTGGACATAATAATGTAAACCTCATAACTGGTATTGTACCAATATTTGTACGATGGATAGAAAACCGCATAAATACACTAAAAATAAAAAAATAAAAAATGAATACTAGTAGCGATGGAGAGAAAACGCGCTGCCACTAGTTTCATTAGCACTAGCGTGGGGGTGAACAAACGCTGCAGCTATTTGTCCTAGCAGTAGCGCGCGCCGGCACGCGTTACTGCTAAGCAATAGCTGTAGCGCCTTATTAGTAGCGCGCCTACCCACACTACTAGTGAGCACAAAACCAGCGCTACTGCTAGGGTTTTCCCTAGTAGTGCATAATACATATCGTCATCGAACGTTAAGCGTGCGGACCCTACGGCTTCGAGAACTATGTAGACATGGCCGAGACACATCTCCGATCAATAACCCATAGCGGAACCTGGATGCTCATATTGGCTCCTACATATTCTACAAAGATTTTTATCGGTCAAACCGCATAACAACATACGTTGTCCCCTTTGTCATCGATATGTTACTTTCCCGAGATTCGATCATCGGTATCATCATACCTAGTTCAATCTCATTACCGGCAAGTCTCTTTACTCGTTCCGTAATGCTTCATCCCACAACTAACTCATTAGTCACATTGCTTGCAAAGTGATGAGCATTACCGAGAGGGCCCAGAGATACCTCTCTGAAACACGGAGTGACAAATCCTAATCTCGATCTATGCCAACCCAACAAACACCTTCGGAGACACCTGTAGAGCATCTTTATAATCACCCATTTACGTTGTGACGTTTGATAGCACACAAAGTGTTCCCCCGGTATCCGAGAGTTGCATAATCTCATAGTCTGAGGAACATGGATAAGTCATGAAGAAAGCAGTAGCAATGAAACTGTAACGATCATAATGCTAAGCTAACGGATGGATCATATCCATCACATCATTCTCCTAATGATGTGATCTCATTCATCAAATGACAACACATGTCTACGGTTAGGAAACTTAACAATCTTTGATTAACAAGCTAGTCAAGTAGAGGCATACTAGGGACATTATGTTTTGTCTCTGTATTCACACATATACTAAGTTTCCGGTTAATACAATTCTAGCATGAATAATAAACATTTATCATGAAATAAGGAAATAAATAATAACTTCATTATTGCCTCTAGGGCATATTTCCTTCATTTAGGGCCTTGAATATCGAGGCTCACCATCTCGCAAAGCATGTGCTCTCTTTAGGAGTTGGTCGCCATACTTGGTTAAGCCACCCCGGTGATCTTTTGTCCGTCCCTGTAACAGTGGTGACACCTTAATAAAGCTCTTGAGTTTGCCTCAAAAAAGAAAACACATTTTGTGTCAACTGGTGATTAAACATCGTTGGTTAATTTTTATTCAATGTCTGCAATAAAACAGTCTTTTGCCTGCCAATGGTGTCTCTGTTGGGAGCAAACAATATTCTCACTATAGTTTATATAGCATCTTGGAGCTGTTTTTTTTTAACTTGCCTCCTAGAGCCGTTGGCTGCATATTGTCTGATGCAATGATTTAACCCCTTTGGGGGGATAAAAGCCCTCCTGGAACTGTGGCTTCTTTATACCCTTTTTTATTCCATTAGAAACCATCTTTATGTATGATTCTTACACTTTGCAATAAGGTAGTTGCATGCATTATCCGATCAAGAGCCTGGGGTCTCCTTCCCTTTTAGAAAAAGCTGGCAAAAAACAATTCATGCAATTAATATTACAGCATTTGTACCTATTTGTGATGAATGTCTAGAGAATACACAATATAGGCTGCAGTAATATTTGCACAAATCTAGACATAAATGACCATATGTGAGTAACATTGCACTTGTCCACTTGTCTGTACAACTGATGCACTGATTATGTAGACAATCCTAGCATCACGGTCATCTCCAACACCAATATTGGCATCAGGGATTGGAAGAACCACATTGAGAAGAGCTCAACCTTAAAACCTAGCATCAAAATAGCCACGTGATATAAGTGTTTTCTTACAGCTTCAAGCATTTGTCGGATTCCTTGCCCGTACAATTAGTTACCTTTGGACAGGATGGCAATTGTTGTGGTGTGAAAAGGATCGAAAGAATCAAATGCATGGATTGGTATCCTTGTCGTAAAATTATTTCCAGTGGCTTCTAAACCTAGAAACTCATTCATATAAAAACCGATCTCTACTCATTAAATATATGCACTGTCTCCATTTGCGTTGCAGGAATTGGAATCAAGAGTAATCCCTCCATCCATTTATATAGAGCCTAATATGTTTTTCGAGGCTACCTTTGACTATTCATAAGATTAATAGTACATGAGATATATAATGTGAAAATTGTATCATTGTAAGCTTCTTTCACATACGAATTTGACATTATGCTTTGTGTAACTTGCATGTCATATATTATTCCCTAATATGTGATCAAAGTTAGCCTCGAAAAACGCATTAGGCCCTATATATATGGATAGAAGGGGTATTGGAAGGGGACCTAAATTTATATATTGTTGGAGTGAATGTAGGGTTTCAATGCATTTATTAGCTTTTGTGAGTGCAGTCTTCTTTAATTCAAGCACATGTGTGCTAATCTCTTATATTTTGCTTTGATCTAGTACTGTATTCACATTTATACGCAAATTTGCAGAAACAGTGACAAAAAACAATTATCCAAGCTGTCGTGTTGGTGACTCTATATTTGCATAAATTCTCGGCCCCTAAAAAATTATAAAGCAAACGGGTTTTAAAAGCCACGGATATGACCATTATTTTAAAATTTGAATGAAAATTTTGAAACGGTCAATGGCAGTCTCACGCAGCCAATTGAATGGTATATATCCCTACTTAAAGAAGACGTAAAGTTTTATCGGCCTCTTATCCTTTGTTAACTTTATGCATTTTCCCAGGAAATGCTTACCAAATAAGTGTGTACCAATAAAAGTGTATTCCTTTCAAACAATCACATCAATATAGACAGATAAGTCAAGAAATAACCTACTACAATATTTATTCCGGATGTTGTTTCCTCCCTAACACATGCTCTGCTCTGCCTCATGAAATTGAGTTCAGCAACAGTTGGACCTGCAAAATTGTACTGCGCTCACAGTACTCCTGGCATTATCATATTAGGTTAGTTATACTACATCGATCATCATCAAGTTCACCTTTCCTTTTTGCCCAACTGTTGCCACTAACCACATACTACATCCACCATCAACATCATGGGCATGCATACTAACAGTCGACAAAAAGGTAGTGATCTCCAAATGCTCTCCACTCAAATGTCCATCAATCCAGAGTGCAGTATCTTTTGCCCAATCTTCAACTTCATCCCTGGACACACAACCATCCACACGGGTAGGTAGGTGACAGGATAGGGAGGCTTTGGAGTGGTGACTTTTCCAGCGTCCACTCCATCGAGCGTTGATCTATCTATCATCTGCCACGCCCCTAAAATGGTAGCACCAGCCTTAGCTTCGATTGCCCATCCACCCATGGCAGCCACTTTCTGCAACCAAGCTACTAGGTACTACTACAAAGAAACTTCACATCCTACTTAATGCTAGCTCCAATACCGGTAGTGCACAAACAAACATACACAAAGCCATCTCATGTCAAGACGATCGAGATCGATGAAGCATGCCATTCCAAGATGGATCGTGAAATGCCTCGGTTTTTTGGGGGCACCCATGTATGTATGGACGTATGGATGGTGGTGTGGGACTCACATCCCATCACTCATTTGTGATCCATCTCCTCCCTTTCCTTCGTATACCAATTGGAGCGTGTATGGAAGCAGATTTCCTCTGCTCCATTGGTACGGCATGCATGCTAGCGAGTGAGTGCACCTCCCTCACACTCCCCTAGTAGCAGTGTAGTGCATCACAGAGATCAGTAGCCTGCCGCAGGTACAGAGCATTGTCTTGTACGTCGTATGGGTAAAATCCGTTTTGACCAGCGTATGTGTATTGCACTAGTAATTTATCACACAACTAAAAGTTTCTTTGACGTGAAAGACCTGCATATTTTATCCTCTTTTTCGCTTTGCATGTTTTCACGACAAAAAAGAAACAGATTTAGAGTCTCTCTCTCTCTCTCTCTCTCTCTCTCTCTCTCTCTCTCTCTCTCTCTCTCTCTCTCTCTCTCTCTCATCGTGGTTGGCTTTATCTCTTTTTGCAATGTTTTTACCACAAAACCCAAAGGTCCAGACTTCAGAGGCTCATGCATGCCTATTAGAGTAAGACTTCAAGGCTCACAAATTACAAGGGAGGAAGTTTCTTTTTCACATGCACGTACTTGCAGTATTAGTGTCTCTCTCTCTCTCTTATCATGGTTGGCTTTAGGGCATCTCCAATGCCGACCCTCAAACCACCCGCATACGTCCAGACTGTACGGTCTGGACATGTTCTATCATCCAACGCGGTCCTGTACTCGTCCGCCGAGCTGTTCGGATTTCCCACAAATTTGAAGGAAAGAGGGGGGGGGCTTTGTGGGAGTCCGGATAGCAGCCACATAGGATTTCGACACCCCCGGCCCACAGAATCCTCCTCTTGGTCTTATTTTATTTCAATCCGCCCCTTCTTCGCCTTACTTTGGATTCTAAACCTCCACCTCCTACGCTGCCGCCGTACCTCTCCGGCCACCACACAAGCATTGCCGGACCTTCACAACCAGCACCGACGCGCCCACTCGTCTTTTACAACGGCGTCGTCCACCCAGGACCCGTCCGTAGCCAGGTACACTCCTCCCGTGTCGGCGACGTCCATGGCAGACATCACGCCTGGCAGGTGTTCGGTCAAGCCATTAAGCTAATTTTGGAACGTCATGTCATTCTTTAGAGTACAAAGGATGGCGGGGTACTCGAGCATGGAAGCTGAGTTTGTTGTGCGATGCGTGGTTGGCCGTATCGATTGATTTTGTAGGCATGCACAATAAGGGGCTCTTCTGGTAGCGTGTGCATGACTCGTTTCACGCCGAAAGCACATTTGTGCCCTATGACTTGCACATCATCCAACAACGGAATATGAGGTCATTATCATATCGATGATACGTCGTCCAGACCACCGTCACCAAAATTCTGTGACACGGTTAATCGGCTGGAGGCAAGGTGGCCCTTGCACGCAGCGTTGTAGGAGATCATAATTTTTGCTTAGCTCAACTTGTCAATTGAATCATTCATTCACTCAATGTTGCTCTACACATTGTGTAGTTCGTAAGCGCTGCCGTGATGTACCACACGATGGGGAGACGGCCATTTAGGTACATACATTATTGGATCAAGCTTAAGGGGCAGTATGTGTGGGATGACATGATCTGTTTATGAAAAACTTGTTGATCACCTGCTTATCTCGTTGAATTTGAACTATTGTTGTAGTAAACTTATTTGCATGTTATGTATGGATGATTTGTGCTATTTTATATCCGGAATTTGGTAAATTCTGTCGGATTTGCATGAATTTCGGCCGGTCTGTTCAAATGTGGTTTAAGTTTTATGCGGGTTGGGTTGGATGGCCGGCTCTCACATCTATGGTGCGGGACCAAATTTACGGGTTAGGGATGGAGATGCCCTTATCTCTTCCTGATCAAAACTACCAAACCCTTCTCATCTTATCTCCCCCTGCCCCGGGCCATCAACATGCATGCAAATGATGCATTGCAAGCTCTGCCTTCACTCACATGGCCTGTGCCAACAATAATATGTCCACGGGGTACCCTACTAGCTCTTTGCTGCGCCCTCCTTCAATCTTGCTTCTCCCTCTCTTTTTTTGGCCTCCCCCATTTTGCAAACCCACCCCTAAACATCTGAATTCCGAACTATGACAACGCACTGTACAGTTAGTGACTTTCTACACGCTGCATCCTTCTTTTCTTTGGCTAGACATGGAGCAGGAGTAGGTTTGCATTGTGTGCATGACTAGCTAGATCGATGGAGATGGGCAGGGCATTGGTGGTGCACGGCATGTGGTCCACCGTGTGGCTCATTCACTCTCTTTGTTGTAGAGGTGCTTCTTAGTTATACGGATAATGGCAAGCATGGATGGGAGATCCTCACACACAAGTTGCAAGGTTTAGGCCACGTGTATATATGCCCTATATATGATGGTTTGTTTCGTTGATCCCTACCTAGTTATGTAAATAATTGCTCCATGCACGAACGGCAGTTCTTACATTTCCATGTAAAAATTTTACTTTTTTGTTATGCAGGAGACACACAGCTTCTTCTTTTTTTTGCGGAAAAGGAGACACACAGCTTCAGTGTGCACTGAATTGCACCCCAAGGTTAACCTTCTTTTCTAAATAAAAAGGACACCCAGCTTGAAATGTCTCTTTCCCTATAGAAACTCAACAACAAAAACGATTCTCTCAGGATCTCACATACACAGTGACACATGTGCCGCATGAGACTGAGAGAAACAAACTTTTCGGATGATATATATGCATGGCGGCAATATGTTTCACATTTCACTCATATCTAGTTAGCCACGGGGGAGTAAGAACGAGCGACCTTACCCGTCACGGATTCAGTGATGGGTTCCATCGATGTATTCACCCATCCTCCCCATGCATGGTCTACATAAACACATATACATGCCATAAATAATACATGCTGAGCTGGTGCATTATCCAGTGTGCACTGAGATGCAGCAACCTCCATGAGGTCCGTCCATCCATCCAAATGGAAGGAACCGATAAAACATAAATTCAATTCACATCGTTTTTTGTGTGTGTGTGTGTAGAGAGAGAGGGAGAGAGAGAGAGGGTGACAAAGATTTCATGAGTTATGATTGCCGGATGGGACATGTGATCTTGCATGGATAAGGAGCCTGCGCGCACCTGCACGGCAACCTCTGCCGTACTCATTGCGCCCCAAATTTGCAGCTCGCACCAGGTTTCAGAACACGCACAGCTATCTTTTTCTTTCTTTTGCGACAACAGGCACAGCTATCCACACGAGAAAAGAAGTGAAAACCTCACCCCGTGTTGGGACAAGTTAGGCTAAAAAAAAACTGATCATGCATTGGGATTAGCTAACAGATCGAGTAATTTTAACATGGTTTTGCCAAACAAATTTGGTAGACCGATTGATGCAGTTAACCAAGCATTGTTTCGGAGCAGAGAGTTGGCGCTGTCACAGAAATTAACCGCCATTACATCAGACCCTGAACAGAAGATACGAGTTTTTTGCTGCTTGCTTGCTAGCTAGCTGCCGCTGGTCCCCTACTAACACCATCCACACACAGACATCTCTTTCACCTTTTAATCTTGAGTGATCCATCTCACGCAGTACAATGCTGCTGTGATCTGGTTGATCTCCATGGCGATGTGCTCCCTTGGGACAGAGTGGGAAAAAAGAAGAAGGCACAGTGGGGCTTTTGACTTTGTCCAGAACTAGGCACGCAGGCATTGTCCCATGTGGCCGTGGCTGCATGCATGTGAGCGGGTTTCAGCTAGCCAGCCATTGTGACCTGCATGGAGCTTGCTGCCATTGCCATTTGCTCGCTAGCTGCTCCTGCGTGGCTGTCCGTCACGTCACGGCACGGCGCCCCACCTTTGGGCTTTGGCATGATGAATCTCGTTTAGCATCTCATTAATGAAGGCAATATATGTTTGAGATGAAAGATGCATCTTTTAAATATATAGAGAGAAAGTGACAAAGGAGAGGGGAGAGAAGAGTCTATATTTGTTCGTTAATTTGCGGTGTGCATATATCTGCATGCACAAACTGTGAACCTCCTGCCGGGTGAAATAAAATTCTAGCGAAACCAGTTTCTACCAGGGTCCTGCATGCATGCCATGTGTGCATGTATGTATTTTGCATACTAGTACTCTACTGAATTTTACTGTTTTCATGGGCCACCCGTAGTATAGGAGCAGAAATTTATTGGACTCAGCCTATTTTATTCTTTCATCCAACGGTCCATCCACCCATATTCTAAAATTTGTAATACCTTTAACTTTTGAACCAGTTATCCAATTTAGATTTCGTTTGCAGATTCATGTTTATGACATTTAAATCTTTAAATCAAGATTGAACTTGGACATGTTCAGAACAAGTTCAAATTCAAATTTTATACCTTAATAAACTTATACGGAATGTGAGATGATACGACGATGAAACCGAAGTGAACCAATAATGTAAACATGCAAAAGGGAATGTAATAAATCATAATGAAACTTATATCAAATCCAAGATGAAACATCGATGAATTGTGGAGTGAAACAGTAACAAAACACGCAAAGGATAACTTATGCATAAATAATGAAAACATATAAAATTGCGATATGGACATGATATCGTAAAGAAAATGTGTGAAGAGAACACTTTAATTGCCTGCCCAATCATGAAAGATAATTTAACTAAATGATATATTTGAAAGCTCCCAAAATAAAAATGAAACCTGAATGAAATAGTACTGAAATCCGGAATAAAAAAATAGTGAAAACACGTAAAGGGAAAAAATAATGAAAATGTAAAAATACGATGAGACACACATGTTATAGTTTCATACAAGTTTCAATATGGTTGCATAATTTAAATTCAATTTATTCAAATGTGTTCAAAATTTATTTGATTTTGAAGATTTAAATATTGTGAATACTAATATACAAACGGTTTGTCAAAGATATTTGGTTCAAAAGATATAATTGGTACAAACTATATAATAAAACTGAAAAACGTGGGTGAGTGAGATGTAACTCTGCTGTGGGTTGGTTCAAAAGATGTCATACTCACCTGCAAAAAAATGACATACTACTACCTTTTGAATACAAGCTTGTCCACTGGTCACTTTGCTATGGGCCCTCCTCCCTACATGTCTCACACATCAAGGAAGGAAGGTACTATAATGTGCATATGTCACACATGCATAATTTAGCAATCAATACTTAGTATCTACTGCGTTTCGGATGGACCTGGAACCAGTTTCTACTGCGTTTGATTTACTACCTTGTGTGAGAGTGTGCTCCCCTCCCTCTCTCTCTTTCTATAATTTACTTTATTTACTGATAGGCTTTGTATGCAAGGCAGGCTATAGCTGGCAGCAAGGCTGCAAAGCATCAGCATAAACCTGATCGAGCTCGGCTGATTTAACATGACATGTGCATGTATGTCTGCATGTTGCCTTGTGTGTCTCTTTTCTCAGCGAAGGCTGCATGCTGCCTTGTTTGTCTCCCGTCGGGGCTGCACCTCACTGTCATTGGACAAAGTTTTGGTGCGTCTGCTTAGGGCATGTACAATGATGGCATATGGATACATATGTCTCATGATAAAAAGTAATTTGAGGCATCTGCATTTATTTTTTCTTCTCAATGCAAGCTATCATTAGTGGGGCACATTAAAAAATAAAAAATAAAAACTCTAGTACACATGCATCTCTACTTTCCACTCCATCTTTTCAGCTTTTGTCACCGGACCACACTTTTTCTCTTCAAGCACCCGCCTCCTGAAGAGGATTCCGCTTCCCTATCCGAACCTACTTTACGTCATATCCGATCTTACATGGCATGCGAGGCATCACCTTGAGGCTATGCATTGTACATGCCCTTAGCGCTGAGGGATGCCTAAATCTTTGCAGATACGGATTTTTCCTCTCTCGGTGATTAAAACTTTTATGTCAAATTATGCATCCGTCCAGTGATTAAACGGTTCTTCTGCCTGCCAACAACTCGTTTCAGTGCTTGTAGTCGTCGCTGGGTGGTCTACGGATCTGAATGTAATTTTTATTATTACTGGTATTCGTTGTACTGCAATTATTGAAGATGAATAGATTGAAAATTTTCTTGCAAAAAAAAATGCATGCCTATGTTAATGTTACGACAAAAACAATTCCCTATTGTGACCCATGTGCCCTTTCGGAGCAATGACACCTTTATGTTCTTTTTAAATTTGTGTTTAGCTGGTTTATGTAAAAATGCAAAACCTACAAGTGGTACTCCCTTCGTAAAGAAATATAAAAGCGTTAGTGATCTATAAACGCTCTTATATTTCTTTACAGAAGTAGTAATTGTCTAAGAAAAAAAGTACAATATAGGCTGCGAGAAGATATACATAACTTGATGAATTGGATGACTATATGCGAGTAATATTGCTATGCATTTCTTGTTTGTGCAAGTGTATTACCACCTCCGGTTACATAGAGAATCCTAGCCTCGCAGCTATCTCCAACTCAACAGGAATTGCAAAAATCTAGAGCATCGTCTCACAACCTAGCAGCAAAATAGCCACGAGGGGATACTTACAACTTCAAGCATATGGACACCTTGTCTGTGCATTGAGTCTACTTCAGGCCGATTCACGTCAAATGGATCAAAAATATGGGCATGGTGCCCATTAAAGTCATGTGGAATAGGCCGAAGGGGTCATATTGCTCACATGGACAAGCTTGAAAAGCCATAAAATAATTTTCGATGCCTTCCAAGCCTAGACAACTCATTCTAATGACCCGAATTCTAGTCCTCAAGCATATGTACGATCTCTATCAATCAAAGTTGTCGGAACTAGAACGAGGAGTATTGGAAGGGACCTATATTTATATATCTTGGGCATTGTTGGAGTGTGTTTAAATGCATTTAGTAGGTTATGTTAGTGCAGGCTTCTTCAATTCTAGCACATTGTGGCAATATCTTCTATTATGTTTTGATTTTCTATATGTTGATATTAATGTTCGAACCATAGCATTGTCATGTCATAAGCTCATGTGCTTTGATATGGTTGCATGCATCTCAACCATGCATATTTCATCTTATGGGCACATTGTTTCTAGTCATTTTTATTACCTAATCCCGCCACTTGTTCATTGTGTCAATCATGTTGTCCTGAGTTGGTGGGAGGTTCTATTGTTAGTATATTTTGGTGTATGGCTCATCGGCCCTGTGGTCGCCGACACTACTTCAACCTCCTTGTGATCGGGCCTCAAGTTCCCTGACTTGGCTTCCTACCATCTCCTTGGATACTGAGATATAGAATACTAGTGTGTATTCGAGAATAATTATATTTTGTCTCGATATCCATTGTTCCGGCTTTTCTATGGCGAATTAACATTCGAAAAAAAAGTCTGGCGGTACAAAACAAGGCTAGTTGTTTGACACTCGATTATTTTCCCAATTATTCAATTCTCAAATCCAATGGTCTAGATCTCATGACATATTAGTATTCAGCATCCTTGCCAATCCCGAGCCATTCACTCGCTTCCTCACCTTCCATACTTTCGGTAATGCTGTTATCACCATTGTATATATTATGTGGACGCCACTTGGTCAAATCTTCCACATAAAGCCTCCGACACCAGTAAAACCTCATCCACCATATCCTTGAACTACTTGCCTCTGCCTCGCACATACCACGGCACCACCAATTCATCTTTTAAGAAGATAATTATAAGGTTTCTGCTATGTATATCAATTATTTTGTGTGTTGGAGGGAAATAAATAATCCCATTAGGGGGGTCCCACTAGTCCTACTTGGTTTTTCAACAAAAATACAAGACACTCAACAAGCACCAAGGCGGTCAACAAAATTCCAACCTAGTCAAGGAGGAGAAAGACCGATCAACGAAAGTCTAAGCAAATAGCCATGGTCAACAAATCAAAATCAAAATAAAAGGACAAAGTCAACAACGAAGGCAAGAATCCCAAGTCTACATGAGGCCCAACCAACCATAGGCCATTCATGCTTGGATGAAGGGCAGTCGAGCACCATGGACAATAGACACCCTAATCTTGACACATCGACCTAGGTTACATACTTCATCTCCTGCCCACTAGCAGCATGGGTAGCCTTGGTCATTTTACAAGGCATCCTCACCTGTATAAGCCACCTATGGGAATGTGCAATCATTCCATCTTCACTTGAATAAACTTTTTTTTTGCGGGGATGGGGAGGGGAGCTCTTCGACCTATTTTAGCTCTCCAGTCGCTCTAGGATCAAGTCCGGGGAGTCACACACAACTCGGATCAACCTCGGCCAAGAGTTCAACAGAGAGTCACGCAAGAGTTAGAGCCTTGTGATCACACAACCCCACTTGAGGCCCTCCTAACAAAGCACTACGTCACACTCCAATGAGGCGGTTGAACCTAATAAAAACGGTGTTACGTCACTCTTGTCATGTGTACATCGACCTTTGCTATAAGTCCATTGTATGCGCCCTTGCTAACACTAACTTACTTACATCGTGATACTAAGGATACACCTAGTCGAAAGTTGTTTCCCCGACAACAACAGTGTTATGACATATTACGAAAGAAAAGGGGAAAATACAAATGGTTACAACCAAATTAGGCTATAGATCCATGATTCAAAGTAAACAATCATAAGCTCTTCCTTAAACCTTCTCTTGTATCCAAAAATAGAATTCAAAATTATTCCTTAAAACAATTAATCACTTGCGATTGTTCCAATACAATAATTTCCACAAAGCTCCTCCATCATAACCCGATATCCCACGAGTGTTGGGGACCAATTATAGATCTTTTCAATAAAAATGATGTAGAAACTCTAATGAATGCCTCTGGCGTGTACGAGGATGTGCAATGATCTAGTGTAGCATATTTGAAACAATAATGAACAGTAGCGTTGCCACACTAATATCATGTCAGCTCTATATGATCATGCAAAGCAATATCACAATAAAAAATAACATCTATATATGAGCGTGGAGTACAATAAAGGTTTTGAATCCTGATGTCTCATCTTCATGGTTGCACCTGGACTTCTCTGGCTCTTCGTCGTCGTTGTCATCATCGTCGTTGTCATTTTCATCGAGGTTCATGACAACCGGAGTCACCGCTACCGGTATTACTCCCGATGCTTGGCAGTCGGTGGTGAGGTGCTCTGCCACCACGTGCGGATCAGTGTGAAGGGTGGCAAGGGCCGCAACGTCAGCATGCTCCACTGCAAGCTGTGCCTCGACGGCGAGGTGCTCCTCCTCCACCTCCCATGGTTGGAGGGGCACCACGACACCACCGTCGTGCACGATTACACCGGCGTGGGGCTGCTCCCCATCTACCTCCTCCCCCTATGAGGAGCTCCAATTGAAAGCCTCCTCCTCGTATTCGTCGCCCGATCTCTGGGAATCATCCGACAAGACGATGGTCGGGACATGCTGGAAGGAGTAGGCGAAATGGTGGGTCAAGAGCAGCCTCACCATGGCGAATTCCGACCAGATATCAACGTGATTTGGAAGAAATGGGTGGTGGTGAGAAAGAACTCGGGTTTGTGTAGGGTGCCGGTGGGAATTTATAGCGGACGAGAGGTGAATCGTCCCTACGGCCGGTGAGCCAAGGGAGAGGAGCCGAAGTGGTGATCAAAGGAAATTGAAGTCCGAAGCAGTATGTAAAGAATAAACATCATAGACCGGCAACTAAAAACCAGTGGTGATTAAAAATATCAGAGACAAGACACTACTTAAAGAGCAGTCGGCACTAAGTTAGAGTCATAGATAACCTGTGAATCAGTTTTCTCTTACCGGCCATTTTGTGGCCAGTCAGTGATGACCGACTAGGATAACCCCTCGACGGTCATCACTGACGATTAACCTCATCACTGACACATGGTTAGAGACCGGTCAGTGATGAGGGGTTAGTAGTGCTCGGATCTGTAGTAGTGTAAGCGTGTCTTCAACATCATCATCTCTCATCGCCATCTGACGGGAAGTATAAGGGAGAAGGGAGAGTGCAATTTTTCTAATTAAGAAAACCCCAAAAATTACTGAAGAGAGAAAAGGAGTCAATTAAGATTGAATCATCGTGTCAGGCCTCATATGAAACCTTTGGCTGGTCACTTATTTCTCGGGGAACACAGGTGGCACGTCACCGTTGGTGCTCCCAACGTACACATAACTCGGATCCTGTCTCATCATCAGCAATTCAACAGGACGTGCGTCGTACGTGGCTGATCGATCAACCCACGGATTAATGCGCATGTACGTACGTCGTCCTCGCAGAAAAAAGCAAAAAATATTGGCACTTTGATATGCACACAAGACACAACCTCTGACCAGCCTCTGGAGCAGCACAGACACAACTCCTATGTGTGTGTGCATGATGCAGAGCCAGCCGTCGATCGATATCGACGATCATGGAGCAAGTGTGAACCATGCACGCAGCATGCATGCAGCAGCGACTTGAATGGCCACCTGCCAGCAGAGCGTCCTGATAATACTACATACATATGCAGAGTGTTGCAGGCAGCGGAGAGAGTACGTCGTACGTACGTAGATATGCGTAATTGCATCGCACACTTTGCATGCAGGGAGCAGTAGATGCTACGTACGTCGCAGAGGAGGAGGAAGAGGGGTCAGAGCTCCTGTGTGCAGGCTATGTTTGTGTAAATGGCTTTAAATTGGTATTTGGTGTATGGACTGGACCGGACCGTACGTGTATATTTCTGCAGCACTGCGCCTGCATGTGTCGCGTACGTACAGGTGCATTGCAGGGATCGATCGGGTAAAGCCCGCCGCAGAGTTTGAATTTTGGAGGGAGATCGACCGAAGTTTTTATGCGCGTTTCTGAAAAATAAAGGGGCATGCGTGTAGAGCTAGAGGAATATTTTGTAGCGCCTCTGGTGTTCCACCTCCACGTACGATCGATCTACTCCCACCGTCTCGTGTCAAAAAAACATCTTACATTATCAAATGGATGGAGTACTCCCTCCGTCCCATAATAAAACGTCTTACATTATGAGACGGAGGGAGTAACTCTTTACGAAGTCTTCTTGTTTGATTGTTCTTGTCGGCGCATGTGCATTCGGAGCCATTTTGATCCTCTAAAGTTACTCGTCTTCAGTTTGTCACTCTGAGACACAATGAGGACTCTGTGTGTGTGTCCGTCTGTCTTCTCTCTCTTCTCCTTTCATTCATCACTAAATGATCTAACAAACTAGTGATTTGATTACTAAATATTGAGTCATTAATTTGACTAAATTCACCTTTTTTTCTATGAATTCAAGGTTGAGCTGTGTTGCTTATCGTCGTCATGGAGGAACCCGCATCACGTTTGGCATGGAGAACCATTCGGAAACCCGATATCTTTTTCCGGAGCAGTTTCATTTCCCGTAGCCTCGCCCCTCTCTTCTGTATAATTTTCTAGGGTTCAATTGGTCTTCCCTGGGTATCTTTTCCCAGGGTTTGTTGCCTCCCTCCCTCCGATGTAATTTCTGAGGGTTCATTCGGTCAAGAGCAAACTTTGGCTGATAATTACTTTTATTATGCGACACAAAATCGGTAACACGTATTCATGTTCAAATGTTTGCATTCAACATAAATATGATGCACCCCCTAAAGTGAAGTTCTTCATCTGGTTAGCCATCCAAGATAGAATTTGGATTGCCGGTAGATTAGCTAAGAGCATATGGCCGAATTGTGGCCTTTGCCCCCTTGCCAAAGAGAGCAAGAGCCGCACCTTTTCGTCAAGTGTCGGTTCACCCTCCGCCTTTGGAACTTGGAAATTGAGTGGCTCCACCTTGGGACCATTGATACTTTGACATGGCACCTGACCCTTCCATTAAGGAGTGATGGATCAACCTTTCTAGCAAGAGTACTGTCGGTGTCAAAACCGGCGGATCTCGGGTAGGGGGTCCCGAACTGTGTGTCTAAGGTCGATGATAACAGGAGACGGGCGACACGATGTTTACCCAGGTTCGGGCCCTCTCTATGGAGGTAATAGCCTACTTCCTGCTTGATTGATCTTGATGAATATGAGTATTACAAGAGTTGATCTACCACGAGATCGTAATGGCTAAAACCCTAAAAGTCTAGCCTATATGATTATGATTGTGTATCTGCCTCTACGGACTAAGCCCTTCGGTTTATATAGACACCGGAGGGGACTAGGGTTATACAAAGCTGGTTACAGAGAAAGGAATCTTCATATCCGGTCGCCAAGCTTACCTTCCACGCCAACGAGAGTCCCATCCGGACACGGGACTAAGTCTTCTATCTTGTATCTTCATAGTCCATGAGTCCGGCCGACATCAATAGTCCGGACGCCCGAGGACCCCTTAATCCAGGACTCCCTCAGTAGCCCCTGAACCAGACTTCAATGATGAGGTGTCCATCACGTAGATTGTCTTCGGCATTATAAAGGTGGGTTCCTCTTCCGAATACTCCAAAATAATCTTCGAACACAAGAACCGTGTCCGGCTGTGCAAAACAAATTCCACACACAACCGTAGAGAGTATAATATTTCACGAGTCCAATCCGCTGACAACTTTTTGGTAGCGTGACATCATGTCACCGCCCGGCCATTATCCGAACCGTTTTTTAGCCTGCCACTCCATATTTCGAGATGCGGTTTCATTGGCACGTCTTGTCAAAGCAGAGATTGTGTCCCCTTATTATGGGATTCTCATCAATACAGGCGTGGGTAACCCAACCGTGCCGCTTGCACGACCCTTGGGGAATAGGCGAGTTTTAAGGCGAGTGGGGAGGCGTTCGGTATCCACTGTCTTTATAAAGAGATAAGGATTTACCCCTTTCACCCACGCCTTCTCTCTCTCTCTCTCTCTCTCTCTCTCTGCCTCTCCCGTTCTCAAGCTCCAACGTCCAAGTTCTCATCCTTTCCGCCCCAAGAAAGCACTCTAGCCATGTCCGGATCCGGAGCACAGGGCAAGTGGATGGCCTCCACCATCAAGGAGAAGGATATTACCAAGCTCCGGAAGGCTGGGTATCTGGACAAGGAAATTGCCCACCGGCTTCTGGCCAAGGGACATATCGTCCCTACCCCGTAGCCCCATGAGAGGGTGGTGTTCATCCCCCACTTCGTCCGCGGGCTGGGATTTCCTCTCCACCCGTTCGTCCGCGGACTCATGTTCTACTACGGGATAGATTTCCATGATCTAGCCCCAAATTATTTCCTCAACATCTCGGCATTTATTGTCGTTTGCGAGGCTTTCCTTTGCATCCCACCCCACTTCGGACCATGACTGAAGATCTTCAATGTGAAGCCGAAGGTGGTGAGTGGCCAACACGCAGAGTGCGGAGGCGCCATGGTGAGCAAGATGCCCAACGTCACATGGCCCGAAGGCTCCTTTATGGAGACTGTTAAAGGGTGGCAGAAATCATGGTTCTACATCACAGAGCCGCGCGGCACCACCTGGGTCGCGGCTCCCGCATTCCGGTCCGGACACGCGATGCGTCTTACCTCCTGGCCAGAGAAGGCCCTGGACTGGTCTTCGACGACGAGCTAACGGTGCTTCAAACGCGCATCAAGAGCATGACGGTGAAGAACATCAAGCTTGTCCATGTGATCTAGGTGATGCTTGTTCGCCGGATCCTCCCGTGCCAAAGCTGGACATGCCATCTGTGGGAGTACGATCCGGCCAAGCACCAGACTTTGCTGCAGTTCTTTGGCTCTACGCATGAAGACATCTGGAAGGTGCTATTCAAGTCCAGTGAGACATTGCCGGACACTGCCGAGGACCGTGGGCACGACTTGGCCCATCCTACTAGTCGGGTAAGTTTTTTCATGTTTTCAAGGTGTATCCTTTACTTGCATACTCGAGGAAGACACCTAAGCCTCCCTATTGATTTTCTCAGGGCTGGACAAAGAAGGCGGAGCGGATTCACTGTCCGGCTTTGCTGCCCGAAGACCCAGAAATCCCGCTTCTAACGAAGATGCTGGTTCCGGCCAAGAAGAAGGCCAAGGGGACCAGGGGTGGTCTCTGTCGCAAGGGCACTTCGGACGTGACGTCCAAAGACGGCGAGACTCATTCCTCCGCCGCCGAGGACGACGAGGAAGAGGAGGAAGAAGAAGAAAGCCATTCCCCCCTGAAGGAGGGAGGAAGAAAAGGACGACCTCCACGCACCTGGAGGATGAAGCATCCAAGAAGGGGAAAGCTTCCCTCCCGGACGACTCCACCGTGGCTACCGACAGCAGCTCGGAATGGCCTCCCAGGGTCAAGCCCCTAGCCAAATCGTGAGTACTCCAAAACCCGGAAACATTCATATATCCGGCCTCACTACTTTATAGTATTAACGTGTTGAATCATGTATTTGCAGTCCGGCTCGATCCAACCTCGAGCGATCCTCATCTTCGGCGGATTTGCTGGACCCTGAAGCGATGGACAGCGGGACCCTTCCGGCGGACTCCTCTCCCAAGGCCATGGATAACACCCGAGGTATTGTCCCGAAGGATCTCATGCCAGGGAGAGACTCGGGAGGCCGTCAGGGCGGCGCCGGAGGGTGAAACCTTGGCGGCCCGGCATAGGGGACCAGACCCCCATGGACACTGACGATGCGGGCCATATCGAATTAGGCCCCCAGCCGAATACAATTCCGGAGACCCATACGGCTCTGAAATCAGGCAAGCAACCTCTTTCAAGAGAAGGAGGTGTGCCTATTCCACCGGTGACCTCTGTCCATCCAGAGGCATCAGATACTTTGCTTGAAGCGTTGCAAGGCGCTTCCATTGTCGAAGAACACCGTACCCTTATGGGTACGATGGTTGAGAGGATCTAGTCCACGAAAAACGAACTGACCGAAGCCTGCACAAGCCTTCTAACTAGCTTTGAGGTAAGCAATGCAATTATATAAAAAGAATGTCATAGTATAGACAGTAGCCCCTGAGACACTGTCCAGTGTTTGAAAAGAAAATCCAGACAGAGGATCAAACAAGTTTCGCAGGATACTAACCAGAAATGTCTATGTGAATAAGCAGGCGTCATTACTGGGTGCGACCTCTCATGCTGCTGAGGTCTCTGGACTGAAGCAGAGTCTGGAGCGAACCGAGAAAGAGCTCGGCCGCATGAAGAAACAACTGGAGGGTAACCAAGGTATGTAATAACCTTGTCTATATTCAGGAAGGATGAATGATTTATTCTGAATAAAGTGCCATGATATTGATTAGGAGCGGCGACCGAGGTTGAGACCCTCAAGAAGGCGCTGGCCGAGGCCGAGGAGAGAGCAGCCAAGGAACAAGCCACCCGTGAGAAGCATGAGGCCAGGGTCAATGAGGTTCAGCAGGAGCTCCAGGATGCCGTGAAGAAATGTGAGTCCTTGGAGCGCAATATTGCGGATCAAGAGTCTGAACTTACCAAGGTACGCCAAAGCGCACACGATGCCCGGGTTGAAGCCCAAGGCACCCTCCAGGAAATCCAGGAGGCCAGAAAAATCGCGCCTGGTAAGGCCTTTATTATGTAGAGCAAATATGTGAAGAAAAGGTTCCTCTTGCTGACCCGGATTTGGAGTTCTCCAGGGGTGTTTGCGGATCTGTCGCGCAGCATTTCAGACGCCACGAAGTTCTTCCGAGCCGAAGAGGGGAGCTCTACGGAGAAGCTGTTTTGGTCACAATACCTTGTGCCAGAACATCCGGTGCTCTTTAGCGATCAGCTAAAACAGCTGGTCAAACTGCATAGGGCAGCCGAACTAGCCATGAAGGATTTGATAATCTGGCTATGGCCTACCGAAGCCATACCCAGCAGCTACTTCGGGCTCGTGAAGCGGATGGTCAATGCCTGCCCTCGGCTTGATGCTATCAAGCGATCGGTCTGCATCGAAGGTGCGTGAATGGCCTTCGCCCGAGTCAAGATGCATTGGGTGAAGATGGACGCCGTGAAGCTTGTAACCGAGGAACCGCCCACGGGCAAGGAGCACCGCACCCCCTGAGCTGTATTTTGAGAATGTCTTGGAGGGGGCCCGCATTGTGGCGGAGCAATGTGCTAAGGATGTTAGTTTTCCATGAATACATTCATGGTATCCTGTCATGTACTATGAAACAAGATCGTTATGTAATATAATGCTTGTTATTTAAAATTTTACCTTCTGTGCAGCCGTTTTATTAAATCTGAGAGTTGGCCAGTCGTCGGCTTCAGCCCCCACGTAGGTAGTATGGGGGTGTTCGGGATAAATCTAAACACTCTTTACTCCAGAGTTTGGTCCTTAAAGGAGGTGTTTAGCGCAACGAACCAGGCAATCGGACTATATGGCTTTATCACCCTCACTTAGCCGTAGGAGTTTGACAATAGAAATTTAGGTGCAACCCCTAGTGTTCGTAAGTCCGAACTTGGGGCGATGTAAACACCTGATCAGATAAAAACCGATTCATCGCACAATGCGGAAAAAATTGCTAAAGATGTGTAACCTCTCGAACAGCTGACCGGCTTGCGCCGCATTATGACAGTCAGTTTTCGGCTTTCTTTACTAAGGTGCTCATCCGGAAGAACCAGGACACAATCGCAGTAGTTCTCCCTTTACTACCCTAGCCGATATAGCGGAACGTAAGGTAGTAAGCACAGGAGCCGGGCAACCCAACTATTGACCAAAGACATGATTCAGAGCCGATGCATATAATGCTATAAGTTCGGGGTGTCGACCTATACTGTAAAAGTGTTTGGACTTTGTTGCCGTATTATGGGGCGTAATGAAGCCCCTAGCGAATTAAGGCGTACCAGAGTGTACGGGTGCAATTGATAAGAATATCAAGAAAAGGAAAATTCAAGTAATAAGGTGATGCCGCAAAAATTGAGCCGCAAACTATTTTCCATTGTAATTTGATTAATACGTCAAAGCGTATTTATACAATTAGTGCGATGAGCAATAGGGCTATTTAACATGCCACGACCAATGGAGAGTTGTGTGCGGGTCCTTTAAAATAGACATAACGATCGTTAAAAGAGACCACCTAGAAATTCTCTTATACATAAAAGCTTCTTGTCGTCTTGGTGTATCCGTCCCTTAATAGGTCCGACGATTAGGTCACCAGGAAAAGGCCTGGGAAGAAAAGAAACCTGAAAAAAAGAGTAAAAGTATGGGGGTCCAGGAGCGGTTGAGCCGTATTATGGACCATGGTCTAGTTGTGCCTCTGTCTATGCCCATGGTATTTCGAGTGTGTAGTTATGTACGCGCGGTACGAATGCCGCCGTTTGGTTGGGACTGGGACGGAGGCCGAATTGCTAGTCAGGCTCTTGACGAACTGGATTGTCCTGCTGCAGAGTAGTTCAGACTCGTTTGACAGTGTTCGGGAGCTTGGCCGCCGAATTAAGGTTTTGCCTGAAAAGGCCGCTCTGTGCTTCTGCTGCGAGGGCAGCGGTGTGCTCCTCGGTACGGAGGGAGCGTTCCGTGTTTCCATTGATTGTTATAACACCGCGTTGTCCGGGCATCTTGAGCTTGAGATAAGCATAGTGTGGCACCGCATTGAATCGAGCGAATGCAGTTCGTCCGAGCAGTGTGTGATAGCCACTGCGGAAAGGGACGATATCGAAGATTAACTCTTCACTTCGAAAATTGTCCGGGGATCCAAAGACCACCTCCAGTGTGATTGAGCCCGTACAGCGGGCCTCTACACCTGGTATGACACCTTTAAAGGTGGTTTTTGTGGGCTTGATCCTTGAGGGATCAATACCCATTTTGTGCACTGTATCCTGATAGAGCAGGTTCAGGCTGCTGCCACCGTCCATGAGGACTCGTGTAAGATGGAATCCATCAATGATTGGGTCAAGGACCAGTGCGGCTGAACTGCCATGACGGATACTAGTCGGATGGTCCCTGCGATCGAAAGTGATTGGACAGGACGACCATGGGTTGAATTTTGGGGCGACTGGCTACATCGCGTAGACATCCTTGAGCGCGCGCTTGCGCTCCCTTTTGGGGATATGGGTGGCATATATCATGTTCACCGTTTTAACTTGGGGTGGAAACTTCTTCTGTCCCCCTGTGTTTGGTGGCTCTTCTGTCCCCCTGTGTTTGGTGGCCGGGGCTCCTTGTCATCGTCCTCACTTCGCGACCCCTTCTCCTTGTTTTCGGCATTTAACTTGCCAGCCTGTTTAAAAATCCAACAATCTTTGTTGGTATGATTGGCTGGTTTATCAGGGGTGCCGTGGATTTGACATGGACGATCGAGTATGCGGTCCAAGCTGGACGGCCCCGGATTGTTTCTTTTATATGGCTTCTTCCGCTGACCGGACTTAGAGCCGCTGAATCCGGCGTTGACCGTCGTGTCCTCGGTGTTGTCACCGTTGTTTTGACGCTTGTGTCTGTTGCGTCGGGGCTTGTCGTTGCTATTTCTGGCTTCAGAAGTGCCAGGTTCGCTTGCATGATTATTGCTACGGGCTAGCCAGCTATCCTCGCCCGCACAAAAGCGGGTCATGAGTGTCGCGAGGGCTACCATGGACTTCGGCTTTTCTTGGCCGAGGTGTCGGGCGAGCCATTCGTCATGGATGCTATGCTTAAAGGCCGCTAAGGCTTCGGCATCCGGACAGCCGACGATGTGTTTTTTTAGTTAAGAACCTAGTCCAGAATTTCCTGGTTGACTCTCCGGGCTGTTGAACTATGTGACTTAAGTTGTCGGCATCCGGAGGTCGGCCATATGTGCCCTGAAAGTTGTCGAGGAAGGCATCTTCCAAGTCCTCCCAGCTACCAATGGAGTTTTCGGGAAGACTGTTCAACCAGCTCCGAGCAGGTCCCTTGAGTTTTATCGGGAGGTATTTGATGGCGTAAGGTCATCACCACGGGCCATATGAATATGGAGAAGAAAATCCTCAATCCATACCGCGGGGTCTGTTGTCCCATCATATGATTCAATGTTTACGGGTTTAAACCCTTCCGGGAATTCATGTTGCATTACTTCATCAGTGAAGCATAGGGGGTGTGCGGCGCCTCTATATCGAGACAAGTCGGGACGTAGCTCGGATGGAGCTCGTCTGCGGTTTTCATCTTGGATGTGGTTATATTTGTCACATCCGGCCGGGTGGCCATTATCACGCATCGGGGCACACCCCCGCGATCCATAGATCGATCTAGTCTGCTCTGCTTTGTTTTCCAGGTCATGACGTAGGTCATATGTATATCCCCGAGCTGGTGTGTCTCTGTTCTTACGGCAAGGTAGTGGGGGTTGGTGTTCGGCTTGAGTTCCCGCTTTATCCCGGCCACGCGGTGGTCGATCAGCCGCATTATGCGCTGGTAGGACGGGCTCCGGCGCCTCGTCATTGAATTGAGGTAACAATTTGTGCTTCGAGTAACTTTTGGTTGGGCGCTTGAGGCCGTATTCCTCGGCTGCCAAGACATCAGTCAATCTATCATTGAGTAGATCTTGATCAGCTTGAAGCTACTCCTGCTTCTTTTTCAGCCTCCTTGCAGTGGCTATTAGCCGGCGCTTAAAGCGCTCCTGCTCGACGGGTTCCTCAGGCATGGTAAAGTCTTCGTCATCAAGGCTCACCTCATCCTTGGAGAGCGGAAGGTAATTACTATCCTCTGAGTCTTCATTAATGGCCTGTTCATCAGGGCTAACTCGCCCATCTTCCCGTTCGTCCTATTCGGAAGTTGGCTCAACGGAGTCTTCATTGTCTTCGGCATCGTCTGGACTGTTATTTTCTCCTGTGACGGTATTGCTGTTTTTACCATGGCGTGGCTTAGAGAGGCGCTGCTGACGCCGGCGCTTTGACTGTATCTCAGGAGGCTTATCCTCGACTAGATTTTCATTGTCGCCGTTGTTCTCTTTGGGTGTATCCACCATGTATACGTCATATGAGGAGGCGGCTGTCCAGCGCCCTGTAAGAGGTGGTTTTTGTGCCTGCTCCTCTCCGGCATCGTCGTCCATACCGTCGATGTCTTCAGAGTCATAATCGAGCATGTCGGTAAAGTCTTCGACAGTGGCTATTAAGTGGGTGGTGGGTGGGAAACGGAATCCTCCATCATCAGCCTCAAATACAAAGCGGATATAGTTCGGTTGAGAATCCCCTGATAAGGAGAGGGCTTTTAATGAGTTTAGCACATCGTCTAAAGGTGAGTGCTGGAAGATGTCCGCGGAGCTGAACTCAACGAACGGCGCCTGATCAGTTTTGATGGGCGCGGATGCACGCGGTTCGAAACCTATGTCCGGAGACGAATCCGAGGTTCCGTTGACACAGGCCCCATTGGAGGTCGGATCTGTGTGCGGCTCTAACGCCGTTGAGTATGCGGCTTCCGCGGCGGGGTTGAGCTTCCCGTCGTCGGATGGCGCGATCTGCTCCGGATCCAGGGCCGGAGTAGTTACAGGCGCTATCTCCTTGACATAGTCCGATGACAGATTTAGGTCATGTTCATCATGGCGGCAGGGAGCGGCCGTCATGGGCTTGAATCCATCGAAGATCAAGTCTCCACGGATGTCGGCAACGTAATTCAGACTTCCGAACCTGACCTGATGGCCAGGGGCGTAGCTGTCGATCTGCTCTAGATGGCCAAGCGAGTTGGCCCGCAGTGCGAAGCCGCCGAATACGAAGATCTGTCCGGGGAGGAAAACCTCCCCTTGGACTGCATTGTTGTAGATGATTGATGGAGCCATCAAACCTTTTGGTGACGACGCAGCGGAACTCTTAATGAAAGCACCAATGTCAGTGTCAAAACCGACAGATCTCGGGTAGGGGGTCCCGAACTGTGCATCTAAGGTCGATGGTAATAGGAGACGGGGGACACGATGTTTACCCAGGTTCGAGCCCTCTCTATGGAGGTAATACCCTACTTCCTGCTTGATTAATCTTGATGAATATGAGTATTACAAGAGTTGATCTACCACGAGATCGTAATGGCTAAAACCCTAGAAGTCTAGCCTATATGATTATGATTGTGTATATGCTTCTACGGACTAAGCCCTTCGGTTTATATAGACACCGAAGGGGACTAGGGTTGTACAAAGTCGGTTACAGAGAAAGGAATCTTCATATCCGGTCACCAAGCTTGCCTTCCACGCGAAGGAGAGTCTCATCCAAACACGGGACGAAGTATTCTATCTTGTATTTTCATAGTCCATCAGTCCGGCCCACATCAATAGTCCGGACGCCCGAGGACCCCTTAATTCAGGACTCCCTCAAGTACCCCAATAGAAAAGTAATGGCCTCTCTCACAATGCTAATTGGTTGGACCATTTGGACCAAGGGGAACACCCATGTATTCCACCACAAGAGCACCCCGCCTCCTGTCTTGCTCAACAGAGTTAATTGCATAGAAGTACCACAATTGGGGCATTTGAAGCAGATTGGTACCAAGATTGGTAATTTTTACGTGTCAGTACCAAGATTGGGGCGAGCTGTTGCAAAAAAGACTAAAAGTGTGTTTTATACGTATTGACAGAAAAGCTGACCGTTTGGGCCCGCCCGTCAGGCACCACGCTGGCCAGTGTGCGTGTGCCCGCGCGCTGACTGGGACGAGGCCGGCTCGCACCGTTTAGGTCTCGCTGGTGCGACCGAGCCAGACCCCGACCCCGCCCCCTCTTCCTTCTCCTCGCACCCTCGTCGGCGACTGCCTCCCCGCCCGCCCCGCCGCCCGCCCACCCCGCCGCCCGCCACACCACGCCACTGTAGCCATGGATCGAACCTCTTAGGCGCTGTCACCTCCCTCGCGGCTGCTCCTCCTTCGCACCCTCCTCTCCCCCGCGGCTGTGGTGCCCTAGGCGACGATGGCCTCGGCTACTCCAGCAGGCGGCGATGGCCGGGGTGATGCGAGTGGCGGCGACCTCCCCCGCTTAGGCCTCGATGGCAGTGGCGGCTACTCCAGCTCGGAGTACAGTAGCGCGGACGAAGATTTTGCGGAGCTGGCGTTGTCGATGGAGCAGAGGCTGAAGATGGCTCGAATTTGGGTGGCCAACCCTAGCACCGCCCATCACTGGACTCATGGCTTTGTTGGTGTTCTGTAAGTGTTCCAGTGTTCCATTCTTGCAAACTCAAATTGGGGATTAGGGTTAGGGTTTACTGCCTGGTTTACTGCCTGCATGTTAAGCACTCTAATTGCTAGTATTAAGTAGAGCAGAGAAGTATAGTGGATTACATGAGTCCTAACTAGAGCAGCAGAGCAGCATTAGTGGATTACATTGTTATTTCTTAGTCCAAATTGTCAGAGCAGCATTAGGTGTTACCTAGGTAGAGCAGAGCAGAGCAGAGAAGCATAGTGGATTAAATGATTCCTAACTAGAGCAGAGCACCATTAGTGGACAATTCTGTTAACTACTTATCTGAAAATACAAACCATCGGTTTGCTGTCAGTTAAGTACCCACTCTGTAATAATTGTTTACATTGTTTGATTTTGTAGTAATTGTTTAGTTTATATGTTAACTTAAACAAAGCTATGTTTATATGTTAACTTGTATATATGTTAACTTAAACAAAACTTTGTTTATATGTTAGCCTATCTGTTAAGTAAAATTGTTTATTAACCATTTTGTCTGTTATTTCATTTTGCAGTTTGTATGATGACATTTTGGATGTTAGGTTCTATTTTGATGCTTCAGAAATGTTTGAGCTGAAGCTCTGCAGTTCAGATGTAACATACCTGAATATGATTGCAGTGATGGAAACCTAAGGATTTAGTGAATATCATCTGTTGTTTCACATTGAGAATCCACAATTAGGGGAGAAAGGATTGGAGATGGTAGAGTGTAATGCTGAGTTGCAATTAGTAAAGAAGCAGGTTGAGGAGTCTAAGATCTTAAATTTGCTAGTGAGGGCATGTCCACCTCCTTGCAACCAGTTTGAGAGGCAAGAATTATCCACTGTTGTGTATGAAGAGACTGTGTTATATGATCTCAGTGAGCCACCCATTATGGTGTTAATGAAGAAGGAGTTGCATTTGAAAGTCAGAGTAGTAGCTGTAGTGTAGCTCATGGTACTGGTGTTTGCACACAAGAGAGCAAGAATGTAAAAGGAAAACTGAAAGCTGTTTTGGAAATAGAAGAAGAAGAGGGATATGATGGCAGTGGTGGTTCTGATTGTGAAGGTGAAGAGGACAGTGAAGTACCACCTTTTATATGGGTGATGCTGATGACATAGAGATGGCTGAGGGAAAGAAATAGAAAGAGTATGATGAAATGGAAGAGGAAGAAACAGATGATGAAGAATCTGAGGAGGAAGAAGTGGTGCATTATGAGGGTGACACAGAGGTTGAGGAACCTTTTCAAATGGATGAAGATGACAAAGTTGTTTCATAGGATGAAGAAACTGTAATTGTACATGAAGAGAAGAAGAAGAAGAAACAGAAGCTTCCAGTTAGGAGAGGACCTACAACAAGGTCACATTCAAGTGTAGTACCAGAGGAGGAACCTGATTTCAAACCTTCATCTGATGAAGAAGAGAAAGGATTGTTGAAGGAGGCTGGTGATGATGGTTTTGAGCCATTGTCATTTGTGCTGCCAAAGAAAAGGAAGAGCAGGGCAAAGCAGAGGCCTCCTAGAAAATGGTACAATGAGAAAATGGATGCACCACATGAGCAATTATGTCTACACATGTGTTTCTTGGATCAACATCAATTCAGAGAGGCTTTGTTGAACTTACACATCATTTAAGAAAGAAACTTCAGATATCATAGGAACTCAGATCAAAGAATAATTGTAGAATGCAACCAAAAACATTGCAACTTCTTTATGGTGGCAGCAGTTATAAAAGGTGAAACTACTTTTGTGATTAAGAAGATGAGAATTAAGCACACTTGCCCTACTAGTACAGAGACAACAAGGGTAAGTGCCAAGTGGCTTGCACAAAAGTATGAGTCACTATTCAGATCTGATCTAACAACTGGCATTCAGACTTTGATTGATGCTTGCATGGAGAAGTATGGTGTGGATGTGCCCAAGTCAATGGCGTATAGAGCAAAGAACATAGCTATTGATGTTGTGCTAGGAGACCACAAGAAGCAATACCCTAGGTTGAAAGACTATGCTCAGACAGTGATGGATACAAACCCTGGGAGTAGAGTAGTAGTCACTACTGTAACTCCAACACCCACTGAAAAAATCCCCCATCCAGGTCCAAGATTCCATGCTATGTTCTATTGCATCAATGGAGCAAGGGAGGGGTTTCTCAAGGGGTGCAGACCATTCATTGGTTAGTTTGTTCACCTTGTGCATTAGTTACATATTGTTTCATCTTGAAATGCATTTGAATGTTTTAAATATTGAATTTTCTTGCTCATTCAGGTGTTGATGGGTGCTTCATTAAGTTAACTACTGGTGCTCAACTACTTGCTGCCACTGGTAGAGATGGCAACAACAATATATACCCACTAGCATTTGGTATTATTGGGCAAGAGGACACACCTAACTGGTGTTGGTTTCTACACCAACTTAAAATCTTCCTAGGAGGAGAAGAGGGACAGTTTGGTCCATATACAATAATGTCAGATAGACAAAAGGTATGTGCTTGCATCTTATGTCCTTGTTCCTATATGGTTGTTTTGTGCTAGATAGTAGCTTAGCTAGTTTAATTGTGTGTCCCAGGGCCTACTAAATGCAGTGAATGTTGTCTTTCCTAAGTGCAACCAAAGGTTCTGTCTTAGGCATATCTATGCAAACTTCCAAAATGTTGGGTTTAGGGGGGAAGATCTGAAGAAGTGTATGGATAATGCTGCCTATGCATATAGTGAACACAAATTTAACATTGCAATGAATGACCTTAGAGGTGAATGTCAGGAAGCTTGGGAGTGGCTTTGTCAAATACCCAAGAAAACATGGGCAAGGCATGCATTTGACACAAACTGCAAGACTGACCTTGTAGTAAACAATTTGTCTGAGGTGTTCAACAAGTATGTCCTAGATGTTAAGAAGAAACCAATTAGGACAATGTGTGATGGAATAAAGGATAAGCAGATGATGAGGTGGCATAGGAATAGGGAGAGTGGAAAGACAGCTAGATGGGACATAACACCTCATTATAGTGAGAAGCTAGAGGTTGAGAAGGAGAGGGCCAAATATTGCAAGCCAATTCAAGCTGGTGTGAACTTGTGGCAGGTTACAAGTGGGCAGCAAACCCATGATGTTAACTTGCAACTGCACACATGTGGGTGCAGAAAATGGGACCTCACTGGCATCCCATGTAACCATGCCATCTCAGCAATAAACAAGGGCAAAAGAAAACCAGAGGATTATGTCAGCAAGTTCTTCAAGAAAGAATTTTATGTGGCAGCTTATGAACCAATGATCTATCCAGTTCCTGGTGAGCATGACTGGACAACAACCCCTGGTCCAGACATTGACCCACCTGCATTTAAAGTGAAGAGAGGAAGAAAGAAAGAGAAGAGGATTAAGGGGAAATTTGAAGTTCCAAAGCCTAAGGACACATCAAGAATGGGGACTATAACATGTGGCAATTGTGGACTGCAAGGACATAGGTACACAAGCTGCCTCAAACAGTTGAAGCCTGAGCTGGCTTTGAGGAAGAACAAACATGTGGTAATCCTCTTATAAGTGGTTTTCCTTCTTGTACATTCCATTTTTTTAAGTACTAACTCATTTTCCTTCTTGTTTATGCAAGCCTCTTGCAAGGAATTCCAATGGTGGTGCTGCTGCTACTACACCAGCAGCAAGAACCTCTCATGCAGCTCCTACAACAACACCAACATCTGGAACAGGAGGTGCTGGTAGAGGAGCTGGGAGAGGTGCTGCAGCTGCAGGAGCTGGGAGAGGAGCTAGGAGAGGAGCTGGGAGAGGTGCTGCAGCTGCAAGAGCTGGGAAAGGAGCTGGGAGAGGTGTTGCAGCTGCAGGAGCTGGGAGATGAGCTGGGAGAGGTGCTGCAGCTGCAGGAGCTGGGAGAGGTGCTGCAGCTGCAGGTGCTGGGAGAGGTGCTACAGCAGCTGCATCTGCTGGAAGAGGTGCCGGGAGAGGTGCTGGGAGAGGTGCTGCACTAGGTGCTGCAAGAGGTGCTGGGAGAGGGAGGGGTTCATCCTCTGCCCCAAGACAATCTGGTCCCTCCACATCTACTTCTCCCTCCACATCTGCTGCTGGGAGAGGTGCTGCTGGTAGACATAGTGGATGGGGAAGGTACTTCTATGCAAGTGGTAACTAGATACTTCATGTGTGTCTTCTTGCATCCTATGATACAATGTCATCTTTGATTTGGTGGTGTACTTTAAGAATCAATGCCATATATGGCTTTTGTTGATGTGGATGCAACTTATGAGTGAATGCCTGGAATGGACTATCTTCATGTGATATGTTGCTGGAGTTATTGACATGCTGGAGTTATTGATATGCTGGAGTTATTGATGAGTACTCATTATATTATGCAAACTTGGATGGTTCTTTTTATGATTGATATGTTGTCTATGCTCAAAATGGTTCTTTTTATGATTGATATGTTGTCTATGCTCAAAATGGTTTTTTTATGATTGATATGTTGTCTATGCTCAAAATGGTCCTAAAGCCATCATTTTGGGTTTTGATGGTTCGGGGTCGACGGAACCACCTAAAGCCATCATTTTGGGTTTTGGTGGTTCGGGGTCGATGGAACCACCTAAAGCCATCAACTAGGGTCTAGGATTGCTCGGGGTCGATGAAACCACCTAAAGCCATCAACTAGGGTCTAGGGTGGCTCGGGGTCGACGAAACCACCTAAAGCCATCAACTAGGGTCTAGGGTGGTTCGGGGTCGACGGAACCACCTAAAGCCATCAAATAGGGTCTAGGGTGGCTCGGGGTTGACGAAACCACCTAAAGCCATCATTTTGGGTTTTGATGGCTCGGGGTCGACGAAACCACCTAAAGCCATCAACTAGGGTCTAGGGTGGTTCGGGGTCGACAGAACCACCTAAAGCCATCAACTAGGGTCTAGGGTGGCTCGGGGTCGACGAAACCACCTAAAGCCATCACTCTAACATATGTAACTATTCCTTTTGCAAATGCATTTAAGCATTTAACCATCAGTATAACATAAGCATCAGTATGTCATCATTTTCAGTCTAACATAAGCATCACTATGTCATCATTTTCAGTCTAACATTGAAAGCAAACGATACTAACTGGAGTTCAACACATTATAGGAATACACAACCGTTGTTCACATTACATAGTGGAGTTCAAATGCACAATCCATCCTTTTCTCACAAAAAGATGGATAGCATAACTACTAAGTACATAAACAACCAGAGTTCACAATTAGTACTAGAACCATACATTACACAACCATAATTCTAAGTTAGTAGGTCATTGCACAACCATCCTTCCCAAAAGGTATACAATGCCCACTAATCTAAATTCATCTTGTTTAGTTCTGCAAGATGGCCTGGATCCCCTTGATCTTCTCCTTCAGCTTCTCCTGTGCCTTCATGAGCTCAGTAATCTTAAACTCTTGCATCTGCTTCTCTTCATTATAGTTTTCCTTGAGCTTCAGCAGGTCAGCAACCTAGAACTTCAACTCTATATTCTCTTGGGTGAGCTTCTCCTCAAACTATGTGAACTCTGCATTCTTCAACTCCAAATTCATCCTAGCCTCACTCAGCAATTCCTTCTCTTTCATATTCTTCAACTTCAGGTTTTGGATGACAGTTGCTTGAGCACTTGTCAGGTTGCACATGATTTCATACTTCTGTTGAACCTTCTCTGCAGCTGCATCTTTCTTTGCCATTTCTGCCTTCATACCAGCAATCAACTCAGCTCTGCATTCCTGCTGATATGTGAGGTTGGACTGCAGATAACTGAAATCCACAACCCTATCAGCCTGGATATCCACAAGTTGATGCACATCTTTCACCAACTTGTCAGAGTCTGCATCCAGCTTGTTCTTTTATTCTGTCAAATGGTGAATAGTTAAAGAACTTTCAAGATTATCATTCACCCTAGAACACTTGCTCTCTTCAACCATTGACCAAAGCTTCAAAAATGCATTCTCCATTGTTGGGGGCCACTGCTCATCAACCCACTGAACAAACCCACAATTCTGACCTTCCTGGAAAAATTAGAAGGCCAACATTTAGTACAATACAACTACTAAGCAACAAGAACACATTTAGTTGTTGGCAGTACCTAATGTTGGCACTGACATTAACTGATTTGCACAGCCATTTGCTAAGCAACAAGAACACAATGTACCTAATGATGATCAATATATTTACCAGGCACCAGAGTAACACTCCATTCAACTTACCAGTTGCTAAGCAGCCATGTGCTAACCAACAGCGGTTGCTAAGGACCATTAATATAATGGAATCCTAAATGTGCACTACCATTACTCCTACCATTGAGACTACCTACTGTCAACAGTAATAAGCAATACAATGTGAACTACTTTGCCCAGCTAAATGCACTACACTAGCCTGCAGTAACAAGCTAGCTAATGAGACTACCTACTGTCAGCAGTAAGCAGTAAGCAACTGTCAGCAGTAGCAATAGTTACTAGCCTGCAGAAATGCAGTCCACTGTTTAGCAGAAATGCACACAACTTAGTATTGTTTGCCACTGAAATTAATAATGAGCATTCCCACAATGAGCACTACAGTAGGGCATATATGACTAACAGAGCATATATTTTAGTACAATGAGCACTACAGTAGGGCACATATGACCACCACAATGAGCATATATTTTAGCAGAAATTTAGCATGCACATAACTGAATCACAGGTGGCAAACGATACTCTGCCACTTTCAATGAACACATCCAATGCTTAATCACCAAGGCAAGAAACATACCGGCTCAGCACATGCTAAGAACCTTCTCCCAGTCATTGTTCCTTCAAACGCAACAAGCCTCTCTGTTGGCTTCCCATGCTTCTCGCAGAACACCATCAGATCTAGCTCAAGGCCCTTGTAATCCGGGTCCTCAAGTGAGAAAGGCACCTGCACAATTAAAGCATAGCAAGAGGACACAACAAATCAAACGAAATCCTCAGAACAAAGAGCACCTACACACAAAAATCCCAAAAATTCCTAAACCTAACCCCTAGCTCCAATGGAGTAACTAACCTGGTTCAGCCCATCGGTGGAGGTTTCGGAGTACATGTAGGGGAGGCTTGAGTTGTCATCGCTGCTCTCGTCCTCCAGAACCATGGCTGCGGCGGCGTGGTGTGGCGGCCAACGGTGGCGGGCGCAGGCGACGGCGACGCAAGGAGTAGGAAGAAAGGAAGAAGAAGGCGAGCGGGGGCGGGGTCGGGATCTGGCTCGGTCGCACAACCGCGACTTAAACGGTGCGAGCGAGCCGGCCTCGTCCCAGTCAGCGCGCGGGCACGCGCGCACTGGCCAGCGTGGCGCCTGACGGGCGGGCCCAAACGGTCAGCTTTTCTGTCAATACGTATAAAACACACTTTTAGTCTTTTTTGCAACAGCTTGCCCCAATCTTGGTACTGACACGTAAAAATTACCAATCTTGGTACCAATCTGCTTCCAATGCCCCAATTGTGGTACTTCTATGCAATTAACTCTGCTCAACAACATCGAACACGAGACTAAACTGTGGGTGATTGCCAGTGCCAAGAAGTTGGAAAATATTATTTCGAGAGATTGATACGTTTTAGTGTACTTTGGTCACTGTGAGTCAAATTCTTTCCTCCCTTAATTAATATACGAGGAAGATATATTTTCTTCCATTTCAAGAAAAAGAATATTCATGTTCAAAAGTACAAACTTAGATTCTGACTGCATATTCTCAACCACATATTAACTGAGTTGGTATGTTACTCAAACTCTTATCTTTTACCAATCACTGCACGTATACCCCATGGATCTGGACAGAAGAAGCATACTTCCTATACTCATAAACTTTATCTGTATATACTCATTGGTTGGGTTCAAGCGAACTCAACGAAAATTAGGCAACCTCGTTTACAAAGTCCCAAGCGTGCATGTCTTTCCTCCTCCCCAGGGAAAAGTCTTCTTCCTCCTCCCGCTGGCGCCGCCGCCGGTCCGCCTCGACTCCGATGACCTTTGGGCCATGGAAGGATGAAGGATCTCGGGCCCCCGCTGGCGGTGGGACCTCGCTCTCGATTTTGTTTAGGTTCGGCGTCTTAGCTGGGGTTGTGTTGCACTGGCGATGTTCCTCGGTAAGAATAATGTCTCCCACGTCATCTTTGTCCGATGGTGCGTATAGCATCATTTGAGGGCGTGTGAAGATTGTCTTCGTTAGATGTTGTGGGATTTGGTTGGTGCTGGTTTCTGGTTGATATTTTTGCATTGAGTTTCCGTTCAGCTTTGTTCGTGTGGTTACATGTTTGATCCTTCATATCCACGACTCTCTTCGTTGGCGATGGTTCCAGCTGTGGTGCGTTGGTTCTTTGGGGTCTTAGCATGACTGCGGCTCCGGTGAGGGAGGAGCGAAGATGGCAGCGCGCCTTCGGGTCCCTGCAATGCTTGGAGTCGTCTGATAGGTGGTTCATGGACCTAGTCATAATTTTATCACCTCTATTATTCTCTGTAGTGCCATGATTTATGAATAGGTCAAAAATTTCTCTTGCAAAAAAAAAACTCTAATTACTTAACGTTTATTACGAAATTTTAAACAATTTTACCACATAATGAACCCAATGATGAAATTTCTAGTTGTGTCCCAGTTTACCGTCTATAATTATTATTTGAATCCTTCTTAGTCAATCAACCATAGGTCCAAAGGACACAGGCAACACAGGTAACATGGCCTACCAAAAATTAAGGCAACCTAACATATAGTTAATCTGATCGGCCACACAACATTCATGCATTACCGTACATCACAGTACCTTAGCTAGCTCGATCGGTCATGCCACGCAGATACAGAGCACACGATGCACGACCGTGGTATGATCCTCACTCCGGTCGCGCGCTCTTATATATTCTCTCTGTTTCATAATATAATGCATATAGTTTTTTGAAAACTCAAACCTCACAAGATCAAGTTTGTGAAGAAAACATTTATATCTAGAGTGGCAAACATATATCATTAGATTCATCATAAGATGTAGTTTCATATTTTATATTTTGTTATTATAGATATAAATAGTTTTCTCTATAAACATGACCAAAGTTTGCAAAATTTGACATTTTAAAAAATGTATACGCGCTACATTATGGAACGGTGGGAGTATAAAGCACACGGTTAGGGCCCACCTGCAGCCTCTCCATCATTAGATTCATCTCAACACGTGCTTACAGAAATCGTAAGAAAGCATTGATTTTCGTTTGGTATGAGCGCACGCTAAAGTTTCGTAGGGTTCGATCATACACACGGTAAGCGGTCTGGGCCAGGTACTTGTATGTGGATGGGCCTTCTATGGACGGTCTACAAACCGCAAAAAATAATTGGATCAATATAAATCAACATTGTGGAAATTAACCGTGACTTAAATATGATATTTAAATAGATATGGCTAATCAAAGAAAGGGTTGTGGGTAAACCGGTGGAATAATTAAAAGAACGATTGTGGGAATAGGTATAGTTTGGTTTAGCCCTTTTCATTGATTTTCGTTTGGTATGAGCGCACGCTAAAGTTTCGTACAGTTCGCTCGTACCCACGGTAAGCCGTCTGAGCTAGGTACTTGTACGTTGATGAATGCTTATCGAGGCACTTGCTATACAGATAAACATGGATGCTTACCGAAAAGCCGGATTGTTTTTATAAGCATTTGTGTAAACACTTGGCACTGTAGATGTCTAATAATGATGTGTTTCCCTTGCTAGATAGGATATTAAAAATATTTTTTTTAGAAAAGGAGGATGACCCCCGGCCTCTGCATCTGAACGATGTATGCATCCACTTTATTAATTATTCACACAAGACCTTATAAAGTCATACAACAGTAAGACTAAAGTCATTGTCTAGGCAACATCTGTCGCTACTCCTATCCAGTTGATATAGGGATGCAGATAGTTTGGTCTAATACCAAACAGACCTCACAGCCAAACTTAACATCTAAGACCTGAGGTCCCAACCAGGACGCTTGCCGGGTATGGGGCACCCACCAGTCCGACGCACTTCTCAACTAGGAGGCTTGTCGGGTATGAGGCCGTCGCAGCCACCTGGCATCAATCCATCTTCAGTGATGTACTGCTGCATCTACCTTGCCCGGTCTAGCTGCCGTCGACGCCACCACGATGCCAGACAATGCCAACATCCTGCGCTTGTCCATCATCACACTCCCACCGGCGAGACCCCGCAGCTCCATGCCGCTTAGACCCGCCGTTATCGACGTGCCAGATGCCACGCTGCTCCTCCGACGCGAAACACCACCTGTTGCCACTGGTCCCATCCCCTCCGCCTGCAGTTCCTCAAACCGAGCACCCAAACTCCCTAGGCGGCGCCTCCAAGAGTACGACACACGCAGTGCCGCCCAATCTAAGGAGATTTAGGGTTTTCACCCGGGCATGGGGTCGAGGTGGAGGGCAAGGACCTCGACGACGCCTGCAAGGAGGAGAACGGCCACCCTGATCATCGCCGCCGTCGAGATGCACGAGTCATGCAGAGTTTCCTCTGGTCTGATGTCACCTCTACCAGCCCCCGCGTATACAACGAGACCGACGACCGCGATCGTAAGCCACCAACTGCAGCGGGAGAGAGTCTGCAGCGCGGAGGAGGTCCACCGGCGACTCACCGCCCACGCGATCAAAACACCGTCCATCCACCCCCATGAATGTCGCCAGCCGAGGGCGACGTCGCCATGCCTAATGGGCCGCTGCCCCTGGTCCAGGTCCCTCCATGAAGGCCAGAGTGGCGAGATCCGCCATGAGCGACGAGATCCGGCACCGCGCGGTCGACGCCCTCGCCCAAGCTCGCCGTCGACCGATCCCGCCGCCGCCGGGAGCCCGCACGCTGCCGAGAGTCCCACACCCATGGATCTGGGCACCCGTGCACCGCCGCGAGCCCACCACCTCCGGGATCCGTCACACCGTTGGAAGGGCCGCACCCCGCGGATCAGGACGCCCACGCCGTCGCGGATCCGGGAACGGGGGGGAGAGACCCTCCGCCACCGTCGCACGCACGGGCTTTGCCCAGCGCCGACCATCGGCAGCGGCAAAGGGGGAGAAGGGCGCTGGAGGGACTAGGCGGCGGCGGCTGAGCCCTCCCGAGTCGCCCACAGGGAGGCGACGCGAGAGGGACGCGGGACTCTCGGTTACGTGTTTTGATTTTGATTTCTTTATTTTTTAGAGGTAGGTTTTTTTAGGGAGTTGGTTTGTTTCATCCGGCCGGGTGCGAGTGCATCAAGGAGCCATTTTGACCTAGTAAAGTTATCCATGTTTTTCTACGAATTAAAATTGCCCACCTCACTACTCTAAAAAATAGTCTGTTGATGTCGCACTTGTTTATTTTCACATCAAAGACTTGCAAAAAGAAGCATCTGCAACTATTTATGGTCTTCTGCTTTCTCTTTCGATCGGGGTTTTAATAGTTTTAGTTTTTTTAGGGATTTTAATAGTTTTAGTTTGCTCCTCCTGCATGACCGATTTAGCTTGATTAGCTACGACAAAGCTTTTTACGTATAAAAGAAAGCCGCATGCTACGCCTTTTTACCAAACAACATAATCTACCTGTAAAGAAATATAAAAGCATTGGCTGCGTGCTAGGTTTTGTTGGACAGAAAGTGAACACCGACTCGGCCTCTTCCGTCGCTCGCGTGAGAGTGACACGGGCGGAGCCAAAAACCTAGCGCCGCCACCGCGAGATTCCACCCCTCCTCTCCCGCCGCCGCCGGAGGAAGCTGCAGGGCGAAGCCGCTGCAGCCGATGGCGGCGGCTGGGGCCTTGCTCGCGTCGTGGGATGGTTCTGGTCACGGCCGAGCCACCCTCGGTGACCGCGGCGGCGGATTTGGCGCAGGTCCTCGGATTCGGCTCGTCCGGCTCCGGTGGCCTGCCTCACCATCGACGACGAGGTGTTGCTGCTCGAGCGCCCCGTGGTCTGCTAGGTGTCGGGGATGGCGGGGTTGGCGCTGGCACCTAGATCCACCTCGTCCTTCTCGGGTGCGTCGGGGGCTGGCCTGCTCCTTTCCTTCGGCGTTGTCTCGATCCGGCCTGCCTCTGTGCACCACTGCATCTTGCGGAGGCCCTCGGCTTCTCCGGCGAGCGGCTGCTCCAGCCCGGGGAGGCGCGCCCCTGGATGTTCCTGTGCTCCATGGGGCAGACTATTTTCTGCCTAGATCCGGCGGGCGGCGATGTGGCCTTGCAAGATCCGGGCAGCATGCGCCTGAAGATGCCGTCGTGGTTTGTTGGTTGCTCACGCTCCAGATGCAAATTTCTGGGTCGACTTGGTCGACGCTCGCAGCAACGACGGCTGTGGCTGTCGTTTTCCTCGCAGAGGTGCCGCCGTGGAGCTGTTTTTCAGCCGCAAACCTCCTGTTTCGTTGTTTTCGGGTGAAAACCTATGGTCGGGCTTGCCGGATCGGGTGGCGGCGGTGTCTCTGGCATCATTCCCTTCTTGGAGGCGCCATCTTGGAAACACAAACTCCGGCTGGTGTTGGTGTGTGTGGATGAAGGAGGTGCGGCTGGTGGTGTGTTTGTGCGGCCGACTGGGGTTGACGATGGTGTGTGATGTGGTGGTGGATGCCTGCTGTAGGTGGTGGTGGCGTGGCCGGCTTGCGCTGGTGTGCACGGTGAAGCGTTCTGAGTGTAGACTCGGCTCCTTGATGCCCTTCGGCTTCGCCGGCGGTGCCGTTGTTGTGATGTAGCCTCGGCAGTGTGTGACTTTTCGTCCGGGTGTGGACTCGGTCGCTCCTGTTTGCTCAAGACCCTCTTATGGTTGTCGTTGTGTTGCGTCGCTTAGTGCTCCTGGTGTTGTCTCGCCTCATCTTTGCTCAAGGTTGGCGCAAGATGCCTTTCAAACTTGCTAATCGTTCCGATTTTCTGTGGCGGAGCCCCAGTCGAGGTTCGTGTCTGGGATGACACTCGTTGATTGTGGATACTCCTGAGTTGTGCCAATGGGGGCTGGTATGCTCGCCATGCGTTCGGCTGTTTGCAAAGTGTTGGTATTGTGATCTCCCGACGACACCCCATATCTACTTGCGTCTCTCGTGGTGATAGTCTTATGTCTGCTAGCTTGGTCGTGCCTTGTACGGTTTTCAGACCGGTTTTCCTTATAATCGGGTCAATTTGTTAAGGTTTTCGATCCGGTTTTTCTTATAAACTGAATCACTCCTCTGGCATTTTGGTCACTTTGAGTAATATATTCAGGTGGAGGAACTCCCTTTCCCGGTGATTTTTTAAAAAAAAAAAAGAAATATGAAAGCATTTAGATCATTAATACAGAGGGAGCACAACTTGGAGACGACTTATCTATCGACAGAAGTGTGTGCTTAGAGTGCAGTACCTGTCCTTGTGCGCTATTGCGGTGAGCCGAACCTTCTTCACTACGTAGTAGTACATGATCGTCTAACGAACCACACTCAATCCAAGCCCCAGCCAGTTATTAAGGCAACCCAGCCCACCCGCCGTGGACGTGGCCGTTGTGATTCTGATGGGCCACGCAACATTCATGCACGCTCGTACCTCCTTCACCCACCTTCCATCGATCACGCCGTCGATCTCACCTCACCTTGAGATCCGTCGACCGATGCAGGGCCGGTCCGTCGCCGTCCGTCACGGCCGCCGCATGACCCCGGCTCCCTCCCCGTCGTCCAAACCCGCCCGCCCTTAAACCCCAAGCCGGGCCCACCCGCAGCCGCCGCGGAAGGCAGCCCACGGGAGCCAATCCCGTTTCGCGCGCGAACCAGGCCTTCTCAACCATAACCCCCTCCCCCCTAAACCCCGGTGGTAATCACCGACGCGCGGGCCCGGCCCGCCTAATCGCAGCCCACCAATCTACTACCTACACAGCCTGGCCACCGGGCCCGCCGGGGCCCGCATGTCATCGTCGCGGTAAAAGCCGCGGGGGGCAGGCAACAGGCGGGCGTTCGAAAGGGAACGGGAGATCCACGCTCGTACACGACGTATAGCTGGCCATCTTCGCTGACACGGTGGGCCCCGCAGCGCCAGCCTTACCCGCCTCCTCGCTCCCCTCGCTCTCTCTCTCTTGGCACCACACCACCCGCGCTGGCTCTGCTGCCCCTGCAGCCCCCCGAAAGCAACCACAGTCACGTCGCCATCCGTCCGTCCGTCGCCAGCCACGACAAATACATTGCCCCCCCTCCCCCTCCCCCTCCGACTCGCTCCCCATCCACTCCATCCATCCATCCATCCATTCACCAGATGGGACTGGGTCTGGGAGCAAGAGCGGCGGCGGCGGCGGTGGTGGTGGAGCAGTGGTGGTAGTGGCTTCCGCGGTCGTCCGGAGAGGAGGTTTCTTGGCCCCGTAGCGAGTGAGCAGTCGACGGAGGGAAGCTGCTCGTCGGAATGGCGCAGTCGTCGTTGCGGCGGTGGGCGGCGAGGGTGGTGGCGTTGGTGGTGGTTCTTGGGCTGTTGTTGGCGGCGGCTGCGGCGGAGGAGGGAGATGGAGGGGGAGGGGACGGGGCGGCGCTGATGGCCCTCAAGGCGGGCTTCGGCAACGCCGCCAACGCGCTCGCCGACTGGGACGGCGGCCGCGACCACTGCGCCTGGCGGGGCGTCGCCTGCGACGCCAACTCCTTCGCCGTCCTCTCCCTGTACGTGCCCCCTTCCTCCCTCCCCTCTTCTTCTTGTGCTCCTCCGGCTGGCATTGCGGCGCCATGACAAGTGTTTACCTTTGCCTTTTTCTTTTCTCTTTCCGCCGTTCGATTCTTGGCCGTCCCTCTTTCTTGTCTGTGAATGCTCGCTTGCTCTTTGAAAACTTGCTGCTTGCTCCTGCTGCACATCTGAAAACAAAATAAATGTGCTTTCTCTTTCTCAGGGGACCGATTATCCCCTCGGTTCGTTCTCGCACAACAAATGATCCTCTGTTTGTTTCGCTACTTAAGTGTCCTCGAGTACTATTATTTATCTCTGACGAGTGATTGATTTCCTCCATGAAAAATATATATATGCAGGAACCTGTCAAATCTGAACCTGGGTGGGGAGATCTCGCCGGCGATAGGGGAGCTCAAGGCCCTACAGTTCATGTAAGCAGCACAGCGCACCACCACTCCCCCCTCCCCTTGCATCTTCTTAAGATTTTGTGCATTTGACGGCGCCTGAATCTTCCCATCCCCCTCTCTCTCCTTCTTTAAAATATCCATCCGATTTGACCCCTCATGCCGTGATGTGACAAAGCTTCTATACTATTTTATATATCAAGCCTACCAGCCTACCACACCCTCCTTGATTTGATTAATTTATCTCGGCCCTAATAATGATTTGCTTGCTTTGCTTTGCTTGTGCAGGGATCTCAAGGGGAACAAGCTCACAGGCCAAATCCCAGACGAGATTGGGGACTGCGTCTCCTTAAAATACTTGTACGCCACCCAATCCGGGTCTTCTTTTATTGTCCTACTTAGTACTATACTCCCTCCCACCTTTTTGCTGTAGAGATGGATATGGTTCTTGCTAGTACCAGTAGTATTTTTATAGTTGACCTGTGCCTCTTCTTGCGTGTGTATGTGTGTGTGTGATACAGGGATTTGTCCTTCAACCTGCTGTATGGAGACATCCCCTTCTCCATCTCCAAGCTCAAGCAACTCGAGGATCTGTAAGCACTGGATCATCATTTGTTTATCTTGCCTGTCCTTTTGGCACAGCCATGCCTTCTTCTGAGAATTTGATCACTTTTTGTTTTGGGTTATACCAATGAATGATAGGCTACTTGCTTTTATCTGTTTTTATGGACATTTTTGGGGCGCAAAGCATGGTTTGGGGTTATAACAGAAATATTGCTGTGAAACTAGTTTGAGTTTTGATTCACTGTGGCTTATGGATTGCTGTCAAGTTTCTATGGTTTAGAGTGCTTCAGTTAAGATGTTTACTTTTCTCTTTACTCTGGCTGCAGGATTCTGAAGAACAACCAGCTCACGGGACCCATCCCTTCCACACTGTCCCAGATTCCAAATCTCAAAATCTTGTGAGTTTCCTAGTTACCTTTCATTCCTCGTGACTCTACTTATTGTTGGATTCTTTGGCAAACTTGATGATCTTCCTCTTCTTACCTACCCTTTTGTGTTACAGTATGCATACTGCCTTAAAAGTGTTCATCTTGGGGACATTTTCCTTTTCTGCCTCATGTGGTTCTTAGTACTGAAAATTATCATTTCTCTACTTGGAATAGGGATCTGGCGCAGAACCAGCTTACAGGCGACATCCCAAGGCTAATCTACTGGAATGAAGTTCTGCAATACCTGTAAGAAATTCCCCTGCATCATGTTGATTTTGCTTACTGATTCGCTCGGGAGTCGGTATTAAAAGAAGGTGCTAACATTTTTATCCTCTTCATTCAGAGGCTTGAGGGGTAACTCACTCGCTGGAACCTTGTCACCTGACATGTGCCAACTCACTGGCCTGTGGTACTTGTAAGTTTTGTGCTTACTTGGAGGTGCTGCTTTATATCATGCAAACTGATCTTATCGGCACTGATATTTCTTCCAAATCTGCAGTGATGTGAGGGGCAACAATCTAACAGGAACAATTCCACTGAGCATAGGGAACTGCACAAGCTTTGAGATTCTGTATGTTGCTTGCTATGATTTTATCATCGATCAATGTATTGGTGCTCATTTGTCAAGATTTTTATTGATTATAAATTTCATTTATGGACTACAGGGACATTTCATATAACAAAATCGAAATTGCTCCATGGACGACATGTGCTGGCCGACCTGCGGACGATCAAACAATCCAGCGGCCCTTGCAAAGTCAATCATACGCATGTGTGGCTGATTTAACCTGTCGTCTTAGAATCGTCTGAAAAAATCGTGTGTATAGCAAGAGTCTAACAAAATCTCTGGAGAAATACCTTACAACATAGGTTTCCTTCAAGTAGCTACACTGTAAGCCTTCCTGATTTTACTCAAATTCTCTATACTTTAGCTTATCTGCACTATTGTAAAGTTGTAATATACTGTTCTATTATTCAGACTTACGCTAAATGCTTGCATTTATCTTTCGTAGGTCACTTCAAGGAAATAGACTGACTGGGAAAATTCCAGAAGTGATTGGCCTCATGCAAGCTCTTGCTGTTCTGTGAGTAAAGCACAACTCTTTAGTCTGCATAGATGTTAGCTGCTGAAATATTCAATAATGACTTTTTTCGTGTCTGACTCTTGTTTCTCAGTGATCTGAGCGAAAATGAACTAGTAGGTCCCATTCCTCCGATACTCGGCAACCTATCCTACACGGGCAAACTGTTAGTATCATCTGTAACCCTGTTTTTTCACTGAAACAATATTCCTTTTCCATTAACACTTTCTGGCTCCGTTTATCTTCAGATATTTACATGGCAATAAACTTACTGGAGAAGTACCACCAGAACTTGGGAACATGACGAAACTTAGCTACCTGTAAGTGATTGTTCTCTGATGTTGATAATATTTTACTTCAATTGGTTTGAAACACTATCTGAGGTTTAGAACTTTTTCCATACAGGCAACTGAACGACAATGAATTAGTTGGCACAATTCCAGCTGAGCTTGGGAAACTTGAAGAGCTATTCGAATTGTAAGGACGGATCTTCGTACAGATCAATATTTCCTTTCATCTGTGCAATTCTTGACCAGTTGTATTTTTGTCTAGAAATCTTGCCAACAACAATCTTGAGGGTCCTATTCCTACAAACATCAGTTCTTGCACTGCACTAAACAAATTGTAAGTTAGAAATCAAGTGTCTTTTTTTCCTGAACCATGAGTATCTCTATCTTGGTGCTTAACAGAACTTATCCTCTTCAGCAATGTTTACGGCAATAGATTAAACGGTTCTATCCCTGCTGGTTTCCAGAATTTGGAGAGTTTGACTAACTTGTGAGTACATGCGTTTGTAGAATTTTGCTTGCATTACTAACTTAATTCATATTACAGCATTACTCTGTCTGAGCAGAGTCTCATGAATTGTTCTTGTTTCAAATATGAAATAACAGGAATTTATCCTCGAACAATTTTAAAGGCCATATCCCATCTGAACTTGGTCATATCATCAATTTGGACACACTGTAAGGAGGCCCTTGTATCTATATTTGGTTACATGTTCCTACTGCATCTACTATTCTACTTCATTCTCTAATATTGTTCACCCTTGTATCTATCGTTTTGGCTTAGGGATCTTTCCTACAATGAATTCTCTGGACCAGTTCCTGCTACTATTGGTGATCTTGAGCATCTTCTTCAACTGTATGTTCAGTACCAGCCTCTTAAAATTTGTATTTCATCTGATGTGGTCATTATTTTCTGATGTTCAAAATTATGAATGTAGAAATTTGAGCAAAAACCTTCTTAGTGGGTCAGTGCCTGTTGAGTTCGGAAACTTGAGAAGCATCCAAGTAATGTAAGTGATCACCCTTGTCATGTGTGTATTAAGTTCTGTTGGTGGTCATCTTATGAAGTTGCGATGGCTGATGATGATTCATCTAATTTCAACATTGATAGTGATTTATCCAACAACGCAATGTCTGGTTATCTCCCTGAAGAACTAGGCCAACTTCAGAACCTTGATAGTTTGTGAGCTCTCTTTCATCATGCTACTAGTATGAACTACTTTGATATCTGAAGTCCATACAAGTATTTTACTGATCTGTAATTTTATCATATATGTAGGATTCTTAACAACAATACTTTGGTTGGGGAGATCCCTGCTCAGTTGGCTAACTGCTTCAGCTTAAACATCTTGTAAGTTTTTTTTGCCAGCTCCGCCCTGCAGCATTGGCAATTACTTAGTCTGCATTAGCTTATTGATTTGTTTGCAAACTGCATTGGCAATGACATTTTTCAGGAACTTGTCATATAACAACTTCTCTGGACATGTCCCATTGGCTAAGAACTTCTCAAAGTTCCCCATGGAAAGGTATCAAATGACTCCCATCTACTCTGTTTGATGCCCCTCTTACTCCCTTATTTTTGCTGATACTAACCAATACCTGCACACAGCTTCTTGGGAAATCCGATGCTGAGTGTTCACTGCAAAGACTCCAGCTGTGGCAACTCTCATGGATCAAAAGGTATCAACCAAGTCATAAGCTGAAGTTAGCTTTTCATTCAATATGCTTTTAAACTCATGTTTAGGTACTTCCATGTTCCAGTGAATATTCGGACAGCGATTGCTTGCATCATCTCGGGCTTCGTCATATTGCTCTGTGTTCTGCTATTGGCGATATATAAAACAAAGCGACCACAGCCACCTATCAAAGCATCTGATAAACCAGTGCAAGGTTTGTGTGCATCCTGTCCGTTAAATTGTAATCTATGCCAGAAAATCATCTTGTCATAATGGCACTCATCTCGATGTTTCTTAATCATGTTCAGGACCTCCAAAGATAGTGCTCCTCCAAATGGACATGGCTATCCATACCTATGATGATATTATGAGGCTGACAGAGAACTTGAGTGAGAAATACATCATCGGCTATGGCGCTTCAAGTACCGTGTATAAATGTGTGCTCAAGAGTGGCAAGGCCATCGCTGTGAAGCGGCTCTACAGCCAATACAACCATGGCGCCCGTGAGTTCGAGACGGAACTGGAGACAGTCGGTAGCATCCGGCACAGGAATCTTGTCAGCCTTCATGGCTTCTCACTCTCTCCTAATGGAAACCTGCTCTTCTACGACTACATGGAAAACGGTTCCTTGTGGGATCTTCTCCATGGTAAGGACCGGTGCCATTTTAGTTCACCTTGTTTTCTTCCGCACAATTATGGTCTGTCTCATGATCTATGATCTATTTCAGGTCCATCAAAGAAGGTGAAACTTGACTGGGAGACCCGACTGAGGATCGCGGTTGGCGCGGCACAAGGGCTGGCCTATCTGCACCATGACTGCAACCCTCGGATAGTCCACCGAGACGTCAAGTCCTCCAACATCCTGCTCGATGAGCACTTTGAAGCGCATCTCTCGGACTTCGGCATCGCCAAATGCGTCCCGGCTGCCAAGACCCACGCATCCACTTATGTGCTAGGAACCATCGGCTACATCGATCCGGAGTACGCCCGGACGTCGAGGCTGAACGAGAAATCCGACGTGTACAGCTTCGGTATCGTTCTTCTGGAGTTGCTCACGGGGATGAAGGCCGTCGACAATGATTCCAACTTGCACCAGTTGGTAAGTCATTTACACTGAACTCATGAGTCTCAGATCATATTACAGCTATCTTTTCATTGCATTGTGCAAGTCACTCATAGGAGTGAGATTGAAGTTATCTTTTGTCAACCACACTACGATCTTCAGCATGCATGATGTGCTGCAATGGTTTCCTCATATGATTTGATGATCTGACCAGCCTGTGTGTGTGCGTAGATAATGTCGAGAGCGGACGACAACACGGTGATGGAGGCGGTGGACTCGGAGGTGTCGGTGACGTGCACGGACATGGGGCTGGTGCGGAAGGCGTTCCAGCTGGCCCTGCTGTGCACCAAGCGGCACCCCATCGACCGGCCGACGATGCACGAGGTGGCCCGGGTGCTGCTCTCGCTGATGCCGGCCCCTGCCGCCGCAAAGCCCTACTCCTACGCGGCGACGGACGCCTCCAAGAAGGTGGACTACACGCGCTACCTGGCAGCGGCGACGACGCCCGACGACACTGCTGGCGACAACAGCTCCTCCGACGAGCAGTGGTTCGTGCGGTTCGGCGAGGTCATCTCCAAGCACACCATGTGACAGGGATCGACACCTCCGAAAATTTCTCCTCCCCAAGGTGTAGTGAGAGCTGGAAGTAAGATGCAGCTAGGACAGCATAGTAGAGCACGGTGCAGGGAAAATAGGCGTAGGGTTTCTTTCTGAGTAGTACATGGATGGATGGTGCCATTGCTCTTCTTCACCCCTTCCCATTTTGTTCTTCTCTTGTTCTTGGTGTTGATGATCAGAGCTTCAGGCGCATGGAGGGCAGAGTTCTCGGGCATTCATGGTGTGGATCAGGATGATCTCGTGAGCGCCATGAAAGCCCCTAGCGAAACTTCATGCGCGGTGATGATGGCGATGACCAGACAGAGGGAGAGATACTGCTACTGCTGCTACCACTGTGACGACGATGATGGGTTCTTGGATCCTGTGAGCGCATTGAATTGAATTGATCGAACCCCATGCCCTGCCGCGTGACGCGTCGCCGGCAAAGGATAGTGCGATGTAAATGGGTGTTGTCCAGTGAGTCTGCTCCTCTGTTTTTTTTACTGTATTTATGAGCTTGCTGCTCTGCTGTGGTTTGCTTTCTGCCTCTGAATCTCTGAACATCAGTGTAGGGTGGCCGCTGCTGCTGCTGCTGCTGAACTGTAGGCTGTAGCAGTGTATATCAATTTATGTCTGTTTCGCCGCCCTGCGTGCCTGTCACAGTGGATGGTGTCATCATGCACGCGTAGCTCATGCCTCCTTGAAGATGAGCGAGCTTTGGCATTTAATCTGGTGGGATGAGATGAATTGAAAAAGATCGCATGAAATGGGCCACATTCTTCCTCTTTTACAATGTCGGTATGGCTTTTGTTTGGTTTGTTTGATTGCAATCCAGGGGAAAAACAGAGGATTAGTTTCCAGTTGATTGGGGTTGGTGCTAGATTCTGCATGGAATGTAGTACAAACGATTCCTTCAGAAAAAAAAATCTTATCGAATTCAGTCGTGCGAATCAAACAATCAGGGCTTCTTTGGATTCTGTAGGAATTTTAAAGGTTTTGAATCCACACGAATTTTTGCTATGGAAGACCTTTGGATCGATCATACGATTGGGTTTACCAAATTCCTACGGAATCCATTCCTATACGCCCCTTGTTCCATAGACGTTCCAACATGAGCCCAGACTTCTTTTTATTTCTGTGCACCATCCAGAGGGACTCATTGCAGGAAATCGCGAATCATGTAGGATTTCACACTGCGTACCATCTCAATCCAACGCTTATTTCTATTTCTATTTCTATGGTTCGGTATTCACGCAGTCCAAAGAGGGAGCAGCAAAGATTCTAGCAGTCCTTCAAAGATCCTGTAAAAATTGCTTTGAATCAAAGATGATGCCCCTGAATATACAGCCTGAGCAGAGCAGTTCTTCCCGGCAGGCAGGGCATGCGGACAACGGGGGCTCCTGTTGCGGTGTCAAACCCTTTCGTTGGATGGCTTGTACACAACACGCTAATGTCTCCTCCTCGTCAGCTAGTCAATGGCAGTTGTGTCCTGCGACTGCGACTGCGGCTGCGATCACACGTCCTCTCAGGCTCAGCCTCAGACTCGGGGACCCTGCGTCCCTGCAGACGACGCGACGTGCCATGCCGTGTCCGGTCTCGCCGCAGCCTGCCTGAAGAGCCTCCGGACTGAACCCCCTGCCCGCAGCAAGCTACCTACAGTGCTGCATGCCATGGCTGGCACGGCCCCCGGCATCTCCTTCTCCCGGACCGAGACCGAGCAGGGCCGGCACAGGTGTTCCCGCAGCGACGCGGGCACTGTGGCGACGCGTACTCACGACGACGGCGCCAGCGTTGCGCGGGCGTGTGGCATCGGTGCATGCGCCCGACGCGTGCGTGCCCGTGCTGTCCGATCGATCCGTCTGTGGAATGTGGAAGCGATGCCATGCATGCATGCAGCCGGCAGGCGTGCTGAGGCGCGTCCTGTGCCGGCCGGCGGGTGCGACGGCCGATGAGGCGACGACGCTTTATTCCTCGGCTCCTGCTCATGGACGGGACGGACCGATGCGCGGGCCGCTGTTGATGGGAGGATTCGTGGTGTACGTACTCGGCTGCCGGTGATTCCTCATCTTCTCGTCGTCGTCTCCGGGGCCCCCAGATCGACCTCCGGGCCGGCCCAACGTACCAGTACACTACACTTCTACTGCGCCGGCACTGCTCGATTCGTTCGGCTACAGCTGTGTCCTCTGGAGACACCCGTGGTGCCGCCAGCTTATTAAGCAGCGACGCAGCTCCTCGGATGAAGAGGCACAAAAATACATGCACACGTGTTCAGTTTTGTTGGCTTCTTCCCTTCTCCTGCCCCAAACTTTGCATCCCGTTACTTCAAACCAATGGAGCCCGGTTTAAAAAGAACAAAAGTTTTGCCCTCTTCCTCTGCGCGCTTCTCGAGAGTTGGCAGCTTCGTCACACGAGATTCATTCACGATACGACCCGGGAAACTAAGGAGAAACATTTCGCAGGGCACACAAGAAAACTGGGGGATCAATGCCACACAGCAAGCGAACAACTTTGCCAGATGCTTTGAACCGGTGGTGTCGTCGTTACAACTTCAGAGCCCACCACCAGGCGCACCAGGTCAGGTCAGGTCAGGTAAGGCAAGTCGCTCTCCCCAACAATACGAGCTATGGCTGACTGGGTTGTTTTGCTTCTCTAGCTGTACAAAAAGGGTTCGACGATCTCCGGGACGGCGACGAGCAGCCAAGGAGCTACGTTAAGCCGTGCGACAGAGGCCGAGAACGGGGCAAATCGGGCTGGTCTCTGGGAGCAGCTGCTGAAAACTGGCCGATGCCGGAGATCGCCGGGGAGGGCAGCTTAACGGCGAATAATGTTTCGCTTCATCCATCTTGTTAGACTTAAAGAGTCGGAACCCTACTCTCCAAAATTAGACGCTTTAACCTACAAGGTGTGGAGAAGGGCAGTGTCAATATGCAAACTCAAGTTGCAACGTTTTCGATCTGAACAAGAAATCATACTGTTGTAATGTCTGTACACTTTTACTGCTCCATCCGATCCAAATTAATTGACGCAGTTTTAGCATAACTTTGGTACAAAATTATGCTAAGGTTGCGCCAATTAATTTGGATCAGGGGGAGTGGCCCGGTTAAATTCTTGCGGTCGTGAAGAAGAAATGGAATCAATCATGAGATGCAGTGCGAGAAAGTATGCGTTGGGAGAAACATGTTTACCTTTGTGCAGGCTGTCAAAGAGAACTGTATGATATTTTTCCTGACTAAAGTCGGTCTGAAAACAGTTTAAAAAGTGTGAGGTTGTAAATGCAATTCAGCAAAAAAGTGAGAAGCGACCTATAAGTAATAACAGCAGGTACCTTACCAGGTAGTTAAAGATACCGCTTACTAGAGCTAGCAATGAATGGCACCAATCATGTTCTCTTTGCAGTCCTTGCAATAAAAATAAAGGAGATATTTCAGCACTTTGAATTCAGATTAGATGGGAAGGGATCGCAAACGCGAAATGAAAGGTTAGCAAGTGAATAACCTTGGTAGTGATATAATTTGGGCGTTCACTGGTCTGGTGGCCCATGGTACGGCAGGCTTCGGTACTTAAAGAAAGCTGCCAGAACATGCGTCGATATCAGAGTGAACAGTGAGGTAATTTGAAGGTGATCCATTTTTGTTCTATCAGTACATACTTTGTTAAAGAGTTCGGATAATGGAGGCTGCTTGCTCTTCCGGCTTGTTGACAAGTTGAATTCCTAGGATTGCCGACCAGAAGGTATGGATATTTTGATAAATGGAAGGACTAGGGGAAAAAAACAGATGAAAGGATACGGCGAAAAGCTAACCTTAGGCACTGTAGGATTTCTTTTGGCAGTTTGAAATACACCGATGTCTCCTCTGCTTGCCAATATCTGTTGAAAGGAGAAAATACGACAATCATCGGTGCGTCTGTTGTCTGAACTAACTATATGGCAAGAACTATCCTATACTTATTATGTAGTTGATCATTATGCAACTTCTGTTCCAAATGGATTTGTCGCATCAATGTAAAGCAATTAACACCAAGAACATAAATTGCTCATCAAAATATCATTTCAATAGCCAATAGGGCACTCTGGAATGTACCTGTGGAAACTAGAAGGTTTGACTGAAAACTAGCTCATAAATAAATATACAAGACCTGTACAGGGCAGATACCTTTTTATCCAGTGGCAGAGCTTTAAATTTAAACGTGCCCGTCGTGCCATCTCGGTCATCTTCTGATGTTTTATCAATGCTGTTAGCAGACAACAAAGAAATAGATAGTGTCACTTTATTCCCAAGTTTCAGTGTTTTTTGCAGAACTATATGTAAGACCTTATCAGCCCTTATCTAGATCAAGACAACTCTGCCTTGACAAACACTAGAACAACAGAAATAATTATAAGATCTCATCGTAAGCAATATATTCTTCCAATTTGAATATCATATAGGATAGATTAGAATTTAGGTAACTGCAACCAAGGCAGAAAATAAGAAGCAAGCTTACTTGTGAAGACTAGTTGCACGGTTAGATGAACACACTGGCGTTTTTGGTGCAACATTGACATGTTGTATATTTGCATGCTGATGAGCCCGAAAAGGTTGCACGACCTGATTGAAGAGAAGTTCTGAATGTTGACTCACAAGATCTTGTATAAATATAAAAGAAAGACAATAAATAAGGCATGGTGCAATCTGATATCCCTCCACCTAAATGAGGGAAATGACCATTGTAGATGCACATTGGTTCAAGTTCAACTGCCGAGGGTAAATAGGAACAAACTGAACAGATTTAGGCTTTAGCCACAGGATTAGACGCAAAATAGTGAACAAGCCACAAAGACAATTAAGGCAAAGCTAATTACAAGCTATGGTGTACGAGTAAACAGCTACCATGAAACATTGATATACCTAACCTATATTCTCTGCAGATCCTTACATTTATCTGTTTCATGGGAAAATAGAACATCAGCAAAACCAGTCCTGAACTGTTCGACTATCAGTCCACAAGAGAAATGTTACTGGAAATATATCTTCAGTTTCCCACAAAGAACATATTCACAGCCTCATAACCTTGTTCCTCAATATAAGAAATTGCATGCGTACAATTCTCCCATGATTGCCAAATTATCTCAGGAAAAATGGGCCCATAAACCATGGAATGTATCAGTACATGTTAATTGTGGGATTGTGTAGGGTTTGCTAATATCCGTGAAAGGGTCCTACTGATATTCTTCATATATAGGTCATGATATGAAGAATCATCTGCCAATGAGATTAATGAGGACTTAAACTTGAATATAGATAATAAGCAGTTTTATAGCCTACCTTTCTAGTCGGTGCCGATTGGGTCGTACAAGCAGGATCCCGTCTGTCTAACTGCTTTGAATTACTTGGGCTGAAATTTGAAGGTAAAGGTGTGAAAAGGATATTAGCAGAAGTATCTTATGTTCAGGCATCAAAACAGAATAGCATGTGAAAATGACTTACACTAATCTTTGAATCCTTGACCTCTCTGCTCTCAGCTTAGTAGCCAACTCAGGTTCTCTCGGAACTGTAATCTTCAATTTAGGTAGAACGGTGGCACGATCATAGCTACTGCTCATAACATTCTGCGGGATACATGATAAAGTGACGTCAAGCAAAATTTGAGGCCTTTATTGGCATCATATATTTTTAGTACTCCCTCCGTCCGAAAATACTTGTCGGAGGAATGGATGTATCTAGATGTATTTTAGTTTTAGATGCATCCATTTATATCCATTTCTGCGACAAGTATTTCCGGACGGAGGGAGTATAATACAATGTCTTTACAGGACAGTGTACTGCAGAGTGCAACAAACATGAACCTATGCCTAGTTGCACATCATGTATTACTATATTTTTAGAAGGACAATCAAGTATGCTACCGAAAACATAAGATAAAGTCACTTGACAGAAATAGAAACATATTACACCAAGAAAACTATTCAGAATTTAAAGAATAAATGAACGGTACAAGAATCAATGTCTTTTATGTCATGCTTCGAGGGCACTTTTACCTTTTCATGGGCCTTGTGAATCAACTCATGTTGATTTGTAGCAACATCCTGTACCAAAATAAAAGGTAGCTTCAGGAGAAAAAAAAATGACATGGTTATGCAACAAAAGTGATGCAAATTAGCACCTTCAGTCATTAGGAACATCTCTAGGGATAAACAACCAATGGTTCAACTATGACGACCAGGGGCACAAAATCTACACTAAGCCCCTACGCATATACTGGACAAACTATATTTCGTGTACCAGAGTTTAACAGTAACTGTTATCATTAAGAAATAACATGTATCAAGCATTTTCAGTTCAAGTCATGGATTTTTTTTTAAATCAAATCAAGACTATTTTACTGAAATTTCAGTGAATTGTTGGTACTTCCAGTAACAAACTAAACAACAGTACATCCCAGATTTAGCAGAGAACTTAAATGTCATTTTCGCTGGAAGATAACTACGATTGCCGTAAATTTTCATGTAAATGCAAGCCTAATCCATGTGATGTGCAGATGCAATACAGAAGACAAACTGCACTTGACTACTGACAAGGCACAAATAATCTCACGAGCTACCTAGGATCTTTTCCCTGTGGCAACACTGAAGCCCCCAAGTACAGACAAAATTACAAGCACTTGTAGAGCTAAACACTAGGAAAGTTTGTTGCCACAATTCAAGCTGACTTGTAAAGTAGGGAAAACACTCAATTCTTCTTGTGCCTGTTACTTTAATCATGCTAAGTGCATTGACAAAAGGTTGTACACGAGGTATAATCCTGTTGTTAATTAATATGTGGTCTAAGAAATGAGACAAAGTTTCTCCCCAAATAAAGAATGGGCTGAAAACAAAACCCAAGATGTGGCAATTCAAACCCCCAAAAGGAAGTACTAGCATACCTTGTTGAGATGACCTTTTTCAAGTTTCTGCCTTTTACCAGCTTGTTGAGTGCAATCATTTGAGCTAATGGTACTTCTGTCACTTCTCACTCCAACTGATTTTTTACTACTGAAAGCAAACAGAATTGAAGGTCACACAGTATAGACAGAAATAAACACATCGTACATCTACTTTATATTTCCTAGATTCAATGTAGTACAAAGGCATAACTGAAAAGAAAGAAATGTGGTGAGACAAGACAAAATGCAGATAAAGAGAATAGTAAAAGAGAGAGCTCCCCTTTGAAGTAAGACCGTTTGTGAATTGTGACTGAAGCAAAGCAGGAACCAACATACATGTATACCAGTGTTAACGACAACCTTTTAAGTATGCATGGGTGATTTAATCAAGGGGACAGGTGAATAAACCACATGAGTAACAGAGACATACAAAAATTGCTAGTGTGGTTGGTAAATTTTGAAGCTAAAAGAAACAGCAGACTACCCATAAACAATAAAGCATAGAAATAATTTTTGTAGTCAGCCCTAGAGATTTTCAGAAAATCAATTAGCACAAGGAGTCGACATACGGTACAACATTCTTCACTTCAAGTTGCTTGTGTTGCCTGGCCAATTGACTGGCTGTAGGCTTCATCAGTGTGGACCCCTTGGATAAACTCCCCTTCACAGCACTTCGAGTGACAGGTTTTCGTTCATGTTTTGATGCTCCATAGCTCGGTATCCGTCCTATTTTGCGCAGAGTACACAAAACAATTACATTTCATGAAAAGGGACGGGGAAAAGACAGGAACCATGGCAGGCTAAATTCCAGAATGATAAACAACATTTTTTTTTGAACCGGGCTATCCCCCTTAATGATAAACAACATTAGTGATCAAATTATTTGATATGCAATGCTCTGTCTTAACAGTACAATATATAAATATGAGCAAAAAGACTTGGAAAGCAAGCACTCCATCCTAAACATATAGCAAACATATATGTAGGTGACAACTGAATGATGTAACAAATCAGCAGATATAAGCATTTGGCTAATTAGTACCTTCATTTGGTACATGTGATCGATATATACTTTGTTCAGTTGCACCAGAACAACGTTGAGATGGTTTAGGGCAACGCACAGCCTCTATATCTGCAACTGTGATGCTTCTTAGGTTTGGCAGCCCAAGGTCTTCAGCCAACATCATTGCAATCAACGCTATTTAAACAAAAGAGAAATGTTAGTTGTATTAACTAGGCAATTAAGGGCAATACAAAATTATAAGAAAAGTACTGTGAGGCTTTAAGAGCAAAATAAAATAACACTGCAACACATAATGTTCCATATAGATCAACAGATGTGGCTAAAAAGTAACTGCACACAGTTTGTGCATTTTTTATCATTTAGTGTTTGCAGTAGATGAAATGTAAAGCCGGTTATAACTACTGTTGAAACTATAATTCTCCCTAGCAAGCACTAATTATGGGTTTACCCTTTTGCTCGTTAGGATGATTTTAGAAGTATGGAAGTAACCAAAACAAACTGCTGGAAATTAACACATTTCTTGCAACTTTTGCACTTCATCAGGCTTTGAACTGAGGAGGCATCAATAACACATTTCTTCTTCTGTCAGGAAAATAAGAGGTTAATATCGTAGTGGCTTGTTTGTCTGACCATCAACCCCTAGCCCCCTACATTTCTATCTACCACCAATTGCAATGCTACAAACATGGAAACCACTGCTCGCAGCCAATATCCATGTTATGTACTGACAAATACTCAAACCCAGAATGCTGCCATGATACAGCATTGCCAAAATTAAACTAAGTTCCTAGAGTTTCAGAATAGCATAGAGCATGCTGGTCTCAAAACGTCAAATCTTATCCGCACCATCATTGCCCCAGACGGACCCCAGGGGTCAGAGAATTACAATAAATGGACGCGCAATTTTGTCCCTGGTATAAGCCTAAAACCACGCCCAGCAAGTTTCTCCAAATAGGAATAGCGACGCTAGTACTTGGAAGGGGGAATACGCTACTCCGTAATTAGAGTACTAATAAATACGAAATTTCCTACTAAATCCATCGAGTTGGCCCACCCAATCTCCAGCATAATGCGCACGCGAAAGGCATGAGGCGTCAATCAATCTGCACACGGGAAGCGCAAACCCGCAATCGATCGAGTATACTGGATGTAATTTCTGGAATCGTGGACAGAGCAGGGAAACACGGAGCGCGGGGGAGGGAGGGAGGGAAGGATGAATGGGCGGGGAGGCAGACGTACGGGAGGGCGGGTAGCTGGGGGCGGTGGCGAACCAGAGCTCGGCGGCGGCGGCCTCGGCGGGGGCCTCGGCCTGCGCGAGGTCGAACCAGCGCGGCGCGTCGTACTCGTAGTCGAGGTCCACCTCGAACCACCGGACCTCCATCACCATCACCCCGTCCTTCTCTTCGTCCTCCACCTCCTCGAACCCCGCGCCGTCGTCGTCGGCGGCGGCGGAGCAGGAGGAGGAGGAGGCGTCGCGCATCTCCTCGTCGTCGCTGTCCATGGCGCGCTCGGTCGGGGGGCCGCGACGGCGCGGGGAGGGGCGGGCCGGATCCGAGCCCGCGGTCGGCGGGCGGCGGGCGGCGGGCGGCGAGGTGCTTGTTCGGCTGGGGCGCAGGCGGAGCGGAGGAGGAAGGAAGGGGAAGGCTGTTGAGGAAATTTGAAATGCGGGGTCGGAGCACGGAGGAGGCGGAGCAGGGGGCAGGGCCTGACCTGACCTCGGCCTGTGCCGGATTTGACCCCCGCGCGTCTTTCCCACGCGCACCCCTGTCCTTCCCTCATTTCACTCCACGAAACCAAACAGCGCTGGCACGCACGCGCCCGAAGGAGCGTTACGCCAATTCGGCAGTGACTGAGGACCGATCTGTAAACCTCGCGTGTGCAGGCTTTGTGACTTTTTGGGGAGCGTGGGGCCCACGTGACCGCTGGGCCCGCAGTCCAGGGCTCCGGGCCGTGCTCGTCGCCCGCCGGCCCGCCTCGTATGGCCGCGAAGAGAAACAAATCCAGACAATAAATGTATATCGCTGGACGACAGACAGCTCGTCGGAAAAGAAACGGAAGTCGTATTCGCTCGAGGTTTTGTCCTGGCGACGGACGGGCGTACACGTAGTACGCGGCCGGGGAGGGGAGGGGCAGGACCGTACTTTCCGCTGGGGCGCAAGTCCCTCGGCCTCGGGTCCCGGGGAGCATCCGATGCTGGCAGAGCGCCTGTCGGGCAGGCCCCGCTTCCATTCCCTCCCCCCGCCTGCTCCATCGGGATACGCGTTTCCGTTTTGTACGTACGCACTGTACGCGCTTGCTCCAGTTGTACTACTGTAGTACGAAGGAAAATGTATGTGTAGCGGCTGGCTGGCGAGAAACAAACGAGGCGCGCACGTTATGTGTGGTCGGGTCCAGTCCGGGTCTGCGAGGAGATACATCAGACGATACGCGTGGAGAATGTGACGGAGCGGGTCTGGGCTGGCTGGTGGTCGGGCGCGGGCTTTTCCGTCACCTGCGTGCGGGGTGGGGTGCCGCCAACGCCTTTTTATCCGTTTTTGAACGCGAGAGCCACCGGCCGGTCTCGCAACGGTCACCGACCGGCGCGGCAGCGGGGCCAGGGGTGGCCGCCCCCCTGCCATGTTGCGCGCTTGCGCGTCCCGGTTGGGGTACGCTTTGCGGCCCGTCGCTGCCACGACCTCGTATACTGTCGTATCGCACCGAGCGCGACGATGCGTGGTACTACGCCGGACGTGTGTGGGCAAACAAAACGTCGATGCCAGATGCCTACACCTACCTCTCCGATGATGTGTAGTTTTTTCTTTTTTTTTAAAAGACTTCCGATCTGTTCATCAACTGTCAGAGAGGCGGAAGGCAGGGGAAACCATAATGTCAGGTGCGCCTAGGAGCCGCGAGATCAAATCGTCACACGAACAATGGCGTATGTATGTGTACCCACCGGGCATTATTTGTCTATTGTTACCGGCTTTTCTTTCTAATTAAGCCTTATTTCGACCTCTCCATCCAAGACTCCGAGTCATTCTCAACTCGTTCCAAAACAAAACAGAAGATGCGTCCCCATTAAACACCGCGTCTAAAAACTGAATAATGTTTTTGTCTAAGTAATATCTTGCCTTCATTGGTTTCGCACACGAGGAATCGGGATCTGGGACCAGCCTCCGCCCTCAACAAGCCAAAACTGCATGGTTAAACTGTGCCCTCAACAAGGCTTGCAACAGAGAACTGCATGCTGGCTTCGCAATGTGCCTAATGAGATTGCCAACATTGTAATCTCTGACTGTGATCTCCTGTGTTGATTAATGAAAGTTCCTTTCCCGTAAAAGAAAATTGTGCCATATCACGGAACCTGAAAACCACATCTGCCTAAGAATTTACTAGACGGACTAGTGCACCCATATTGTTTATTGAATCAATCTCATACTCATTTTTGAATAGTCCTTGTGAAACCTTGTCAGCATTTTAAAAACACTAGTCGTGTAAATTAGGGTGGATTGTGCCAACGACTTGATAAGAATATACTTTCCTTCGATGGCGGCATATATTTCTGCCTAATGTAAGCCTCTTGTTAAGCATGTCTCTATAAATAGAAACATGTCCGCTTTCGTTCTTCGTGCCTTACTAACCAACCTTAACCTCGAGCGTCATGATTGGGGCTGCTGATCGACTCATTCAAGATGACGTGGTCATCAGGGCCGAGATCGCTCCGAGGCTCGCTCACGTTGTCGTTGGGGTTGCCATTGTCATCGTCGTCATTGTTGGAGTTGGGGGAACCCACCATACAGATGTCATAAGTCATGGTGGTTGTTCACAGGCTGTCTGGGGACTCGCCCGTCTCCTCTTCCATCTCTTTCACTTTATCGTAGGCACTTTTGAGGACTTCGATCAGGTCTTCAATGTTTGCAACAAGATGGTTGGTGGGTGGGACGAACAATTGACCTTTCCCGTGGACTCCCAAATTCGATCGTACAACGAGATCAGATTGTCCAAAATTGTGAGCTGAATTCGATCTATCATCTCATTCAGAAGAAATGATGTGGAGCATCCTATGGACATCACCATGTCGAGAGTTCATTTGGCAAGTGACACGTGCGACATCTACTTCATACATACAAAGGTGAATCATCCCCTTTACACGTGTCCACTTGTGCCTTTCGAGGATGGTATACTACTTGACCCCTCTCTCGTGTGCATACATAGGTGTGAGCGGAGCTACACATTCATCGAGAAGGAGTCCAAGAAGAAGAGAACATCTACAACATCCAAGAGGGACGCCTAAAAGCGGAGAAGGAAGCGCCAAGAAGAAGGCAGCTGCTCCCAGGCGCCCCCGTGCCCACGGGCCTCCCAGGCTGGCGGTCCTGAAGACCCCGTGCGCACGGGCGTGTATCGTGCCCATGGGACCCTCGTGTCCACGGTCCTCACGGACCCCGTGCGCACGGGCTCATGCGTCAGGTCTCTGAATGCCCCATGTGCACGGGCTCCACTTACCCCGTGCGCACGAGGCCCCCCTGAATGTTGCTGCAGGCTTTGCCCATGTAATGTCCATTTCGCCCCTGCTTACTCCTTCATCTCCTAGGACTATATATACTCCTTCATCTCCTCCATTTAGACTGAGCTAAGAATAGATCTAGACATTAGAGATTAGCTCATGTATCTCCCCTTGTGGGTTCCCTCTTAAGGGAGAAGACTCCATTGGAGTACAAGACCTCCATTGGAGAAGATCCTTAGGGATTCATCAAGACCTCATCTCCTTCATAGGATTAGGGATGAACTTTACCATGTATCTTGTTTCCCTTTGATTGTTCATGTATCTTGTGGATCTTGTGTGGATTTGAGTCTACTGGATGTGTGATTGGACTTGTTCTTGAGTGTTCCTCTTGTGATTTCCCCCTTGTGTTCTTCTTGTTCTTGGGAATTTCCCCTCCAATTCATGAAAGATCTCCATCTAGGGTTCCACAACATATTGGTATCTAGAGCCACGTTGATCACAAAATTGGAGCCTCCCCTCCTTGTTTTCTAGCCTAATTTTGCTTCTTCTTGCCCAATTTCGAAAATCCCCACAAAAAGAGCCATACCATTTTTTTTTGTGATTTGAAGTTTCTTGTGAGTTTTTGTTGATTTCAATCCATGAATCTGGTGTATAGCAAGTAGATCCACCTCCAATTGCATCCCCATAGCCTAATTTTTCTTTTCCCCCCTTCGAATTTGACCTAGAAATCGCGAATTTTCCACCTACCCCGTGCGCACGGACCCCCGAAAAGTCTTTGGACACCCCGTTCCCGCGGACCTACACTGTACACATGGGACCCCGTGTGCATGGCCTTGGACCCCGTGCGCATGACCTACATCCACCACGACTTTCCACATCGACGACGACCATCCATTGTTTGAGACCATCTTCAACCGGAAGCAAGGCCGGTTCCCCCCCCCCCCAACTTCGTGAAAGGTTAAGTGTGACGAAGGTATCCATTCCGTCATAAATTTTTTCTTCCTTGCCATTACATCTTGATAACCCCACCATCTTTGCGAATACCTTCATACCTATTGAGACTAGCTATTCAAGTATTGCTGGGCTTCACGAAAACTTGTGCACCATAGTGATATGATATCATATTGTTACATCATTCGATACCTGATATTGTGCAATTGCTTGATCCTGTGCATATCTTGTGATACTTGTCCCATATTTGTGGTTGAGGCTCATTAAGCATAGTGGAAAGGAAGAGAAGAGCAAAAAAAAAGCTTTTAAGCAAGAAAAAGAAAGATCATAAGCTTATAAGCAAAAGAGAGTTGAGCATGAAAAGAGATACTTGTGCATGAGGATACATGGAATAGGAAGCAATTTGCTTGCATGCATATAGGTTGGTGCCAAGTGGTGAATCATGCCCAAGTGTGCAATCAAGCTAGTGCTCTTCTAGTGTTTGTGCAACACGAGCTTCATCTTCCTTAGGCAATTTTGTATTGCTCATCCCTATAGTTGCACAAGCCCCATTATCCCACCGTGTGTGTTTCTTTATTGCCCTCCTCTATATTTATGATCACTTGCTTTGCATTTTGAGTCCTTTGGATTTATTTCAACATTTAAAATATCTTGGACTTCAATTTGCATGAATTTGTGCCACTTGTCCTAACCAAGCCACTCGATAAGCTTTACTTTGTAGGTGTGAGTGAACAAGTCCGGTACCAATTCCATTATTCTCTCATTTCACATTGAGTGATACAAGATACGTCCTCAACTTTGGGACAATGTAGCTTGGTATTGTTTACCTCATTTCCTACTCACCTTTGCTCGAGTCTTGTGATGGATAGGAAAAGCACATCATCTCTGGTCTACAACAACGATGACGAGTTCGATGCCGTGAAGAACTTCATTGATGCCAAGATGGACAAGCACATGGAGGAGCTCAAGTCCCTCATCAAGAATCACAAGAGGTATTCCTCATCCTCGAGAAGACGCTCAAGTGCAATGACTCCCGAGCTACCATCTCCGACAAGTACACAACGACATTGACACCGACAAGACCATGAAGCTCAAGGCCATCAAGGGCGTACCACAAGAACGGAAGAGCACCCTTCCGAGAGTGCATTGGCTTCTCTACCAACCCCGTGCATACGGGCCTTCGACCCTCGTGCACACGGGACCCCGTGCACACGGCCTCCGACAACCCCGTGCGCATGGGCTATAAAGAGATGCGACATCAACACCAAGACTACGGCTCCTTCAAAAACTTTGGCATCTCTGCCAAGGGACTACAAGGCATCTTCGCCTTCGGATGTATGACATCTTCTACTCCACGAGCTCAAGTCCACTACTTCCACGAGCTACTTCGACTTCACCGGCGACGATGAGATTCCATTCTTTGGGACTCATGACCCCGAAGAGTACCTCGAGTGGGAGTGCAAGATGGACGACTACCTCAAGCTACACCAAGTCCTCTCCGAAGATCAAGTGAAGTGCTCCACAAGTACCTTCCACGACTACGCATCTACATGGTGGCTTCATAGACCTTCGACAAGCTTCACCATGACGTGGCCCACGATGAAGAAAGCAATGAGGCGAGAATTTGTGCCTTCCACCTACACGGAACATCTTCAACGCAAATTGGAGAACACCATACAAGGATTCAAGTCCCTCGATGAGTACTTCAAGAACATGAAGGAAGCCTTGCGACGTGCCGGCGTGGACGACCCCATTTGGATGAAGTTCTACTTCATGATGGGATTGAACAACGACATCTCCAAGACTATCTTCCTCGAGAAACACAAGTCCCTCGACAACAACTACATTGGTGCTCTCAAGGCGGATCAAGAACTCATGAAGGCCAAGTCTACTCGACCCCAAGCACACTTCACGACGACCGAGCTCGAAGATGACGTTCCCAAGTTCGACTTCACCACCATCCCTCTTTGTGGCATTGATGGTGCCGAGTCTACTACTACTATTTTTCAAGATGTTGCGGCAACAAGTACGACTACAGAACAACTCAAGGACTAAGATCTGGAGGCAAGCGACACAGTGACGAGCAAGGATGATGCTTCCATCTTTGGAGGGGAGAATGATGATGTGCCATCTTTGGCCTTCATCCATGGCGACGGCGATGAGATGGTTGAGCATGGGATTTTCCCTTCGACCACGACAACATATGATGACTTGAGTGACTTGTGCCACCATATCGAGAGTGAGAGTGACTTCACCACCAGCCACATATATGACGAGTTGCCCATTTCCCATGTGAGGAGAGCCACAACCCCCACCACTTGAGTGAGATGAGTGACTCCACCATATGTGAGTTCGAGTGGGCCTACCTTGAGGGAGTGAGTGAGCCACCACCACATACAGAGAGTGATGTAGTTGATAAGGCATGTGAGGCCATTTTGATTTCTAACAACTTAACCTCTACCTCTATTGTGTCTTCTCATTTGGTGCTAGGTCCCATATATGATGATGCGCCGATCCTCGATGACTTCGTCCTCCCTTTGGACATGGCGATGGCCATGGTGGACTATGTTGCACCCCCACATGGTTCCATCATGATGATGGCGTTGACCATGATTTGGTCTTTGCCACCTCACCTACACCACACGAGTGGAATGAGAAAGGTAACATAGGTGAAGGTGATGCTCTAGTCCCACTAGTGGACATTCTTGACATTGATTGCTCGCATGATGTTGATCCACCTATTACCATGCGTCATGCTAGTATGATTTCCCTAAGCGATGATTTACCCATTTATGATGAGTTTGATGATTGTCATGTGGAGTATATTAGTTGTGATGCCATGTTACATAGGATTTCTTGTGATAATTCTCTTGGTCACATCATGTTTGATAATCCGCTTGACTTGTCATATGCTATGCATGAGATCTCCCGTATGTCATATTTGCAATATCATTGTAGTGACTATGCATATGCCATTAAAATAAACCCAATTTGCACATATGACATAGATGACTAACCCATGGTTATTGCCATTTGTTTTTCTTGTGATGATATTGATATGCTTCCTTTGCATAATTTATCTCATATGCCATGCCATGACCACCTAGCTTCGGACATGCATTGCTTGCCATGTTTTCAATTTGCTCCATATTATGCTTCCTCTATTGCACATGAGGAGACCCCCATAGTTTCCTCATACATGTTAGGAGATTTTGATACATCCTATGATTTGCATGATTCCCGTGATTGTGTGCACCATATGCATACCATGAATAAAAATGCTATTGTTGTGCCACATACTTGCTATAATTTGCGTTCCAATCATGTTGAACACAATAACTGTCATTGCATGATGAATGACATGTTTCTCTACCGTGCTTCAAATTTCTTTGAGCATTGCTTATCTTGTGCTAATTCTCACGATCACATACACATAATGATGGATGATGTGTACATTTACCACGCACACACTTTTTTTGGTTTCTCTCTTTTGTGTGGGTACCCATGCACACTCGTCAACCTCACAATCCCATGAGTTAACGAAACGAGCTCAAGAGAGCAATGATGATTTGGGATCCCGTGGATTGTCCTTACCACCATTCCCTTTGCGCAAAGACTTCGTGCATCTCTTCTACATGGCCCTCACATGGTTATGGGTTATTTATCACTTCTCGCTTTATGCCCATATTGCCATGTTCATATTGCATGATATGCTCTTTCCTATGCCTTTGCCATGCCTTTGTGACCCATGCTTTGCATTACACATGATGATTGATTGTCATACTTGTATGCGTATTTGCATGCTTGGTGTAGATATTGGTTGTTATTGCCATGTTTTCTATGTGCCCCATGCCTATGATGATACATTGATATTGTTTTGTGTTCGTGCTTGAGATATGTCATGTGCATTGTCTACACCTATTATTTGCTCACATGACATGATTGCCATGATTTCCTCTAGCGTGTGGCATCTTCGCTCCACTAGTTCGCACAACGTGATTGATATGCTTGCTTATGTTGCATCACACATGATTCATACTTTCTCACCTCATGCGGTTGATGGCATCCATTTCCATGCTTTGCACATGATTGCTATTACATGTTGTCATATGTCTCCATATGTTGCCTTTCTCATGCTAGATAATTTGCCATGTATTGAGTGCAATAATTATTCTAGTCTTGCTAATGAGTTTGCCCCCATAACATTCTCACATATATTTGGAGATTTTGACATATTCCTTGTGAATGATGCTTGTCTTACCTCTTTGCACCATATACCTAGTGCCATGAATATCTCAATTGTTGCATCATCTTATTCATGCACTTTTGCTTCTAATGGTTATGTGCAAGAGAATAGAACCATCATGATGGACGATGTGTTTATCTACCATGCACATACGTTGTTTGCTTTCTTTTGTGCATGTGTAGGATACTTGGACTTCGTGTCGACTTCCACTTCACGTGAGTTGACCATTTGAACTCTTGAGAGCGAGCCTCATACACTCGACCATGACGCGCTTCTACACCACATTTCCTACCACTTCGGCATTATGAAGGATGCACGAGGACATGCTTTTGAGGTGATATCCTTCTATCTCGAGAACACCCAAACCATGAGCATGCATATTGTGGACCATACTTCATGTGTTGCTTGCACCATGACACTTTGCACACATGCTAGCGATATTGCTTTGACTTATCATTGCCACATTGCAATGCCTCATGACATATATGCCTTGTATGTTGCATCCAATTCTTGGAGTACTTGCTTCTATTATATGTTTGGTTGCCACAATGTCATTTCTTCACGTATGCCATGCACCTTTGATTGTCACATGATTGACTTGATTGCCTCACACATGTTGAACAATTGCTCTTTCCATTGTGTTGAGTGCCACGATATCTTTACTGCACCCTATGCACATTATGCTTGGATTGTCTTGCACTTACACCATGTGTTTAGACATATCATTATATTTGGTGTTGTGGATGATTCTTATGCCTACCATAGACCTTTTGTTGAGCACTTTGCGCATTCTTGCTATGACCTTGAGGTAGATGCTTGTTCACTTCTGAAACATATTTGCATCTCTACCGGCGATGGAAGGGGAGAAGGAGGAGCAGACGCATCCCGACTAGGACACCCCTGTGCCGGTGACAGATGACGCGAACGCATCCAGGCCACCCGTCCCTCCTACCGAGCTCGCCATGGAGCACACCCTCGTGTCGCCACACCATGGCAGCCGCCCGCGAGGCCACCAACAATGGCATGCCCACCAACGAGGGGTACCAAATTGACCCGCAACAACAACCAAGGGAGCTCACCGGAGATACCTCCACACGTTGCCCGCCCACCAACCACCAGAGCAACCAAAGCGGACGAGCCCGCCCACCAACCTGCCACACCACCAACATCCACGGTCGAGAAGGCCGCCGCCACTGGTCCATGCTGCCCGCAACCCTGGCCATCAGATCTGGAGCACCACCGAGCCATCCTGGAAGATGGCCCCAGTCATGCGAGGCCTCGCGGCCGCCCGCACCACATCACTGCTGCACCACCGCCCCGCAGCCGCCACAGCCCCATCGCACCACCGCACGCGAGTGCAGCCGCCGTGCCATAGGCCATACCATGGCATCCTTGCCGAGTGGCCGCGTCCCGTGCCGCAACCCGCCACAAGAGGAGGAAGAGGAGTCACCGCCACCACCTACGCCGTCCGGGCTTTTCCCGGCGGCCCCTCCGGGTGACGGCGAGTGGGAGGGGTGGGGGAAGGGGGCTAGAGAGGTGGCGACTAGGGTTCGCCCGGCCTCTCGCGGCAAAGGCGTAGGGCAAACTTTTTTCCCCTCCATTCCCAGAGCTTTTCAACTATGTAGTTTTATCTAGATGGATGTTGATCTACATTGTTTTGTTTATGTTGTTGCATGCATTGTATATATGGATTTAGTGCGGGCATATGGGGACTAAGGTTGTAGACAACGAAGCGGTCGTGTCTGGACACGTCCGCAGGTATATAGGGACTCATATTAGGCAACTATGGTTGCATAGATGCTCTAAAGAATAGGACACACTTAGAGCATCTCCAGCCACGCCCCCAACAGGCCCCCAAGGCGTTTTTGTAGCGCCGGCGGCCAAAAATCGGCCCAGCCGCGCCCCCAGGATCTCATTTAGCGCCAGTTTGGTCCGAAATGACAGTCGGCGAACCCGAGCCGAACCCAAGCGCCCAGAGGTCGCCTGGGGGCGCCGGTAGAAGCGAAAAGGGGCGTGGGGCCACTCTGTCAGTGAGAGGAGGCCCTTTTCCAGCCGTTTCCTCCTGCTTTCCCCCCTCCGCTTCCCTTTCATTCTTCATTCCTCCAGCCAATCTCCTCTTCCTCCCCTCCTAGCCGGCCGCCATGCCGCCGAAGAAGTACATGCCCCCCCGCGCCTAGACGGATACCGCCACCGCCTCCGCCCAGCCGAAGTAGAGGAAGCAGAGGGCGCCGCCGTCCAAGCACCCGGGCATGTCTAACACCGACTGGAAGGCGGAAGTTCAGCTCCAGGAGGCTATCACCACCGATCGATGGAATAGGGCGAACGCCAAGAAGTCCTGGGACAGGGCGGTGCTCGCGGCTGCGGTAGCGGAGAAGGCTGAGCGCTCGGCCGAACAAACTGAGGCGGCTCGCATGGGGATGATGAACCCGACCGGTGGCCACGGCCAACACACGTCCTGGAGCCAGCAAAGCGTCGGGTCTCCGCCCGGCTTCTCGTCGTTGCCACAACCTTGGGGCTGCATGCCGTCGCCGGGCTACGCTGACGGCAACGCGCATGGCGGGTTCAACCCCAACATCACCTTCCCCCATGGTCACCCAGCCCAGCGCACGCCCTCGCCCGCCTTCGCCGGCGTGCAGTACCCTCTGTACACCTACTCGCCGCCGGCCTAGGCAGCCTCCCCGACGCCACCGCTCCGTTGTTGCGTGCTGCTCTTCTCACAAGCCTCCTCATCGCATCTCGGCGACACCGACGCGATGGAGGCCGACATGGAAGACATCATCACGACCGGCTCGGCCGCCGCCTCCCCCGGGTTCACTGCCCAAGACGACACAATGGGCATCAACGGCGACATGGATGGTGAGCTCGACTACGGCGAGGAAGAGCTAGAGGAGGAGGAGGAGGCGCCTGCTCCGGTGAGGAAAGGGAAGAAAAGAAGAAGCGGGCGGCCAGGACCGGCGAGCCGCGCATCAAGTGGGCGTCCAAGGAGGACGAGTGCCTCGCCGAAGCGTGGAAAGTCGTCTGCCTCGACCCGATCACCGGCACGAACCAGAGCGAAGACACGCATTGGGACCGCATCAATGCCGAGTTCGATGAGCGCAAGCTCGTCGACCCCTACTTCAAAGGCGTCTACATGCAGCACGGGTCGAAGGCAATGGCGAACCATTGGGGGCTCATCCAAACGGCATGCAACAAATGGCATGGGATCGTTGAGGAGATCGCGGCTCGCCAGTAGAGCGGCACCAGTGTCGAGGATCAGGTATGGCACGCCGGTCTCTCCCTTTCCTTTTTGCCATGTGCGCGCCCACTGAATGATGTTCCTCAACGCAGCTGCTGTGGATGTTCGCCATGTTTCGCCAGGACAACAACGACCAAGAGTTCAAGTACCTCCATGTCTTCAAACGGATCTAAAAGTGCGAGAAGTGGGCGGATGTCCGGCGCACCCTCGCCAAGGCCAAGGACACATACAAGCCGGACACGCCGACGCCTGGCGCGGCCGACGGGCGCCCAGACGGCAACAAAGGGGCCAAGAAGGCGAAACACGCCGAGTCGGCTACCACACGTGTGCAAGAGTCCATTGAGCATTGCCTCGCCGACGCCAAGACCCGGGCCGCCCAGCGGGAAGAGAAAACCGAGGCGCGATGGTCGGCGTTGATGACAAACAACACCGTCAAGCTCGACTTGCTCTGGACCAACTGCCACGCCCAATATGCGATACTATCCTAAAGAGACTCGAAGGTCCCACCAAGGATAGAACCGCATATTGATACGCTTTTGCAAGGTGGATATCATTACATCAACATTACATAATAGATAGGGATACATATATAAGGCATCCGATGCCATACGAATACAACATCATCTTACATAAGAGCACCATCCGACTACGGATGAAACACAAACAGAAACTCAAATAACATCCACCCTGCTAGCCCAGGCTGCCGACCTGGAACCTATCCCCTGATCGAAGAAGAAGCAGAAGAAGAACTCCAAAACAAGCAAACATCACTCTCGCGTCATGATCATCGCATAACCTGTACCTGCAACTGTTGTTGTAATAATCTATGAGCCACGAGGACTCAGCAATCCCATTACCATGGGTATCAAGACTAGCAAAGCTTAATGGGAAAGGAAGGGGTAAAGTGGTGAGGTTGCAGCAGCGACTAAGCATATATGGTGGCTAACTTACACAAATGAGAGCGAGAAGAGAAGCAAACGGAACGGTCATGAAGCTAGCAATGGTCAAGAGGTGATCCTGAACTCCTACTTACGTCAAACATAACCCAAAACCATGTTCACTTCCCGGACTCCACTGAGAAGAGGCCATCACGGTTACACACGCGGTTGATGCGTTTTAATTCGTATCTGGTGTCAAGTTATCTACAACCGGACATTAACAAATTCCCATCTGCCACATAACCGCGGGCATGGGTCTTGAAAGTTTATACCCTGCAGGGGTGTCCCAACTTAGCCCATCACAAGCTCTCACGGTCAACGAAGGATATTCCTTCTCCCAGGAAGACCCGATCAGTCTCGGAATCCCGGTTTACAAGACATTTCGACAATGGTAAAACAAGACCAGCAAGACCACCCGATGTGTCGACAATCCCGATAGGAGTCGCACGTATCTCGTTCTCAGGACACACCAGATAAGCTAAGTGTCGGTGTCAAAACCGGCGGATCTCGGGTAGGGGGTCCCGAACTGTGCGTCTAGGCGGATGGTAACAGGAAACGAGAGACACGATGTTTTACCCAGGTTCGGGCCCTCTTGATGGAGGTAAAACCCTACGTCCTGCTTGATTAATATTGATGATGTGTGTTACAAGAGTAGATCTACCACGAGATCAAGGAGGCTAAACCCTAGAAGCTAGCCTATGGTATGATTGTTGTTCGTCCTACAGACTAAAGCCATCCAGTTTATATAGACACCGGAGAGGGCTAGGGTTACACAGAGTCGGTTACAATGGTAGGAGATCTACATATCCGTATCGCCAAGCTTGCCTTCCACGCCAAGGAAAGTCCCATCCGGACACGGGACGAAGTCTTCAATCTTGTATCTTCATAGTCTTGGAGTCCGGCCGATGATGATAGTTTGGCTATCCGGACACCCCCTAGTCCGGAGCATCTCTTCATAGTCTTGGAGTCCGGCCGATGATGATAGTTTGGCTATCCGGACACCCCCTAGTCCGGAGCATCTCCTCCAATGACGACGAGTCCGGACGAAGTCTTTATGGTTCCGGTTCGAGCCGGACTGGCCACCTACAAGGGCGGGAAGCAGGCGGAGAGCGTCCTCAATCCCTCCAAAGGAGAGCGGGTATGCTTCGTCCCCTACTTGATAAGGGGATTCAGATTTCCTATACATCCGTTTCTCCGGGGGGCCCTGGAGTTCTATGGACTCCAACTTCACCACCTCACGCCTGCCTCTATTTTGCACATCGCGGGCTTTGTAGCTCTTTGCGAGCTGTCCTTGGGCATCGAGCCCCATTTTGCGCTGTGGAAGAGGCTGTTTTGGCTCGTACCCCGTTCTCACAAGGGGTCGATATATCAAGTGGGCGGAGCCGAAATATGGCGCATCGCCGGGACCGGATATCTATCCGGAACTCTGAAGAAGGCCTCCGAAGACTGGCCTTTGGAGTGATTCTATATGGAAGACGCCCCGCTGCCGGATCCAGTTCGGATCGGCCTCCCGGAGTTTAGCAATGCTCCTCTGAAGAAACGCCTGAGTTGGCGCCCGCGGAGCCCTCAACGGGAGGAGGATAGGAGCGTCCACTATCTGATGGGTCGGATACGGCTACTAGCCCATTCCGGACTAACCATGATTGGAGTCATGGCCACATGCATTATGCTAGGGTGCAGCCGCTTCAATATAGGGGCCACCCCATGTGGGATTTTAACAGGGAGAATGACGCCACCCGTCATGGCCGCACGGGACCGGGATCGGCCGCCGATCTGGTGAAGATCCTGTCCGGCTTGTACAACGGGGAGGAGGAGGACTCCCTCTGCACGAGTCCATTGAATGGATTCTCCATGAATAACCCTCGAAGCTGGGTAAGCGGACGCTTAAATATCTGATCTGTGCTTTCAAAGATAAGTGTCTTACCTTATGGTTTCGGCGCAGGAACTGCGCCGGGATGTGGAGGGCATAAAGAGTCCGACTCCACAACCCGAGGATCCGGGAAGATCCCTTGATCCGGCCTCCGAAGAGGATCCGGACATTAAGGTGGATTTGATTGACGGGGTGTTCCACCAGCTCAGCATAGATAATGCTCTAGTCGCCATTACGGCTGACTACCCCGGTTTGTGTCCGGCTTCCCAGGTGAGTACGACCGAAGTCCTGACACCGTTACTTTTTTAATGCTTATTTCTGACCACCGTGCACCAATGGTGCTTGGCAGGAGGTGCCTTCACGGCAGGAAGCCGAGCCCGCAGCGGCTGACCAACCGAGGTTAGTGCGGCCTAGCAGGCGGAAGAGGAGTGCTGCGCGAATCGAAACGTCGCCATAAAGGTACGGGGCACCATTGTCCTTTAAGGGAAAGACTCCTAGGAGGCATATTAATGCTCATGATTCTTCCAGGAGAAAAAGCGCTCGCCGGACTGAGTCCGGAGAGGGTGCCCACCAAGCCTCCGCCAGCCAGGCTCCAACGCCTGGTCCGAAAGGGGAAGCGAGCGCAAGGCGCGAGCCGGACGCTCCTCCAACAGAGGACGCCGACAGGTTGTCCGCCACCAGACCTGAGGTGGAGAGCACCATGAATCATAGGCGCCGTCGTACAGTTCTTCATGACGCGTGTTTCTCCCCTGAGGCGTTAAATGCCTTTAATGCGGGAGACGTGCACCTCCGTGCTGCTCAAGATGGTTTAACCAAAGCCACGGAGCAGTATGTAAAGGACATACGGGTAAGGAATTTTAATGGTTATATATGCCTGTAGCCCCCGAGACTTAAAATAGTTAAAATAACTGATTTAAGGATCATTTGTTATGCAGGATCTTACTGAGAAGAATACCCACCTGTCTCAGGAGCTTTAAGAGTGCAAGGCCCAACTTGAGGCCGCACTAGCCGCTGCCGGGGGAGCCACGGAGACCCCCTCTGGTAATTCATATTTTGTAAAGAGAAGTAGTTTATGAAGTGCGCGTGTGTGTATAGTCTGACAATAGTATTGCAGAGGGTGCCGGACTAGATCCGGACAAGCAACAGCTGCTGTGCCAGGTGAAGGCCGGCGAGAGGGTGCTTATGAGGGTGCAGCAGGAGAGGAACAAACTCCAAGATGCCAACACCCAGCTGGGCGAAGAACTAAAAGATGTTCGGGTCCAGCTGTCGAACTCCGTGAAGGAGAATCGGCGGCTTCGTCGCGGCATTTATAGTAAGTGCTTAAGCAAACTCTTTTGAAAAGAAGAGTTCGGCGAGGAAGTCGATTGACAGAAATATGTCTGTAGGTGTGCTCACGGGTCGTCCGGCGGAGGAGATACCTGGTTCCACGGGAGACCCTCTTCCCGAGCTGCTGCAACTGCACGAACGTGTTCGGCAGGCGATGAGCAGCGTCGCTCAGGCCTTATGGCCTTCCGTCTCCCTACCCGAGGGTCTTGGAGGGCTTGCTGAGAAGCTTCAAGGAGTACAGCGGCGGCTCCGTCTGTGGAAGATATCGGCCTGCCGTCAAGGCGCCAGGGAGGCCTGGGCCATGGTGAAGACGCGGTACCCGAAGGCTGACCCAAACCACATGGCCGAGGTCGGACCTGCGGGGCCCGATGGGAAGGAGATCCCTGTGAGCCTAGTGTACGGCCAAGTAGAGTTGGCCGCGAAATATTCCCAACATGACTGTAAATTAGACAGCCTGTTAGATGGGATTGAAGAGGAGTACAATCAGTCAGTTTGACGATGTAAATTAAAAATGACATGTAAAATGCCTTCTAGCCGGATTGTAGATTGTTTGCCTTTGCGGACCTTTTCGCTTCAACCGCGGGACCTAATAGTCCGGAGTGTGTCCGAATATCCTGACGGTTATAAAAGAACCGGGGCATGCATGGAGACAAGGCGTAGGGGTCATAATTGCTTTATCAGACAAGTGCCCAACTAGCTATGTTATATTACATGGTTAGTAAGAAACATCTTCCAGGGAGAATAGTTCCGTTAAGGGTTCCTTTCCCTGGGAGGCATGCCCTAAAGTGCATGTCCGGACTACGAAAAAAGCAGAGAAAGCATCTGGGGGCAGATAAATAAGTAATAAATCATCTTTCAGGTCACCGACCGAATATTCCCTTAAGAACGCTAGCCTTCGGCTTCACCCAGTCTGAGGTACACATCCGGCTGACCCGGCAGTAACAATCGCAGAGGTGCTCCCTTTACCTCCTAGCCGAACAATCGGGAACGTAGGGGTAAGCACAGGAGCCAGGCAACCCGCCTTGGCCAAAACTTAAGTCATATCGATGCATATAATGGTGATCAAAAGGTACATGCGGAAGTGTGACACATGTGGTGGGCATGAAGCCCATATAAATAAGCTTCTGTTAAAGAAGCCCCCAGGTATAACGAGTGCGAGTAGCACATCGAGTAAGTGCGAACAAAGCATAGATCAGCCCTCAAGAGGTTTGTGCTGAAGAAAGAGGAGGAGGAAGGAGGGAAAACAAAGATAGAAAAAAAATATGAAAGGTGGATGGAGGAAGGAGACGAACCCTGAGTCCGGCGCTAGGCGTAAAATCTTCGGAGACGGGCTGCGTTCCATGGGTTTGGCTCGAGTCGGTTGTCGGATGCATTGCGTAGACGGTATGCACCGCCGGTAAGGACTTGGTCAATGATGAAGGGACCTTCCCATTTGGGCTTAAGTTTGTCCTTTTTCTTGTCCGGCAGGCGTAGAACTAGCTCGCCAACGTTGTAAGTTTTGGCCCGTACTTCTCTGCTTTGATATCTTCGAGCCTGCTGTTGATAGAATGTGGAACGGGATTTTTCCACATCGCGCTCCTCCTCTAAAGAGTCCAAACTGTCCTGCCGATCTAACTCGGCTTCTCTTTCCTCGTACATGCGCACGCGAGGTGAGTCATGAATTATGTCGCGGGGCAAAACTGCCTCAGCGCCGTATACCATAAAAAATGGTGTGAATCCGGTTGTGCGGTTTGGCGTGGTCCGCAGCCCCCAGAGTACGGAGTCGAGCTCCTCTACCCAGTGCGTGTTAGATTCCGTGAGGGACCGCACTAATCTGGGTTTGATGCCGCTCATGATTAGACCATTTGCTCGTTCCACTTGACTGTTAGTTTGAGGGTGGTAGACCGAAGCGTAGTCGAGCTTGATGCCCATGTTTTTGCACCAGAGTTTAACCTCGTCGGCTGTGAAATTCATGCCGTTATCAGTGATGATGCTGTGGGGGACGCCAAAACGGTGTACTACCCCAGATATGAAGTCTATCACAGGTCCAGATTCTGCCGTTTTAACCGGCTTGGCCTCTATCCATTTGGTGAATTTGTCCACCATGACCAATAAGTATTTGTGCTTGTGGGTTCCCCCTTTAAGGGGTCCAACCATGTCAAGCCCCCAGACCGCGAATGGTCAAATGATGGGTATAGTTTTGAGGGCGGTGGGTGGCATGTGGCTCTGATTAGCAAAGAGCTGGCAACCAACGCATCGTTGGACTAAGTCCTGAGCATCTGCTCGGGCTGTCGGCCAATAAAATCCTGTACGGAATGCCTTTCCTACAAGTGCTCGGGCTGCAGCGTGGTGCCCGCCGAGTCCGGCGTGAATTTCAGCCAGGAGATTTCGCCCTTCCTCTTTGGAGATACACCTTTGATGGACTCCGGTTTTTCTTTTCTTATAAAGTTCTCCCTCATGGACCTTGTAGGCTTTATAGCGCCGAACTATGCAGCGGGCCTCATTTTGGTCTTTGGGAAGTTCATGCCTAATTAGGTAGGCTAGGAATGGTTCCGTCCACGGGGCAATTACTGCCATTATTTTGTGGGCTGAAGGTGTTATATCATTGGCTGAGCCACCGATTGTGTCAGAATGTTCTGTGTCGGGTGGTGCAATTGGTTCCGGGTTGTTATTTCCGGACTCCCCTTCCCATAATACGGATGGCTTAAAGAGCCGTTCCAGGAAGATGTTTGGAGGGATGGCGTCACGTTTTGCGCCGATACGTGCCAGCACGTCTGCTGCCTGGTTATTATCCCGGGCTACGTGGTGGAATTCGAGTCCCTCGAACCGGGCTGACATTTTTAGCACAACGTTACGGTAGGCTGCCATTTTCGGATCCTTGGCGTCGAAGTCTCCATTTATTTGGGATATTGCAAGGTTTGAATCCCCGCGCACCTCTAGGCATTGAATACCCATGGAGATTGCCATCCGGAGGCCATGTAGAAGGGCCTCGTATTCGGCTGCATTGTTGGAGTCCATGTACATTATTTGAAGTACGTATTGGACTGTGTCTCCGGTTGGGACGTCAGGACGACGCCAGCCCCCAAGCTCGCCAACATTTTGGAGCCGTCAAAATGCATGATCCAATTGGAGTATGCGCCGTACTCTTTAGGGAGTTTGGCTTTGGTCCATTCGGCGACAAAGTCAGCCAGGACTTGCGACTTTATAGCTCGCCGTGGTTTGTAGGTTATGTCAAATGGTAAGAGCTCGATGGCCCATTTTGCAATCCTGCCCGTTGCGTCGCGATTGTCTATAATATCGTTGAGAGGTACTTCAGAGGCCACCGTTATGGAACACTCTTGAAAGTAGTGCCGCAACTTTCGGGATGCCATGAACATCGCATACGCTATCTTTTGATAATGTGGGTACCGGGACTTGCATGGAGTCAAGACAGTGGATACGTAGTACACTGGTTTTTGAAGAGGGAATTTGTGCCCTTTTGTTTCTCGTTCGACGATGAGTACCGCGCTGACAACTTGATGTGTTGCTGCGATATATAATAGCATTGGTTCGCCCAGGTTGGGCGCGGCCAGGACCGGATTTGTTGCCAATACGGCTTTGATTTCTTCGAGTCCGACCGTGGCAGCATCCGTCCATTCGAAATGTTCGGTGCGCCGGAGGAGGCGATAGAGGGGAAGTGCCTTTTCTCCCAAACGGGAGATGAAGCGGCTTAGAGCCGCCACGCATCCGGTTAGCTTTTGTATTTGCTTGAGGTCTTTTGGGATATCCAATTGTGACAGAGCTCGGATCTTGGCTGGGTTTGCTTCAATTCCTCTACTGGATACAATGAAGCCCAAGAGCTTTCCGGCTGGTACGCCGAAAACACATTTTTCCGGGTTGAGCTTAATGTCATATGCTCGGAGGTTGTCGAATGTCACCCTCAAGTCGTCTACTAGAGTTTCGACGTGTTTGGTCTTGACGACCACATCGTCTACGTATGCCTCGACTGTTTTGCCTATCTGGGTGGCCAGACATGTCTGAATCATGCGCTGATATGTTGCGCCGGCGTTTTTGAGTCCGAAGGGCATTGTGTTGAAGCAGAATGGTCCATATGGAGTAATAAATGCCGTTGCGGCCTGTCTTTTTCCGCCATCTTGATTTGATGGTATCCGGAGTATGCGTCGAGGAAGCACAATGAATCGTGCCCTAGGGTAGCATCGATGATTTGGTCGATGCGAGGGAGAGGCAAGGGGTCCTTTGGACAGGCCTGGTTAAGGTCTTTGAAATTGACACAAAGGCGCCAGGATTTGTCCTTTTTTGGTACCATTACCAGGTTGGCTAGCCAGTCCGGATGTTTGATATCTCTAATGAATCCGGCTTCTAAGAGTTTGGCTAGCTCCTCTCCCATTGCCTGTCTTTTGGGTTCAGAAAATCGCCGAAGAGCCTGTTTGACTGGCTTGAATCCTTTTAGGATATTTAGGCTGTGCTCTGCCAGCCTGCGTGGGATTCCTGGCATGTCTGAAGGGTGCCAGGCGAAAATGTCCCAATTTTCCCGAAGGAATTCTCGTAGTGCGGCTTCTACATCAGGATTTAATTGTGCCCCAATAGAGGCCATCTTTGTGGGGTCCGTTGGATGGACCTGGAATTTGACTATTTCGTCTGCTGGTTTAAAAGAGGTGGATTTGGACCTCTTATCGAGTATCACATCGTCCCTATCCACCATGGAGCGCAGCGCAGTTAGTTCCTCTGCCACTAAGGCTTCGGATAATGCCTCTAGGGCCAGTGCGGCTGTCTTATTTTCAGCGCGGAGTGCTGTATCTGGATCACTGGCAAGAGTGATTATTCCATTGGGTCCGGGCATTTTGAGCTTCATGTACCCGTAATGGGGTATAGCTTGGAAGATTGTGAATGCTTCTCGCCCTAACAAGGCGTGATATCCGCTGCCGAATGGGGCCACTTGGAATGTGACCTCTTCAGACCTGTAGTTGTCTGGAGAGCCGAACACTACATCTAGCGTGATTTTTCCTGTGCAGCGTACTTCTCGACTAGGGATTATTCCCCTGAAGGTTGTGCTGCTTCGCTCAATGCGGCTCCAGTCAATTTCCATTTTTTGAAGGGTTTCTTCGTAGATGAGGTTTAATCCGCTGCCGCCATCCATGAGTACCTTGGTAAGACGAAAGTCGTCCACTATCGGACTGAGGACCAATGCGGCTGGTGCTCTAGCTGTTCGGAATTTAGGTTCGTCGCTGGCATTGAAGGTGATAGCCGTGTCGCTCCATGGATTTGCTGTTGCTACTTGGTAGACTTCGGCGAGGCTGCAGATTGTTCATTTCCGCATGTTATTTGATGCGAAAGTCTCGAAGACTGTTAATACCGTATTGGTATTGTTGGGCTGGTTGCCCGGGGCTAAAAAGCCTTCGCCACTTTTGGCCACCTGCCGTAGTATCCAACATGCTCGGAGGCTATGTGTTGGAGTGGCGCCCTCCGTACTGTGGATTTTGCAGGGTCCGTTGAGCCATCTCTCCAGTACGGTTCTGTACCCTTTAGGGGGGTTTTTGCTTGTTGGTTTTTAACCCAGGTGCTTGAGTATGACGCACTCTTTTATTTCGGACTGGGGTTGTATTCAGGGCCGGATTGTCCCAGAACCTAGTTTCGGTTTTCCAGGTACTCTCCATCGCACAGTATTTTTGTACAATGGTCGCTAGGTCGGCGAAGCGTGTAACTTCGCGACGACTGATGGCGTTTATGATTCCCTTGTCCGTGCAATTGTTGCAGAAAATTGAAATCGTGCTTTCTTCATGGCAGTCCTTTATCCTGTTCATAACCAGGAGGAATCTGGCCCAGTAACGACGTACTGTTTCATCGGGCTCTTGCCGTATTTGAGATAGATCGCTTATGTTTGGGTGGGCGGGCGGAATTAAGTTCGAAACCCCGCCCGATCTGAGGCTCAAAGGCCAAGAAGATTCCGTATTTGGAAGCTTGGTTTGTTGGATGCTTTCCAACGAATCTAGTCCGATGCCTGACTCTAAGTTCAGTATTTGATTGGAGTCCGTCCCTCCACGGGAATCCGGCATGGAGGGATCGGGAATCCGGACATAGTTGGTTTTCAACATAGAAGAAGAGTTGCCGCATTGTTCCTCTACCACAACAATGCGGTGGGTAGCCTGGGGAGAGTTAATTTCTCTCAGATCGGTTTTAAGCCCAATCTGATCGTAGTCTGTAGCGACTCCCAGGGCAGCGATGCGATCCAAGAGCTCGTTTACAGAGGAGAGCTCAATCGGATCTAACTGCTCGGCGAATTCCGAGCTGACGTGAAGATCGCTTTTGATGACCTCAGAGGTCACCGTCGGATCGGTGGCCAAACAGGCGGTCATAAGAAAACCACCTAGCCGGATAGTTTGGCCGGCGGCCAAAGCTCCCTTGACGACGACGCCATCTTTAAAGACGGGAAAAGGCATCCTTCCTGATCGCGACGGCACAGAGGAACTCTCAATGAAAGCACCAATGTCGGTGTCAAAACCGGCGGATCTCGGGTAGGGGGTCCCGAACTGTGCGTCTAGGCGGATGCTAACAGGAAACGAGGGACACGATGTTTTACCCAGGTTCGGGCCCTATTGATGGAGGTAAAACCCTACGTCCTGCTTGATTAATATTGATGATGTGTGTTACAAGAGTAGATCTACCACGAGATCAAGGAGGCTAAACCCTAGAAGCTAGCCTATGGTATGATTGTTGTTCGTCCTACATACTAAAGCCATCCGGTTTATATAGACATCGGAGAGGGCTAGGGTTACACAGAGTCGGTTACAATGGGAGATCTACATATCCGTATCGCCAAGCTTGCCTTCCACGCCAAGGAAAGTCCCATCCGGGCACGGGACGAAGTCTTCAATCTTGTATCTTCATAGTCTTGGAGTCCGGCCGATGATGATAGTTCGGCTATCCGGACAACCCCTAGTCCGGGACTCCCTCACTAAGCGTATAGGTACCAACGTAACCCAAGTTGCCAAGGGATGGTCCCGCACGGTGCTCTAGTTTGGACCAACACTTAGACAAGCATTGGCCCCGGGGGGCTAAAATAAAGATGACCCTCGGGTTAATTACTCCCAAGGGAAAGGTATAGGTGGTAGGCAAATGGTAAAACCAATGTTGGGCCTTGCTGGGGGAGTTTTATTCAAGGCGAACTGTCAGGGAGGTCCCATAAATCACCCAACCGCGTTAGGGATGCAAAATCCGGAACATAATACCGATATGACGAAAACTAGGGTGGCAAGAGTGGAACAAAACACCAGGCATAAGGCCGAGCCTTCCACCCTTTACCAAGTATATAGAAGCATTAATAATATAAGAGATATTGTGATATCCCAACATAATCCTGTCCACCATGGAGCAATCTTCAACTTCACCTGCAACTAGCAACGCTATAAGAGGGACTGAGCAAAAGTGGGAACATAGCCAAACAACGGTTTGCTAGGAAGGGTGAAAAGGTTAGGGGCTGACATGGCAATTTGGGAGGCTTGAAGAACAAGTGATAGGTAGCGCAGCATAGCGATAGAACGAAGCAACTAGCATAGCAATGATAGTAGTGAGATCCAAGGTGATGGTCATCTTGCCTGAAATCCCGCTAGGAAGAAGACCGAGTCCATGAAGAAGACAAACAAACGTAGTCGAACGAATCCTCACAACTCTGGAACGAAACCGAAGCTAACGAGAGAAGCAAACCGGAAAGAAGCAAACAACATGGTAAACAACCATCACATAAACATGGCATGATGCACAAGCAAGTATGATGCATGTCCGATTTAAAGAGGCATGTCATGGCAAAGTGCACAAAAAACACTACAAGTTAAGTGGAGCTCAATATGTAACAAGTTGCATATTGGCGAAACACCACATTTGATTATTTCGTTCACTCCCATTTAGGTACTCAACAATATTAAATGTTGTTAAACATGGCAAGGGGTGAAGCATAATAAAACTACCTATCTAGGCAATTTAAATGAGGCTGGAAACAACAAACAACAATTCCGGAAAATCCCCATATGCATATTTAGAATTTGGTACTGTTCTGCCCTAAAACATATTTTATTGTTGTTAAACAGGAAAATAAAGTGCACCATGTTAAACTAGGCATTTTTCCACCCCATTTACATATAAAGTTTATTAAATTCGGAGCTACATTTATTTAGTTATGAATTAAAGCATTTTAACATGGCATTTAAGCAAATTTAATCAAACAGAAATTTAAACATTTTCAACATGGATGAAAGTGGTATATTATTAATCTACACAAAATTCTAAGCATTTTACATGTTTAAATCATTTTAATCCGATGCACAGTTCATGAGTTATTATATGCATGATGCTTAGGGGTTTTTCTGTAAATCTGCACTCTCTAGATAATTGGACCAACTCGCAGAATGGGAAAAAACATTATATGGGCCAAATCTGGCTGGGCCAACAGGAGCAGAGGCGCTGGAGGGGCTGCTCACCATGGGCCAAGGCCCAGTCGGTGTAGAGGCTTGAGGCAGGCAGATCCAGCTGGGCCGAGGCTAGGCCGTGGTGCTCGTCCACGCTGGTGGGATCGAACGAGGTGGAGGGGCGTGGTCAATGCTCCAGAACGAGCGAGACTTGGCGTTGGTCGTCATCCCAACACGCAGAAGCAGGGGAGGCCGGCGATGAGGGCTTGGCGGAGGCAGCGGCAAGGAGAAGGACTCCAGCCAGAGTGATGCTCCTCCTGTGGACGCATCAGAGAGAGAGGGAGACGAGTGAGAGATAGAAGGTGAAGGGGAAGGAAGAAATAGGGGCACGGGCGCGGCTTGGCTCACCAAAGCTTCGCCATAGGTGTGCAGGCACGGCGGCGCTGCCGGAGGAGATGTAGGCGACGGGGAGGGTTCATGGCGACGGCAGGACGCGAAGGAAGGCGCGAGGCTGGACCGGCCGGAGCTCGATGTGGTTGCTGAGGGGAACCGGATCCGAAGGCTGGAGCCTTGATCTGAAGAAGAGGACGGCCATGGCGTCCCTGCTCGATGAACTGAGAGAGCAGAGAGAGATGTCAGCGAGAGAACAAAAGAGGAAAACAGGAGCGGGAGGGTGGAGGGGAGCGACGGGACCTGGGGATTTCGGGCGATGAAGACAGGCCCCCACGTCCTGGATTAAGCATAGGACTTGGCGCGGCTACGACAATGAGGAATCGAACGAGAAGGTCGGGGATGGGGCGTCGGGGCCGGATCCTGTACAGAGGAGGACACAGGCGAGGTGGAGGAAGGCGGGGCGCAGAGCTCCTGCTCTACTGTTGCGGGCATGGGGACGAGGAGGTGGAGCTCGGGCGCGGTGGTTGCTGCTCGGGCGGTGAGGTCGTAGGAAGACGGCCATGCGGGTGCTCGGTGGTTGGATCGGTGAAGGTGGAGGCTGGGCGGTTTGGGATGGATGGATCGACGAAGAGTAGTGGCTGGGCGCGGAAGGAGAGGAGCAGGTGGACCGGGAGGAGATCCCGAGGTTGGAGGGAGGCTGTCGGCTGGCTCGGTTGGTCGGGGAGGATCCCGAGGAAGGTAGAGACTGGGTGGCGGCGCGAGGAGGGGAATAGGGTTAGGCTAGGGTTTGATCTTTATATAGGTCATAGATTAGGGTAGAGGTTACCTGGACTATTCGATTCGATCGGACGGTTCAGAATAAATAGGTTAGGAAGTCCAAATAAGAAATCGGAGATGCTTTAGGGATGTTTGGGGATGATCTGAATCCAACGGTCATGACCGTGCAGTTCGGGGCAGTTTCAAACGCGCGCGCAAGGGGGCTACGAGCTAGCAAGAGAGGTTAGGTGGTCATGGTCAAGAGGGAAGCGAAAACCCGATAGGTCTCAGAACGGTCAACGAAGGCAAGGGGGGACGCGACAACTACGAATGGGTGCAAGTTTTATGAAAACATGCATATGCAATGCACATGATGCCATGAGATGAGATGCATGACATGAACAAAAAGCAAAACAAAAGACAAAACCCAACCACGAAGGAAATATCATATCGCATCTCCAGAAAAGGCAAGAGTTGGAGTTACGAATATGGAAAGTTGTATCCGGGGCGTTAGAACACTCCACCACTACGAGAGGATCTCGTCCCGAGATCTAGGATGGCACCGGAGGGAAAATGGAAGAGGAAGCGAAGAGGTAAAACTAAGTTGCTTCTTCGACAAATGAGTGAAACCAAAGAACTTTGAGAGGTTGAAAAGTTGAAAGAAAGAACACAACGGAGTTGAACACAATTGAGAGCACTGCGGTAGAAAATAGAAACAAGGAACTCCATGTGAACCTTGGAGGTTGCAAAGCTATGAATGACAAGTACAATGGACAAGAAGGAATTGGAACCACTCTGGTTGAAGCGAGATAAACAAGGAACATTACGAGAACTTGAAGGTTGAAAGACATGGAAATAAGAGCTTCACGAACGAAAAGAATATGACCACCTCAGTATAATGAGATAGCCAAGGAACAAGAATGACAGAATATGGACAACACTCCGGTAGAAAAGAGAAGAAAACTTGATAAGATGAAAAGATATTGAAGAGATGATACAACACTCCGGTTGGAAATGGAAGGAAAAGAATTTGAACTTGGCAAAATGAAAGCACTTGGATGAGACTTTGGTTAAACAGGAATGATAGACACAACAATCCGGTTAAAACAAGATAGAGAAGGAATAAGAATGATATAATTTGGACAGCACTCTGACTGAAAGAAGAAGGAAAACTTGATAAGATGAAAAACACTTGAAGAGATGACACAACACTCCGGTTAAATGGATAAGCATGAAAAGAACACGATCCTCACAATTCGAGATGATGAGTGAAGAGAGCAACATCACCATGCCTCCAGAAGAAAGAATAGAAGATAGATCATTGGAATAAAAGAATGGAGAAGAAAATGCCAACTTCTGCCACAAATGATCTTGGAAAGCACCCTGCCAAGAAGGTTAGAACGGAGTTGTTGGAAAACCAACAACGAAAAGAACAAGCTTGTTGTGGGCTTATGGAACACATCTCAAAATTATGAGGAGACAACCTACCACTAACGGAAACAATTGATTGGATTGAGATCAACAAGAATCCCCAAAACAAAACGTGTGTTGAACACCATGTTTATTTTAGAGTATAGCTTGGCGGGTCATCACCTCGAGAGAAGTCTTGAAGAACAAATGAAGAGTGAAAGGAATCCTTGACGAACCACCATGTGGAGCCTCCATGAAGAACTCTGGTAATAAAAGGGTGAGAGAAAGGAAGAGAAGTTGAAAACACAAGGTGAAGCCTTGCGATGATTTAGATGGAGCTTCGCGACGAGATAAAGCGGAAAACTTGAAACTCCGGAGAACAAAAGATGAAGCATCTCGAACCGAGAAATGTGACATTATGAATAACTCTGGAAAGAAGAAACTAGATCACTTGGATGAAACAATAATAAGAATTACGTTATGCGTATCCTTCACCAATTTAAATTGATGACAAGCAACGGATTTGACATACTACTTATTCTTCTTGAGGGATTAAGGATAGAGATGCGCAAACTTGAGAAGGTATTGATGGAACCACCGGTGGGATTTGGAAACAACGAATGAATTGATATGATAACAAAGGAAGTGAAATCCTGAACGAACCACCGTAAAAATTGGAAAAGAGAGTAGCAAGGGAACAATTCACCAGAAAGAATTTGAAAACGAATGAAGATACTTGAAGGGATTTAGATACATGAGAACGAAGAGAACATGAACTGATTAGAGGATATTTGAACAATTCACGGGTAAGATTTGGAGAACGATAGCTACACACTGAGAATGCAGAATTATGACATGATGGCCTTCGGGGAAAGAAATGTAAACAACTCATGAAATGCTCCGGATGGTAAGAAAAGAATTCTCACAATCGAAAACAATTATGAGAGGATGGCATCAAGCTTGAACTACGCCTCTTTGGAAGAACAGGTAAGGATTTAAGAGGAACTCTTCTTCTGTCTTCAAAATCCGAGAATGACGACGAGAAACACCACCATGAATTGTTGAGATACTCCGGGAGAATGAAAAAAACAAAGAGGTTAAGCCAACAATGAAAAATAATTTGAAATCGATCTTGGAAAACATCTGACCGATGAAATTCATTCTTACGTCAAACTTCGAAAAGAATTTGGAATAGCTCCGAAATAATTATAAGAGTTAGGTAAGATCCTGGAAAAAGACCTGTGGGTTAGGGCCCACTAAGAAGATACACCGTTGAACAATTGATTGAAAGGGGGGGGATTGCACCGGTTGAATTAAATGACTTGAATGAGATAACATTCTCCAAATAGCTTGAACAGATTAAGAATGGAAACACAAATCTTCTAAGATATCTTGATCACTCCGGATAAGAACAGAGAGAGGTGAACAATTAAGAGGTGCACTGACATGGAAAAACATTTGAAATGAGGAAAGGGATATGATCAACACCGAAAGCTTGAATTAAATCCACCGGAGAAGAAAATAACAAAGAATGATGAACTCAAAGCTCCGTTAGTATCTTCATGAGAATCACTCGATAAGAATATTGATTGGGAAAAAATGGAGAAACTTCACATCCATAAGATGGATACTTGATTAAGATATCTGAGTCCTTGAAGAAAAGGGTGGGAGGGCGGGAAAACAAAGGCAACTTGGGGAAGATGGAAGAAACACCGTTGAGAAAACTAAGAATTGATCTCGCAAGTGTTGAAATGATCGGATCCACTTGAAGAGAAGCACGCTGGTTGGAAAAGAATTAACATGACGACCTTGATGATCAAGAAGGATCAGTATTCACATAGCAATATGAGAACACCGTTTAGGGAAGGTATGGATCAACACTTCACATCGAAGCAACTCGAATACCACAAATAAAATAAAATAAAGGATTTGGCTTGCAGAATAAGCCGGAACAAATACATATGATAGAGATTTACCCAATCCCATATCATGCATCTGTCGGAAAGATATTCTAGGAGCTACTTGAATACCCACCTATAAACTCCCGAAACTTTCTGGTTATGCAATCTGGTATTGGGGATACCGGGGAAGCAAAATATCTCACCCAAACTAACAATACCTACATCCAGTTGTATCCATCCGTCAACACATAACCAAGAAAACTCTAGAAATCGTGTACCTCAACCTTTGAAAAGCATCCGTTATACGAGCTATGGCAATACTCCCGAACTCCCTAGTGCTGTGTGGCGTCGAGGTTATCTCACAAACAACTGCATAAAAGAGATTTTCGATGTCGGCAAAACTTAGGTATTCCAGAACTGCAACGATAAAATTGTGACGACAACACCTCGGAGCTCAACTTCCCGGGACGCTGCCACAACCCCTAAATGTCAGGAGGCACCAAGAACAATGTTCCCGTCACAAGACTATCGGAATGATTCCAAGATACCCACGTGATCCTAAAAAAATTTAGTGAAATTTGAGAAGAGAAAAGTCAAAACATCTACGTCAAGAGACATCACCAGAGCGACGAAGGGACTAAGGAGTAAAAAGAATTCCTACTATCCGATATATATAATCCTAAGACTCAAAATAGTTTTCTTCTAGACTCAACAACGGCCAACAATCAAGGGGGCTCCTATGGTCGGTCGAGGCTCTGGTACCAACTTGTCACGCCCAATATGCGATACTATCCTAAAGAGACTTGAAGGTCCCACCAAGGATAGAACCGCATATTGATACGCTTTTGCAAGGTGGATATCATTACATCAACATTACATAATAGATAGGGATACATACATAAGGCATCCAATGCCACACGAATACAACATCATCTTACATAAGAGCACCATCCGACTACAGATGAAACACAAGTAGAAACTCAAACGACATCCACCCTGCTAGCCCAGGCTGCCGACCTGGAACCTATCCCATGATCGAAGAAGAAGCAGAAGAAGAACTCCAAAACAAGCAAACATCGCTCTCGCGTCATGATCATCGCATAACCTGTACCTGCAACTGTTGTTGTAGTAATCTGTGAGCCACGAGGACTCAGCAATCCCATTACCATGGGTATCAAGACTAGCAAAGCTTAATGGGAAAGGAAGGGGTAAAGTGGTGAGGTTGCAGCAGCGACTAAGCATATATGGTGGCTAACATATGCAAATGAGAGCGAGAAGAGAAGCAAACGGAACGTCGTGAAGCTAGCAATGATATGGAGGTGATCCTGAACTCCTACTTACATCAAACATAACCCAAAACCGTGTTCACTTCCCGGACTCCGCCGAGAAGAGACCATCACGGTTACACACGCGGTTGATGCGTTTTAATTCGTATCTGGTGGCAAGTTGTCTACAACCAGACATTAACAAATTCCCATCTGCCACATAACCGCGGGCATGGCTCTCAAAAGTTTATACCCTGCAGGGGTGTCCCAACTTAGCCCATCACAAGCTCTCACGGTCAACGAAGGATATTCCTTCTCCCAGGAAGACCCGATTAGTCTCGGAATCCCGGTTTACAAGACATTTTGACAATGGTAAAACAAGACCAGCAAGACCGCCCGATGTGTCGACAATCCCGATAGGAGTCGCACGTATCTCATTCTCAGGACACACCGGATAAGCTAAGCGTACAGGTACCGACGTAACCCAAGTTGCCAAGGGATGGTCCCACACGATGCTCTAGTTTAAACAAACACTTAGACAAGCATTGGCCCAGGGGGGCTGAAATAAAGATGACCCTCGGGTTAATTACTCCCAAGGGAAAGGTATAGGTAGTAGGCAAATGGCAAAACCAATGTTGGGCCTTGCTGGAGGAGTTTTATTCAAGGCGAACTATCAAGGGGGTTCCATAAATCACCCAACCGCGTTAGGGACACAAAATCCGGGAACATAATACCGATATGACAGAAACTAGGGCGGCAAGAGTGGAACAAAACACCAGGCATAAGGCCGAGCCTTCCACCCTTTACCAAGTATATAGATGCATTAATAATATAAGAGATATTGTGATATCCCAACATAATCCTGTCCACCATGGAGCAATCTTCAACTTCACCTGCAACTAGCAACGCTATAAGAGGGGCTGAGCAAAAGCGGGAACATAGCCAAACAACGGTTTGCTAGGAAGGGTGAAAAGGTTAGGGGCTGACATGACAATTTGGGAGGCTTGAAGAACAAGTGATAGGTAGCACAGCATAGCGATAGAATGAAGCAACTAGCATAGCAATGATAGTAGTGAGATCCAAGGTGACGGTCATTGAGGGAGTCCTGGATTAGGGGGTGTCCAGATGGCCGGACTAAGTCCTTTGGCCGGACTCCCGGACTATGAAGATACAAGATTGAAGACTCTGTCCCGTGTCCGGACGGGACTTTCCTTGGCGTGGAAGGCAAGCTTGGTGATACGATATGAACATCTCCTCCCATTGTAACCGACTCTGTGTAACCCTAGCCCTCTTCGATGTCTATATAAACCGGAGAGTCTTAGTCCATAGGACGAACAATAATCATACCATAGGCTAGCTTCTAGGGTTTAGCCACTCCGATCTCGTGGTAGATCTACTCTTGTACTACCCATATCATCAATATTAATCAAACAGGAGTAGGGTTTTACCTCCATCGAGAGGGCCCGAACCTGGGTAAAAACATCGTGTCCCTTGTCTCCTGTTACTATCCGCCTAGACGCACAGTTCGGGACCCCCTACCCGAGATCCGCCGATTTTGACACCGACATTGGTGCTTTCATTAAGAGTTCCTCTGTGTCGTCGCCTTTAGGCCCGATGCCTTCTTCGCTCGTCAATCGCGATGCGGTCCGGGATGAGACTTTTCAATCCCGGACAGATCTTCGTATTCGGCGGCTTCGCACTGCGGGCCAACTCATTTGGCCATCTGGAGCAGATCGAAAGCTACGCCCCTGACCATCAGGTCAGGTTTGGAAGCTTAAACTACACAACCGACATCCACGGGGACTTGATCTTCGACAGATTTGAGCCACGACCGGGCGCGCCGCACTGTCTCGATGGGCATGATCTAGCTCTACCGCCGGACAGTGCCCAGAGTGCCGCTCAGGTGTTCACTCCGACCATTAGCTCGGAGCCGACTGCGCTAGCCAGGGACGGACGGTTGGACGCCGCCCCAGGAGTCGCAATCTCTGCGGTGATAGAGCCGAATACCAGCCTAGTCCTTTGCAAGGCCCGTGACTCCAAGGTGCCGGACTCCGTTCTGGACTCTGAATATTCTGCACCCCTTTCGATCGAACCCGATTGGGCTCCGATCATGGAGTTCACCGCCGCGGACGTCTTTCAGCACTCGTCCTTTGGCGATATCCTAAATTCGCTAAAGTCTCTCTCTTTGTTGAAAGAACCCCGGCCAGATTACGGTCGGGGTGATTGGGATGCGGACGACGAAGTTCGAACCCCACCCACCACCCACTTGATAGCCACTGTCGACGATCTAACTGACATGCTCGATTTCGACTCCTAAGATATCGACGGTATGGACACTGATAAAGGAGACGATCAGGAGCCAGCACCTATAGGGCGCCGGAAAGCCACCTCATCATACGATGTATGCATGGTGGACACATACAACAGAAACGACAACGAGGACCAAAAGGATGCGGCCAGGGATCGCTCCCCCGAAAAACAATCAAAGCAGCGGCGTAAGCGCAAGGCCAAGCCCCACCTCGACAAAGACCCAGCCATAGAGCAGGGTGAATCAACGGACGACGAACATGCCGTTGAGCATCCGTCCAAACAGGGCGGACAATCCGAACAACCAATCCCCGGGAAAGATAATAGCCCGGACGACCTCACGCCAGACAAATTGATGGAACATCAGAACCTCCACCAAAGGCTCGTTGCCACTGCACGTAGCCTGAGAAAGCAGAAGCGGAGGCTCAAGACAGCAGAAGATGCACTCAGGATCAGATGGGGCAAAGTACTCAATACGGCACACAAGTACGGCAGTAGTCGCCACACAAAGAGCTATCCGAAGCGGAAACTACTACCGGAATTTGATGAGGAGGCCGTAAAGCCCCCATAGTCAAAAAAATAAGGAAGCCACAAGGTTGGATAGACGACCCTACGATCAATCTCACGCATCAAAGGACGCCGCACTCAACATGGCGCGCGATCCGTCCAAGAATTCGCATCAGAAAACTGGCCCTACCAGATCCATCTATAGGCCAAGAAAGCAAGCTCCAGGGAGTGATGCAATGCAACAAATACCCGAACATTGCAGCACGCCTAAATACAGGGGCGCCGCACACCCCCTATGTTTTACCGATGAGGTGCTAGACCATGAATTCCCAGCCGGATTCAAGCCAATGAACATAGTAGCATACGACAGAACAACAGACCCTGGAGTCTGGATCGAGGACTACATCGTCCACATACACATGGCCAGAGGAGACGACCTCCACGCCATAAAATACTTACCCCTTAAGCTCAAAGGGCCAGCTCGGCATTGGCTTAAAAGCCTTCCCTAAAACACCATGGGAAGTTGGGAAGTGCTTGAGGATGCTTTCCGGGCAAATTTTCAAGGGACCTATGTCCGACCCCCGGATGCAGATGATCTGAGTCATATAACTCAGCAGCCCGGAGAGTCAGCCCGGAAGCTCTAGAACAGATTCCTTATCAAAAAGAATCAGATAGTCGACTGTCCGGACGCAGAGGCCCTGGCAGCTTTCAAACATAGCGTCCGAGATGAATGGCTCGCCAGACACCTCGGCCAAGAAAAGCCGCAAACAATGGCCGTGTTAACAAGCCTCATGACCCGCTTTTGTGCAGGAGACGATAGCTGGTTGGCAAGAAGCAGCACCAGCGACCCCAATACGTCCGAACCCAGAGATGGGAACGAGAAGCCGCGCTGTAACAAAGAACCGCGCCGGATAAAGGACAACAGCCCGATGAGCACGGCAGTAAACGCCGGATTCAAAAGCTCTCGGCAAAATCAGAAAAAGCCGCCCCCCAAAGACGATAGGGACGAGCTATCCAACCTCAACAAAATTTTGGACAAAATATGTCAAATCCACAGCGCTCCGGGGAGACCTGCAAACCATACCCACGGAGATTGTTGGGTCTTTAAGCAGTCCGGCAAGCTCAACGCCGAACACAAGGGGCTCAACACACCAAGCGAAGATGACGATGCACCCCACAAGCAGAGCACCAGAGAACAAAAGAAGTTCCCACAAGAAGTCAAGACAGTAAATCTACTTCATGTGACAAAAGGGAAGAGCAGAACGGCACCTACGAAGACACGCGCCGTACAGCCAGCCCCGGAGGAGCAACCCCACTGGTTGTTACAACCAATCACCTTCGATCATCAGGATTACTCCAGAGGAGACCAGAACGTAGGCTGGACTGCCTTGGTCGTAAATCCAATTATTAACGGACTCCAACGTACAAACACCCTTATGGACGGCGGCAACGACTTGAACCTGTTATATCAGGACACAGTCCGCAAACTCGGAGTAAACCCAGTTATAATACACCTCGGCAACACTTCCTTTCAAGGAGTAACGCCAGGCCCGGATACCCCAAGTATGGGTTCCCTTACGTTAGAAGTCACGTTCGGATCACCCGACAACTTCCGAAGCGAAAAGCTAACATTCCACATCGCCCCATTTGTAAGTCACTATCAAGTGCTACTGGGACGTGAAGCTTTCGCCTGCTTTAACGCAATACCGACGCATCCCTTACACTCAAAATGCCTGGCCCAAAGGGCATCATTTCATTACAGGGGAACATAAATTGACCCCCAAAGTACGGGCAAGGGTGCGGCTGCCTAGACAGCCGCCCACAAATCCAGCCCTAATATCCCGGACACGGCTAGACGAGTCCGGCGTCAACATGCTTAACAGCCGCATACCCCCATGCAAGGGGCTCCGTGTACTCACGCCCGGAGAAAATACGGCCCAACTCTTGCTCCAACTATATTTTATTTATTTTGATATAGATTTCTCGCATGCTTATTTTTTTACTAAGTTCCTCTCTTTCGCAGACGAACATCGTGCTACGCCCGTCCAGGATACGGCACAACGGAGACACAGGTGCAGACGTGCAACAGGGACCCGTTCAAGGATTCTTTTCAGATTAAGACCCTGCGTAAACCTTTTTTTATTGTCTCTTGTTGATAATATCCCCCGGCTTTCTCTATAGCCGAGGAGGAGGCTGGCGTCTTGGCATGTGGCCACGCCAGAATTTTTGCACGTACCTGGACACTAGGGGCTTTTTTACCAAGGGCTCTATTTCGGCCCGTCTTCATAAAGACCGAATACCTTAGGGAGTGTTCGGCGTTGCGAGTTTGGCCCTATATGCATCAGCTCCGAATCATGTCTTTGGTCAAATGTTGGGTTTGCCCGGCTCCTGTCTTTTGCTGCCTTACGTTCCGTTATATCGGCTAACGCGGCACCAGGAGAACTACTGCGATTGTGCCCCGGTTCGGCCAGGTGAGCACCTCAGTAGAGAAAGCCGAAAACTGACTGTCATGATATAGCGAGAGACTGGTCAACCACTCGATGACTTTCGGAATCTTTAGGATTCTCCCGCATTAACGAAGGGCCGCTTCCCGGTCAGGCACACTCGCGCCCCGAATTCGGGCGAGCGCGGTGCCCCTAGGGGCTATTCAGTAGCCCCACTGTCAAACTCCTATGGCTAAGTGAAAGTGATAAAGCATTATAGTCCGGTTGCCTAGTTCGCCGCGCCACCACCTCCTTTGTAGGACCAAGACGTTGGATTAAGTGTGAAAAGGCGCCTTTTTGCGAACACCCCCGCATTCTATGCGTGGGGGCTGAAGCCAACGACTGCCATCTTTCAGGTTATATACAAATATATACATTAAACGGCCGCACAGGAGGCATCATGATTCTTGCAAGCACAAGTATAAAAAGCTTTTTTTCATAAAAACAAAATTCGTTTTAAAAATAGTATCAGCTATTCGAACACAACATCCTTCGAGCACTGCGACTCTATTATACGAGCGCCAGGAAGAACTTCCTCAAAATAGTGCTTGGCAAGTACTCGACTTTCGTCCGAATCCTGGGACGCAACAATACTGGCCTTCATATCTGCCCAGTATGTTTTGACACGGGCAAGAGCCATCTGTGCGCCCTCTATGCACGCCGACCTCTTCATTGCATCAGCATGCGGCACCGAACCAAGGAACTGCTGCGCCAAGCCAAAATAACTCTTCGGCTCCGGCTTCTCCGGCCACAGACGACTCGCAACATACCTCATGGCGAGTCCGATAACCTATTCAGCTCCGCCCAGGCGACTAAACGGTCGGATACTGACAGTGGGCGTTCTGGATTGTGGTACTGCGACCAAAAAAGCTCTTCCAATTCATGGTCACCTCGGCTGCGGAAGTGTTCGGTCGCGTCTGCCGCACTTGCTGCCAAATCCAGATAAGCTTTTTCCGCACTCCACTGCCGGTCTAATGGAACATACTTGGGGTCTCCGAACTTGATCCGCAGCATATAAGGCTTTCCAACCGTGATATCTCCGGCCCGACGCAGCTCCTCCTTCATCGCTCTCATGGCAGAGCGAGTATCCTTGGCTTCGGCAGTGATCTTTTCAAGGTCCTTCTGAGCCACCCTATCTTCTCTTGTTCAAGAAATTAAAGCGGTCGGTAGCATCCTTCAATTTTATGGCCATCTCAGCTATTTCCTTCTTGCTCTGGCAGTGAGCAGCCTGTTCGGCTTTTAGCTCTTCAGCCGCTTTAACGATAGCCGCATCACTTTTCCTTGCTTGCTCCTTGGCTCGGGAAAGTTCCGCCCGAAGGTTCTCCATGGCAGAAGCACCATCTACATAAAGTATATACATATAAGGCCCGAGCATCAAGCTCCTATTACTGGTTGTCTTTTGAACATACCTTGAGCCTCGTCTAACCGCTTATTTACAAGCGCGATGTCGGCATCTGCTACGTCAAGTTGCCACTTTAGTTCGGCAGATTCATCAGTCCGGCTAGCCACCGAACGCCTTGCCACCTTCATGGAATAGGCGACATATTATACCTGGGGTTATGATCCTCTATGCACCGTCACTCGTGACGACACACAGAGTCTCAGGGGCTACTGTTCATACAGGGCATATTTAATATGCGACTCTGTTGGAAATATGCCCTAGAGGCAATAATAAAAGTATTATTATTATATTTCCTTGTTCATGATAATTGTCTTTTATTCATGCTATAACTGTATTATCCGGAAATCGTAATACACGTGTGAATACATAGACCACAATATGTCCCTAGTGAGCCTCTAGTTGACTAGCTCGTTGTGATCAACAGATAGTCATGGTTTCCTGGCTATGGACATTGGATGTCGTTGATAACGGGATCACATCATTAGGAGAATGATGTGATGGACAAGACCCAATCCTAAGACTAGCACAAAAGATCGTGTAGTTCATTTGCTAGAGCTTTGCCAATGTCAAGTATCTCTTCCTTCGACCATGAGAGCGTGTAACTCCTGGATACCGTAGGAGTGCTTTGGGTGTATCAAACGTCACAACGTAACTGGGTGACTATAAAGGTGCACTACAGGTATCTCCGAAAGTATCTATTGTTTTATGCGGATCGAGACTGGGATTTGTCACTCCGTGTAAACGGAGAGGTATCTCTGGGCCCACTCGGTAGGACATCATCATATGCGCAATGTGACCAAGGAGTTGATCACGTGATGATGTGTTACGGAACGAGTAAAGTGACTTGCCGGTAACGAGATTGAACAAGGTATTGGATACCGACGATCGAATCTCGGGCAAGTAACATACCAATAGACAAAGGGAATTGAATACGGGATTGATTAAGTCCTTGACATCGTGGTTCATCCGATGAGATCATCGTGGAACATGTGGGAGCCATCATGGGTATCCAGATCCCGCTGTTGGTTATTGACCGGAGAACGTCTCGGTCATGTCTACATGTCTCCCGAACCCGTAGGGTCTACACACTTAAGGTTCGATGACGCTAGGGTTATAAAGGAAGTTTGTATGTGGTTACCGAATGTTGTTCGGAGTCTCGGATGAGATCCCGGACGTCACGAGGAGTTCCGGAATGGTCCGGAGGTAAAGATTTATATATGGGAAGTCCTATTTTGGCCACTGGAAAATGTTCGGGATTTTTCGGTATTGTACCGGGAAGGTTCTAGAAGGTTCCGGAGTGGGGCCCACCTGCATGGGGGGACCCACATGAACGTGGGTAGTGGGGGAAAGGCCCCACACCCCTGGTCAAGGCGCACCAAGATCCCCCCTTAGAAGGAATAAGATCATATCCCAAAGGGATAAGATCAAGATCCCTAAAAAGGGGGGATAGCAATCGGTGGGGAAGGAAATGATGGGATTTCTTTCCTCCCACCTTTGCCAACGCCCCAATGGACTTGGAGGGCAAGAAACCAGCCCCCTCCACCCCTATATATAGTGGGGAGGCGCATGGGAGCTTCACCCTTGCCCCTGGCGCAGCCCTCCCTCTCCCAAGTGCTCCTCCTCTCTCGCGGTGCTTGGCGAAGCCCTGCAGGATTGCCACGCTCCTCCACCACCACCACGCTGTTGTGCTGCTGCTGGACGGAGTCTTCCTCAACCTCTCCCTCTCTCCTTGCTGGATCAAGGCATGGGAGACGTCACCGGGCTGTACGTGTGTTGAACGCGGAGGTGCCGTCCGTTCGGCACTAGGATCTCCGGTGGTTTGAATCATGACGAGTACGACTCCTTCAACCCCGTTCTCTTGAACGCTTCCGCTTAGCGATCTACAAGGGTATGTAGATGCATTCTCTTTCTACTCGTTGCTGGTCTCTCCATAGATAGATCTTGGTGACACGTAGGAAAATTTTGAATTTCTGCTACGTTCCCCAACAGTGGTATCAGAGCTAGGTCTATTGCGTCGATTCTTTGCACGAGTAGAACACAAAGTAGTTGTGGGCGTTGATGTTGTTCAATATGCTTACCGTTACTAGTCCAATCTTGTTTCGACGGTATTGTGGGATGAAGCGGCCCGGACCGACCTTACACGTACTCTTACGTGAGACAGGTTCCACCGATTGACATGCACTTGGTGCATAAGGTGGCTAGCGGGTGCCAGTCTCTCCCACTTTAGTCGGAACGGATTCGATGAAAAGGGTCCTTATGAAGGGTAAATAGCAATTGGCATATCACGTTGTGGTCTTGCGTAGGTAAGAAACGTTCTTGCTAGAAACCCATAGCAGCCACGTAAAACATGCAACAACAATTAGAGGACGTCTAACTTGTTTTTGCAGGGTATGCTATGTGATGTGATATGGCCAAGAAGAATGTGATGAATGATATGTGATGTATGAGATTGATCATGTTCTTGTAATAGGATTCACGACTTGCATGTCGATGAGTATGACAACCGGCAGGAGCCATAGGAGTTGTCTTTATTTATTGTATGACCTGCGTGTCATTGAAGAACGCCATGTAAACTACTTTACTTTATTGCTAAACGCGTTAGTCATAGAAGTAGAAGTAGTCGTTGGCGTGACAACTTCATGAAGACACGATGATGGAGATCATGGTGTCGTGCCGGTGACGATGATGATCATGGAGCCCCGAAGATGAAGATCAAAAGAAGCAAAATGATATTGGCCATATCATGTCACTATTTGATTGCATGTGATGTTTATCATGTTTATGCATCTTGTTTGCTTAGGACGACGGTAGTAAATAAGATGATCCCTTACAAAATTTCAAGAAGTGTTCTCCCCTAACTGTGCACCGTTGCTACAGTTCGTCGCTTCTAAGCACCACGTGATGATCGGGTGTGATGGATTCTTACGTTCACATACAACGGGTGTAAGACAGTTTTACACATCGAAAACACTTAGGGTTAACTTGACGAGCCTAGCATGTGCAGACATGGCCTCGGAACACGGAGACCGAAAGGTCGAGCATGAGTCGTATGGTAGATACGATCAACATGAAGATGTTCACCGATGATGACTAGTCCGTCTCACGTGATGATCGGACACGGCCTAGTTGACTCGGATCATGTGATCACTTAGATGACCAGAGGGATGTCTATCTAAGTGGGAGTTCATAAGATGAACTTAATTATCCTGAACATAGTCAAAAGACCTTTTGCAAATTATGTCGTAAGCTCGCGCTTTAGTTCCACTGTTTAGATATGTTCCTAGAGAAAATATAGTTGAAAGTTGATAGTAGCGATTATGCGATCAGTAGAAAGCTTATGTCCTTAATGCACCACTCAGTGTGCTGAACCCCAACGTCGTTTGTCGATGTTGCAAACATCGGACATACACGTTTTGATAACTACGTGATAGTTCAATTAAATGGTTTAAGTAGAGGCACCAAAGACGTTTTCGAAACGTCGCGGAACATATGAGATGTTTCGAGGGCTGAAATTGGGATTTCAGGCTCGTGCCCACGTCAAGAGGTATAAGACCTCCGACGATTTTCTTAGCCTGCAAACTAAGGGAGAAAAGCTCAATCGTTGAGCTTGTGCTCAGATTGTCTGAGCACAACAATCACTTGAATCGAGTGGGAGTTGATCCTCCAGATGAGATAGTGATGTTTCCCCAAAGTCATTGCCACCAAGCTGCTAGAGCTTCGTGATGAACTATAACATATCAGGGATAGATATGATGATCCTTGAGGTATTCGCGATGTTTGACACCGCGAAAGTAGAAATCAAGAAGGAGCATCAATTGTTGATGGTTGGTGAAACCACTAGTTTCAAGAAGGGCAAGGGCAAGAAGGGATACTTCATGAAACGGCAAATCAACTGCTGCTCTAGTGAAGAAACCCAAGGTAAAACCCAAACCCGAGACTAAGTGCTTCTGTAATAAGGGGAACAACCACTAGAGCAGAATTACCCTAGATACTTGGTAGATAAGAAGGCTGGCAAGGTCGATAGAAGTATATTGGATATACATTGTGTTAATGTGTACTTTGCTAGTACTCCTAGTAGCACCAGGGTATTAGATACCGGTTCGGTTGCTAAGTGTTAGTAACTCGAAACAAAAGGCTACGGAATAAACGGAGACTAGCTAAAGGTGAGCTGACGATATGTGTTGGAAGTTTTTCCAAGCTTCATATGATCAAGCATCGCACGCTCCCTCTACCAAAGAGATTGGTGTTAAACCTAAATAATTGTTGTTTGGTGTTTGCGTTGAGCATAGACATGATTGGATTACGTCTATCGCAATACGGTTATTCATTTAAGGAGAATAATCGTTACTCTGTTTATTTGAATAATACCTTCAATGGTCTTACACCTAAAATGAATGGTTTATTAAATCTCGATCGTAGTGATACACATGTTCATGCCAAAAGATAGTAATGATAGAACCACCTACTTGTGGCACTGCCACGTAAGTCATATCGGTATAAAACGCATGAAGAAGCTCCATATTGATGGATCTTTGGGCTCACTCGTTTTTGAAAAGTTTGAGACATGCGAACCATGTCTATTGGTGTATATGCATGAAGAAACTCCATGCAAATGGACCGTTTTGACTCACTTGATTTTGAATCACTTGGGACATGCAAATCATACCACATGGGCAAGATGACTGAAAAGCCTCGTTTTCAGTAAGATGTAACAAGATAGCAACTTGTTGGAAGCAACACATTTTGATGCGTGCAGTCCAATGAGTGCTGAGGCATGCAGTGAATATCGTTATGTTCTTACTTCACAGATGATTCGAGTAGATGTTGAGAATATTTACTTGATGAAACACAAGTCTGAATTATTGAATGGTTCAAGTAATTTCAGAGTGAAGTAGAAGATTGTGACAAGAGGATAAAATGTCTATGATATGATCATAGAGATGAGTATCTGAGTTACGAGTTTTGGCACACAATTAAGACATTGTGGAAATTGTTTCACAATTAATACCGCCTGGAACACCATAGTGTGATGGTGTGTCCGAACATCATAGTTGCACCCTATTGGATATGATGCATACCATGATGTCTCTTATCGAACTGCCAGGATAGTTTATGGGTTAGGCATTAAAGACAACCACATTCACTTTAAATAGGGCACCACGTAATTCCGATGAGATGACACCGTATGAATTATGGTTTAGAGAAACCTAAGTTGTCATTTCTTAAAGGTTTGGGGCTGCGACGCTTATGTGAAAAAGTTTCAGGATTAAGCTCGAACCCAAAGCGGATAAAGTACATCTTCATAGGACACCCAAAACAGTTGGGTATACCTCCTAATTCAGATCCGAAGGCAATATGAATTGTTTCTAGAATTGGGTCCTTTCTCGAGGAAAGGTTTCTCTCGAAAGAATTGAGTGGGAGGATGGTGGAGACTTGATGAGGTTACTGAACCATCACTTCAACCAGTGTGTAGCAGGGCACAGGAAGTTGTTCCTGTGGCACCTACACCAATTGAAGTAGAAGCTTATGATAGTGATCATGAAACTTCAGATCAAGTCACTCCCAAACCTCGTAGGGTGACAAGGATACGTACTACTTCAGAGTGGTACAGTAATCCTGTCTTGGAAGTCATGTTGCTAGACAACAATGAACCTACGAGCTATGGAGAAGCGATGGTGGGCCTGGATTCCGATAAATGGCTCAAGGCCATAAAACCCGAGAGAGGATCCATGTATGAAAACAAAGTGTAGACTTTGGAAGAACTACTTGATGGTCATAAGGCTGTTAGGTACATATGGATTTTGAAAGGAAGACAGACAATGATGGTAAGTGTCACCATTGAGAAAGGTCGACTTGTCGTTGAGATGTTTTTCGACAAGTTCAAGGAGTTGACTACGATGAGACTTTCTCACTCGTAGCGATGCTAAGAGTATGTTGGAATTATATTAGCAATTACTGCATTATTTATGAAATCTTGCAGATAGGATGTCAAAACATTGTTTCCTCGACGATTCTTGAGGAAAGGTTGTATGTGATACAACCGGAAGGTTTTGTCTATCCTGAAATATGCTAATAAGTATGCAAAGCTCCAGCAATCCTTCTGAGGACTGGAGTGAGCATCTCGGAGTTGGAATGTATGCTTTGATGATGATCAAAGATTTAGGGTGTATACAAAGTTTATGAGAAACTTGTATTTCCAAAGAAGTGAGTGGGAGCACTATAGAATTTCTGATGAGTATATGTTGTTGACATATTAATGATCAGAAATGACGTAGAATTTCTGGAAAGCATATAGGGTTATTTGGAAAGTGTTTTCAATGGAAAACCTGGATTAAGCTACTTGAACATTGAGCATCAAGATCTATAAGGATAGATCAAAACGCTTAATGGTACTTTCAAATGAGCACATGCCTTGACGTGATCTTGAAGGTGTTCAAGATGGATCAGTCAAAAAAGGAGTTCTTGCCTGAGTTGTAAGGTACGAAGTTAAGGGCATCCATACCTGAGCCCTTGGCGCCTCCCTCCCTCCCGTGACACCTCCTCCTCTCCCGTAGGTGCTTGGCGAAGCCCTGCAGGATTGCCACGCTCCTCCATCACCACCACGCCGTTGTGCTGCTGCTGGATGGAGTCTTCCTCAACCTCTCCCTCTCTCCTTGCTGGATCAAGGCGTGGGAGACATCGTCGAGCTGTACGTGTGTTGAACGCGGAGGTGCCGTCCGTTCGGCACTAGGATCATCGGTGATCTGAATCACGACGAGTACGACTCCATCAACCCCGTTCACTTGAACGCTTCCGCTTAGCGATCTACAAGGGTATGTAGATGCACTCCCCTTTCTACTCGTTGCTGGTCTCTCCATAGATAGATCTTGGTGTTACGTAGGAAAATTTTGAATTTCTGCTACGTTCCCCAAAAGTGGCATCATGAGCTAGGTCTATTGCGTAGATTCTTTGCACGAGTAGAACACAAAGTAGTTGTGGGCGTTGATGTTGTTCAATATGCTTACCGTTACTAGTCCAATCTTGTTTCGACGGTATTGTGGGATGAAGCGGCCCGGACCGACCTTACACGTACTCTTACGTGAGACAGGTTCCACCGATTGACATGCACTTGGTGCATAAGGTGGCTAGCGGGTGCCAGTCTCTCCCACTTTAGTCGGAACGGATTCGATGAAAAGGGTCCTTATGAAGGGTAAATAGCAATTGGCATATCACGTTGTGGTCTTGCGTAGGTAAGAAACGTTCTTGCTAGAAACCCATAGCAGCCACGTAAAACATGCAACAACAATTAGAGGACGTCTAACTTGTTTTTGCAGGGTATGTCATGTGATGTGATATGGCCAAAAGGATGTGATGAATGATATATATGTGATGTATGAGATTGATCATGTTCTTGTAATAGGAATCACGACTTGCATGTCGATGAGTATGACAACCGGCAGGAGCCATAGGAGTTGTCTTTATTTATTGTATGACCTGCGTGTCATTGAAGAACGCCATGTAAACTACTTTACTTTATTGCTAAACGCGTTAGTCATAGAAGTAGAAGTAGTCGTTGGCGTGACAACTTCATGAAGACACGATGATGGAGATCATGATGATGGAGATCATGGTGTCGTGCCGGTGATGATGATGATCATGGAGCCCCGAAGATGAAGATCAAAAGGAGCAAAATGATATTGGCCATATCATGTCACTATTTGATTGCATGTGATGTTTATCATGTTTATGCATCTTGTTTGCTTAGGACGACGGTAGTAAATAAGATGATCCCTTACAAAATTTCAAGAAGTGTTCTCCCCTAACTGTGCACCGTTGCTACAGTTCGTCGCTTCTAAGCACCACGTGATGATCGGGTGTGATGGATTCTTACGTTCACATACAACGGGTGTAAGACAGTTTTACACAGCAAAAACACTTAGGGTTAACTTGACGAGCCTAGCATGTGCAGACATGGCCTCGGAACACGGAGACCAAAAGGTCGAGCATGAGTCGTATGGTAGATACGATCAACATGAAGATGTTCACCGATGATGACTAGTCCGTCTCACGTGATGATCGGACACGGCCTAGTTGACTCGGATCATGTGATCACTTAGATGACCAGAGGGATGTCTATCTAAGTGGGAGTTCATAAGATGAACTTAATTATCCTGAACATAGTCAAAAGACCTTTTGCAAATTATGTCGTAAGCTCGCGCTTTAGTTCCACTGTTTAGATATGTTCCTAGAGAAAATATAGTTGAAAGTTGATAGTAGTGATTATGCGATCAGTAGAAAGCTTATGTCCTTAATGCACCGCTCAGTGTGCTGAACCCCAACGTCATTTGTCGATGTTGCGAACATCGGACATACACGTTTTGATAACTACGTGATAGTTCAATTAAATGGTTTAAGTAGAGGCACCAAAGACGTTTTCGAAACGTCGCGGAACATATGAGATGTTTCGGGGGCTGAAATTGGGATTTCAGGCTCGTGCCCACGTCAAGAGGTATAAGACCTCCGACGATTTTCTTAGCCTGCAGACTAAGGGAGAAAAGCTCAATCGTTGAGCTTGTGCTCAGATTGTCTGAGCACAACAATCACTTGAATCGAGTGGGAGTTGATCCTCCAGATGAGATAGTGATGTTTCCCCAAAGTCATTGCCACCAAGCTGCTAGAGCTTCATGATTAACTATAACATATCAGGGATAGATATGATGATCCTTGAAATATTCATGATGTTTGACACCGCGAAAGTAGAAATCAAGAAGGAGCATCAATTGTTGATGGTTGGTGAAACCACTAGTTTCAAGAAGGGCAAGGGAACAAAGGGATACTTCATGAAACGGCAATTCAGCTGCTGCTCTAGTGAAGAAACCCAAGGTTGAACCCAAACCCGAGAGTAAGTGCTTCTGTAATAAGGGGAACAACCACTGGAGCAGCATTACCCTAGATACTTGATAGATGAGAAGGCTGGCAAGGTCGATAGAAGTATATTGGATATACATTATGTTAATGTGTACTTTACTAGTACTCCTAGTAGCACCAGAGTATTGGATACCGGTTCGGTTGCTAAGTGTTATAACTCGAAATAAAAGCTACGGAATAAACGGAGACTAGCTAAAGGTGAGCTGACGATATATGTTGGAAGTGTTTCCAAGGTTGATATGATCAAGCATCGCACGCTCCCTCTACCACCGAGATTGGTGTTTGCGTTGAGCATAGACATGATTGGATTATGTCTATCGCAATACGGTTATTCATTTAAGGAGAATAATGGTTACTCTATTTTTGAATAATACCTTCAATGGTCTTGCACCTAAAGGAATGGTTTATTGAATCTCGGTCGTAGTGATACACATTTTCATGCCAAAAGATATAAGATAGTAATGATAGTACCACTTACTTGTGGCACTGCCATGTAAGTCATAATGGTATAAAACGCATGAAGAAGCTCCATGTTGATGGATCTTTGGACTCACTCGTTTTGAAAAGTTTGAGACATGCGAACCATGTCTAATTGGTGTATATGCATGAAGAAACTCCATGCAAATGGATCGTTTGGACTCACTTGATTTTGAATCACTTGAGATATGCAAATCATACCACATGGGCAAGATGACTGAAAAGCCTCGTTTTCAGTAAGATGGAACAAGATAGCAACTTGTAGGAAGTAACACATTTTGATGTGTGCAGTCCAATGAGTGCTGAGGCATGCAGTGAATATCGTTATGTTCTTACTTCACAGATGATTGAAGTAGATGTTGAGAATATTTACTTGATGAAACACAAGTCTGAATTATTGAATGGTTCAAGTAATTTCAGAGTGAAGTAGAAGATCATTGTGACAAGAGGATAAAATGTCTATGATACGATCATAGAGATGAATATCTAAGTTACGAGTTTTGGCACACAATTAAGACATTGTGGAAATTGTTTCGCAATTAATACCGCCTGGAACACCATAGTGTGATGGTGTGTCCGAACATCATAGTTGCACCCTATTGGATATGGTGCGTACCATGATGTCTCTTATCGAATTACCACTATCGTTCATGGGTTAGGCATTAGAGACAACCACATTCACTTTAAATAGGGCACCACGTAATTCCGTTGAGACGACACCGTTTGGAGAAACCTAAGTTGTCGTTTCTTAAAGGTTTGGGGCTGTGACGCTTATGTGAAAAAGTTTCAGGATTGATAAGCTCGAACCCAAAGCGGATAAAATACATCTTCATAGGACACCCAAAACAGTTGGGTATACCTCCTAATTCAGATCCGAAAGCAATATGAATTGTTTCTAGAATCGGGTCCTTTCTCGAGGAAAGGTTTCTCTCAAAAGAGTTGAGTGGGAGGATGGTGGAGACTTGATGAGGTTATTGAACCGTCTCTTCAACTAGTGTGTGGCAGGGCACAGGAAGTTGTTCCTGTGGCACCTACACCAATTGAAGTGGAAGCTTATGATATTGATCATGAAACTTCGGATCAAGTCACTACCAAACCTCGTGGGATGACAAGGATGCGTACTACTTCAGAGTGGTACGTAATCCTGTCTTGGAAGTCATGTTGCTGGACAACAATGAACCTACGAGCTATGGAGAAGCGATGGTGGGCCCGGATTCCGATAAATGGCTCGAGGCCATAAAATCCGAGAACGGATCCATGGACTTTGGTGGACTTGCCTGATGATCGGCAAGCCATTAAGATAAATGGATCTTTAAGAAGAAGACGGACGTGGATGGTAATGTCACCGTCCATGAAGCTCGACTTGTGGCGAAAAGTTTTTCACAAGTTCAAGGAGTTGACTACGATGAGATTTTCTCATCCGTAGCGATGCTTAAAGTCCGTCGGATTCATGTTAGCATTAGCTGTATTTATGAAATCTGGCAGATGGATATCAAAACGAGTTTCCTTACCAGTTTTCGTGAGGAAAGGTTGTATGTAATACAATCAAAAAGTTTTGTCGATCCTAAGGATGCTAAAAGGTATGCTAGCTCCAGCGATCCTTTTAAGGACTGGAGTAAGCATCTCGGAGTTGGAATGTACGCTTTGATGAGATGATCAAAGATTTTGGATTTATACAAAGTTTATAAGAAACTTGTATTTCCAAAGAAGTGAGTGGGAGCACTATAGAATTTCTGATGAGTATATGTTGTTGACATATTGATGATCAGAAATGATGTAGAATTTCTAGAAAGCATATAGGGTTATTTGAAAGGTGTTTTTCAATGGAAAGCCTGGATTAAGCTACTTGAACATTGAGCATCAAGATCTATAAGGATAGATCAAAATGCTTAATAATACTTTCAAATGAGCACATACCTTGACATGATCTTGAAGGTGTTCAAGATGGACCAGTCAAAGAAGGAGTTCTTGCCTGAGTTGTAAGGTACGAAGTTAAGACTTAAAGCTCGACCACGGCAGAATAGAGAGAAAGGACGAAGGTCGTCCCCTATGCTTAAGACGTAGGCTCTTCAGTATGCTATGCTGTGTACCGCACCTGAAGTGTGCCTTGCCATGAGTCAGTCAAGGGGTACAAGAGTGATCCAAGAATGGCTCACAGGACAGCGGTCAAAGTTATCCTTAGTAACTAGTGGACTAAGGAATTTTCTCGATTATGGAGGTGGTAAAAGAGTTTGTCATAATGGTTACGACGATGCAAGCTTGACACCTATCCGAATAGCTCTGAGTAGAGAGACCAGATACATATAATGGAGCAATAATTTAGAATAGCTCCAAGTAGAACAGTTGTTTGGAATAGCTCCAAATAGAGCGTGGTAGTTGCATCTAGGAGATGACATAGAGATTTGTAAAGCACACACGGATCTGAAAGGTTCAGACCAATTGACTAAAACCTCTCTCACAAGCAACATGATCAAACATAAAACTCATTGAGTGTTAATCACATCGTGATGTGAACTAGACTACTGACTCTAGTAAACTCTTGGGTACTAGTCACATGGCGATGTGACCTGTGAGTGTTAATCACATGGCGATGTGAACTAGATTATTGACTCTAGTGCAAGTGGGAGACTGTTGGAAATATGCCCTAGAGGCAATAATAAAAGTATTATTATTATATTTCCTTGTTCATGATAATTGTCTTTTATTCATGCTATAACTGTATTATCCAGAAATCGTAATACACGTGTGAATACATAGACCACAATATGTCCCTAGTGAGCCTCTAGTTGACTAGCTCGTTGTGATCAACAGATAGTCATGGTTTCCTGGCTATGGACATTGGATGTCGTTGATAACGGGATCACATCATTAGGAGAATGATGTGATGGACAAGACCCAATCCTAAGACTAGCACAAAAGATCGTGTAGTTCATTTGCTAGAGCTTTGCCAATGTCAAGTATCTCTTCCTTCGACCATGAGAGCGTGTAACTCCTGGATACCGTAGGAGTGCTTTGGGTGTATCAAATGTCACAACGTAACTGGGTGACTATAAAGGTGCACTACAGGTATCTCCGAAAGTATCTATTGTTTTATGCGGATCGAGACTGGGATTTGTCACTCCGTGTAAACGGAGAGGTATCTCTGGGCCCACTCGGTAGGACATCATCATATGCGCAATGTGACCAAGGAGTTGATCACGGGATGATGTGTTACGGAACGAGAAAAGTGACTTGCCGGTAACGAGATTGAACAAGGTATTGGATACCGACGATCGAATCTCGGGCAAGTAACATACCGATAGACAAAGGGAATTGAATACGGGATTGATTAAGTCCTTGACATCGTGGTTCATCCGATGAGATCATCGTGGAACATGTGGGAGCCATCATGGGTATCCACATCCCGCTGTTGGTTATTGACCGGAGAACGTCTCGGTCATGTCTACATGTCTCCCGAACCCGTAGGGTCTACACACTTAAGGTTCGATGACGCTAGGGTTATAAAGGAAGTTTGTATGTGGTTACCGAATGTTGTTCGGAGTCCCGGATGAGATCCCGGACGTCACGAGGAGTTCCGGAATGGTCCGGAGGTAAAGATTTATATATGGGAAGTCCTATTTTGGCCACTGGAAAATGTTCGGGATTTTTCGGTATTGTACCGGGAAGGTTCTAGAAGGTTCCGGAGTGGGGCCCACCTGCATGGGGGGACCCACATGAACGTGGGTAGTGGGGGAAAGGCCCCACACCCCTGGTCAAGGCGCACCAAGATCCCCCCTTAGAAGGAATAAGATCATATCCCAAAGGGATAAGATCAAGATCCCTAAAAAGGGGGGATAGCAATCGGTGGGGAAGGAAATGATGGGATTTCTTTCCTCCCACCTTTGCCAACGCCCCAATGGACTTGGAGGGCAAGAAACCAGCCCCCTCCACCCCTATATATAGTGGGGAGGCGCATGGGAGCTTCACCCTTGCCCCTGGCGCAGCCCTCCCTCTCCCAAGTGCTCCTCCTCTCTCGCGGTGCTTGGCGAAGCCCTGCAGGATTGCCACGCTCCTCCACCACCACCACGCCATTGTGCTGCTGCTGGACGGAGTCTTCCTCAACCTCTCCCTCTCTCCTTGCTGGATCAAGGCATGGGAGACGTCACCGGGCTGTACGTGTGTTGAACGCGGAGGTGCCGTCCGTTCGGCACTAGGATCTCCGGTGGTTTGAATCACGACGAGTACGACTCCTTCAACCCCGTTCTCTTGAACGCTTCCGCTTAGCGATCTACAAGGGTATGTAGATGCATTCTCTTTCTACTCGTTGCTGGTCTCTCCATAGATAGATCTTGGTGACACGTAGGAAAATTTTGAATTTCTGCTACGTTCCCCAACAGACTCTACCAAAAGGTACACCTTTTTACGTACCTCAAAACCTGTTAGTAAACTCCTAGCAGCTTCGTACAATCCACTTTCCGCGGATGAAATCCTTCCAATCACCGTATCCATCAACATATGGTGTTCTTCTGAGATGGACGCCCTACCAAGCAGATCCTTCAGTCCCTTCGCCGGCGCGCAAGAGGGTGCCGGACTAGTCTGACGACCTTTTCCAGGGTCCGGACTTGAAAAAACCCTCCGGGACGATACCTCGGGGTCGCCAGCCTCGTGAGACAGTGGAACAAGGGGAGGCGTTTTGCTCTCTATCATCTCTGGACGAAGATCCCCTGAAGATGAGCTCTGCTGAGAAGGGTTGAGATCCGAACTGCAAGATAATGTTTCGGTCATTTCCCTCAGGAATAAAACATGAGTGTGATTCGTTATGGAACCCCTCCCTTCACTTACATCTCGGGGGAGAGCGGGTCCCCTTTAGGGGGCGATTCGGCTGGGGCGTTCTCCAGTGCCGAACCCTCTGACGAAGATTTCTTTCCCCGTTTTGAGGTTATCACCTCCGGTCTTCAGAGGCAGTCCTTTTCTTTCCCTGGTCGGGAGAATTTTCGATTCTTCCCTTCCTAACGGCCTTCTTCGTGGAGGCGGTAGCTCCTTCGGTCCCCCCTTCACCTTCCGCCAACGGTGCGACCTCCAGCATCCTGGTCAACATGGGATTCGGCACAGTCTCGGGTAGGGGGGCTGGACACCTGATAAGCTTTGCCTTCGCCATCCACTCCTGTTCAAAGGACAACTCTGCTAAAGGGTAGATTTGATTAAAATATGGATGGTGTATCCAAATACGGGGCTACTTACTTTAGCATCCGGGCGATTGCAGCTCAGACCTGCGTCCTCAGACAAATCCGGACACCTTGCTTGTGATCCGAAGAACGATTTGTACATCTCCATGGGTGTCATTCCCATGAAATGTTGTAGGACTCGTGGTCCCTCCGGATTGAACTCCCACAGGCGGAGAGGTCGACGTTTGCAGGGCAGTGTGCGGCGAATCACCATGACTTGCGCCACTACGGTCAAATTGATATCTCTTTCTAGAAGATCTCGAATACGGCCCTGCAACAAGGGCACATCTTTGGGCGGCCCCAGATAAGTCCTTCATTAACCCATGACGCCAGGCGTGGTGGGGGACCCGAGCGAAAAGTAGGTGGTGCCACCCATGTGGTGCCCCTAGGGGCTGTGATGTAAAACTAGTCCCGTTGCCATAAGTCGAGCTCCACTTGAAAAGAGCCTTCAGGCCATGGAGCGTCGTCCATCTTGCTTATTATAGCCCCTCCGCACTCAGCGTGCTGCCCCTCGATCATTTTCGGTTCCACTTTGAAAGTTTTTAGCCACAATCCGAAGTGAGGGGTGATATGGAGGAAGGCCTCGCACACGACAATGAATGATGAGATTTGGAGGATGGACTCCGGAGCTAGGTCGTGGAACTCCAGCCCGTAGTAAAACATAAGCCCCCTCACAAAGGGATCGATCGGGAAGCCTAGCCCCCGAAGGAAGTGAGATGCGAACACCACGCTTTCACCGGGCTAGGGAGCGGGAACAGCTTGCCCTTGAGTAGGCAGTCTATGCGAAATTTCGCCGGTTAGATACCTGGCATCTCTTAACTTTCGCACATCTTCTTCCGTAATGGAGGAAGGCATCCACCGGCCTTGAAGGTCGGAGCCGGACATCTTCGAAGGTCCGAACCATCTCGCTAAACGCGCTGAGGTGGAACGGTAAAATGAATAAAAGCCTGGCCGTGGCATGATGTCACGCCGCGGAATACATCAGCAGATCCGATTGATGCAAATATTATTCTCTCTACGGTGGAATATAGAACTTATTTTGCAGAGCCGAACACTACCCTGGTGTTCAACATCTTCTATGGAATATTCGGAGGAGGAACCCGCCTTGCAATGCCGAAGACAACTTGCACGCCGGACTCGTCGTCATTGAAGCCCGGTTCAGGGGCTACTGAGGGAGTCTTGGATTAGGGGGTGTTCGGATGGCCGGACTAAGACCTTTGGTCGGACTCTCGGACTATGAAGATACAAGATTGAAGACTCCGTCCCGTGTCCGGACGAGACTTTCCTTGGCATGGAAGGTAAGCTTGGTGATACGATATGAAGATCTCCTCCCATTGTAACCGACTCTGTGTAACCCTAGCCCTCTCCGGTGTCTATATAAACCGGAGAGTCTTAGTCCATAGGACGAACAACAATCATACCATAGGCTAGCTTCTAGGGTTTAGCCACTCCGATCTCGTGGTAGATCTACTCTTGTACTACCCATATCATCAATATTAATCAAGCAAGAGTAGGGTTTTACCTCCATCGAGAGGGCCCGAACCTGGGTAAAAACATCGTGTCCCTTGTCTCCTGTTACCATCCGCCTAGACGCACAGTTCGGGACCCCCTACCCGAGATCCGCCGATTTTGACACCGACAGTCATCTTGCCTGAAATCCCGCTAGGAAGAAGAACGAGTCCATGAAGAAGAGAAATGAACGTAATCGAACGAGTCCTCACAACTTCGGAACGAAACCGAAGCTAACGAGAGAAACAAACCGGAAAGAAGCAAACAACATGGTAAACAACCATCACATAAACATGACATGATGCACAAGCAAGTATGATGCATGTCCGGTTTAAAGAGGCATGGCATGGCAAAGTGCACAAACAACACTACAAGTTAAGTGGAGCTCAATATGTAACAAGTTGCATATTGACGAAACACCACATTTGATTATTTCGTTCACTCCCGTTTAGGTACTCAACAATATTAAATGTTGTTAAACATGGCAAGGGGTGAAGCATAATAAAACTACCTATCTAGGCAATTTAAATGAGGACGGTAACAACAAACAACAATTCTGGAAAATCCCCATATGCATATTTAGAATTTGGTACTGTTCCGACCTAAAACATATTTTATTGTTGTTAAACAGGAAAATAAAGTGCACCATGTTAAACTAGGCATTTTTTCACCCCATTTACATATAAAGTTTATTAAATTCGGAGCTACTGTTATTTAGTTATGAATTAAAGCATTTTAACATGGCATTTAAGCAAATTTAATCAAACAGAAATTTAAACATTTTGAACATGGATGAAAGTGGCATATTATTAATCTACACAAAATTCTAAGCATTTTACATGTTTAAATCATTTTAATCCGATGCACAGTTCATGAGTTATTATATGCATGATGCTTAGGGGTTTTTCTGTAAATCTGCACTCTCTGGATAATTGGACAAACTCGCAGAACGGGAAAAAACATTATATGGGCCGAATCTGGCTGGGCCAACAGGAGCAGATGCACTGGAGGGGCTGCTCACCATGGGCCAAGGCCCAGTCGGTGTAGAGGCTTGAGGCAGGCAGATCCAGCTGGGCCGAGGCTAGGCCGTGGTGCTCGTCCACGCTGGCGGGATCGAACAAGGTGGAGGGGAGCGGTCAACGCTCCAGAACGAGCGGGACTTGGCACTGGTCGTCGTCCCAGCAGGCAGAAGCAGGGGAGGCCGGCGATGAGGGCTTGGCGGAGGCAGCGGCAAGGAGAAGGACTCCGGTGAGGGTGATGCTCCTCCTGTGGACGCATCAGAGAGAGAGAGAGAGAGGGAGACGGGTGAGAGATAGAAGGTGAAGGGGAAGAAAGAAATAGGGGCACGGGCGCGGCTTGGCTCACCAAAGCTTCACCATAGGCGTGCAGGCACGGCGGCGTTGCCGGAGGAGATGTAGGCGACGGGGAGGGTTCATGGCGACGACAAGACACGAAGGAAGGCGCGAGGCTGGACCGGCCAGAGCTCGATGTGGTTGCTGAGGGGAACCGGATCCGAAGGCCGTAGCCTTGATCTGAAGAAGAGGACGGCCATGGCGTCCCTACTCGACGAACTGAGAGAGCAGAGAGAGATGTCAGCGAGAGAACAAAAGAGGAAAACAGGAGCGGGAGGGTGGAGGGGAGCGACGGGACCTGGGGGTTTCGGGCGTTGAAGACAGGCGCCCACGTCCTGGACGAAGCAGAGGACTTGGCACGGCTACGACGACGAGGAATCAAACGAGAAGGTCGGGGATGGGGCATCGGGGCCGGATCCTATACAGAGGAGGACACAGGCGAGGTGGAGGAAGGCGGGGCGTAGAGCTCCTGCTCTACTGTTGCGGGCATGGGGACGAGGAGGTGGAGCTTGGGTGCCGTGGTTGCTGCTCGGGCGGTGAGGTCGTAGGAAGGCGGCCATGCGGGTGCTCGGTGGTTGGATCGATGAAGGTGGAGGCTGGGTGGTTTGGGATGGATGGATCGACGAAGAGTAGTGACTGGGCGTGGAAGGAGAGGAGCAGGTGGATCGGGAGGAGATCCCGAGGTTGGAGGGAGGCTGTCGGCTGGCTCGGTTGGTCGGGGAGGATCCCGAGGAAGGTAGAGACTGGGTGGCGGCGCGAGGAGGGGAATAGGGTTAGGCTAGGGTTTGATCTTTATATAGGTCGTAGATTAGGGTAGAGGTTACCTGGACCGTTCGATTCGATCGGATGGTTCAGAATAAATAGATTAGGAAGTCCAAATAAGAAATCGGAGATGTTTTAGGGATGTTTGGGGATGATCTGAATCCAACGGTCATGACCGTGCGGTTCGGGGCAGTTTCGGACGCGCGCGCGAGGGGGCTGCGAGCTGGCAAGAGAGGTTAGGTGGTCACGGTCAAGAGGGAAGCGAAAACCCGATAGGTCTCGGAACGGTCAACGAAGGCAAGGGGGGACACAGCAATTACGAACGGGTGCAAGTTTTATGAAAACATGCATATACAATGCACATGATGCCATGAGATGAGATGCATGACATGAACAAAAAGCAAAACAAAAGACAAAACCCAACCACGAAGGAAATATCATATCACATCTCCGGAAAAGGCAAGAGTTGGAGTTACGAATATGAAAAGTTGTATCCGGGGCGTTACACCAACATTGCCGCGAAGAATAGGAACACCGACCAGGCTTTCCTGGCGGGCGGGGCGGACATGCTCCGGAGCAACGACCCGCAGCTCAAGGTGTGGTACCTGGTGGAGCATGGCCTCATCCTGAACCAGATGCCGGCAACGGCGCCGCCAACTCCCACGCTGACGCCAACGCCACCGCCAAGCCCGAGCACTGATACCTCCACGATGCCCAGTAGCACAGAAGCCACTCCTACGCCGCCCAACACAGAAGCCGCGCCGACGCCGCCCAGCCCATGCTCGCCGACGCCGGAGGCCGACACCGCCGTTTGATGCATTGCCTACGCGTCCTTTCTTTTGCACGCCGAACTTTTCATTTGATCTCCAAACTGTGGCAAGTTGATCGCCTGACTCATGGCGTTTTTTGAAGCGGCACTACAGGAATCAGTTACTTTGCCTTCTGCCACGGCGGACGGCAAAGGCATGAATGGCAGATGGCAAAGGTCTTTGCCGTCCACCACGGACGGCAAACGTGGACGGCAAAGAAAGGTACCGTAAAGAGCTACGTTGCCGTCCACTTTTGGTGGCTGACAGCAAAGGGTCCTTTGCCATCAGCAGCAGATGACAAATAACACAGACGGCAAAATTTTCGCTGTTAGTCCGTTAGGTGGCTAACGGCAGGACTTTGCCGTCCGCCGCTGACGGCAAAATTCGTCCTGCCTTTGCCGTCCGCCGCTGACGGCAAAATTCTTCCCGCCTTTGCCGTCTGCCACTGTAGGCAAACTGACTAAATGGGTCAGGTCCCAGGAAGCACAGTTGGCTGCCACGTGCCTCATTTGCCGTCCGCGGCTGTTGGCAAAGAGGCCATTGCCGTCGGTGGTGGATGGCAAAGAGCCTGCATATTGGCTCTTTTTTCTGTTTTTTTTTCAATCCAACAATTTTCACAGCAAATATATATGACATATATAGATATATTTCACAGGGCTATTTAACAGCACATAAGTTTCATCGTACATACATATATAGTTCCATCCATTCATACATAGCAAGTTGCACATACACATAAGTTGCAACCATTAGGAAGTTGCACATACATATTACAATGCAAAGTTTCATCAAGATAGCAAGTTCCATCGTAGCAAGCTAGAAGAATACTAGAAGAGAATGAAATAAAAAACAAGCACTCCATCATAGCAAGCTAGCTTCCGAGAAGTGAATGAAATCTGCAAACTGGCAAATAAGGAAGTTAGGAAAAGGTGACTAGAAGAAAAAGACTAGAAGAAGAAGACTAGAAGAAGAAGCACACCATCGTTTGTGAGGTAACTTAGGTGAAATGGATCGTTTATGAGCTAACTTAGGTAAAATGCATCATTTTAGAGCTAACGTAGGTAAAATGGATCGTTTATGAGCTAACTAAGCTAATTATGCCGTTTTTTTTACATAAGTAAGCTAAGTACATGTCATTATTGAGCAAACCTAGTTAACTAAGCATATTATAACTAACTTAGGTCATTTTGGAGGAAACAAAGCTAAGTATAGATCGTTTTAGAGCTAACTTAGGTAAAATGGCTGGTTTTGGAGGTCAGTAAGCTTATTAAGTCATTTTGGAGGAAAAGAAGCTAACTCTATGTCATTAAGGTAAGCATATTGGAGGAAATAAAGCTAAGTCTAGGTCTTTATGCATTTGTTAAGCAAAAAACTAGAGAAACTTACCTTGATCATGGAGGTGTAGGAGCGGGCTGGCTCATGCCAGTAGCTGGAGAAGGATCGTGTGATGCTTGTGTGGAGTTACGCTGCACCAAAGATCATTTCCAATGTTTCGTTAGCATGATGAAACTCAATTGTTAAGACTAGCAAGTAACGTCCATTCAAATTAAACTCACCGTGGTCTCAGGAGCAATCTCTGGATCAATGGCTATTGAGCCACGGGACCTGCCGCCACTAGATATCATCACCTGCTCTGGATTGTAGGGAATCTGGCTCGGGTTAAACTCCTCCTCTTTCCTCGCCTTCCCCTTGACTTGCTTGTAAGAGGCAGTGTGGGCCATGGCATACAGGTCGTACCCCTCTGGCACCTTATCTGTCTTATTGTAGCATGCCTGAAAGAGAGAAACAAAGTAAATTAGTAATTAAAGGGCTCAAGCTAGCATGATGAATGAATTGCATTAATCATGAAGCAAACCACATACCCAATTCCGCCCGAACTGATATAAGCTAGAGCTACCTTGATGGTGTGGCACACCTTCAATTTGGGCACGTTTGTCCTTGGCCTCAGCCAGCTCCCCTTCCATCTTTCAACATCTGCCATGATAAAGAGTAAACGAAATTAGTACAACATAAAAAAATACCGACATAAATAATAATATGTATATCACTTAAATGTATCATCATCAAGTACAACATAAAAAAAATTGAATACCTGACACTACTAATAATCTCGATCAGTATCATCAATAAATGCATAATTATCATCATCACTATAATCAATGATGGGCTCATAGGGTTCAGTGGCATCAACATGTGGAAGGCCACCTTTACGTAATCGGTCAAGCATTGAGACGTCATCCGCAGCAGTAACCTCTTCTTGTTCCGGCTCTTCTTGTTCCTCCTCTAGGGTGATGTGGGATTCACTGTCGCTGTCTACTTCAATGTTTTGGGGTAAAGTATACCGGTTCTTGAAACGCTTTTTGGAAAGACATGTCTCTTGGAAGAATTCTCCTTCATATGTGTCTGGGTTAATGTGAGGTTCATAATCCTCTTCCTTTGGGGGAGATAGTCTAGCACGTGGCGGCACTTCATAAACGACATCCCAACCTTTCAGATTTTGATTAGTTTGGCAGGCCCACGGTAGATAGAATACTTGGGTCGCCTGTTGAGCCGTAATATAGAAATCAGGAACATCTAAATGGGTGCTTTGGTTGATTTCAACTAGCCCTATATGTTCATGAGTCCTTCTAGTCTCCTTCGGCTGAAACCAATAACATTTGAAGACTACGACATTCGGTGGGTTTTCACCATAGAATAGAAGTTCATAAATTGCTTCAACTCTCCCATAATACTCGGTACCTCCTTCGCCGATAGCAGATACACAACAATTTGTAGACTTTCGGTCGGCCATAGATAGCTCTTTGCCATAGGTACGAAAGTGATACCCGTTGATGTCGTATTTGTCAAATGAACAGACCTTATAGTCAAAACCATTAGCGACTTGTCTCAATTCGGCGTCCATAGACTCTGAATTAGCCTACAAGTTTAATATGAAAGGATTGTTGCATTACGCACAAATTAGCGAATGAAATGAAATTGTCTAATAGAATTTATCGTTTGTTTGAACCAAGAGATGAAACCGGGATAGCTGCCTCCTTGTTTTGCGAGAAGCTCATACTCTTCGACGGAATCCTTTTGGATCACCGCTCCATACGAGAATAGGGCGACATATCGACTATATGAAATATCCAGGAATAAGAGCAGTTCAAAGGAAATAGAAGTTGCGAAACAATGTACCGAGAACTTACTCGATGTACGGCCGCACTTCTATCAGGTTGTTGAAGATATACAACGAAATGGTCCGCCATTCTTCGTTACTCAAAGATACTGGATTTGAAACACTGGCTGGTGCGAGATTCCCTTTGAATAGGCTGAGGTTGGATCCACCCTTTTTAGGCTCGTCAGCATTGTACCGAGGCTTCGGATTATGCAAATGACGATTTTTGGTTTCGTAGTGTGCTGTCACGAAGTTTACCGCCTCCTCAGTGATGAATGCCTCAGCCATCGACGCTTCAATTCTACGTTTATTTTTACATTTTTCTCGAAGCATCTTCTGCATCCTCTCAGTTGGGCAGCACCAACGATTTTGCACGGCCCCCCCAATCTTGCCTCGGTCGGGAGATGCAAAATCAAATGCTGCATTGGATTAAAGAAGCCCGGTGGAAAGATCTTCTCTAACTTGCAGATCAACTCCGGCGCCAACTCTTCCATTTCTTCTAGCACGCCAGGCGATAGTTCTTTCGCACAAAGAACACGGAAGAAATAGCTGAGTTCTGCCAGTACTAGCCATTCATCCTCAGGGATGAAGCCACACAACATCACCGGCTTTACCCGCTCAATCCATATGTGCCAATCATGACTCTTGAGACCAAATATCTTCAATTTATCAAGACTCTCTCCCCTCTTTAGATTCGCTGCATACCCATCGGGGAACATCAACTGCATTTTCACCCACAAGATAATTTCCCTCATAGCTGGCCTTCCAAGATTGAACCATGCCTTTGGCTTCGTCTAGTTCTGCTTTCCTTTCGGTTCTTTCATGTTTTGTAACGGCCTATCACATAGCGCCTCCAGATCGACTCTAGCCTTAGTATTATCCTTTGACTTCCCATCTATGCCGAACAATGTACCAAAAAGTGCCTCGGCGATATTCTTCTCAGTGTGCATCACGTCGATGTTGTGTGGGCAAAGGAGGTCTTTGAAGTAAGGCAGATACCATAAGCATGTTTTGTGAGTCCAGGCGTGCTCAGAATTACACCTCTTGAAGTACACTGGACGCTCTGGATCTGGCTCGAGAGCGTTTAACTGATCCAGGGTCTGTTGGCCTGTCAACGCAGGTGGTGCAGAGTTTTTTACAACTCTACCTCTGATGAAGTTCCTCTTTTCTTTCCTAAACTTATGGCGAGGATCCAAAAACTGTCTATGCATGTCGAAGCAAGAAAACTTGTGACCGGCCTGAAGCCAACGAAACACAAGAGCTCCCTTGCATGTGGGGCACGGGAACCTTTCATGCACACACCAGCCAACGAATAGCGCATACGCCAGCAAGTCATGCATCGAGTACATGTACCAGACACACATTATGAAGTTTTGTTTGCTATATGCGTCGTATGTCTTGAACCCATTATCCCAGGCTTCTTGCAATTCGTCCTTAAGCGGCTACATGTACACATTCATATTTTTCCCCGGATAGTTGGGCCCTAGAATTATCAACGTCAGGAAAATGTTCTTT